>NC_088856.1:27106952-28306952 GCF_963853765.1 Magallana gigas
CCTTCTCTGAGAGATAATCCACAGACAGGACAAGAAACTGAAATCAGATGAGAACCATGTATATAATGAAATTGATGAGAAAGATACACATCCATTTTTTTATTACTTAAATAAAATGTACTAATAAAAGCATAATAATTTTATGAAATAATAAACAAGTTTGGAAAAAACCATCAAATTTTCAACAAAAAATTTAAAATGATCAGAAAAACATACCAAAAATTCCCTAGGTACACATTGAAATTCTCGAACGCCCATTAAAACACACATATTTAAACTATTTTTAAAAAATGTACAAAATACTGAAATACAAAATGCTGAAATACCCATTTGTTTTGGGGAGGGAGAGAACATGCTCTGCAGGGATGACCTCTGATTCCTCGGGGTGGACAATTCCCCACCCCCATCTCTGTCAGGTAAAGACTTCCCAGGGGTGGAGATTCCTTGATTCTCCTTGTTCTCTCTCAGTTTCCAATCCTCACTCTCATCTTCTTCTTTCCCCTCACCATCTTCAGAAATGAGGTCAATGACATCATCCTTAACAGTCGTAGGTATACTGGTAATTGTCTTTGAATTGGGTAGCTTTTTCTGTGTCTTGCTTTCTTGCAGCACTGTCTGAAAGTAAATGAAAATTGTAATATGAAATATACATGTGGCAGTACATTTTTCATATTAATGTATATGTACTGTATTATACAGCAAACTATGTTCAAATCAAGTCATGCATTTTGATTTGAGTATTACTTTAATTGTTAATGTGGGGTTTCTACAATACTGTAGATTCCTAATTAATCGCGAGAAATTTTCATTTGCGAAAATCACGAGAAGTACCTCTCACGGATTTCAAAATCTCGCTTTTATTTACAGACAGATGTAAACTGAATAGAACTATGTTAAAAAATTTGGCGTTTGTGATTTCATACCCTCGCGATTTGATGCAAAAGGGGTTAATCACGGAATTAAGTACTCGCGTATAATGAGGAATTTACAGTAATACACATACCTCATTACTTTGATTCAAATCGCTATCTTTTTCATTTGAGTGTTTCTGTGTTATTTCCAGTAATAGTGACCTGGAAAAAAATATTTAGCGATCAAAATATGTAACACATTCACATAGGCAGTTATACCAAAGATACATTGACATTATTTAATTCAAAGAAGAACGATTAATCTTTGACACATTGAACCCTCCTCCCCACTCACATGTAAAATATAAAATATTTTATATGATTCAACACACTATATTTCAAGTATAGTACCTGATAGCTTTGAATTGAACAATCAAATCATCAACCAGTCTGTTGTTTCTCAAGTTGTTTTCACAAGCTCCCTACAAATACAAAATGTTCAATATTTGACACAGTTATTAATTAGAACCATTTTAACAGAAGCTTGGACTTTGGGTAGTTGTGTCAAACAGCATTTTGATGAAGGCCTGTCTATTTCATTTCTGGCCACTCAGCCATGGCTCTTTGAAATCAACAAGATTTGTCTGGCTTTTGAGCTACGAATACGCAATCTGTGTATCTTTCACTTGAAACCAGTATCATTTTTACTTTTTTGATGCAAGAAAAAGATTGTGACATCCTACAGAAAGCCCAAGGTCTTGATAAAATGGTTCTAAGTACCAGTGTGTATTTGATTCCATTTGCATTTAAAGAAACCATGGTTACTTGACTGCATTATGCGAACAGATCTAAGTATAATTTCCTACTTACATGGTTGCAGGCTGGACACTGGTTTGTGTGGGACAAATGTTGTCTTATACAGAAAGAGCAAACTGCACAAAAACAAAAGTTAAATATGAAGTTAACAGTATAGAAAAATTTCTCCAAATAAGACAATGGATCTGGTTTCTATCTTGAGATAATGGTTTTTCATGATATTTGTAGACAGAATATCTATTGTTTAGTGACATTACTAACACCTCAAAAGTAAAATATATTAATTTAAAATATTTAACTTTCAATTTGGGTCCTGCATGGATTTCAATGCAAATCTTGGTTCGGATACTACCATTTGGACTTGTAGTAAAGTATAGGCCAATATTTGAGCCACTTTGAATACAAATTCTAGTGAAGCCAAATTATACAACTGTAATGGACTTAGGCCAATTCTTGCTAAGTACCAGTTTATTCTTGCCTTTACAATAAAACTTCAAAATTTCTTTTTAAAAATATGAAAATGCAAATTTCTATCAAAATGTTGTCGTTCCTGATAAGCTATCACATACAAGGCTTGCATAGCGTGACCTCTGGTGAGAGAATGGCAAATCTGCATGGTGATGATGAGAATGAGTACTTAGCAATATATTGGATTATTGGTCTAGCTTGCACAGGTTGGGACCATTCGGATATAATTGGGATATTTTATTCCAACAGACTAACATATTTCATTTGAGTGAGTGTTCCCAGCCTGTTGAATGTATAGTCTGTCTCAAAAAATGCTCAAGAGTATGAAAAATCTTGTAAATGTTTTAGGTTAGTTATTTTCAGCTGACTGCATGTGGTCTTCAATAAAAGGTATATGTAACTGGGACACACAAGAGACTAAAGCGCACACTAGTACTACCAGTTGGTTTGTTAAATTACTTCAGATATTGTGTGCAGTCTTCTTAGTACATGTACTTACAGGTGTGTGAACACTCTGGCAGTATCATGGCAGTGTGCATGAAGTCATAACAAATAGGACATCGGAGAAGGCTGTCTATCTCCTTAAAAAGAATTAAAAATGCAATCAATAAGGGTGAACGAATTAATTAGGCCTACTTCACAACTCCTATGAATTGAAAATTAGGAATAGCCTAAACTTACACTATTGTATACAGATATAGGCAAGCTAGGTAACGTTAGTAGATTTGCAGATTTGTGAATCATTCACTGAATGAAGTAAAATGAACCGATGAAACTCTTTAAGAACTTTGATAATTAATCATACGAACCTTCATTTCAAGGTAGCTCCAGTCCTTTGGACTATGTACGGTTTTAGGTAACTTTTTAAGAGTTTTCGGGGACAACATCTTTAAAAATTATTACCATACAGTCTGAATAACAACTAAACAAGAGCTATGTATTTGCCGCCATTTGTGTATTTCCACCTTAACACTCGTAACTTCTCGGTAATTTCCCTGACCTCTATATTAGTAACGGAAAGAGACCATTATCCGAATGCATTGAAAGTGGCTGCGCATGTACAATAAACCATATATTAGTATTTACTTCCTCATTTATCAAGCGTCGGTGGTGTAATGGTCAGCATGGTTGCCTTCCAAGCAGTCGATCCGGGTTCAATTCCCGGCCGACGCAAGGTTTTTTTTTCTTTAGAGGATATTTATTTTGTAAAGCAATTAATATGGTACGAGACACCAGTTGATGTTTATGTAGAAAAAGTACATTGTAATCAAAATGCTATCATCATTTTAGAATTTTCAAATTTTACCACATTTAACCTAAAATAGGCTATATGAAAAATTTCTTTATAGAAAAAGAAAATGAGCAGGACTCAAACTCATGACTTTAGATTCTTGGTATTGCACTATGCTGTTTGGTAACAACAATGGAAGTTATCATAAAATTACTCTTTATGTTATTTTTTTATTTTGACAGGAATTAAGTATGTCACAAATGAATATGGAGGTGTCCTATACCAAAATTACATATGATCAGGGACATAATTTACATTATGTCTCTGATATAATACATATGTATAAATTATCATCAAACACATCATAAATTCTGTTGCATTTTGTATGTATTTTTTTTACTTATATTTACTGTGATTCAGATTACAATCATGTTAATATCAGCAGCTGAGAGTTTAAAGATGAAAATTCATTTCAGACCCACAGTTTGCTAACACAATTTACTAGCTGTACAGTTTTGCAACCTATTCATTATGACAAACTCATCCAGAACAGACCCGTCTACATGTTTGATACTTATTCACATGAAGATAATGATATCGTCTCATTTTTACCATTGTTTCATAGTTTTCCATTATCATCTGTATGTCACATGTATAATTTTGACTTGAATATGACCCTCAATGTTTTTAGAATGTACAACAACCCATATAGCTCATTCGATCCTCTTCACTAAATCTTCTTTACCATATAAAACCCCAAAGTGCTGCATCACACAAGACTATCATTATACAGTACATGAGGTAGAACCATTTCAACAAAAGCTTGGACTTCGGGTAGTTGTGTCAAACAGCTATGCAACATCGGCCCGTCTATTTCATCATTAGCCACTCGGCCATTGCTCTTTGAACAAAATTTGTATGGCTTTTGAGTGAAGATTACACAATCTGTGTACATGTATATTTTAGTCAAAACCAGCATCATTTTCAATTTGTTTTAATACAAGAAATAGGTAGTAACGTCCTACCAAAAGTCCAAGGTCTTGATAAAATGGCTCTAATACTGTACAGTTTCATGTAGTGGTGTATATATTGTGGAATACCTGTTTTCAGTTTTCAGAATAAATTCCCTGAATTTGCATCTAGGCGGCGTGAATAAACAGTAAAATCACCTTGCCTTTTTATCACAATTTATTCATATATTAAATCATTACAGAGAACAGAGTGTCTCCATAAAAACATATCTTTCATCCTTTCTCTCCATCTCTTTCTCTCTCTCCCTCTTACCATGGCCTGTCAAACAAGAATGTTCAAATTGATTTTTAATACATTCGTAGAAGTGGGGGGAAAATATAGGGAAAGAAAAATACTTATTTCACTTTATGATATCATTTTAACCTTTAAGGGTTTGAACTACATGTATTAATCAACAGGTCAGAACAAAATTTACATCATACAATAAATAATAACTACTACTATTTCTCAAAAATTTAAAAACAAAATTCAGGTACATGTACTAAAATTCATATAACCAGAAAAAATCTGCATTAACCTGCTTACAAGTTAGAAAAACCATTTCCCATACACCTTTGAAGAAAAAAAAAGATAAGAAATATGTAAAACAAGTACATCCATTTGTGATAGAATGTGTAATGAAACATAATGCTGAATGTGTGATTTTTGTCAGAAGGCTTAAGCACTTGTAACACCATATTCTATCTATACTACAACACAGCAAGGTGCTCTAGCTTTGCTCTTTCACATTATCTTTTGTATGTACCGGGTAAATGTATTTACAAAGAATTTTCAAATGTATCTTTTAAAAGCATGCCCCTTTTTATCACACGGTACTACAAGTACATGTATTGAACAAGACAACAGTCTCTCTGAAAATTCCACATGTTGTGAAATCTTTGTTTTGTAGTCACAGTGAAAACAGTTTCAATTTAACAGTTTGAAGTTTAATTTCTAAACAAGATTTGTTGCTTGGGAATTGAACATCAAATGGCATTTGATATCATAACATGTAGCAGATATCAGCAGACTAGTAGTGACAACGTAAAATAGCCTTAATGTAAAATAGTATTAATGAAACAGAAATGATTCCATTCGACTATAAGATGGTCCAGGAACTGCATTTAAATGGATATGTACATGTCTTATTGTATGTGTAAGCTATTTGTTTTCAACACAAAATGTACAAAGCACTTTGACTGTAATTACATTGAAGGGCCTGACAATAGATATTGGTCACAGAATCTAAGAAAATCATTCTGGAATGAGGAAAACGAAACTATAAATCTACAGCTTTAAACACATTAATGCAAGTCTCATATACAAACAATGCACACATAATTTAATAATTTATACAGCAACATCCGTTCTTGCTTAAGTTGTTTTTTTTATCGTTAATAATGATGACACAAGCGACCCCTGTCCCTCCTATAAGGAGACACAAGGGTTTGCCGAATGATCTTCCAGTGTACACAGTACATAAAATTCCCCTACAAGGTTTTTTGACAACACTTTTGTTCTGATCGTAATATGGCTAATGGCTGAATGCTAGAACAAATAAATGCAAATCTGCAAGGAAATTCTTTGTTTCTCACACAACACGGCTTCTCATTGGTTAGACAGCTCATTCGAGAGCCAATCAAGTCCTTCGTATAATCCTGTTCCTTGTGTGGCACATGTGCTCTGAATATACCACTGTGGGGAAAAAAAATTTAATGCCTTTAATGGTATAATTTTTGTTACATTCATGTACTTATTTTCAATATGACCTTAACTATTTTAAATTTTAACATCAATTTCAAAGCTCTCATTTACAACTTTAAATTTTGGAGTGAAAAATGCATAATACTGCATGCTGTCTTCAATTTTAGCTTCTCATTCATCAAATATATAAATTAATGTAGATGTTCTGTTTGTTGAAAGGCCTACCTTTCGTCCTCGTAATGCACTGAGTCCCAATTTCTCTGTGATTTCTGATGCTGACATAGCATTAGGAAGATCCTGCTTGTTAGCAAACACCAATAAAATGGCATCTCTGAGCTCATCCTCCTCCAGCTATTAAAACAAAATCATCAAAATTACAGATGTTTCCAAAAATCATTAATAAAGAAGAAATAACACCTCTGAAAATTTATGTTTTCAGTAAACTACAAGACATGCTACAGTTAGTTAACTAGAGAATATTTATTGAATTTTAGCTTTACACTGTGGAGTGAGAACTACATTTAATCATTCTTATGAAGTCTTATTTTTTTCAGTTTCTGAAATCTAAAATACACAAATTTCTTTAATAAATCATCGTTTGTAAGATGAAAGTCAGTCAAATTCAATTATTTTAAAATTTTTATCATAATCAATAAAAGTGTAACCATAGAAAATTTTTGAATGCTAATATCTCAGAGAATAGGATTAAATTACAAACAGGGTTGTCTCTAAGACCCGGGAGGCGGGGAATTCCCCCACCTATAATGCCTTAATTACCCGGCTATTATTGCATTTCAACACAATGTAGCTATAAGCAAGACCCCTAGACCCCCCTCCTACTTTTTTATTTCTTCCACCTTCTTCAATTTTTAGAGACAACCCTGTACAAAACATTATGAAGTAAAAAAAAAATATATCAGTTTGTTTTCGGAAAAGTTCAAAAAATTTAGATAAAACCCTTGAAACAAAATTGAGCCCTACATGCATATTTGAAAAGTCGGAATGATTTGAAGCTACTTGTATTCAGCAATCAGACAATAATATGTGCAGAAAACCAAATTGAAAATGACAAGTCATACATTTCATTTGACAATTTACACAATACTACATCATTGCAAGAGCCCGTCTCAAATCATTGCACCAAGTGGGATTACAAAATCCCCTTTCGTTATTAAGTTATGATGACCATTCGATATCAGCATCATTATATTATGTACATGTAATTGAAAAATTTTCATCTCTTTTTTTCATGAGATAATTTACCATTTTCTTCAGTTCAGCTCTAGCTTCTTCTACTCTCTCTCTGTCATTACTGTCCACAACAAAAATTAGGCCCTAAAACAAATAATCACAAAAATAATTGCTGCCAAAAAGTTAACAGCACTGGTATGTTAACATGCCATAATTTCTAGTATATTAACATATCAAGAATCATGTTTAGATTATCTTCAAAATCAAAGATAAGAGAAACTGTATTTCAATGTGGTATGACTTGCTGTATTTTTTTTTCTTTTTTCCACATTAACTTTTATAACTTTTAAATTTCAGAAAAAAATTTAATACATACGTGAGTATTCTGGAAATAGTGTCTCCATAGAGGTCGAATTTTGTCCTGACCACCAACGTCCCATACAGTGAAACTGATGTTTTTGTATTCAACGGTCTCCACATTGAAACCTGAATGATAATTCATTTTCATAAGTTGCACGTAATACTCTTAGGCTATAGTTTTTCCTCCTTTGAATATTCTTTCAAACTTCACAATGTCAATTAAAGAATAACATTTCATCACTCATATTTAAACTATTTTGATGTATTGCAACACTTAGTCATGACATTTGAGGATACTGAAGTTTATAAGAAAAATGATAGCTGTAAGTTACCAATTGTGGGAATAGTGGTGACTATTTCTCCAAGTTTCAACTTGTATAAGATTGTTGTTTTTCCAGCTGCATCAAGTCCGACTAAAAAAATGAATACAAATACAAAATATTGCAACTAAACACAGCAAAGCTATTGAAATAGTATCACAATATTCAAGAAAATCAATAAAAAAACAGAATATGGATTTCAAGACTTGTTTAACATTTAAAATGAATACCAATGACAGTAATATCACTAATATGACCTTATAATCACGTTAGCTTGCTGATGTTACAAAAAATATGTAGACGGATCCAACTTTGTATATTTGAGACGAATTTGTTCCCTAATTAATAATTAAAAATATAAAAAAAAAATGTAATGATTACTGAGAAGAAGTTAAATCCTATACACAGTTTGTTAAAAAAAATTTGGCCCAGAGTCTATGATTAATGAAAGCTGTCATTCCCCCTTTTTTCTTCTTAAAGATACATCACCAACAGGTTAAATCTTCCAGCAATGGCTATCTAAAGATTATAGTGGTAACAAAAATAAAACGACAACACATCGGGTACCGAGCATTTAAGGTAACCTTACCCATAAGGATCCTCATGGCTCTCTTGCCAAACAGACGATTGAACAGACTGGAGATGGTCAGTCCCATTTTCAACCACAATGCCTAAATCCGATTATTAAATGCAAAATAATTGAGCGATTTCGAGAGAAAATGTCTTAGCGTTAATGTAAATATACTCTTAGTACACAACTCGTCTCTGTGACAACGTAAATAGGATTTTTCTGTCAATGCCACGTCAGTTTTGCCAGCCCAATTTCTGCTGAAAATGACGTATGCGAAGCGGAAGTGGTTGAAAGTTGTAACAATAAAAAAAATGTTAAAACGAAAAAATTTAAAAATGTAGAATCAATATTGAACTTTAAATCAGTTACTTTAATTGCCATATTTGTTCGGCCAGACAGTGAAATTTTATGAGAACTACGTAGACATCGTGAAGATGAAGTGAATGAATGTATATTATTTTTAAGATTTGAATTCAAGGAACGAAAAGATTAAGACACTAATGTTTTCCGAGCTCGATATTAAATCTAGACCTTACACAAAATTGTTGGGTATGCAAGCGTGATATATATTTATTTAAGAGAGAAAGAGAGGTGATTTTCGCAAGCGGGTCAATTTATCAATTACACCAACAAACACATGATGCGAGGTCCTTCTGTTACGCAAAACGTATTAAAACCAGGAAATCCGATGTACATATAAGCCCCTGTTATTTAAAACATGATGAATGCTGTCAAGCAACAATTAAATTATATTATTTTTCATGATTGGCTTGATTGGATATTAACATAAGAAACATTTGTACCACAAAGACCAGTACAGAAATTCCAATTTTTATAGTAAGTAAATTATTTTACATCAGTAAAACTGCCGGTGGAACATTTGATCTACACCGAAAACACAGTATACTTACATGAATTCTCATGTGTCGCATATAAGTGCATCATACAAAATTAATATGCACGTATGAATATATCATCTCGGGCAAAATAAAATTGATTTACACAGTACAATTAACTTTGTGGAATTTAAGGGACAAAGCATATATAAATCTTTATATTTTAAACAGCTATATAGCAACAAATCTTTGTGACTGTATTTTTATACTACTGTGCCACTTAGATTAATTAATATTGACTGCATTTAATTATGCGAAATATAGTCAACGTGGGTATATGAATCGTAGCGCAGTCGGCCAAGGACTGTCGATTGCCCTTCCCTGAAATTTCAGACTTAATAGATTTATGAATCATATAGTATCAACCAATGGAACAGTTCCTGGACTGCAAGTAATTATAATAACATTTATTAATACATGTATGTTATTGTTGACAGAGGACCAGTTTTTCATATAGATGTATCTACATGAATAAGAACGAACATTCTATTTTGCGGCATGTACACTTGCAGTCCCGAGTATTGATGTACAACATTGTCCTAAGGTTTGATGCAAGACGGGCCCCGGGGGTGGTACATGTACTTTAATAGTTTGAGGACAATGCAAATGTAGAGTTAATCATGGCTGCGTCCAAGGTCGTAGAAACTACCTAGCTCTACGTTACGGTAGCTTAACCATAAACTATTTTAAGTACGGTAGAACCATTTTAACAAGAGCTTGGACTTTGGTTAGTTGGTGTCAAACAGCAATGTGACGTAGGTCTGTCTATTTCATCGAAGGCCACTCAGCCATTGCTCTTTGAAATCAACAAGATTTGTCTGCTTTTGAGCTAAGACTACGCAATCTGTGTATATTTCACTGGAAACCAGCGTCATTTTTAACTTGTTTTGAGCAACAAATAGATAGTTACGTCCTACTGAAAGTCCAAGGCCTTGTTAAAATTGTTCTAATATAAGGGAAAATCAAAGATCAAAATTGAACATATGGTGATAGATACTTCATCAGAAAGTTGCATAATAACACATGATAGTTTCAAACATATATATATATATATATATATATATATATATATATATATATATATATATATATATATATATATATATATATATATATACACACACACTCTTCTGATTGGTGTCTATAAAGGTAAACATTTAGAAAACTAAAGTAATGATCTTAATTTAATTAATAAAGCTGGTTGTAATGTTTCGCAAAAATTATTGTTCCAAAATAGCATGCTAGACTGTGTAACAGATGTACACGTACAATTGTATTGGAGTCCACCTTACCGTATCTGGAAGTTTTCATGAAGCAAAATTCTAGCTCTATAAAAAGCGTTAAAAGCATATTACAAATTGAGAACTGATTTTATTAATTTAAATCTTGGAATTAAAACCAGTATACATGTATTTGACTCCACCATTAAAGTAATTCTTATACATAAAGGAGAATAATGGGTCAATGGGATGCAAGCAATATATTTACTAAAATATTCCTAAAATGCGAGGAGTGGCGACTGTTTTAGAAATTTACCTTGTGAAAGAATTCACCTCAAATTCTGTAAATATATTCTTGGTGTTCACAGGAAAAGTACAAATTTTGCACTATTGTCTGAATTACGAAGGCTCGAGGCCTTGCATCATGATATTAATTGTCAGATTGTCAAAAGTTGGAACATGTATAGATTTGAAAATTTGTCCATATGAATGTAGTAAAAATCTTCTTGTACAAAATTAAGAACAATTCTGAATATTTAATATGAAGTGATTTATTATGGAAAACATAAATTTAAGTCAGACTGTCATAAAATACTATTAGATTATTATGTAAAAAAAAAAATGGTATACAAGTCAACAAAGCTATACTGATGACATATTAAGCACATTATGTACGTAAAACTCAAACAAAATTGGGGTTATGAAAATTATTTATCAATAGTTAAATTTTGACCACAGGAAATCTGAATGTAATTGATTTAAGAATTTCCTTTCAAATTGAAAATTGAAGTTGGTAGATTTACCAACATCTCTAGAAAAGATCGATTATGTAATATATGTAATTCTAACAGTATATAGATGATGAAAATCATTTTTTTGATTACATGTGGAAAATATGATCACCAAAGAAAAGAAATATATCAGTTAATTAAAAGCAAATGTACAACTTTTTCAGCTTTAGATGAAGAAGAAAAACTCTTGGTTACTCAATATTGAAAACAAGGAATTTTTTTTTCCAATGTGGGTAAATTTACGAATGATAACATGCTATGGTACCTCTTTAAACTAAAATAATACAATATTGTTTGTCATTTACTATAATTATTGTTATAATTTGATAATGTTATACTTAATCTATTTATTGGCATGTCTTTATTCTCTTGTAATTATAATATATAATGTCATACTTATTTGCTCTGGACTCTGAATTAGAAATAAATGTTGTGTTCTCTTCTGTATCTGGTAGATAATTCAAACAATTTAAGATCACGTGCACAGTAGAAAATTTCTGTGAACTTGCTGCTTCTAATACTAGTACACAGAAATGTTCCAGAAACAAAAAATGAATTGTTCACCACAAATTGATTTGATCTTTTACCCAAAGAAATAATATTAATGGATTAGAGTTACCGTTCTTTTATAACAAAAATACAGATGTTTTTGTTGGGGTTTTATTTTGGGTAGGTTGAGGGTATTTTTGTATTATGTTTGTTGTTTCTTTTTTTTTTTTCTTCTTTTTTTTCAATTGAAAATTCGTGCTAAAACGCAAAGTTAAATTAGATTTCAAATAAAATGAGCTCGAGATTTTTATTCTCAAACTGAATTTAGCCAAAAGTAATCAATCAACAGGGTTATGTAAATTCATTTTAATATTCATTATAAAGTTTTTTGATATTCAAACATTATTAATACTAAACTAGAATCTAAGTCATTACAGTAAATGTACATTTACGTTCATGTCCATCGGATTGCATACATGTATTTGAACATTTCAAGATAGGCTTGATACAGTGTATACTAGGTGTTTTAGTTAAATTAGATTATGTATAAATTTAAAACAGAAATAAATATGATAAAGACCTAATTATTATAATATCCATTTGCATGTATAAGAACATGTTTGGGCAAGAACATTGATCATATAATTACATTCACGCAGAAAAATTTAGTTCGCACATTTAGGAACCTCCAAGCTAACAAAACTCATAATAGTCATATGGATGTTGGCACAACTGCCGAATATTTGGAGATTTGAGGGCTTCGTTTTCCACTGCTTCATCCAACCTAAACTCGCACAACTGCATTCAACAGGTGAGCCGGAGAGATCAATGTCCTGCAATGCTTTAATATTCTGCACAGCTTTTGGGATGGTGGTCAACATGGTGTTGTCCAATCGCAGATCACCCAATTGGTTGATGGTCATAAACGCGTCATTTGACAATTGTGAAAGGGGATTCCCAGAGAGATAAAGGGAGGCAAGTCGTGTCATTCCGCTAAAGTCCTCGCTGTTGATTTCCGTGATTTTGCTGTTGGTGATCTGAAGTCGGGAAATGGTTGGTAAGGAAGATACACAGGATGGTATGCGAGTGAGACGTGTGTCGTTTATGAACAAATATATGAAGTTCTTAGATAAACCTGGCGAAAACACGTCCTCGCGGATGTCTTCCATAGGTTCTGAGTAAACCGACAAGGCACCAAGTTTTGGAGAATTCATGAATATGCTTGGAAGTGTTATCAGATTATTGTTTTGGAAGGTAACGTGCATCAGGTTCGGCAGTCCGCTCCTGGCTGCATTTGATATTGCATTGGCTGAAAGGTTTTTATTGCCTTGAAATAGCAAGTCTCCTAGAGAATCAAGTCCATCTAAAGACGGCAAAGCTTTTAAACTTGTATTGTAAAGGCTAAAGAAAGACAAGTTCGCCTTGTACATATGTAATGCATCGTTTGGAATGCTGGGAAAAGTGACGTCATAAACATCGATTGATATCAAATTCGGCAGGTATTTTAAATTACTGGGCCATTTCGGCATTTCAACAGACCCCATGCTTATAAATTGCAAAGAAGAAGAAACATTTTGCAGCACATCTTTTCTGAAATCTGGCATGGGGTTTCCTTGCAGATTTATCCCCATGAGTTTACGTAAACTACCAACAGCCACGGGTAGTTCCTGTAATCGGTTGTAGTGGAGGTGAAGAACAATCAGACTATCTTCACTTCCGGCGAACGCGTCGTCTGCTATACTATCAATTTTATTGCTGTCAAGAATCAACATTTGAAGTGTTACCCCCACAAAATTTCTCGAGGCAATGTGTCTGATCTGGTTGGCGCCCAGATAAAATGTCCACAAGCCGTCCGCCTTTGTGATGGTGGGAACAGCTGTTAGGTTTTTATCCCTGCAGTACACGATTGGGTCATCTCTGTCACATTCACACGGCGGCGGAAGTGGACAAATGACGTCATAACCAGACGGCACGCAGGGATTCACATGTAATACCAGAAAAAAGGTTAGATACTGGATCTATTTAAGGAAACATAAAAAGCATATGTAAAGAACATTTTACTTTTAAACGGTTAATATTGTGAATAGTTGAAAACAATTGAAATATGCAACAAATAATGTATTTATCCATTGCTCAACAAAACATATGCGCAATTTTTTTTATTTTTGAAGCATGCATGATGTGCATCCGTGGCGTTAGCTTTAGTACGTTAGTACTTTTTATGCTTAAGGTTTTCTGATGATTCAAAAATTCAAAATCGAGATAATGGAATATGAGTGCATGATAATAATTTATATACTCACGTACACGCATGGCTCTGTTATTATCAATGGCCGCTTATCTTTAAGAGATAATGGCAACCGTACTATGGCGAGAAATCGATGAAGATTATTCTGGGTCGAGTTGATCGTAATTTTTTTTTTAATACAGATAAAATGAACCTCTACTAACTTCAACCTCAAATTGTAAAATTCATTTACTGTTTATTTCAAAAGGAAATATCAGAGTTTAAGAGTTACTGTATACTCGTATATCATTACTATGATCAATACATGCATACGAAAACTCATCTGATTAAACAAATGAAAATGTTTTGTCTAGGTAGTCTGATTTTAAAGCTCACTTTTTTTTTCAGAATTTCAAAACATGTTCACATACAGATAATTAATTAGTGTCGGACGAAATGTCGAGCGCATGAGCATCAAAGGTCATGTCCGCTCCCACTTTTCAAGGTTCGAGCACACACATGTAAAGCTTAAAAGCTTCAATTAGAACACAGGAAATAATTTTTTTAACGACACAATTTCAGTAAACGAATAGTATTTAATAGATCATGTCAAAAATAAAGAATGCTAGATCAGTAAGGACACATCATTATCATAAATTAATATGTGAACGTCGCTGTAACAATGAAATTCTTCACATGAAGCAAATGGTGTGATAGAACTATTTTAACAAGGCCTTGGGCTTTCAGTAGGACGTAGCTCTCTATTTCTTGCGTCAAAACATGTTAAAAATGACGCGGTTTCAAGCGAAATACAGTACCGATCAAACACAACCTAACAGAAAGTAAACCCAACTTAACCCTGGGTTTACTTTCTGGGTTTACTCTGGGTTTACTCCGGGTTTACTAGAGTGGACCCAGAGTAAACCCAGAGTGGACACAGAGAGTAAACCCAGTCAGAATTATACCCCTGAAAGCAGATGCTAACTGTGTATTCGGAATATACAAAGGGTAGAAATTACAGGCAGTAGGATGGTAAGATAAAATACTAGTCGGCTTCACACTTCAGTGCATACAGTTGACCTCAAAAGCAATTTCAAAGTAAACCATACAAAAGATTAAAAATAAAATAAAAATCACATCTAGCATTACAATACAAAAAAGATACTAGTAAGTAAAAGATTTGATCGATTAACAACAAGGTATTATCAAGTTTATGACTATCTGTATGGTAGATATTAATTAGGATCTATTAAAAACGAGTTATTGTAACAACATTTACTTTTGGGATTATCCATTATCTCTAGTAAAATTGGATTTTATGTATTATAAGGAAATTCAACATTGTTTATACTTTAATAGCACGTGCTCGATAACTGTCGGTTTTTAAAATCAATCATTTTGAAATAATTAAGTTAATTCAGGAAGTGTCAACTTAGAATATAGTTTTAACTTTTAAATCAAAACACGCGGCCGCGTTTTAAAATAGAAATCGTTTCAAAACGGGTTTGTTTGTTCAAAGCGATATGAGCTTGGATTTTAATGTCCGAAATTGTTATGTTGAATTTATTGTGCATTAATTTGACACTCAAATAAATGAATGAATCGTTTAAGATAAACTCCAGTAGCGTAGTTAGTAGTAACAAAAAACAACTAGTATATGTATTTAGATGTCAAAATTAAAATTTATTAATTATCATCATGTTAATGAGATTTTTTATCTGATCGTGTACTATTTAATTCAACGTTTCTGTGTTATCATTTTTTTAAAACAGACAATGCACATGTACTTCAAATGTATATGAAATAAGGTTCAAATATCAATTGAATGACCTTTTCAAACAGAATTTTCACTTATAACAACATTACTTGCATTACAAGTGGAT
Organism: Magallana gigas; assembly: GCF_963853765.1. NCBI lineage: Eukaryota > Metazoa > Mollusca > Bivalvia > Ostreida > Ostreidae > Magallana > Magallana gigas. The sequence goes on from NC_088856.1 coordinate 27,122,982, forward strand.
TAAAACAGACTTAAAGAGTTGAAACGTTCACTGATCAAAATAGAAACAATAAACAAAATAATATAGAACCATTTTAACAAGAGCTTGGACTTTGGGTAGTTGGTGTCAAACAGCAATGTGACGTAGGCCTGTCTATTTCATTGTAGGCCACTCAGCCATTGCTTTTTGAAATCAACAAGATTTGTCTGGCTTTTGAGCTAAGACTACGCAATCTGTATATATTTCACTCGAAACCAGCGTCATTTTAAAATTGTTTTGACGCAAGAAATAGATAGTAACGTCCTAATGAAAGTCCAAGGTTTTGTTATAATGGTTCTATATCTTAAAACATACAATTAAAAAAGAGCATCGTAATGACGACATTTTACTCCGATACGGAGATTAGACATTTAAATATTACATGTAACATCATTATATGTATATAAAAACATAAAAAAATCTTTGTCATATATATAAGATATAAAATATATATTGTATAAATAGATAGTTTCCTTAGACACTATTGAGATTGGTCTGTCCCTGATCATCATTATCACTTGAGACTGGCAAAAGTTGGGCCGTGGAGGCCTCTCCAGTAATCTCATTCTGATTTGCGTCACTTCCGGGCCGTTGAGATTGAGCGTCGTCAGGTTTGTCTTTCGCTTTCGACAATTTGTCTTTTAGATATAGTTTTAACCTGTATAACCCGAACAACAGCAGATGCACGATCGGTACGCACACAAATGTATATAAAACAACCCATTTAATGGCTTTCCCTGGCTTATCCCAGTCAAGTATTGGATATACTTTGTTTTTCGTGGCAGCAAAGTAAATCACTGTGAATATCATGTAGCAGAAACTGAACAGGACTGGCATGTACACATGTTGTAGCTTTATGGGCTTTCTGGATGCAATGATGATTAAAACGGAATACAAAAAATTTATGCCATGTTTGTTGATAGTACTTCCCTTCATTGAACCGTCTGAAATCATATTTATATAACGATAATAGTATGGATTTTTACTGATAAAAAAAAATACATTATGTATTAAAATCAATAAATGCATTTAGAATATTATGAAAAAGTCAAAAAATTAAGAGAATTTTTTTTTAGATTAGACTTAGTATATTCTTGTAAAAATACACCAATAAGTCTTCATAAAGAAGTTATAAAATACACCAGTAAGTCTTCATAAAGAAGTTAAATGGTCGCATCCAATTTATGACTATTTTTCTCCTTTTAGAACAAAAGAAGATTTTGACTTACTGTATCTAAATCATAATGAATTAGATTAATAATCTAAAAGATAACCGGTTATTTTTACTGAGCCAATATACCAATTTCATTCAGTAATTCGTGATAGGTAAGTTAAGTAAATTTAGTGGTATAAGGACCGCAATTATGTTTACCACCCAGCCTCCTTAAAATATTTTGCAAACTTACCTCCAGAAAGAAACGCCCAGTACGTGACGGTGACCGACAATGCGGTAGTTATGGTAATATTGTACAAAACCCAGGAAAACTTGTGGTACCACTGCATGACTTCCGGTTCTGCAAATAAGGAAAAAAGAGGGACATTTCCTACAGCAATATTCTTCGTTTATAGCAATTATTTGATATACAAATAATATGATGAACGATAGCTAAAAACAGTTTTTCCCTAAACACTTTATCGAGAGTGCAGCTGTTGAATTCTTGGGAATTTTTTTAAAAAAAAAATAATAATCATGACATTCACATGAGAATATTATTTTTACAAAATCACACAGAAATCTAGTGTTTTATAATAGATAAAATGAGTTGATCAAATTATTTGTCTTTGATATTTCAAAAATTAACCTAAAGTCTAGATTAAGCTGATTACATTTTTAACAATAATTGAATACACTACAAATAATACGTAACAAACAGATAATTTTAGAATACGGAAATTTTCAATATTCTTCATAATTATGATGGATCTATAATCGTAGAATACATGTCCTACTAGCAAATACCAACTTTGATACGATAATGGCCATTGCACCTAATGAGGGCAATCGTGTTCAAAACTGACCAGACACATTAACTTGTAAATCCGAACATGCAGTCGTGTTGATGTGTGGGCCTGCATATATGATTGTGTAATTCTGATCATGTAACCTATAAAACTCAGGCTTAAACACTTCAGACTTGACTCAGTTTCTTCGCATAATGCACAGTTTGCAGGATTTTTTTAGCTCATCTGGCAAGTTACAAATCCACAAATGTAAAAAAAAAATTAAGTATACAATTTACAAGTTTATCGAATTTTGACATGATCCTACATGTATATGGCAAATGCTTACTGCAGAAAAAAGGCATGTCGTAGTCGCCGGAATGGACCAAAATAAATATGCATGTAATATTCAGTTACACTGTTTTAATAAGCTTCAATGAACAACACTATTTTCTTTAGATTGAAATTATTATTCTTAGAAAACTATATATTAAGGTATGATTGAAAATGCACCAAATAAGAAGACATGCAAGTAAAAATCGGCGCTGGTGTGAGGAATGGGCTAGTTTTTGTAATATAATTCCAATGGTATTTAAAAGATAAGGGGTAACTTTAACTTAAAAAATGCCTAATATCTAATATCTTAAACAAAATTTTATTTGACATGTTATTCAAACTGAAAAAATATAAGCTGAATACCTACTCTTTTGTAGAAATGAGACAAATCAATAAATGAACGATGGGTGTGAATATGTCTTGAGCGACATGGGGTTTGGAGACCGCCGTGAGGCCCCATGTAGCATCATTACTTCTGAATGCTAAAAACTTAGAGAGTGAGTGGAGGTTCCAACATAGTGGAAGCGGTGAGGATAAATGTGGTGATATTTTACTTATTCAGCCGAACTCGTGTATGCTCTATACTTTAACAATTTGTTACATGTACTCGAAGATAACAAAAATTTAAACAGAGTCATATATAAAAATTTCCAGATATATGAAGATATATCTGCTGTCGACCGAATACTTCACTCGCACCTTTTGTATACATTTTCCTGATATACATGTAATGTACAACGAGTTCATCATTTATTTTTTGAAAAATTGTAGTTTCTAAAACAAATAGTGTTATGCAGAGATGCTATGATCAATCTGGTGAAATTCCGCTGTTCTAGCGGTAGCGTATCTAAACAGCTGATTTTAATAAAACTGTAATATGATTATTATTTTTTTTATTCCGTCCCTATTCCGGCGATTACAGCATGCCTTTTTCTTCAATCACTGTTTCCATATTGAGGTTACGTAAAAAAAAACTTGTAAACTTTACATTTGTTGATTTCTTAAATGTCTGCTGTACCTTTTCAGAAAATGCAGTAAAATGTAAATAATTCAAAAATAAAATATCTTAAAGCTGTAAGGAGAATTAGATTGAAGGTCTATATAAGTAATTACGAGTCAACTCTAGAGTGTTAAAATGCCTGATTTTTATGGGTTACACGATCAGAATTACACACATTCTTACTCAGACTTACTCGCTAACACGATTTCATATTCGGATCTACAAGTTTATATGTCCGAATTTTTTAACACGATTACCCTCACTATTGCACAAAGGATTTGCATGTTTTTTTGTTTTGTTTTTAAATTGTGTTTTTGTGTTCTGTTTGATTGTTTGTTTGTTTTTCTTTTCTTCTGTTTTTAGAATGTTGATTGCGTGCGTTATGAGTTTGCTTACCAACATGTGCTAATCTAGGCGCGAGGCAGTACGCATAAAACGCAATGAAGAAGTCGACGAGGGCGAATGCCGTCAGAACAGTGTAACCAACGTTGCTGAGTTGCCGGAACCAGTCGAGCGTGACGTAATGAGACTTCAGTGACCACCAGTACCCCTCGAGGCACACCCAGACAAAGTGGTAGAGGGCCCATGCTGCAGACCAGGGCAAATACAAGAGCGGGCGACCAAACTGTAAGAAGACAAACAGCTGATTTTAATCAAATTGTAATATATGATCATATAAAATATTTTTTGTTTATCCCGTCCCTGTTCCGGCGATTACGGCATGCCTTAAATATATAGAAAATAGTATTTGCAAAAAATTGTTTTATCGATAAAAAACCAGATGATGTTCATTTGTACAATATTATATTTGTCTGAGCCTCTATTTAGAATATTAACACTACTTTACGCTATAAATACACATGTGTCTATGTGCTCATCAAAACTAAACACCACTCTCTAGAGAAAACAACAACTTAAATCATCTTTTTTATAGCAAAACGTTACAGACAATTGATGTTGCAACATAATAAACTAAACTGCCATATATACAACTTTTAAGGTTTGAGGGAACATGCATTGTGTGTACACGTCAAGCGTCTGAAGATGGGTACCATGGCTGTATATTTGCAATGAAGTTAACACTAAGTAAACGTAATTTCATGAAACATTATTTAACGAACTTAACAAACTAAGTTAACGCACTGAAGGTATACCATCTACAAATTCATTTTAAGTTCATCATAAAAAAAAATGATGAAAACAGACGGATAGGAAATTGGTTAGGAGGTACGTTAACACCCCTCCCCCCCTTGTTTTTTTTAACACCCCCCCCCCCCCCCAATCCCCGAATCTAGAGGAAACAATGAAACATGTGAGTCTTTTTAAGTTGTATTCTGACCTGTGGCTGCCCACATGTTTATGGTGATGGGACATCAAAGTACTTGGGAGCTCTATAAGAGCAGTCTAATGACCTAATACCTCTTCAGGGCACATTGGCCACTTCCGGGATTGAGACTATCGATTCCGGTGAACAATACAGACCGGAAACTGCTAATCCAACACTTATATGGCCAATGTAACACTTATATAGCCAATGTAACACTTATATAGCCAATGTATATATACATGTACTTAGTAAGTGATGTACACAGAGAATGAGGGAGAGAGTCATTATACATGTACATGTACCTCAATGTTTAAATGTGTACATAAATAATTCAAGTTATATACGCACGTAATATAATTATATAATATGGATGTTTCTGGTGTTTTAATTATACGACATTTTGTAAGTTTTGGAGTGATCTATTGAATGATATCATTGCTTGCATGATCATATTCCTGCTAATAAAAACCAAAAAAAATGAACTTTTGTTTATACTATTCTTTTGAAAATAAAATACTGGTTACAGTTTTTAAACTTTTTCACTAATATAATGTACTAGTTCATGTCACCAGTTCATGCAGTTCAAACAATGCATGTACACAACGTTAATATCAAAATATACATACAAAGTAAATTAAAAGATGTGATGAAAAGAACTTTTCAACAACAAACTTCTCATGTACAAGATATACGTTTACTAAGTATATTTTTATCAGAGATCAAACAGAATTTCATCATTTCCCGACGTGCATTGTACACATTTTGTTACTAAGTAATGTCTAAAAAGTTTTGTGTACAATATAAATTTCGTTTCAAAATCATGCACAATTTTCAACGCAGATTCAGGTTATTAATTCAAATTTTTCCATGTAGCTTAAATTCAGCCTTTCGAACATTTGACAAAAAAAGCTGGAGGAAAATAATCATAATTTAAAACAAGAACTTCCTTTTTAAAAAATTAAAAAAAAAAAACTTTTCAAATTTTGCATACCGATTCTTCAAATCATGCTACATACCTCGAGTCGCAGGAAATCTCCCGGGAATCCATGAGAAAGTCCAAACTCTCTCGGCCTAAAGTGTTGTTTACAAGCCATCCTAGCATTTTTATCTGTTGTGCCTCCTCCTCATGCCCATAGTATTATACTGTAACTGGTTTTCCGGGAAGACCACTTCGATTTGATATCCCCTTGTTATTATCATTAATGAAATGACACATCAGAAAGACCACAAGCCTAGGAGGGTACACAGGTCACAGTTCTCTCTCTCTCTCTCTCTCTCTCTCTCTCTCTCTCTCTCTCTCTCTCTCTCTCTCTCTCTCTCTCAGAGTAATATGTGTGGAATTTTTCTTTTGATCGTGGGAAGTCTAGAACTCTGCCAATTCACCGCTTCCCTAATTTCATTTGTAAGTCTTCACTTATAATAATAAAGTTCATTTGTAACGTGTTTCTATAAATACATGAATTTATGAACATATATATACATGTACAAGGGTTATTGAATTTATATCAGCGCAAAACGTTTTGCAATGAGGAAGTTCATTGTGCTAAGGTGATATGGTTGTTATGAACATTTTGTGCAAGGAAGTGTTTTTTTATTTGTTAGTTGTATTTTCTTATCTAAATATGTCCTATTGATTATTGAATATACATGTATATATAATGCGCCGGTAATCTCATTTCTGTGGGGTTTTCTTTCTTCTTCATTCTTTTAATATATACCATTTGTGATTAATTCAGTTGAAATTTGTAAAATCTGCCAAAATGTCAAAATATAAATAGGCTTTATGTATTTGTACAATACATGCATTTTTCAATCGATCAATGTTCTTTTAAAAAATACATTCTCTGCATTCCCTGTCCCTCCAAAAAACCCAGAGAGAGAAATAGAGAGCAAACAGAGAGAGAGAGAGAGAGAGAGAGAGAGAGAGAGAGAGAGAGAGAGAGAGAGAGAGAGAGAGAGAGACAGACAGACACACAGACAGACAGAGACAGAAAGACAGAGGGAGAGAAAGAGCAAAAATTAAATTTTCCGCAACCTAAATACCCCTCCCCCCCAAAAAAAAACCACAACCCCCCCCCATAAACTGTTCAACAACCCCACTCTATCCAAAAGATAAATAAAACCAAATGATAATGATAAAAGCTACAGAAAAAAAAACCAGAAATAAAATTCAAGCATAAAAATGTCTTAATTGTGAATGTAAAAACATACTTTAAAATTAACTTTTATTCTTTTACGTTACTTCTTACCTTATAATTATTGCCCGCATATTTGGCTTCACCAATATGGCCTGCAATGGACCTTTATTCATAACAGGGCTCTATTATTACAAGCTTAAGTATATATGTAATCGATATAACCTAGGCGAGGCGCAAAAAAAAAATCATACATGTAAATGACATTATCCGATAAAGAAATATTTCTTTGACTATAAATCAAATTTAACTCTAAATGATATACGCATTTTATCATGGGTTAAAACAAGGTGAAAACCTTTAGTTAATTATGATGAATTTCTGTGAACGTACATGTATAACTACTTGTACATGTTTGTACCTCGAAAAAAGATGATCTTGTCGTTCGTAAAGTAATGATAATTACCGGTACGTTGAGCTTAAAATATGACCGAAATAAAACTTAATTTTATTTGGAGAAGTTGATATTGATTCTTTTAAACCAATTTTTCTAAAGAAAAAAAAACCATTAGAATATTGACATACATGTTCAATTTTGAAACAAAAGAAAAGAATTACCCCGTCCCCCCCACCCCCCCCCCCCACCTCAAAAAAAAGGAACTGAATCTCTTTCGATAATATTGTTCGTTTGTTTTCACTTTCGGTTGTTATTAGTATGTTTATATTTAGTACTTACGTGAGATATATAAAATCCGCTGATTCTATACCTATACCATACAATTGTATCTCAGTGACCTGACGATGAACCAACATCTTATTATAAGCATGCCGCCACATAGGTATGTATACCAACAAAACTAATAATGCTGATTAATTTCTTCTGTCCAAAATATCACTTTTAATGAACAATGCGTCCATCATCCCCTTGAAATGTGAATTTACAGAAATTATGTGATAGGGCTCGCAGTGATACTTGTCCATGTATAAAGGTTTCTTCATTCGATGTCTTCATCATTGATACTTATCCGTAAACATAGAGATATATGCTTGCGTGTATATAATTATAATAAACGCCTCAAGTTTATGTGTCGTGCTGTAATAAAATGGGTCAATTAATTAATAAGGTAGGTAATTATCAGTGTCCCAAAAAACGATACAGAAAACAAAACAAACAATCAGAGAAACTAATACTGAAACCCAACTTGTAACAATGGACAATTAATAGATATTTGATCTTATCAGTTTGATATCAGGATATTACCTGGAATAGACAATGTCAACTGTTTGAGATAACATTGATAGCAAATGATAACATTGTTATAAAAAATTATGATATTTTTAGATGAACACTCATCCTTTCATTGTTTAAAAAGAAAAATCTTAATTTAATCAATCAACATTGAAACAAAATGATAAATCTAGCATATCGATTCATTGAAAAATAAAATATTTATATTTTTTCAAAAACGTTCTTCGATTTTTCGATCTAATTTTGCTTACTAGTATATAAATATTTTGAATTCTGAAATTCCTTGAAAAGGGTATCTCAACATTTGACATTTTTTCAATGCGAAAATATTTTAAAATAAGAACTGCAAAATGTTTCTTGATGTAAGCTATGAGTACATAGGAAATAAAATGTACATGTAATACCCCCCCCCCCCCCCCGGTTTTATCTGCTTGCTTGTGCATGTGTGTGTGTGTGTGGTTTGTTTGGGGTTTTTTTCATTTTTGAATTATTATTTCTTGGACTTTTTTTTTTTTAAGCGGGGGCGGTGTGGAGTGATTTTAAATGCAGTGTAATAATTCAAATTTTATGTCCTATTTCTTTGCTCAACCATTAAAAATACTTTAAAGAGGAAATATCGTTCCATTACAAATGACGTCGATATATCTCTCGAGAGTTGTATGAAGTGATTTTTAATGAGTAATATTTTTTCCCCTCACATTTCATGTGTAACTACACCTGTGATTTGCAAATATAAATAAAAGAGAACAACCTATTATTGATTTGTTAGGTGTGGGAAATATTCTGGGGGCTTGTATTTGCGTTGTAACATGAATGCATTCGTCTTGACGATAAACCATTAAATTCAAATTGAACGTTTGTTGTAGGTGTATTATATACGAAAAAGAATAAAAATCATGACAGGAAGTTCTGTATTAAATGGGCGTTTTCGAATATTACCAATTAAAGTTCTGAGAAGCGATTTTAGTCATACTATATCAAAGGTGTTCCAATCACATATCGGTTTATTTTTTAAGCTACCATTTCATAAAGGGAGGAATTTCATTATAAAAGACGCCCAAGTTGAGTGTATTATATCATCCAACAGTTCATTGATTTACATTTAAGTATATCACATACAATGAAATTCATTCGGTAATTTTGATTTATTTCTCTCAATTATTCTATTCATATGTGTTTAATCAACAATTCATGTACATATAAATTAAAATCCATTCGTACAATTTAACATACTAGTACAAGTACATCTTCATACAAAGTAATTCTCTTACAATTGTCAATAAATATAAGACATATAAGACAATATAAGTCATTAATTGTTATGTCGTGAAAACTTTGTATATAAAATTAAATAAAAAAAATATCAATAGAAGGTGTTTATCAATATTGCAGAGGCGCTTTTCAAAGCTATTGCACATGTTAAATATACATTATGTATATAATTAGACAACTAAATTGTCTGAAAACAATTGATATATGCATTGGATACTGATCACAACCTAGTATTACACATACAACGTTCAACATTTATATGTCTACCGCAGTATAGTATAAATATATGCGTTCAAACCATAGACATGTACAGGTATGTACTAGACTTTGTACGGTTAAATGATACAATATTCACAGAATAAAGAAACTGATTTTGTAACATAAATGATTACGCCGTATACATGCATGCACAGGCGCCGGATAACTTGTCATAAAAGTCATAAAATAGAATTATAAAGACAAGTCAACAAAATCTTGAAAAACAAAGAAATTGTTGTGTATTGTTGTGTATCCTCTCTTTAGATCTAAGTTACAAAGTTACATGGTAAGTGATCTACTTTTAGAAAATTTGCAATTTTGATCAACTCGATCTAGTAATCAATAAACTGTTGTGTTTTCTTAGATTCAAGTGATCACGGTAGTTCCGCCACTGTGATGATATCTCTCCATTACAATCAGGGCGTTTCTTTCAAATTGGTTTTCTCGTGATTTAACATTTCTTCCTTTGATTCCTTGTCTCTGTTCTCTGTAGATTCCAAATCTCTTTTCGATGAACAAGATTGCTTTATGTATTGTTTTAGTTTATAGAGTCCAAAGAAGAAGAAATGAGCCAAAGGCGTACAGACGAATACAAAGAGAAAGGTGAGGAGAATGGATTTCCCTGGCTTATTCCAATTTAGAAACGAATAAATGAGTTCGTCTGTGGCCAGAAAATATATCCATGTAAATAAGACGTACACAAAACTGAATGCCATTGGAATGTACACGTGTTGAAATTTGATTGGTTTTGTGGTCAAAATCACGACCAGAAGAGTATACAGTAGATTCACTCCATGTTTATTGATGGTCCATATTTTGATTGTATAATCTGTAATAAAAGCAATGATATTACATTATATTATTTACATGTATCATGATAATTTTTCCATCATGCGTCAGCTTTCATATTTTATTGATAGCAATATACATTATAATTTTAATAAATTTGATTTTATGAAAAATTATAGATAGAAATATGAAATGCTACATCTCAAACAAATCACCGTAAAATGTACACTTTCATATATAAGTACTGTACATTGTCGGGTGGAATCTGTCCATACACATAATTGATAACCAAATATACGTACGCCCTGCGAGGATGGTCCAATATGACAAAGCGATTAACAATGCCGTGGTGTGCGACATATTGTGTAGAGCCCATGACAGTTTGTAATACCAGGGCATGTCTGTCTTCGTTTCTAAAGAGATAAACCAAAAAAATGAACAAAGATATCGCTAAACATAAGTTAATATCTCAGTGCATGCTAAAAGTAATAACGATTTTCTACCACTATAAGTTATTGTATTAAAGTTAGATCTAGAGAGAGAGGGGGGGGGGGGGGGGGGGGGGGGTCAGGGGATCCAGACCCCATCCTCCCCTTGCAAAAGTCAAATTTCTTAAAATTACATCATTAAATTATTATAGAAAATATGCTTCGAAACCCCCTGGCAAACTCAAATAACAGTCGGACCCCCCCCCCCCCCCACCCGGGGAAAAATTTTCTTGATCCGCGCATGATCTTTTACTATAGTTTACGTCTTTATTACATTGACGTTATGGAAACAAACAAGTTTCAATGTTGCCTTGATCGGTTAAAGAAGGATTTGTACATTAAAATCTTCATGACCTACCTAGTTCTTTCGAAGTATGAAAGCAGTAGGTATAAACAGCATTTATGCATTCCGTAACTGCCACCGCTGTCAGAAGAATGTATCCAACGTTGGTCAGTTTTAGTAGCCACTCCAGTGGTGCTCGGTGGGCCTTCAAGGACCACCAGTAAGCCTCCAAGGCGATCCACACACAATGATAGAGCGCCCAGAAGATGGCCCATGGCAGGTATAGAACTGGGCGACCAAACTGTACGAGAAAAAATTGATTGTGACTAACTGAAAACCTTCAGTGATGGAAAAAAAAGGAATTATAGGTTGATATTTCTTTCCAATCAATTCAATTCATTTCTTTATTCACTCAAGACCAGTTCACTGGTATTTGAGGTTCAAAATCAGTATATACAAATGTATACGAACACAGTCAAGGATCACATGTACAGTAGGAGTAATAATGACGAAAAAAGGTTAAAATCACAATACAATAGGTTGTTAAAGTTGGTTTATGGAAGAACAGACTTTGAAAATTTTCTTAATAAATATTGACAAGTTTTTTAGTTTTTCTACATTAAAAGTATTCATGAGCTCGTTAAATTTTATAATATTTGGGTTTTCATAATATCTCTTGGGCAAAAACATTTTTCTATTGTTTACAAAATGTGTACATTCTGAAATATAATGAAATTCATCCCCAATACTATTAGAATCACACATTGTACATTTTCTCAAATTTTTCTCAATATTATGCCATCTAATCAATGGGGAATCGATGATTACATGTTCGTAATTTTGTAAACGTGATCCGTAGATCTGTAGGTAAAATCAACAAGTACTTTTCTAAATTGATATTTGTTTTAAAAATTCTATAATTAATACATTTTGGTGAGTTATCTACTATACTTTTCCAATCTTGTACAAATTGATTTTGTAATATTTCTTTAACTATTGACTTAAGCCAGTTATAGCTACATATTGTTTGATTTTCCCATATATAAGACAACCCGCACGAGTAGAGTATATCATGTATACATTTCTGAAGAACTTATTTTGGTGGGTTTTTTTAAATTAAGGGAGGTCTGGTGCTTAAATTGGGGCGTAAGGTAATTATTTCCCTTCTGGCTTTTCATGTTACAATGATTATCATGTTATATTATATTAAGATGTACATTATCATCCAGTGCATCTTAATCTGGATATCGTGTTTTATCGTTAGAATAAAATCTTTTGCGTGTCATAGCAAAAAAGGTATATCCTTTACCAATACGTATATAATTTTTCGGGGGGTTAGTAGACGTTTTTATTTCTCAATATTGTCACTTCAATTAATTTGAGAAGAACTGAAGACGTATATGCTACATTTTTTTATTACGACGTTAAATACATGAATTGAAACTTAAACCAAAATGACAATGTACCATGATTGTATGGAAAAATAAGAGGACTGGTGATATTTCTTAATTAAATTGAGTTTCATATGTATAACAGAGCAAGCACTTTTAAAAAGATCGTATTTCAAAAAGAATGTGCAATGTCATTGGATTTTTCCTGCTGTCATTACAGCATACATTCATTTATCTTTTATAACTATTTTTTACTATGTAAAATAATAAATATTGTATTACTGTGTTTGATTGTATAACCTTTAAATATTTCGATGTTTGGAGGGAGAAAATATGGCAAGAAAATAGAAAGTAAATTTGGTCAATTCTAATGTTATGTTATATTAAGTATTTTATTAACTTCATATATAATTCGATTTTCGGGGGGATTTTTTATTTTGATAGCAACAAAATAGGAAGTAGCGTTGACCAATGTACATGTAGTATTATATGAGATCTTAAGTACATAATTTACAAGTCCTTTCTTTTAAAAGCTTGAAGTTGAAATTCGGTTATACTCACTTCTAGGGCGACAAAACGTTTGGGATTCCTGTGGCCCAGTCCGCACTCTTTGATGTGGAGTTTCCTGAAGCACGTGACTCGACCGTCACTCTTATCGCGCAATACTGTCGTCTGCATCTCGTCAATTCGTCAATCGTCTGCTGAGTGGAAACACTTTCTGTGTTGTAGGGGAAATTCCGCTTGGGGTCGCTCACTATTACACTCTCTGATTGGAAAAAAGAGATTTTTAAAGGATGATATAAAGTCATAAGAGTCATAACTCTTTAATGTTTCCGATCAAACGTAATACAATACACTTAAAATTTTCAAAAAATAGTTGACGTCAATCTTTTCCCAAAATTAAGTTTTAACTACCCGATATATCACGCCGCCGTCTGTTCAATCCCAATTTATGTTTTATTAAAAGTAAAAACTAGGTAATTCGCAACGTGGTTTTAAAATCAATTTTATTACTTTTAAATCATCTTTTACCATTGATCAAGACGGTTACAGATCAAAGTATGTGGTGTTTTTTTAAAATATCTTTTTAAAGCACGATTTATAAATACGTAAAATATTTTATTTGGACATGGTGTATATTTGTTTGTTTATGCAACGTATTACAAATGAACTTTAAATTGAATTCTTTAAAACTCCTAACCACCTGGTAATCATGACTGGGGCTTTGTTCCGGCTTTTTATATTTTAATCCATTAATACTTAACTGTAAACGTTAAATTTAAAACTTTCCCTTTTCCTTAGGCTTTAACTTAAGTATTCATATTATGAAATAATAAGTGTATTATGAAAATGTATTAACGTTGTTTCACATCAACAAAGGTAATTGAATGATATTTTGCATTAACGTCATTAGTGACGGACTAAATTGAGTTTTAGTTATTCAATGAGGAAACTCTAGTATATCATGTAATTAACACATATTTTCAATCGTTTGTCAGTCGAAGCAGTTAAATTTAGGTTGTGCTGTAATTTCGAAAATTCTCACAAACTTAAGTTGTTCATCAAAATTTAATGCACACCAACCAATTTTCAAATAATCAACTTCTCTGCCCAACAATGAAATCAAGACGGGGGAAAACAACATGCTAGACTTGAGTTCACGGTTTTAAGCTTATAATACTTTAGAATAAACCAAAAAGAAGAATTTCAGAAAAAAGATGCATCCGAAAATATCAAATATCAGCTATTGAAATCCACATCGGTTGTCCGACCCATAATTATTTAAAAATGAAACAAAATGATACTTCTCAACATTTAATCAAGTTTAGTGCTGTTTTATCAAAAATACTAATTCATATTAAACAACTAATACTAGTAATAATGCTATTGAGAAAAAAATGTACAAACCAAATAGTGTTGTGATCGATCAAGTAATGATTTAGTCGAGAAAAGGCGTAGTATTTTATCATTCTAATATCCCCACACCTAGAAGGCATGATCTATCTCACTCGTTACCTTTTCCCCCCAAATAAATATAGGGCTGCCCACATATATACACATATCCATCCCAGTAAAATTTATGGTCTATCGTCAATAGAAGACGCTGAGGAACTGGTCTCTAATTATGCACATCAATTACACGGTCATTTGGTGGTCAAGGGGAAATGTTTGGGAGGAAAAGAGAAATCCAGAGATGAATTGGTATGAATAAACTTACAATAGACGTTTGTACATGCGTTCAAGAGGTGAAAAGTTAGTTCCAGATGATGTATCATTCCCTCTATCCAATTTGCCAAAGGAGGAGCAAATCTTTTGATTAAATTAGGCGTTCGCAATTGAAGTTTTTAACTTGAGTCGAAAGGAGAGTATATTATCCAAGTTGTGATCCCTTCGTTTATAAATTGCGTGCAATTGTACATGTACCTTTTATTTTTTCCTACTCTCTTGCATTTAAGTGAGAAGAACAGACACAACCATTATCCGAAACAGATTTTAAGCAGGTTGCATAGAGTTGATCCAATCATTTGTACGAGTATTAAGTTATGTAGGAAACTAGTATATATATATAATTTAAGTATGCATAAGAACATGTAAATGTAAACAAATATACTTAACTTGACCTGATTTAGAACTAGTGTCTCGTATCGACACTTAAATACTAAGTTTAATAGTATGTACCGGATACGATTTCGTTGGATTTTGCTCATCCTTGTACCTCTATTTCTAAAGAGTTTACCGAAATTTTTCAATAATTTTGTCCCCCCCCCCCCCACCCGGTCAAAACAGGAGAGAGAGAGAGAGAGAGAGAGAGAGAGAGAGAGAGAGAGAGAGAGAGCTGTGGCATCTTATTAGCTGTCAGTCTTCAATTCAGTTTTAATAGGCACAGGAATAGAAGAGGAGCCAATGATGAAAAAAAGTTACTTATGAATTTCGTGATAAACCCATCATTGGGAGGTTTTATCAGAAGGATAGATCTGTAATTGAAAACTTTCTCCCTCAAGATTTTTATTAAATTTCCAGTCTGACTGCTTTAGATAAGCAAACGCATATTCTCTACAGGTTTTCCATTGATTTTTGTTAAAATTAGCAACGCATTCCGCGAAACTTTGTGCAATAAAATTTATCAACTGCATGCTCTGGAGTTGCTAGAAACTTATTTCTGGGAGTGAAAAACATCAGCAAAGCTTTATACATTTAATGCAGTTTGGTGGTACATAATTAATACAGTGTCGACTGTACACGTATCAAAGTGCAAAATTCGCTTTTAATTGCCCTCTTTCTCTCTGCTCTAGAAATTCCACTAGTAAATAGCAATTGAAATGATTATATTACAAATTTTATATTTTATTTCGCACACAAAGAGGGTTGTATGAAAGATTGAAATGTAGAGCAATGCCTCACGTTTACTTCATGACTGAACCCATTGATGTTTTTAATTTTGATTCGTATGTGTTTGAACTACTTAAATCAGGGTTTTTTTTTTTTAAATTTTATGTCCTTCAAAAATATCTGAAAATATCATTCTGTTTTTTTTTAACTTTAATTCAGAGTCTTCTTCTTAATACAAATTCATTGAACATACAGATTTTCTCTTCTAAATATAATTTCGTAAACTATACATGAGAAATTATCAATCAATACCAAATGGCCGTTAAAATTGAATATTTGTGAAAGATATAGTATGTTAAGTGCTCTATATCGTTTCCAATAACTTAAATTAAAAATGACCAGTTAGTCCCTGATGAATGATTCGAATACGATAATGCTCATTACAAATACTAATATCAAAATACATTCCAATCATGTTAAATTATTACAGATTCAGTGTACCAAACATTTCTCAGTATCAACAAGTAGTTAATTAAAATTAAATGCCAGACATTTTCTTCTCTTTTAGAACAACATAATGTCATTCAAGTACATTAAATCATAATATTAAAAGTAACCATTTTTCCTTACCTTGTACATAAGACGAAAATAGCTACTATCCACTTAAAGCTCTTGACAGGTATGCATTAAAAACGCAAATGTCGATCATTCATTAAAGATGTCTATATATACACCTCCAAGCCCTCGCAATATTTAACTATAGTATACTTAGGATGTGCAAATAATTCGATAACTGACGCGAAATTAAGGGGGTCGAAAAACTTTATATAATACTTCTAGTGCAAGGACCGCCTTACACACTCAAAAAACGGTGGAAATTCGTTTCCGGTTTTAGCGGTTAAGAAGAACGCGAACGAAACTCATACTAAGAAAAAGTATATTGTGACCTATAGAAGGAAGGACAGATTTACTACTAATATCACCTGGGGGTACGGATATTTAAATGTATACTGTATAATCGCCACTTGATCTTCATTATAAAAAAGTTCATAGTTTTTAAATTCAGATCAAATATGAGTCTTTGTAGTCTTGACTTTGAATGGAATCCTTCCTTAAATAATCTATATAAACACGTTTTACACCTGATTGACTCACTGTCATCATTTACACGATGAATGGCACAGTGCCGGGGTCTTCGCTCGCTGGAGTGGGCTTGTATATAGTGGGTCGTGGTGACAATGTTTCACATTTTTGTTGTCTTTTTTGTCTTAGTGTAATTGTTCGATGGGTCGTTTACAGATTAGATCATAGATCTGTGGACAGACTACGGCTGATACAGTATCAGATTGTCTCATACTGAGGAAGAAACTTAAAGGAGCACTGACTCCACTCATGCTTTGTTTCTTTCCTAAATGAATCACGCCGTTTATCTTATCCAAAATTTCCCAAACTTGAACAATACAATTAATTTTATATTGGGGGGGGGGGGGGGGGGCTCGTTTTAAATAAAAGAATCTATGATATCAGTTCTTCGTGGTTGTGGGTTTTTCTTGTTGTATTTTCCTTGTAATTTTATCTCCATATCTGACAAGAATATTTGTAATGTTATACGTGATGTCTAAGACGTATTGTCCTCTAAGATTTGTGCCTATATTTACATGACTTTATTGAAATAATTGGTCTTAAATTTTTTCTAACCTCAATGATTCATGCGATCATGCGATCAAATTAAAATTTTTAGATTTTCGGTAATCCTTTTACATTAAAAAAAATGGAATGGAGAACAGAAGATATAATTTCTGCCAAAAATAAAAATGCATGATTGTTTAAAAAAAAATTACTGCCTATATACTTCATATTCTAGAGTGTACTTGAGATAAACAACCAGACACTTGTATTTCATAATTTTTAATTGTCACTAAATCAGGCACAAGTACATATTCTTGAAAAACTTTTAATTATAGCCATTGTTAAAATCAATACGTATTGTACACATGCACGAAAAGTATATTTGCCTATGTAGATACAAAATATGCTGTGTACCAACTAAATATTTGAAATTGTTTCAAAATTTATCTTTTGTGGCTGATGTATTTGCAGTCTATTGAATATTGAAGTTTAAAACAGATGGGTCATATATTTTTCTCTTCAATAAAAAGAAATATGTTGATTACGTGAAAACTATATCATCTTAAATTTCTGCGCATAAGCACATGTATTCATGTTCAGTTTACTAATATAATTATACAAACTCGTTTTCACGAATGCTTTCGCTATTGATAATTAAATTGATATTAGTTTTTCAAAATGTTTGCATACGTTAAAATCACACGTTTTTTTTTCCTAAAGTTACAGCATGATCTTCAAGAAATTGTATGTTAATTTCATAGGCGTCGGAACCGGGGGGGGGGGGGGGGGGGTAGGGCTAGAAACTTTTTTTTTGCTTTGTCAAGATTTCTTATAAGTTTAGCCCTCCGCTTTTCAATTTGCTTCCGACTGAATTGTTTACAAGATCAAAATTGTATTGATTATTGCATTGCGATATATTAATATTGATAATTATTCTATACATCGAAATATATTAAATCATAGTAAATAAATTCATATCTAATTCATTCAAAATTATTTTCCGTGATTACATTTTATATTACTGATAATTCATTGAGGAATAACATATTGATGTAATGCATTTTTCCCAAACTCTGATATATTCTAATAGCTATAAAAATATAAATGAAAGCAACTCTTGATATTTAGTACCCTGTAGTTCTATTAATTTGTAAAGAAAGTTCAGCATTACCAACATGAGTATTGGCGTAATATACGTAAATTTCAATCATCGTGAGAAGCTTTGTTATGCGATTTTGAAATGGACGAAATTCCAAAACTCAGAACCATTTACAGTTGTTTGCACATGAAATGTTTCTATATTTTACCATTCACATCCAATATTTACACATCTCGGCTGTTTTAGAAAAATATTTTACAATTGCATATAGAAGTGTTTTAGTGTTTTAGTTCATTTCAATTGTTGTTCTTTCAACGTGCTTTTTGTTTTTGTATATTGTTATTTACTCTTTTATATGACCGAGTTGGGCTTTATACCATCTGATCTATAGAGCCCTTTTTTGAATTTGTAAAGTATATGCTTTTTTTCTTCTAAAATTGTTTCCTTTATTTATTCTCAATTAATTAATCATGCCCGATGCATTTTGGAATTTCATTATTAATATACGCCATCAAGTTCATTTTGAGATCGTTGCACTCTCCGGCTATTTGAAAATAGCCTGGTCTACTCTTCCAGTTCTTGATCCATCCAAGATTATTACAGCTACACTGGATAGGACACCCTGATAAGTCCAGATATTGGGGAGACTTCAGATTTTGAATACCTCGAGGTATAACTTCCAATCTCGTCCCAGCTAATTTTACATACCTTAACGCGTTATTCTTCATGAAAGCACTGTCCGAGATATTCCAAAGAGGATTTTCGGACAAGTCAAGGATATTAAGATTTTTCATGCCATAAAAATCGTCTTCGTGTATGGATGAAATATTACTGCTGGTTATTTGAAGTTGTGTAATGCTATTCACTTTCGAGACACACTTTGGAACATGGGACAATTTGGTGTTGTTTATGATCAGGGTTAGGAAATTGTCGCTGAAGTTTGATGTGAACAAGTTTTCATCGAACGAAACGACAGGTTCGTCAAAAACTGTGACGCTGTAGAGATGGCTGGCGTTCAGTAGAATATCTGGAAGCTTTGCAAGTCCATTGTTTTGGAAAGTGACCTCTATAAGACCCGGTAGACCTTCAGGCATCGATTTATGTATCGCTTCCGCGGTAAGATTGGTATTTCCATCTAGTTTCAGATCCTGGAGATTGTGAAGTTCATTCATCGAAGACGGAAGTCTTGTCAAATTCGTGTCGTGGATTCCAAGATGTTGCAAAGAGTCCTTGTAGGGAGAGAGAGCGTCTTCTGGAAGACTATTAAAGGATACACCTGAAATGTCAATAGAAGCTAATTTTGTGAGACATTTCAAACTGGTTGGCCATGCTTGGAGTTCACGTGATCCAAAATCTATAAATAGCAAAGATTTCGAAACGTTTTTCATGACCTCCTGATCTAAATCAGGCAACGGGTTTCCAAATACAGAGAGCGACATTATATTTTGAAGCTTGCCAATGGCTGTTGGCAATGACGTCAATTTATTTCCCACCATGTCTAGAAAGATTATCGATTTTTCACTCCCATCGAAGGCTTGATCGTCAATCGTTTCTATTTCATTATTATCAAGTACCAACATATGCAACTTGATCCCCATAAATGCATTTCCAGGTATTTGCCTTAATTTATTGTTATTCAAAAATACAGTCCATGAACCGTTTGTCGGCATGATTTTCGGAATTGATGTTAGATTTAGATTTTTGCAGTACACGGTTGAAGATTTCGAGTCGCATTCACATGGTGGCGGGAGCGGACAAGACAAACAGGAAATGATGAACGGAAGAAAAACAAAGATGGATACCGGAAGTGCCTGAAATTTAAATCATAGTACAGCGCAACATCAATATTGCTTCATGTTAATTAGGGTTTATGAGAGAGAGAGAGAGAGAGAGAGAGAGAGAGAGAGAGAGAGAGAGAGAGAGAGAGAGAGAGAGAACCTTCATTATCCAGTGGACGATAGTTTGACACTTTTGCTTTGATAGTACAGAAGTTAAGATTGTAATACATATGAATTACCTGACTTTTCTTATCTCTATCAACATTAGATTCTTACAATCTGACTACATTAGATTAATCTTACAATCTTTATACTACTTTTAGCCCTCTTTAACGTTTTGTGACCTGGTAAGAAGTATGTTGCCAGCAGACTCGGGGTGTGTGTATTTTGAGAAATCACACTGTTTCCTATGTTTAAATGAGTATAATTTAACCTTTAATTTACAGACATGGGAAAAGATAAAACGTTTTTAAAATAGGGCCCCGAAACATGCAGGAATTGCTCATCTTGATTTGCATGTCACAAGGTTTTTTTTAAAATTCTGGATTCGAATATGACCTTTATTTCCTCTTATGTAAGAACTATGTAGAACAGGTCGAGTTGTAGACAATGCGAACGCTATTTTTAATTACAAGAAAATGAGGAGTTGCTATTTATGTAAAATTTATATGTTATAACTTCAGATTGTGTCATTATAATTTAAAAAAGGTCTAAATACCGGTATTCAGAAAAAAGAAAAAGTTAACAAATTTATTCAATATTAGTCTATTAAAGACATTGGAGGTGAGGTTTTTAATCTTTGATCCGCAATATTAGCTTATTTTCTCAAAAATTCTATAAGTGACTCTTATTTACTATATACAGAAAAGGGCAAATCCAATTATTTGCAAAATGTATAGCTTAATACTAGTATCTAAATTTTACACATTTAACACTGATATACTCTGAATAGTGTGAAAATTATAATTTTATATTCACATGTACATTTTTAAGTAAAAACAACGTGTTTGCAGTTCTCTTCTTTCTGTCTGTAATAAGAATATAACAAAGACAGTGGTACTTTTATGCGAGTGAGTTTTGCATTGCATTTTTATATATACATGTATACAAGAATTATATCCACTGAAAATTTTTAACAAGATAACAAGAAGAAAGATAAAACTGCTTGTGTTTTTAGTTCACTATACATACATGTACTTGCATTCAGTACAACGACACAATCAATATCTATTTATTTTCCCAATTAAAAAAAATTAAATTAGAAAAATTAAATTGGAAAATTAGATATACTATACCGTTATAATGATTTTGGTTCTCTTTAATTTGAATTCCATTTCGCGGAAACCAATAGATTTATTTCCTTTCAATTATTTAGATGTTTTATCGATTCACATACTATATTTTAACACCTCGACCCTTTTAAACAAATTGAATATATCAGAGCTGCATTTAGTTTTGATTAGTTCATTTTACGCATGTGCTTCTCTATGCTTACTTTTTGTGATTTTATACTTAAACATTTACATTTTTCAGTGTCTTTGTCTGTGATAACACTACGAATCGATTGTGTAATACAAGTTCCAATACATGTCATCAATTACTAATTTGCAATTGATTATGTAATCGGACAATTGCTGGTAATAATATAAATATAAGTTACATGTAATAATTCTTTAAATATTATGAGGTGATCAAATATGCTTGAGCACGATCAAAACTATATATATCATAAAGCCTTTTAGACTTTATTGGATTTGATAACCCCTGAGCGTATCTAATTTGATCACCTCATAATACTCAAAGAATTTTTTTTATTCCTTAAATAAAGCAAACTTTGGTTATACCTGCTACCAGATGGTTAATTTACATTTGTGTATTGCATTTGCTTATATTATAAAAGAATAAAACTTTCCCTGTTACATTTATTCAATGTTTTCTAATATCATACATTAACCGGTGCATTTTGGAATTTCATTTTTTATATAGTCCATCAAGTCCGTTTTGACATTGTTGCACTTGCCATCTATTTGAAAATTTTCTGGTCTAGTTTTCCAATTCTTGATCCACCCAAGATTGTCACAGCTACACACAATGGGACATCCTGATAAACTCAGATATTTTGGCGATTTCAGATTTTGGATACTTCGAGGTATATCTTGCAACCTTGTGTTCCCAAAATGCAAATACTTCAGTGCATTGTTCTTTCGAAAAGCATCGTCCGAGACATTCCATATGGGATTTGCTGACAGGTCTAGGGTTAGAAGATTCATCATGCCATAAAAATCGTCTTTCCCTATGAATGAAATGTTACTGTTTGTTATTTGAAGCCGGGTAATGCTATTTACTTTGGAGACACACTTTGGAACATGGGACAATTTGGTGTTATTCATGGTGAGAGACTGGAACTCGCTGCTGAAGTTTGATGTGAACAAGTTGTCATCCAAAGACACAATAGGCTCGTCTAAAACAGTAATGCTGTAGAGTTGGCTGGCGTTCTGGAAAACGTCTGGAAGCGTTGTCAAACCATTGTTTTGGAAAGTGACTTGTACAAGACCCGGTAGCCCATCAGGCTTCGTCGAATCATTTATTGCCTCTGCGGTTAGATTAGTGTTTCCATTAAGTTTCAGTTCCTGGAGATGGTAAAGTTTATTCATCGAAGAATAATGAAGCGTTTTCAAAGGTGTATTGTTGATTTCAAGATATTGCAAAGAGGCCTTAAACGAAGAGAAAGCGTCGCCTGGAAGACTATCAAAGGATGTATTTGTGATGACGAGCATGGATAACTTTGTGAGATACTTTAATCCGGTTGGCCATTGTCGGAGCTCACGTGATCCAAAATCAATATAGGTTAATAATTTCGAAATGTTTTTCATGATTTCCTGATCAAAATCGCGCAGAGGGTTTTTGGATAATGATAGTGCCTGTAGGTTCTGAAGCTTGCCAAAAGCTGTCGGCAATGACGTCAGTTTATTTCCCACTATCTCTAAATCAGTAATCGAGTTTTCACTCCCACTGAAGGCTTGGTCTTCAACCGTTTCAATTACATTTTCACTGAGTACCAACGTTTGCAATTTGATTCCTTGAAATGCATTTGCAGGTATATGCCTCAATCTGTTGTCCAGAAAATTCACACCCCATCCGCCGTAAGGGGTCGGGAAGATTTTTGGAATCGATGTTAGATTTAGACCAACACAGAGAGCGTTTGGGTACCTGAAGGAACATTGACATGGTGGCGGGAACGGACAAGCAAAACAGGAAATGAGGAGCGGAAGGAGAACGTATGCGTAGATGGGTACCGGATGTGCCTGTAATATTAATTTCAATATATATTGTTTAACAACATAGTATACATATAACATATACATGTATTTCATATTTCATATTCTCTGTACATCTATTGCTTAAATAAATCTCAAGGAGAGAGAGAGAGAGAGAGAGAGAGAGAGAGAGAGAGAGAGAGAGAGAGAGAGAGAGAGAGACACAGAGAGAGAGAATATACCTTCATATTCTAAAGTGACCTACATATATTTACTTTTACATACGAATGCTCTATCTTTATCTCGACCAACATTGAATTCTTGCAATCTTGTTTGTCCTACAATAAGGTCCAACTCTACATTTACATATTTTGTCGCGTAGAAATTTGAAGTAGAAGATCGACACATCGTTATTGAATCAATTGAATATAATGTCATACAAGAACATTTTTATTATCAGCAGAGGATACTTTTCCCAAAATCTTGACAAGCCCAACACAAAGTTTGTCATGAAAAATTAAATTAATCCATAGTGGGAGGGCGTGGTAATTTATCGGTACATCATTTATCATAATCTTAAAAATAAAGTTCCCCCCTTTTATTTTCACGTACTCCTACAAAATGAGTACATGTAAAATGTCAAGTCTGTCTCGGGGGTTCCTACTCGGTAAGAAATCAAGTTAAGTGCATGCAATCAAACAAATGTGTACCGGTAATTCCTTTTTACTGTGTAACTTCTCTGTTATAACAATGCAGTAAACGAACCATAGTACATACATATAAATTAAATCATTAATTAAACTAGTGTTGAATTTTGAAGAAAAAAAAAGAAAAAGACATATTTTATATAATAGATCAATATGAATTTAGAATCTAAATTTTTGTCGTTATTCAAATTTTAATATTAATAGTAAGGTATAGTTGCGCTCTGAGCATTTTGTCCACTGAGGATTTCGAGAGGATCCTTATCTCATGGGGTCGGAAAAGAGGATTTCAATATCTGTTTTTGGAGAATGTGAATTAAGCTAAACCTCAGAATCCCTCCCCCTTTCCAGCTCCCTACACTGTGACGTAATGATTCATGTGCGTTACTATCTTGACTTAATGCAGATTATCTTTTTTTTTTAAATAACCCAAAATTTAATGCCATAAATCAAAAGTTTTCACTCCTCAAGAAAAAACATTTGGATTTAAAACGTATGGTTATATCTACGAACGGGTTAACAACAATTTCTTTCGGATTTTTCGGTTTTTATTAATAAGGTCAAAGGATGTAAGAAAAACAATGTCTTCCTCCCTTTCCGAAGATGAATTTCATCGAATGCAGGTATAATTTCAAAATATTTTGCTATATCTATATATTGAATAGCATAAACGAAGGTTATGTAATCGTCCGCACAACATTGGTTGGCGTGCCTTTGGTGTTTGTGTGTAGCTGAAGGGTATAGAGATTTTACTCGAATTTCCTCCAACTGTCAAATTTGATTTTCTTCACAGATTCAGTTGTTGGAGCTAAGAACAACTAATTATGAACTTGATGGACAATGTAAAAAGCAAGAAAGAGGTATGTTTATATAAAATCTTAGTTTTTTTAAATCTAGTTTTTGACTGCTTGAGTAAACTAGCCTACATGTACAGAAGACACAACTATCATTACAGTATTAAAGTTTATACATTCAAAACAAACTTTTGGAAAAATTCCTCTTCGACGTTACTTGCTTTAAAAATCAAGGCCAGGGCCTTTTCACTCCCATCTGAAACAACATGCATCAAATACTGTAGACGTATTTTTTTCCACGGGGTCATAATTCCGCGGAATCACAATATCAATTTAATCCGCAGGGTAAAAATTTACGCTGATTCTTTGAATGAAAAAAAATTATTTGAATAATAATTATTAAATTTAGTTCTGAGCGATTTTTATTACCTAGAATTTGTCCAACTTTGGACTTAAATTGTAAGGATGGTTCACAGTGAACAGTGATTATCAGATGTGCACTGATCGGTAGTCATTAGTTAGCCGTTAAAATGTTACGACGCTCGCTTAAATCGTCTTGTGAAACACCACATCTTTAATTAACTATCAATTTATGGGTTCACATGTCGTTTAAATTATGAGTTGATCAGTTTTATCAATTAAAAGTCAGAGCACAAAGGAATCTAAAAATTGCAGTAAAAACACGGGTCTTAGCGGGTAGTTAATTGGGTCATTGAAAGACATACCCGCTTGGGGCTATTTGTCGTCAGACACGTGCCGTTATCTCAAGCTGGGAGAAGTTTAAATTTTATGCAAGTAAATTTACAGAAAATTCAAATCTTTAGGAGATTAAATTATTTATTATGTGAATTCTCAATACAAATTTGTTTGACAGTTTGCATAGATAAAAACGATAAACATTGGGTACACGTATATGCAAGTGTTATATAATGTAGTAACTTCCGATTATCCTTATTCATGTAATGCAATTTCAAAATTTCATTCCAAAATGCACTTTAAGTACACTGGGGAAAAATTCCGCTGAAAATTTGTGCCCGCGTTCATAGCGTAAATTAATACCACGCGGACAAAAGTACGTCTACAGTATTCAAATGACCTCACATTATACAAAACTTGGATAGTCAGAGATCTATTATCTAACAAGTTATTTTTCATCCCTTAAGAAAATCAGTATCTATCATGGGCAGAACAAACTCTGGGAAAAGGTACATTAGTGTGAATGAACCTGATACCTTCACAATGAATAGCACATGTCCAGTTTCCATTTGAGGATTTATATATAATAAAATTTTACCTTCATGTATATAAACATACATTAAATTGGATGTATCATTTTTGTTCATGTCTTATATTCATATAGAGAACCAAGTATTGAGAGAAAGGACTGAAACCTTGGACAAAGAGTTACAGAAAGCAAACAAGGTCTGATTTGAGAATTATATGTTTTATGTGCATGATAAGTCAAATTTTTTCAATTAATGAACAAATCAGAACATTATAAAATGATTTTTCAATTACTGAATCTTTTTTATTTGTTGCAGGCTATTCAGAAAAGCAAGAAAGCCAAAGTATGTATATATGAAGTGATGATGCACATATCTCTCTGAATTGCTGATATAAGCACACTTTTAAAGTTAAATCACTTACACTGGTTTTGAATATACTGTAGGAGCACATATTTTCGTTGGGTTAAAATTTCCTTGTTTTTAAACCAAATGAAATTTTGTTGGCATTTAATTTCGTCTCTTTGTATTCATTGATACTCGAGTTGAAAATTTACAACGAAATTAATTTCTCAACGAATATTTCTGCCTTTACAGTATTCAGATACCATGTCATTTAAATACAGTAACTGTAAACTTTTATTCATGACAAGTTCATTTTGTGATTTACTTGGGATAAACTGGTTCACAAAAACTAGTTTTTATACCCCCGCAAACGAAGTTTAGGGGGGTATATTGGTTTCACCCTGTCCGTCTGTCTGTCCGTCCGTCTGTCCGTCTGTCTGTCTGTCCGTCTGTCCGTCTGTCTGTAGACGCAACTTTGTCCCCCCTATAGAATTTTTTATTACTGCATGGAACAGTTTGAAAATTTGTACATATGTTGAACACCATCTGAAGATGTGCACCTGCAATTTTTTTTAAGATCAGACAAGATTTAATGATTTTATGACAGTTTTCATATTCCTTAT
This sequence comes from Magallana gigas, assembly GCF_963853765.1. Taxonomy (NCBI): domain Eukaryota; kingdom Metazoa; phylum Mollusca; class Bivalvia; order Ostreida; family Ostreidae; genus Magallana; species Magallana gigas. The sequence continues at coordinate 27,150,251 of NC_088856.1, forward strand.
TCTATATATTGTACACTAATGTTGAAAAGTATGGGAGGTAATCCTTACAGATTTTATTAATTAATTAATAGAAAACACTCTAAAATATATTTATATAAATACATCCAGATGGAGTTTTTTGTCTTTATGTCTTAATTAATAAAAAAAAATTATTTTTTATAAGTATTCTATCAACTGACAATGCAAAGTTTTTGTTTGTCAATGATAAATTCTTAGGAGCTAATAAGAACATCAAAGACAATTTAAGTGTGGCTGAATTCATTTGTCCCAAGGGAGCCATTATCTGAGCCATGGTTCAGATGGAGCATGTGTTTAGGGGAAATTGATAATCTGTAAAATTGGTGATGGTTTTGGGGCTATTTTAAAACTGTTTCATGTAAACCAAAAGGTCTATCATAATAAGGAAATAAATAATATAATTATTAATAAAGAAGTTAAACTATTTTTAGAGGTTGTTTAAATTCATTTGTCAAGTAAATTGATGAAGTGACCCTATTGGGCATTAATTTAAATGAAATTCAAAATTACTGATATGATTGTAGTGTTTTGGCAATTTTAAAATTGTTTGTAATATTAAATTTTCTTTCTTACATATTTTTACATAGTATGGTAATTATGGTAATGTTTTGGGATTTTATTAAATTTAACAAGATCATCAAAGAAAATCATAGTCCTATGGGATCAATTTTCTGATATGGAGTTCCATTGTGCCATAGGAGAAAGTGAGGAAAATTTGAAACAACTAATTGCATCTGTCAAGACTCTACTTAGAAAGATATTGAAAGTTTTATCAACAGAAGAGCATTGCTTGGCTACCAGTATTTCTATTCACTGCAAAGGGAGGGGTTATTGTCATTTTGTTGGTTTTTCTTTAAATCAATTAAATTAAAAAAATATATCATCAAATAAATACATTTGTAAATGTATTACTGTTATAGATATGTATTTACAGTGAAATTCTGACAATTTTGATTTTAATTTTTCTTTGTTAACTAACTTTTTTTTTTTTTTACAATTCTAGAAATTTTTTTTTGTATGTGTTCCAAACCTTTCTTATTCAATTCAATTATTTGTCCCATTTGAAATTAGCCTAGCGGGGGTATTAGTCCCATTAGGACAGTTCTAGTTATAATCAATCCTTAGCCTTGCTGTTACAACATCGCAAGAAATAGTATTCATGACGATGTTGCCCTTGCAAACCTTTCGAAAATTTTTCGCATGCCAAAAAAAGCTGGTTTACAGCATACAATTATAACAGGATTTGTTATATAATGAGGTTTCTCATGCATCTTTTATTCATATATACTTGTATAGCTTAGTTATTAAATTCAGAATGTGTAAATTATGTTAATATTTTTAAAAAATTGCTCCAATTTACCTTTATTTTAAAACATAATAAAGATGCTTGGCTTCTAGTGCTATGATTAATGATATTGTATAGTAATCTGTTGAAAAGTGAGGTTGTGTAAAATTTTGTAAAACGGCTGATTTATATACATGTGCTATGTTTTAAAAAAGGGAGATTGCTTAACATTTTGTTAAAGGGCTTATTTACATCATGGATGTTCATAAAGAGCTCAAGGTTGAACAATGGTTTATCAATCAATCTTATGGCATTCTTCTTATTAATAAAAGAAAATTTTGAAAGGGTTCTATGAAAATAAAATTAATTGATTACATTTTTTCACCAGGAAGTCGAGTTACTGATCCAGGAGAATGACCAGCTTCAGAGGAAACTCCACAGTCAGGAGGAGGAGTTCAGGCTCCAGAACCAGACCCTCATGCAGGAGCTCTCAACTGTAAGTGAACTAGGTGTTCATGGTTATTGATGAACATGCAGGAGCTCTCAACCATAAGTGAAGTAGGTGTACAAGGTTATTGATGAACATGCAGAAGCTCTCAACCTTAAGTGAACTAGGTGTTCGTAGTTATTGATGAACATGCAGGAGCTCTCAACCTTAAGTGAACTAGGTGTTCGTAGTTATTGATGAACATGCAGGAGCTCTCAACCTTAAGTGAACTAGGTGTTCGTAGTTATTGATGAACATGCAGGAGCTCTCAACCGTAAGTGAACTAGGTGTACAAGGTTATTGATGAACATGCAGGAGCTCTCAACGGTAAGTGAACCAGGTGTTCATGATTATTCATTTGATGAACGTGCTATCCGTGTTCAGGGGTTGTTGTTGTTGAACATACAGAAACTCTCCACAGTAAACGAATGGGGTGTTTAAGATTGTTGTTGATGAACATGCAGAAACTCTCCACAGTAAATGATTGAGGTGTTATTCATAAACATTCAAGTTCTCTCAACAGTACGTGAACCAGGTTCACTGGGTTGTTGATGAACTTACAAAGTAAGTGATTTTGGTCTTCAAAGATTGGTAGTGAACGTGCAGGAGCTTTCCACAATCTAATTAAAACAGCGACATATCAAGTACAAGAGCGTGAAGAATCTAATTTTATAAGATTGGAGCTCTCCACAGGAAATAAACTAGGTGTTCGAGATTTTTACTGAACATCCAGAAACAGTATAGCAGTATAGACTATTTGTTCAAGTGTTATTTTGAAAATTATATAGTCCCTTATCTATTGGTTCACAGCGAATCTGTTGAGGCTTATGTCTGTAATTATGTTACATGTTAATACATGGAAACCCATTCCAAGTTACATGCAAATACATTTACACAACATTTACTGATCTTCATTACCACAGGAAAAACATCATCATGTAATACATGTATTCAATACATATATTACATGATGATGTTTTTGCTGTGGTAATGAAGATAAGTATACAGTATTCTCACATGTTTTTTAAAGACCCATGTTTTTGCATGTGTAAATGAAGTCATAAAAGTAAAGTACACATCATTGTACTTTAACAGGGAACTGAAATGTAAATAATAAACAGCAGTTCGAATGTGTTATATAAGTATTTAAGCTTTTGAAAGGTTAAGTTTAATATGGCTATTGTGCATAATACATGCACTATTTTACTAGTATTGTATTTGACACCACTCTCAACATGTCAACAAACATGGGAAGAAAAAAGAAAATTATACATGATCTTAAATTCTTTTCATTGCTTTCAATTGCTGCAAAGTGTAGTACTTTTCATTCTTGCATGTAGATGTAATATTGCTTTTAACATCCAAATTCATCAAATAAGACCAGGGAAAATGGAATATGATTTATGTTATGTATATTTAAATAAACTCATTCTAGCTTGCCTAAAAACATTAGGAATGAAAGTTGGTGACCAAAATAGAAATCCCACTTCAGCGGCAGACTCAGGATGTTGTTTAGGTCTTAGTGTATCCTACTTCACTTTTATGATTCATGTGGCTGAGTATTTGAGACTTTGTTGTTTCTCAGTCTTGGTGGCTGACCCGGTGTTTTGATTGACTCATAGGTATCAGTGCTGCATTCAGTGGCAGTGCTTACCACAACTAGGGTCCAGAGAGAGAGAGAGAGAGAGAGAGAGAGAGAGAGAGAGAGAGAGAGAGAGAGAGAGAGAGAGAGATTCCACATTGCAATATCCTCTTTAAGCTATTATTGAAGTTTTGCTTTTGTGATGTTTTTTACTTAAAAAAGATAACATATGAATAATTACGAGAAATACAGATTAGCTTTAATTTGCACTATATTATAAATTGATTAAAAGAATTGACAAAAAGACTGAGATCTTCAAGTTGACAATTTTGCAAATTTGATACTTTAAAAAAAGATAAATGCTTCTTTGCGTTATGGTTATTTACTTGGCAGCTCTTAAAATATGGTGTAATGGAACTTTATGATATTTATTTTTTCAGGTTATTTCAGCCAATGAGAATTACGAGAAAGAAATCACAGCTCTAAAAGAGAATAGACCCTTAGAGGATTCTGGGAAACAAAATGACCGGGCAGAGCTTGAGGGTCAGATCAGGCGGCTACAGGCTGAAAATGCAGCCCTGCAGAAAAAATGTTCAGGTATACATATTTGATAACAAATTACAAAATTTAGCAGCAAAACAAAAATATATTGTATTGAGTATTAGAATAAATTAATTAAAAAACACATTTGAAGGAAATTGTAAATCATATTGTACATGTAATTTAATCTCCTTTTGCCTTTTTCGTTATTTTTTTTGAAATAAACAACGTAGATACAATCATGTACATGTAGATCTACAACAAAAGACAAATTAAAAACCATAGTTATAAAACTATTTTGTAAATTTACGAAATAAAATTGTTCAAATACAACTTGCAACAAATCTAAGATGATGTGGGTTTTTTTTGCATTAATGTTTGCATTAATGTAATTTAATCACAATATTTTAAAATACTGTAAATACATGCACATTTTACTCCAACAGAATCCGGGGAGAAGGGGGAGGGTGATGAAGCAAAGGATACTACTGATGGAGCCCCAGATGTTAATGGTATAAGCTTTGCTATCAAATATTAAATATACAGTCTGATTACTCTATTCATGGATATGATTTTGTCTTTAATGAGTAATTTCTTTGAGCTGCTTTTGTTATGTTATTATAAATGAAAAATTGAATTTAGAAAATTTTAGGCTCATGTGCGTGTTTAGTGAATGCCAGTAGAGTGGAATACTGTTTCAGATTTATTATTTTTTTTTTATTTGGTAGAGTTAAGTCTGAGTCTGGCCACAGAGAAAGAGGAGAATAAGTTATTACAGGAACAACTCTCTACCATGGAGGTAGTTACTATTATTAAAAGTCTTGCAAGATGTAATCTTTGAATAAAATTTACAGATAAATTTAGAAGCTAGTTCTCTAACTTTTTGTATAAAGAAATGGTTTGTCTTGTAGAAATCCTTGAAAGAAAAAATCCAGGGCTTAGAGGAAGAGGTTGAAAAAAGTGCAGACAAACTGAAGAAAAAGCAAGAGAGGTAACTCTAAAATTTTGTAAAATTTTACAGAAAATGACATGCATGAACTTTTTATATGATATTTAAAAGGGAAATTTGATTTTGATTTTGTTTTGTATATTTTCAGTTACTTGCAACTACATGCTGAAAAAGAGGGTGTATTCACTGAGTATAGGTAAAATAAATTTCAGTAAGAAAATAATTTTAAACTTACATCATGATGTTAATATAATTAACTTTTATTATATCTATTAAAAAAGCTGTCTCCAGTGAACTCATAGTGAAGAGAATACACATAAATAAATAAAAGGAATAAAGTTTGATGTTTTTAAGACATGGTATATAACTTTACTATTCCTGATTTAGAATTGATTTTTCTTTTACATTTACACTGGATGATTTCGTATTTAATTTACAGTAAGAAATTGGAAGATCTCCAAGGTGCAAGAGACAGGGACCAAAAATACTATACCGAACAGATAAATAAACTCCAGCAGGAATTAGAAAAGAGTAAAAAGGTACGCGGGTATGATAAGGCAACTCACAGCGATCAAATTCCTCTGATCGATATGACGTCACAATAAGCAGCATGATGTCATATTTTACTCAGAAACATGTCGATTTTAACTTTATCTCTGGTTTATATTATAAAAATTACAGACATAAAATATCACTAGAAACTCTTCTAACTGAATATATCTTCGATTTCTCTCTATTACGTATAATTATCATTGATGACGTCACAAGCATGTTTAAAAGAGAAGATCATGTCGGGAGACAAATTATCGGAATGCAGTGTAAACAATGCCGAAATAAGACTTATTTAATACAGATACCTAAGATTTAGATGAGTGTCAGTTCGAATATAATCAGGATAATACAGGCATGGATATTTTGTTTAATCAGCGAGTGTTATAAGGTAAGCGGATCGACATTTATATGGCTTGACCAGTCTTTCCTCTGTCAGTGTGTACAAAAAATGGCAAAAGTGTAACACTACCCTGGATATTAGGAAAAATGATTTTGGTAAATATCAACGGTATATGACCTAAACTACATGAAAAGTGCTGCTAGAATCCTGTGCTTTGTTGTTTTAAACGAAAATACGTAGTATTTTCAATGACATTTTAGAAGTTGAGAGGGTTTCCGATAAATATTTACAATATTTATTTTATGCGATGTACAATAGGATTCTAGCAGTAATACTAATAAACATGAACTAATTTCCAATCGAATTATTGTAGAAAACATACAAATGAACTTCGGGGTAGTGTTACACTTTTTGATTTTTTGTTAAGGTAAAAAAGTGATCTATTTTTAACTGTCACGTGATACCATGGCACGGCAGCTTCAAAGATTGAGTCGATTCCGAAGTAGAAAATAATATCTTGGTGAACTCTTTCACTTGGTATTAATATCCAGCGCTGTTTTCATAAAAATAAACATTTTTTAAATTGATCATAATTTTGACGGTCATTAAACTATGAGTTGCCTTAACCTACCCGCGTATAAATCATCTCAGTCTATAACATTAGAATAAGTATGTACTGTTCAGAACAAATATGTAAATTACAGCAAAGACTAGAGAAAAGTCAAGAGCAAAATTATCAACACAAATTATAATAATGTTCACCCTTATTGTTGGCAAGTACTTCATTCAGTAATTCTGCAGTTTGCATCAAATGAGAATCTTAAATCATGAATGGGGGTTTTTTTTTTACCATTCTTGGATAGTTTCATGAAGTTCACACCCGTCAGTGAAAAATAAAAGCAAGGTTTTAAAAATCTGCAAGATGTTCTTCTTTAAATTTAACATGGGTATTGGATATTAATTCATTATGCATTTAATTAGGCATTTACAGTTTTTTTTGGTGGATGGACATTGGTAGATTAATAGTATTTCCTGTAATGATTTCAGTCCATGGTGGAGCTAGAAGAGGAAGTGGGTAAACAGAGAACTCAATCAGAACAGACCATTGCCTCTCTACAGCAACAGGTCTGCACAAGAATAGGTGGTCTCACCTCTTTTTAAAAAAAATCTTACCTTTTATGTCTTTCTCACTCATTTTTTGGGTGTGTTTGCAAATTCATTAGTGTAAAGATTGATAATTATCTTAGCGCAACTTTAAATGGTGTTAGGTTGCATGTAAATCAATTTGCATTTTCCTTTAATGTATATCTGATGATGAATATTTTGTATATTCGACTGTACCTTTGATTATTTATCATACCAATTATTTATAAAATGCGCGGATTTCTACTTGGATATGTACATGGTATGTAACTTGAATACTGTGGTTTCATCAATATTTGTTGTATACCAATATTCATGGATTTCATTGTTGAGTTGATCCTTGATATTAAATACTAGTATTCAAAATCTAAAAACTTACTGTATTGATTTGATAAATGGCCATATCTTGAAACTGAAAATTTCACTGAAACCACAAAAATTTGTGTCAACAAATATTAATGAAACACAGAATACCATTGTACTGTACTCTAGTACTGGTGAGTATAATTTAAATTTTGTGTGGACAGGTGAGTGCAGCTAACATTGTGGAGAGTCAGCATGTGAAGGAACAGACAGACAGACTACAGCAGCAGATACAGCAGCTCCAGGGGCAGGTGCTGGGTCTGACCCAGGCCAGGGATGACCTCTCAGTGCAGCTACAGGTCAGAGAGAGAGAGAGAGAGAGAGAGAGAGAGAGAGAGAGAGAATTATTTATAATTGTTTTGGGGCCAAGAGAGATAGAAAAGAAAGTGGCCTGGAAAAAAGAAAGATGTTAAACAAATGTATATTGGCCAAGAAAGAAAAGAGGGGCAGTATAGAGAGATAAGAGGGGCAGTATAGAGAGATAAGGCAAGAGAGAACAAAAACATTATAGGGTCTAAAGATAGAGAAAGTTTCTTTGTGTGTGTGAAGAGTTGTGATGAAATTTCCATATTTATTTTAACTTGCATATATCAAAAATTAACGGAGAATCTTTGAGTGACTTGTAGAATGTTGAGTTTACAGCTCAATTTTCTTAATATGTACTGTGTTTGTGATGCCATGTATTATTATTGTCATCATTATCAGAGAGTGTGATCTGATAGTTCTGTCTGCACTTTTACAGGCAAGTAAAACCGCTCAACAAGAAACCTCAGACCAACTCCTGGCCTTACAAAAAGAACGAGACAAGAGGATAGAAGAATGGCAGGAAATCAACAAAGTAAGTACTGTAGTAAAAATAAGTGACAAGTATCAAACTGATTCAATAAAAATAGAATTTTATTTATTTCAAAATAATTATATTTAGAAAGATATGTTTTGACATTGCTTTTATGTTTAATACATATCTCAATGACGTGTGTTTTGTCATGGTGATTCCACTTTTGATCGTTTAACTGTTAGGCATGGTCCCTACAAATGGAGTCATGACCCCCCCCCCCCCCCCCAAAAAAAAAAAAACCAAAAAAACAATTTGACAATGTTAAGTTTGTTAGATGTTTCTTTCCAATCAAGAAGCCTAATATGCAAGTACATTGCATGGTAGATTCAATGATCATTGAATTCAAATTCTTTAGCATCTTGCTAGAAACCTACAGTTGGTCAAGGGTCCATACGGCCAAAAAACCTAGTGTTTAGGTACTATTGCAGAGCTACATCAGGTCAATTTAATGCCTCCTCATTGATTATTTGCATTGCTGTATTGAAAAGGGAAATAACTCAATTTTTAAAATTTTAAGTTTAAATTTTGAAAATGGAGTTACAGAATTCCCTTTGAAAATCTTGACCTGAAAATAAAATAAAAATATACCTGCCTGCCGCATTAGATTTAAAGTCTAATTTTTTTTTTATTTAACAAAAATAAATTTTTTCCTTGGCTAGGTGGCAGAGAAGAGGAAGACGATGTTGGATGAGCTGGCTAACACGTATCAGAGAGATAATGCAGGCTATCAGGAGAAGCTCCGCCTCCTACAGGAAGAGAGCCAAGCTCACGTTCAGGCTCTCCGAGAAGCTGCAGAGAGTGAAAAGGTCAGATAACTCAAGTTTATTGAAAAAATGCATCATTCATAAGACAGGGATAAATCTACCTTTTGTTTATGTCATCCAATGACATATTTTACCTTTTCTTCCTAATCTGGTTTTTACCGATGTTTGTCTTTTAATACATTCATTTGTTTTATTTAGTCCAGTTCTCTTTTAAGTAATAATATGTAAAGGGTGTTTTTAAAAAAGATGAAATAAAAGAGAAGCAAAAAAACTTTGTGTACAGAAACTTTATTGTGATGTACAATGTTTATCACCAATTCTGCTGTTGAAAATGAAATTTGAATTGTTTTAATCATAATGGTTACCAGTAAATTGCTGAAGAAGAGATATGGGTACAACAAACGTGTGTAAAAAAAATTGTTAATTTGTTTTAACTTCATGGCTGCAATGTTTGCATCACATTAGTATGTTATGTGGGTATCAAGCGATATTTATCTCCTTACAGACTAGAAATACAGAGCTTGATAAAATCAAGCGGGAACTGGAGGAGGTGAAGAAAGACAAGTTGTCTCTGGAGGAGGCCAAGTCCTGGCTGGAGCGCCGCCTCAAGGAGACCGAGGTACATACTGTAAAATCAATAACTCTCATAAGGGCAACAAGTTAACATCCCTCATAGGAGTATGAAATAGAGACTTAATTCATTATAAATGGAAAAAATCCCTTTGAATTATGTCTTCATGAATGTTTAAGAAATTGGAAATTATTAAAAATTGGCACCCTCGAATTTGAATGAATCTAGAATATACAGAGTTCACATTGGTAGCATACTACATGGAAACATGTACATTGTATATGCATTTGTGGTCAGATTTCCTGGATTCTGATTTTTTCCTCAGGTTCATCGGAATGTTATTTCATGAATTTACTGCATGAAAAATGGATGAAGTCTTCGATTTATTTATGATTTGTTAAGAAAATCCTAGCTTAGAATTGTGAAATTTGCAAAAATTGAGCAATGCATATTTATCGAAATGTTTTCTCTAACTCGCAGGAGTCTTTACAAAATCACTTGTCAGAGAATGAGAAGAAAATAGAACAACTGAAACAAGACCATGAGGAGATGGTCGAAAAACTTACTGTGGAGCATTCTAAAAAAATGCAAGAAATGTCAAATGAACATAAAGCCAAAATTCAGGTAAGTTTTATTTATATGTATTATTTAGAATCTTAGAAAAAATACCCAGGGCTCTAGCTATAGTGTCTTGTTCATATGAAAGTATATAATAGATACATGCACCATGTATGTTGGTAATAAACTTAGTAAATGAGGGATTGATGAGTTCAGCCATACATGTATAATACATGTAGATTTTGTAGTCAAATGGTTTTTATGGTAAACAAAATGCATCAACTTGAAAATTTGAATGAAAATTGGTGCATTAATATTAACAAGCTAAATATCAGATAAAAGATTTTTTGATAACTACTTGAGTATTACTTTTATAAATAATGACTTAGTAGTCTATTACACAGAAATTTCATGTACATGTGTTCATTTTCTTTTTAATCAGGAGTGCTGTGATATTGAAGAATCTCTCAGACAGGAACTAGCTGCAAGTCAAGGAGAAGTCTCAAAACTTAAGCAGGTACTGAGTGTTTAAGGTTAATTGTCCATCTAGAAAGAAAGATAACTCCTCATTCTTTTATTTCTCTATAAAAGGGAACTTGTGTATTTGAATCTCACAGGAGTTGGATTTGTATGGTAAAATCAACTTTACTTTAAAAAAAATTGTATATGAGTAAATAGAGGAATGATATTTTGAAACATATACACAATGTATGAATCGATTACAAAATATTAAAAAAGAATATTTGTTATTAAAGTTGCTTTAGCAGCAAACAGTTTTTTAGGTTCATGCAAGTTATATATAATAATTATGTGTAATTGTCACATGCCCCAAACTGTCTGATTTCTTAGATAGTTTTAGACTGATGCAGAATAAGTATCTAAAATAAATTAAATGCTCCAATGTCATATAATCTTTGCAGGAAATCAAAGATGGTACGGAAGATAAAAAGTTACATGAGAAGAAGGGACAGACTATGGTCAGCCATTGTTTTTTAGTGTTTGTCATTAATTAAATGAATATGTTTAAACATTAAGATATGGGCTGCTACATGTATTAAAAGACCCATCTGTTCACAAATTTAAATAATGAACATTTTTTTACAAAAAAGGATGGGTTAGTGTTCCCATAAATGAGATGTTTGTTAAAAAATGCTTTAGATATTAATCAATCTTAATTTTTACCAATCCTCCATTTTACAAACAAGTTTTAAAGTTGATGACATAAAATTTTAATTGATATGTTTTATTTATTGATATTGATATGAATTTTTTTTTCAAACTAGATGAAAGATCTGAAGAGACAGCTAGTTTCAGAAAGACGGAGAGCAGAGAAATTACAGGATCGCCTTCAGGAAGTACTGTCAGACAGCCGCAATACATGTACCAAAAGTAGGTCAAGAGGATTTCAATGTCAAACTATAGTCATTTGGTACTATGACCATTTTGTACCCAAAGATATTTCATACCCAAATGACCATAATGATTCATTTGTTATTTGTACCATAAAAAATCTGTATTTGCACCATTACTAAATACAAGGCAATTTGATTAAACTTTCTCTTAAATATCTTTGTGTATGTAGATCCAAAAATATGTTTTATTGTAATGTTTATTTCATTACTAGGTGTTGAGGATTTATTGGCTGGAAACGATGGCAATGAATCTCTGGACAGAAGGTCTGTATAATATTGTTGTACTCTGTGTTGTACTCATATTCATATTTATATGACATGATCTGACACTCAACTCTTGGTTTGGTGAAAGATATCATTGTAATTTTTTGAATTAATCAATAATTTTGAAAAGATGCATTTAAACTATGCAATTTAGAGTTGGATAATCCTCAAGGTCAGTCAGTGGTTAAGGACAGAAACACTTTCGAAAACTGAAAAAGATTGAAGATCAAATCAACCATATTGGACCATATTTTTTTTCTCTTTGCACTAAAAATGGTATGCTATATTGAAAAGATTGGAATGTTCTGGAAATATTGGAATAAAACATGTTGTTGTGGTTTTTTTTCCTCCATTAGCTCTCTCTCCTCATGGAGTGCTGCCAACAGCAATGTCAGGGACAACAGTATCTTGAGCTCGCCACAGGTTTGACAGTTTGACTTTGCATATAATAACGTGTTGCTCTACATAGAACAAGAAACATGTATTAAGCTACACTTTACTACCTCTTTAAGTGATTCATTTTAAATGTCCGATAATTTGATTTTTTTTTTTACCTCACATAACTGATACTTTCATCAAGCATTTACAGTCATCTTTTTAAGGATTTTCCCAGATGTACATGTATGTTTGACTTGATGTCAATGACAAATTTTTCCCTAAAAGGCAGAAGATGAAAGCTTTTAACTTGAGAGTCTTTTATTCCCTGTTAGAGCCCTGACAAGTCTTTTGGAGCGGATGCCACGGAGCTGGACCAGGAACACAGCGAGTTATTGGCCAGGCTGACAGACATTCAGCAGGAGAAGTGGTATCTGGAGGAAAAGGTTTGTGGGAGAGAAAAAAGTGGGAGGGATGAAAAACTGGGAGGGATGAAAAAGTGGGAGCGTTGAAAGGTGGAGAGAAGGGTGTCAATGTTAAATACAATAAAAGCTGAAATTTTCACGGGGGATAGAAAATTTCACTAATTTGTGGTCTGAAATGGTTTCATAGGGATTTAACTTCTTTGTATAAGACTGCATTTTAGCATATAACTATGCATTGTTTGAGAATAGATTTTGTTGATGAATATTGGCAAAGAAATTAAAGAAATTAATAAATTCCGAATATCAGGTTAACATGTTCTATAACAGTATTCAGAACTTTTAAGATTGACATCGACATCATTTCATTTTTGGTTGTCTCAAAGTCAAACATTCATACAATATATTTGGTCAAATTATTTAAAAGATAAAACTCTGATTAGACAAAGGCCCTAGATAAGTTACCTCTAGTGTTTCAACTATCAACTCATTCAGAAAGTTTTTAAACATTATACTGTAGACCAACTTTTATTCGTGAGTGAGAAATTTTCGCGAAGTACACAAAAGCCTCGTCGTCGCGAATATTTCTCGCCGTGAATCAGCCCTTGTCATGTGTTTGTAATAACAAAACAGGTCTGTATAAGGCTTACTCGCGAAAATTAGTCGTCGCAAAACAGTTTGTATCCAGTTAATCGTGAAAAAATGTTGTTGCGAATAAAAGTTGGTTTACAGTAACTTATTTACTAAAGAGAAAAACTGGTGTAGATTGAGCTACTGTTGAGTTTTGCTTGCATGGCATTAGGTGAGGCATCTAGAGAACAGCACTGCAGCAATGGCCGACGATTTGATACAGAAGAGTCAGATCATTCAACACTACGTCATGGAGCAAAGGAGAGGTACAGAATACTGTAAAATATGTATACACGTAGTATGCTTGCAGTAAATATCTGCAAGATATATGAGTAAACTTTGATTGCAATTTCTATCATTTCAAGTCATCTATTGTATATAGTGAAATTAAGATATAAATACTTGCTCATAAAAATTATTGGTCATGGATTAATGTAATCAATCATCAACTGTTCCTGAAAAACAATGATGTGTATAAAATCTGGTTTACCATATGTCATTCTTTTATTGGGGGGCCTTAATTTAGTGTGTTATCATAAATAAAGACCGTATTTCATTACTTATGATAATTTATTGGGAATGTTAATTCATGGATATGGAGCAAATATTAATGATTCCACAGAATCTAAATGCAAAGTGTTGGTTTTAAGCTAGTATTTATATACCAACATAAATATATAAATTATATATGCTTCGAAATATGAAGTTTCCTACAATTCTTTACTTGATAAAAAGAAAATGTTGACCTCTTGGGGAAGTTAAGTCATCTTTTGTAATGTCCTTCATGCAGTTTCCTAGAGCCTTTGTACTGTTCTGAGGATAAAGATGGTAAAGAATTCCGAGGCTTTATAACTTGTAGGCTTTTATTACGTCCAAAGCCAAATGTCTAAATTGGTGTTAATGTCACAGAACCTGGGGATTCCTTTGACACTGTGAGAGATCCAGTGTGGATTTTCTTGGGATCAATCACACTGAATTTCTGTCAGCCTCCATTTGTCAAAGACTTGTACAGATTATGTAGGATTCAGTTTTCTATATTACTTTCTTTTCTTTCTATCTTTTTTTGTTTTACTGGAGATTTAATATAGTAATTGATGTGATATATTTACGTTATCTATGACTGTCAGTTAGTGACAGTTGATGAAAACAAAGAAATTTAAAAAAAACAAAACAAAGAAATAACAAAATCACGATATGAAATAATGAAAAATAATACTAGACGTCTGAAAATTTCTTTTGACGTAATGATGACATAGTCAGTTAGCAACATTATTTGAATTATATCAATTGATTAAATGAAGAAAAAATCACTATGAAAAATCAAATATTGAAATATATGAAAATTAAAAGAACATAAATTTTCTTTGGTAAAGATAATTATATAGAGATAAAAGGCATTTAGAAAAAGAACCCAAAGCACACCACCATAAGCTGTTTGTGAAGTTTTTTTTCTCTGATGAATGGGAAAAAACCCTGAAAAGCCACTTTAAACCTGACATGCTGCAATTTGTTATTTTGTATTCTAGAAACCAAACAACCAGTGCAGGAAGACAAATTAACTCTTAAAAAAGTGATAGACCTAGTGAACAAACATGACGATCAAAATCTGAAGGAGATGAATCGAAAACTGCAGAATGTCCTGGAAGAGACACTTACCAAAAATATGCATCTACAAGAGGTAAGGTTGTTATCCAAGATTTACAATCGCGCACAATTTCTTTTGATACAAGTGCAATTGTTATATTTCAAAATCTCTTTCTCTCTCTCTCTCTTTTTTTCTCTCTTTCTGTTTCCTCTTTATGATTTTTTTTTATCCAACATGTTTGGAGAATTCTCTTAGAGAAATTTAAGTTTCCTTTCAAGATATTTGGCTATGAAATAGCCCAATTTTCGTATTTACCTGCTCTGCTTTATAATTCATGAAAATCAGATCAAGTTTTCAGTGTGCACGTAAAGTACATCCATTGAAAATGTGCATTTGTTTATTGGTACAGATTATTCCCTCTCTAGTTTATTAATCGGTCATTTTAACGCACTTTCATTTTAATGATATTTGTCAACTTAAATATTTACTATTTCATTTTCATACAGTAAGTTGTAAATAGAACGCAATTGCTTTCATTGGCTAATATGTGTGAAGTGATCACAGTATGACTGAGTTATGAAAACTAGTATTAAATTTTTTGTACTGTTTCACAACAATAAGAATTGGAAAAAATATTGTTTGAAAGAATTCAATATTAATTAGGATCTGTAACATATTGAGAGGTGAATAAGTATATGCACTACTCTCAGTGAGGCATCATAACGCATTTTCTCTGTTTTTGCTGTTGTTAAATGGAGGGTACATTTCAATAAATTATAAAGCATGCATGTCAGGATTGGGACCAAGAAATAAGTGTATAACATCATCAGAGGAGTAAATGGTTCGTTCAGCGATCATCAATTGATAATTCTGGAGCCCTTGTTAGAATCACATTCTAGCTGTCCAAAAGTTTCCTGCCATGAAAACATTTCCCCAAATCACGGAACGTTTGCTAGAGTCCAGAATTCTTGGAACAGAGAAGAAATTGCTGTTGTGGGAAGTTCATAAGTGGATTTTGGTAATGAGAAATGCTTCATTGCAGAAGTCGAATTCTCTAATGTAAAAAGCGCGGGAATCGATAGCAGGCGACCGACGCACGTGATACTTTGGTCAAATTCATCCATCAGCGGTGAGAATCTTATCTGTCAGTCAGACAGCATCCTTAAGACCTTTAAAGCTTCCCGTTATGACTATCACTGCTAATTGTGTCCGGAAACGACCGGAGCTTACGGCGGAAGCACATTGTTGCGGCCGTCTGCCAATCTTAAACAACTCCCTGTCATGTGCCTTTATTTAGACTCCCTAAGATCTATTTTATAGCTGCCGGTTTTCGATAATGTTTATGTAAAAGTACGCAGAATAGATATAGGTTCCCTTTTTAGGGTTTGAATTTAAAAAAAAAAAATTGAATCCTTACGTTTGCTCTATAGACTTGCGCGTTTGGTCGTCTCTGTCACGTTTACAGACTGTCTTTCTAGTATTTTCTATATACCAAGGACTCCCGTCGTTTTTCGTAAGCAATATTCTTTTAAAAAATCGATAAAAAGGTAGCCTTGATGAAAGTTTAATCTTGATTAAGATATGCCACTTGACCAAAAAATATCTGGAACATTACAGAGGAATTGTTTAGCCTGTTTTACTCGAAATGTGTTATGACACTCACCCTACCTGTTGATTTTCGTTTTCTGAGACATCTTAAAAAAACAATCGTGCATTGAAATGAGTCGACGCCTGTCGATTTCAAAAACGAAGATTAATATAGCATAGACACATTATTTTTGTTAGTGATTGCGAATCACAAATTTTCCAGATAAAATGCATTTTTTTTTACATAGCACCAATATTTGATGACGTGGTTCACATAAGTGCATGACGTAACAATTCTACTAATTACTTAATGGCCCGAGAGTAAATGCTATAATTTGTTGGAACCGCTCAATATCCAAATGGTACATACTGCAGGCTGATAAGCAACAAATGCCTCATATCATGATTAGTTCTAAATTTGGCTTTCTTTTTTTTCTACGATTTTCTATATTTGTCTCTGATGAAAGGTTCTTGGATGCGAACGTGCTGGTCTTGCAAAACCCAGGCCGCGGTCAACCACTCAGACATTTTTTTAAAAAAAGAATTTAACTTCGTTTATATTGTGATGATGTTAAGTGTCTTATCTTTGGATAACATGTAGCGTGTTCAGCAAATACTACAAAGAACCCGAAACGGGACCGGGAAATCAATTATTTCTGTTCGTTTCCTAAATAGCGAAAAATGTTCCGCAATTGCATGACCAAGTTCTTTGAAATTGAGCGTTATGGCAAAGCCAAACAATGTCCCTGAGCACATTACGGAGTTATCTGTCATGTAATTGGAGGAGGAAAATGGTACAAAAAAGTAAATTATTTTATTTTGTTCTCCAAAAAAAATATTAGCTAATTTGTTTAGAAAGTATGTACGTAGAGATTCACAAGAATGTTCTTGCATGTACATTTTTGATGAACAAGGGACTAAGAAAAGCTGTAGATATTATCACCTCTTTCTTTTTCCAATTTATTAGTTATTTTCTTTTGGGTATTTTGCTATTTTAAGCGCCTGTGCAAGATGATAAGGACCAAAATACCGCTCTATAACAAACAAGTGATACATGTAAAATGTGATTGAAAGAATGCGTCATTAATCCCCTCTTTGTCCCATCTTTTAAAAGATAAGATTTAATGAAGAAACTAACAGGGCGCAATGAATAAGTTTGTATCACGGTTAACGATTATAGAAGATGATTGCAGAGAATGCATTGCCTCTTTGAATTACAAAGACGATAAAAATGACGTCACTCATGCAGAATAGAATGTAGGACGTACTATTTTTCTGAAAATTGGTTTCTGGGAACATCGTACCGTACGTTGATATGAAAAACGATCGCAGCTCAAAACCTGACCTAATTACTCCAAAAGTACAACGATTAAGAATGGAAAACGAAATAAAGTTTTAATGTAAATCGGCACTTACGAGGAAATGGCACCTTCCTCTTTCAAGATCTTTACAACGAAATGCAATCGTTCGGATAGGGTGCACTGAAGCATCCGAACAATTGCATAACGACGAAAATTGATCACGTGTTTATTGCGTACGATTTGTTAGTACGTGTACTAACCGCCAAATAATTTTTGAGTTAATGTTTGGCTGTCCATTGTATGGGGTAAAAAAAAGAAGACATTTTTATATAATTCTTGATTTTGAAATATAGATTTAGATTTTTTAAAAATATTTTTTAAAACTTACATTTTTTATTTTAATTATTGATTTAACAAGAGGTAACAATAATTTCAAGAGAACAGTCATAAGTTTTACAAATTCTGATAGGAATTTAACTTATTTCTTCAACGAAATTCACGAAAATAGACAATCAAAAATGGATGAAACCACGATACATGTATTATAAGGCCTATGATTGTTCTGGTCGAAATCGAAAAATAATCAAGAAAATCGATGAATGTTTGAAAGATTTTTTCGAATATTTAAAGTGTTAAAAGCCAGTGTAAAGAATTTTGACAGAAATACATAATGTTTTCAAATGTATGGAGATACTAGCATAATATTTCTTTAAACTCGAAATCTCTTTACCATCAAAATTGTTCCTGAACTTCTACAGCGATAAAAACCACCTAAAATGTTTCGTGTCCCATGGCTTCTAAACAGTTTTGTCAAGTGAAACAAGAATATGACATAAGATGGTGCACAAATTACGGTCACATGTTATGCTGAACAGACCAACAGACGAGACAAAATTTGCTTTTTTCCTGTAAAAAAAAATAGATGTCAAAAATAGAAGAACCGGAAAAACAGTTTTTCCCGTTATTTCTCGTTATGTCACTATTACGAAGTGCAAGATAGTTGCATCCTTTATCGAATTCCGTACAGAAACTAATTCATTTAGGTTCCACGGAGAATACTCTAAACATAGATTGATGAAGTGTTATGCAATGTTTAGAAATGGAAGTTTTAATCTCTCTTCTCGAGTTTCCTTTCGAACATCCTGAGAGAAGACTTATGTGACAGACGTTTGTAACGACATTTCTGATTAGCTGCTGGTAGAATGATTAATAATGTCATATTGCAGGAGTCTGCTAAGGCGCTATTCTTTCCAAGTCCGACACGACTTCATTAAAGTGATAAATCGACCTCTCTGAAGCATATAGGGCTTTTCTTGCTTTGTGGTCATGGATCGGAAGCTACTATCGGGAATGGTTAACCAAGTCACCAATCCGCGTTGTCGTCTTACTTACTTGGTCGACTGCGGTACACTTATGTTCATTAAGACCTATCAGATACTGCGAGTTGAGATAAATCTCTTCTCTCTGTGTGATCTCGGACTGTAGGAGGTAGGAGAGCGCAAGGTCGACAACGAATAGAAATCCATAAAAAATCAATGCTTCAAAAGCTGTCTGATTGAATAGGCAATGGAATATGAACTATTCAGACGCCTCTTAATCAGTGGAGGTTTTTAGTGGGTACTATTTCACTTACATTACGATTCCCTCGACTCCCTTGCTGCAATGGAGGAGGCGAGCTCTTGCAGTTATTTAGGAGGTGCTTTGGAATGTTCCAGTTTCTTTGCAAGTGGAAAAAAAATTCAGGAACCTATCATTTATGTTGCAGTGCATAGCTACTTGTAAAAATGATTGGTGTGTAAAGCAAAGACAGCATCTGTATAAGTCGTAGACCAAACAAAGAAATCAATGACGTCATTATTCTTCTATCCAATACATATTCGCCTCCTTTTGACATGTTATTACTTCATACATTTATTATCGTACTTCTGGCCTTTTCCAAATGATTTTATCTTTACTTGTTTAATGACTCGATTTATCTTGTAAAACCTCAGTTTTGTAACACTTTAAAGTGCACACACATTTTGATGGTTTCTATGATTGTTCCAATAAGAGTTATCCCGCATATGTTCATGATTTGAGATTTCTTTTAAATTTAGAAAAAAAAATTATTGTAAAATTTAGCAAGAAAGAAAAGGTACCGGTCAGAATATCGTAAGGTTTTTCATCATCAAAAACACCATACAACGTAATGTTCTACTTATGCTAACAATACCATAAGACCGTTTCGGTGTTGACAAAGCATGAATGAAGCCATGATGCACACACAATTGAATTTTTTACCTTTTGACACTGGCAAACACATTTACAGCATATTAGTTTTGTTTTCCTTTTAAATTAGTTTCCCCTTATAATACCTTTTCCTCCTCTCTTTAGTGTCAACATTCTCTTTATCGTATGGTACAAACTCCCGTGTTGTCATCGTCGGCGCCTGTCTTAATTGCTAAACACCTCAATATGGTTTTAGCGTAGCATGATTCTCACTCTCCCGTATCTATTGCATACTCAATTTTGATTTTTTTTATTTTTTTTATTTGGTGTGTGTTACTACTAATAGGATTATTTGTCTTTGAAATTCAGATCTCTACGTGGAGTTGGGGCATCGATTTTTAAATTTAAGTACGTGAAGCGTATTTTTTCGATATCTGAGAATAGATTTTATTTGAAAAAAAGGATACCAAGCTTAATTAAAGCTTAACGAATAAAATATTATACGTTTTCTCGGCATTGGGTTTGCATCGATTTTTACCTCACTTATTTTGTCTCCAAATGACAATTTTTCTTCAACCATTATTTTTTTCTCTCAAATGCATCATGGTTGACGTATTTGTTTCAGTTTATTAAGTATTCCATCATAGACGCAAACTTCAAACTTGCTGGATAAATGAACTGCCTTATTGCATTCTGATGTTGGTTAAGCCCCTTCGTGATGAAGACCCTTTTTGGAAATCAATTGATACTGGAAACAATAAAAAAAGACACGTCAGAGTTTGAAGACGATGCTGATTTCGATTTGGAAATGCGGCATTTTAGAGAGAGAGCCCAAAAATAGTTTGATTAAATTTGCTGTCGGGAGAGTGACACTTTCATCAGTGTTAGCCCCGAGAAAAATGGATGTCGCTTCACTTAACGGTCTCTTAATTCAC
Organism: Magallana gigas; assembly: GCF_963853765.1. Lineage (NCBI taxonomy): Eukaryota > Metazoa > Mollusca > Bivalvia > Ostreida > Ostreidae > Magallana > Magallana gigas. The sequence goes on from NC_088856.1 coordinate 27,170,960, forward strand.
AGCTTAGTTCCATAGATATAGCACGCTCTCTTTTTATTAAACATAAACTCACCAACTTGTCTTGATCTTTTTCTTTTGGTTTTTGCGTTTTCCCGACTAGAGAAAAAAAGTTCTTGATGAAATTGGAGATCATGGGATGTACTTGTTCGTTTCTTAGTCATTTTCTCGGCTGTTGGATATTCTTTTTCGAAAAAAGTTTGGTATTGAATGTATTTGTATACCAAACTATATTCAATTTTTTTTTTTTGAAAAATTCTGTATGTAATGTATCACCAAAAAGCCCATGGCCTTACAATCGGATAAAAAAGATCACTTTACCTAGTTCTTGCTGGATATTGGCAGTGCTATAAATAGAGCAACAAGCTGAAGATTTTTTTTATGCCGTAATAAAGTATCCGCTTGAACTTTGAAAAGCCCTCACCAATTGTGATTCACGGCGGATAACACTGATGATGGCTATATCGAACATTGCTGACCGGCCGTCAATGGTGGCAAAATTGGGCAGAAGAGACTAAATCAATTACATTAATCAACTTACAGCTGTCCCGTTGCATTTTGAAGCAACACCTCCGTTTACGGAGAAAGGCGAGAATACCAATTAACTGATGTTGCTTACAGATTCAACGCCCGGTACGGCGTAATCGGCTCTAGCCGTTAAACCCTTTTAGCCTCCGCAGATTGTCTTGGTTGGTAACTTATTTTATGTCCAATTGTAGTCTGTAGGTCAGTTTTTCTTTGTGATTCGTGCAGACCTACATTACGGTGTGAAACAGGCATACTTTAAGAGGCTCTCATTGGATAAGGAATATGAATAATTAAATTGCTAGAACCCCAGTATATTCATTTTTGTTTTCATTCCGATTTGTTAAATACAGAATTATAGTGCAATATTTCTTTGTAAGAATTGAGATAGTAAGAATTGAATTTATTTATATGTGCGTATACTCTTCTGAGAATAATTCGTGCAGCTATGTTACCGTAGAAATAATGACGTATAACCCTACGACTTTTCGAAATGTAGCCTTAACAATCGTCTGTTTGCTTCTTGTGCTATAGTTGCTCCTGTCATTGCTGTAGATTGCATGTGCATGTGTAATACTTTGAAGTTTAATGTAGAATACAAATGACAAAGTTTATACAGTGCTGCTCAATTCAAGATCATTTGTCCTTTATGTGTTAAGGTCATTTTGGGAATGTAAGGGTAGTGTGGTAAATTAAATGAAAATATTGACATAAGTTTGTTTAACGTTTATTTGTAGAATTTGGAGATGATGTCTCAAGAGGTTGTACGCCTGAGTAAAATACAACCGACGTCAAAGGACGAATCTGGTGCTAGTGCAACGGGGTCGTGACCCTTTTCATCACTAAGTGCAATAGATATGTTTGTGAACTTGTGTGCAAGAGAGAAAAAAGGCTTTGAGACAGTAAGAATATGAAAATAGTGCTCTTACCATGTATAACAAGCGAGCAAGTTAAAAGTGGTAAGAATCTGTGGTATGCTTTGCAATGGGAATAAAAAAGCCAACAATTGGTGATAAAATATGTACTATTTCCCAAACTATGTTGGGGAATATTTATGGGTTGCAGGTCAGGAATTTTCGTTTTGCTATTGATGCTAGTGTTGAAGATTTCTGACTTGTTATCCTATAAAACAACCATGAACCACGGTCATAATCGTAAACTATACAAACCGTACGGAATACCATCGACGGTTACAGGTTGTAGCGATGCACTCTTGTACTGTTATACTTTCAGTATGGAAATATGTTCAGCAGAGTTCATAAAGAGACTCTTTGTTTAATTCTTTGTTATCCTCACTTTGTCTTCCATTGGCTTGTCGTTCGTAAACTAGGCATAAATACTTTCTTTAACATTTTTTTGTCTTCAGCTTACAAATGGTATATGGGTTGACTTTTAATAGAAAACTTTCAGTTGTTTATCTTATATTGAATCCCAGTCAAGGAAGGTTAGACACATTCAATTTTCGGCATACTTTAAAATGAACTTTTACATTATGCAATCAGTCAAATGAAACCTTAAAGTTTGTACACATCGTATCCACAATAGTAATAATATTTCAAAGATTTTGAGAAACAGCTTTGCTGTATTACAATATTTTAACACATCTGACGAGATATCCATAAACATATTTATGAATATTTAATTAGTACATTAAATAAAATAATTAAATTTTAATTAAATTGTTTAAGGCGGTGATTATATTTCAGATGTTTGTTGTATTCTTCTCTCATTATAGAATACTGCGTTTGATTCATCTCGAAGATATAAAATGCTTAAAGCTGACATGAATTCATAAAAGCATTTGGTCACCATATTAGTTTCGATCGCTCCGCTACTGCCACTGGGGTATGTAAACCGGTTGAGAATGTTACGGTCGGTTGTTTTTCGATCGAGGCATTCAGGTTGCACGGCCTTCTAAATGCATGAACTACACATTGTAGTAAAATTGTTTGTAATAAAGAATGAAGGAAACAACAATCAATAAAACTCAATATATATTTACATGTATTTGTAGAGAGAATTTCTAAGGTACCCGTATACTTTTGCACAGATAGTGCTGTCTTACCGGTACTTCGCATGCACATCGAACACGTGCGTCGTTCATAGAGAGTGCATAGCGGCTGCATATTTTTGAAAACCCCGGCGGCACTACATCCAACACAGTAGCTAAATGATAATAAATCCAAGAAAGTAACAACTTAGCATCGTTTCCATCGGTTTATACAAAAACGTCCCGTTTCTAAAATCCATGCGACATTGCTCGATCTGCCACAATGTGGTTTCCTTAGTGCGATGTCATAACATACACAGGAAAACGGTCTACAATTATCGAGGATTTTTTGAATTATATGTGCCTGGATTTCAGTCAGTCTTGTTTTGTCGTTCATTGGATATTCCTTGCCAGTGTAGTGGTTGTTATATCATTTTTGTTCAAGACGCGTTTCTGAACGTCTTTTCGTCCAAGGTATTGTGTTCGGGTGTATGAAATACCTGAATGCGGTGAAGCATGAATAACGCTCTCGGTCTTTGAAAGGGGTTGTTTAGCGATGGGCAGAACAATAGAAATCGACAACTAATATGGCGGTAGTCGGAGATAAAAAAGGAAATAATGCGTATTTATGAATTCATGTCAGCTCTAATCTTTGAGTTAACCTTCAAACTCAGTTTTGTCAGTTTTAAAACCGTAAATAAGCTTATTTATCTAGTGATAAGTTTTAATTAAAAGGTCGTAAAAAGGAGCCAAGGGCATTTTCTATTCAGAAAGTATTCGGAAAAAATGCAAATTCGTAATTTTAATATTTATTCATGCTATTATCATTCCTATTTAAGAGAGAGAGAGAGAGAGAGAGAGAGAGAGAGAGAGAGAGAGAGAGAGAGAGAGAGAGTTTTAGTTTTTGGTTTGTATGTTTATAAATATTTTAATGAATTCTGCATAGTATTGAAAAATACTCTTTTGATGTTCTGTATATTTTAAGTTTGAATGAAAACAATAAATATTGAGATTATTTGTGTTTCTTTGTGCATCATCACATTGCTTGTCTTTGCAATGTAATAATTTATTGCAAAACTCGAGTAATGGCGAAGTTTCGATGTTGGGGCCTTCCCTTAAATATTGAATACTGAAAACAATGCATTCTCACAAAGGAATTTTAGGCTTGGACTATGATACCGCACTGTACATTGGTTTTTTCACTCCATGTATCACGCACTTTTGTCGACATTTTGCTCTTGGTGGATAAAACAAGATCAAAGTATTGTTTTGATCAAGTGTTGCTACAAAATACCAAAAAAGGAACATTGATAAGTTTCTTTGAGTATTGGAATAACCAGAGAATAATCTTTAAAGAAAACCTGAATCAACAAAGGGGCATGATGCTTATATTTGGAGAAATTTGAAAATCCTTCTCTACTAAATTGGTCAGATGTTTTGTATTTGATAATACATGTATAAAGCAGTTTTGGTGGATATTGTTGCCTCAGGAGCAAGGTGGCCACTGGACCTTTTGTTTAAAGTGGATTCAGTTTTTGATTCTGAAAAAAATCTTTTGGTATTCGAAGACAACAAATTTTTGGTAGTTGAGGTCATCCTCAATAAATAGCAATTATGACAAAATCTGGTTTTATTAGATGTATGTGTATTAGCATATGCTAATACCTGTTTGTTAATATTAGCTAAACATTTAAATGAGAAATCCTTATGTTCCTTTAGATAAAATGTACAGTTTCAAATAGCTCACTTTAGCCAGGATATTTGTATACAGCTTCTGAGAAGTAGAGAGGATAGAAAATTTTGAATCGATCAATACAGATTCCATATAATACCATATGTGCTTGCTTAATGGGATTTTAATACTAGTATATAAACATTTTAAAAACAGATGTGAACGAATTTAAACATTTTCAACCTATAATTCATTCGACTGTGTAGAAAGCACTTGTGTATAAATAGAGCTTACATAATGTTTTTTATGACTGGCATCAAAATGCAATTAAACATTTGGTGGGTTATTTGCTATTCTATATTTAATCATCATATACTATATTTAATCACACTGGGGTGTAAATTAAGAATTCAAGACTAGAGTATGCTCCGATCTGCTCTCACCAAAATGAATTTGTATTTCAACATAATTATTCATGCTTAGGCAATCTTTATAGAGATATTTGTTTACCCCATTCCTGAACAGATTTTTTAAAATGGTCTGTGAGAATTTTTAAAGTAAAATTTCGAAAAAAATGTCTACCAAATTTCTACCTTGATTCTGGTACTTTTCATCCTGCGGTCGAGAGAGGCCAAACACTTTTAAGCTCATTTGAACCTAAGGTCAATAACCTTTTTTTTGTCCGTCCATCTGATAATTTTTCACATATGTTTAAATTCTTCTCTAAAAATTCTCTGGAATAAATTTTAAAAACTTAGTGGAAAGCCTCCGTATATGGTATGCAGATTCTATATTATCAAAACATAGGACACAATGCAAATCCTCTTCAAAGGGAAGATAATCAGATAAGATAAGGGAAGATAAAAGGACCAAACCCTATTTAAAGGGGAGATAAATGTTTAAAAAAAATTTTCTTAAGAATTGCAATGCAATTGCTTTGTGAGATAAGTATGAAGTGTCTTTTTATATTGTAGATTCTAATTTTCTCGAACCGTGATCCCCGAACCGATATTTGAAGGGAAACAGGAAACCTTAGGGTTCAATGTTCAACATAGATATTTAAAGAGAAATTGTTTATAAATCTTCTCAACAACTACATTGCTACAATTTGAGATATTTTCAATTTGTGTAAATCCTATATTGTTAAAACCTTGACCTTTGAACTAATACAGAAGTTCAAATTGGGGGACTCAAAAGTCAATTGGAAATATATTTGGAATTTAAAAAGAATTCTTAATTCTTTATTTCTACATTGCTTCAATTTCTGATACTACTATGCACGCACTCATTGTAGATTTAATTGTTCTAAACTTGATTCCAAGACAAATACTTGGTTGCCACGAGGGGTTCAAAAGTCAAAATAGATATTATAGAAAAAAATTAGAAAAACTGTTTTAAACTAAACTATAATTTGTGTTGTAATAACATGTATTATTTTTAAAAGCATCCACATTACAAATTAATTCTGCTAAATCATTCAAACCCTGACCCAGGCCTAGTATACAGAGGTCCCATTGAGGTTAAAAGTCAAGATGTCTTTAAAAAAACGTTTCTTCTTAATAACTTCAATGTAAAAACATGTAATATTATTATGAGAGCATCCTCAGATAATGCAGTTTCTAAATTGTTAAATCCGTAATCTCCAGGGGGAGAAAAAAAAGGGGGGGTGTTACAAATCATTATAGAAATGTTTAGGAAAAATTGTTCAAATATTTTTCCGTAAAAGACCTACAATTTGTTATATGTACTATGCAAGCAACTCCTAAACTTGAGATTCATAACAGTTTAAATTGTGATCCTTAGACTAATAATAGTGGCTCAAGAGGGGTTCAGAGTTCGACAAAGAAATTTATAGGAAAAATGTTCTTTTCAAGAGTTACAATGCTATAATTTGAGAGATTAGTATGCAAGCATCCTCATATAGTATAGATTTCAGAGCAGTCAATCTGTGATCATAATAACCATTTATTATCCTGTTTTTTGGTTCGTACCATAAATTTACCTTTTATATAAACAAATCTAATACGTTTTTAGCTCATATGAGCTGAAAGCTCAAGTGAGCTTTTCTGATCACATTTTGTCCGTCGTCCGTCTGTCTGTATGTCCGTTACCCTTTCACATTTTCAACATCAAATTTCAACTAAGCTTGGCACAAAGCACCCTTAGGCAAAGGGGATTCAAAGTTGTGAAAATTAAGGACCAAGCTCTTTTTCAAGGGAGTTTATTTGGAATTATTGGAAAATTTTGAGAAATTTTCAAAAATTTTCTTCTCAAAAACCATTTGGCCAGGAAAGCTGAAACTTTTGTGGAAGCATCCTCAGCTAGTGAAGATTCAAAGTTGTGAAAATAATGACCCCCGAGAGTAGGGTTGGGCTAGAGGAATATATAGAGAAATTCTTAAAAATCTCTAAAACTAATCAGCCAGGAAAACTGAAACCTGTGTGGAAGTATCATCAGGTAAGGACTGGGTAGATTCACGTTTGTTCTTATTATGATTCTCGGGGGTAAGATGGGGTCACAATGGGGAGGCGGACGCAGACAAATTTTTACATAGGAATATATGGAGGAAAATCGTTAAAAATCTTCTACAAAACCATTTGCCTAGAAAAGCTTTAACTTTAGTTAAAGGAACCTTAAATAGTGTAGAATGATTCAAATTCATTGAAATCAAAATCTTAAGAAGTAGGGTGGGGCCACATTTGTGATCCTATTTTACAAAGGAAAACATTTTAATTCACAAAAACTAAAATGTTATAATATATGGGTTTACTTATATGCAAGCATTTTGACAAATTGCTGATTCTTCAAAATTGTTATGACTTTGGCTCCTGGACGATTCTTGGGCCTCACAAGGAGTTAAGAGTTTGATGTTAGTTTATATCCCATGTATAAACAATTGTCTAGGATCTTGTTGAGAACTGCGATGCTTAACATGTGATATAAGTTTTACATTTTCCAGTGTCTTTGCCTGTGATAACACTACGTATTGATTTTGTACTATATAACCCATAATTTCAAATGACGCCAAATTAAGGCGCCAGCGGAGTTTGCTTATTTTTATTTAAATATATAATCGTACGATGGCTTAAAATCATATAAATATATATAAGTAATAAGGAATCATTCTTAGAATATGATGAGGTGATAATTTCGGTCGGAGAGTGATCAAATCTATCATAAAGCCCTTCGAGCTTTATTGGATTTGATCACTCCCGACCAGAATTATCAGCTCATAATACACAAAGAATGGGTCCTTATTCCTTATATAAAATCATTCTGTTAGATTAGGGACTTGATTATAAACATAAGAATATCCAAGGGAAAAAATGGTTCTTTATTTATACAGAATCTTCATGTATTATTCTACATTGTCCAGAAATTTTGTATTATGACTTCATTCAACTGATTTTCATGCCCATTGTTGCTCAGGTGAGCGATGTGGCCCATGGGCCTCTTGTTTTAGTGTTATTATTACATGCAAGGATTCAACGATCTGCTTAGCGGTTAGTGGTTTCAGGGAGGAATTCGACCCGTCGATGCAATGATACAACAGGCTTTTTTTTTTTTAATTTGATCTCAACTTGTTTATTCCATATAATATCTATCATGGGCAAAATTGTAATAACTTCGTAAAATGCATGGATACCATCAGTAAATTTCTTTTTACTTCATTCCATTTATAAAGTTTGAAGGATGAAAAACTTTTTTATAATGCAAAAATACTTTGAGGCTGAGGATCGGGGGACCTTAAAAATCCTCGAGAGCTACAATGCTATATTTTGTGATATAAGTAGACAAGCATCCTCCATGTATATAGTGAAGATTCTTTAATTAATTGTTCAAACCCTGACTCCCAGACCAATACTTACGACCCAGGAGGGGTTTAATTAATTAAAATTAAAAATAGAAATTCATAAAAGGAATGATTTTCTTACGCTGTATTTTAGTGCTACAATGTAAGATATTAGTGTATTACATCTTCATAAAGTGTTGATTATAAAATGTTTTAATCGGGACCCTTGGACCAAAATTGGGGACCCAGGAGGAGTGCAATGTTCAAAAAAGAAACGTACATAAAAATGTTTCAAAATCACTTAAAAACTACAATGATATAATTTACGATAGTAGAAGCATCTTTGTATATTGCAGATTCTATTTTTTTTTCAAACCTAGCATCCTAGAAGGGGCTCAAAGATAAACTTAAAATTATCAAGGGAATATGTTTAAAAATCTTGTCCTCAAGAATTAAAACATTTTGTTATATTACAATGCAAACATTATTTACATGTACTTTATTTACCTCATTTTTTTCTACAATGCTAGCTACCATTATACTCGCACGAAAAACCGCAAAAAGCATTTTAATATTACTTAATAAGGAAATATTTTTTAACCAAATCTGCATAAGATCAATTTTTTTCCTTTCAAAACTTTAAAATGAAAAAAGCATATGAATATGGAAATGCAATCAGTTTGCAGGGAGTACTGAACATTTATTTCATCTTTGAATGTCCCTAGAAGTGCTCACAGTGTGTTTTAGCATCTGTTCAGCGGGCAAACATTACAAATTTGGAAGAGGACTTGGGCTAGTTAAAACTGTTATTAGCAATTTATCAGTAAAAATAGATGCAAGTGCAAAACCAAATTAACAAAGGAATCAATCTTACGACAGATCTTTACAATATAGCATCACTTTCATTTTAGATTCTAATTTAGCCCGTTCAACAGAATGACAGTGACAAAATGGTGAATGCTTTAATTTCTTTTTACGACTCAGACCTAAATAAAAACCAATTGAAAGCCAGGTCATTGGTAAATGGTGATGATTACATTTTTAATATTTTGTAACCTTAATTGGATTTATTGGAGAAATGATACAGATAATTATAATATCATTAACGAATATACAATAAAACAGCGCGTCCCTTCCAGCGTTGTAAACATACGGGCATTCACGGAATGGGATGATAATCTAGTAAATAGTGTGTTTGTCAACAGGGTTGCTTGTGAGTGGAAATCATATTGCGTGCTGATTCTTCTTCGTTGAAATACATTTACAAACAATGCAATTTGGGATAAAACACAATTTGTATCGCCAAATTCAATAAACGGTTTTTGTTTGCGGAGGGACTCGGAGTTGATTATCTGTTGGTAGATTATATTAAGTAAAGAACGTTGGAAAACTAACGGGGGAAAATGGCCCGGGGCTCCATTTTTGTCAAATAGATGATCATGTGTAGAGATTGCTAGCAGAGAACAAAGAACATTTTGTTTGTAATGTCGATCTTTGCCATGTTCGATGGAATAAAGTATCAGATTATTTTTCATAGTTCTGAAATAAATTTTGTTGTATAAAAAGCTTCGAATATTGTTCAAGAAGGATTTATATCGGGCTCATAATTCGCATTTTAATTAACCCAGACATCGTGTTGAATACAACAAATGCACCAACAACCGGTTAAAAACCGCAGTTCTGAGTGGGTTTTTTTCATATTGCCGTTAATAACCACAAATTAGCTTAGCTTTAATTTGAAACAGAGGATTTTACACAAAATTGATGCTCTCGAAAATTGACGAAACAAAATTTATTAAGTTCATAATAATAAAAAATGAAGTGATTTTGTTTAAATTTCTCTTCTTTTTTTGGCAGCAAGTTTATTCTCACCTTAGTAGATAATGAATTCTATTGTTGGGTTTCATGAATAACGGTTTTTTTTAAATAAATTCCCATGGTTAAATACAGATCATTATCATGACATATATAGAAAACTTAAAACCTAGTTAAAACATTCGGCAGTGGAATCTTTAAAAAAAAGAGCAATATTGCTTTAAAAATCAGAAATTTGCAATAATAGAAATTGAACATACATGTAGGCACTCAAACAATCACAATTAATTTAAAAACCTCATCTATTCAATTAAAGCAGACGAATCTGAGACGAGAATCTGTATTCAAAAAATTTAAGTGATTTATTGTGCAAGAAAAAGGGGCAATACAATTAGATTTTAAAATATTTCACCAGCCTCGCACAACAAAGCAATGGACTATACTAGAACTCTCACTTACATATTAAGTATTTGTCCGTATCTACATCTGTTTAACTTTTAAAACCTTTGAAGTTTCATCAATGCTTCAGGTTACAGTCAGGAATTTGGAGCGAAAGTGTTATAGGTATTCGCAAAATATATATATATTATTTTCCCTCGGAGTAATTCCCCTTGACCGCCATCATGTGAATCAAGCTTCTTTTGGCAACCAATTTCAAACGAGTATACAGGAAAAATTCAAACGATATCACAAAAAAAATAATAATAATTCCCCCAAAATGCCCAGAATGACAAGTTGGAAGTGGTTGAAATAATAAGGATTCTAGTCAGTTTAGCCTACAACATGGTCGCCAAAGGGGCATAACTCCTGCTAATTTTGTTTTACAGGGAACCATCGTTTGTATGGATCCAGACATTTTTTCCCTTTTGGACATGGTTACACTTTACAAGTTAAATTTAATTTTTTGCCGGTTTCGAAAACACAAATGTCTTGCTTTCGACTCTAGCTCATAGATATTGAATACTTGAAAGCAGTCCAATGAAGTCAAAAAGACACACATATATAATTGTTCGGTAATTTTTTATTCAATTTTTGTATTGGATTTAATGAAATTATCAAACAAGATTTATTCAAGACATCTAAATAAGCTTTTAATTAATGTCCTTTTAAGAATAATTTGATTATATTTTCTAATGGATTTTGTAGAAATATTTGTGTTCAATCACACTTGAACAATTATGCACGTCCTACTTAAATAAATAAATTTGGAGAAGAAAAAAAGAAAGAAATCACCACTTTTTAGTGCGTGTATGAAATTTCAAACATTCAGGAAGTCGTTAATTTCTAGCATTTCTGTAGTTATTAGAAGGAAGTTTTTCATTTCAATGTCTCTTGGACCACCAAAGCAATGGCTTTGTAATAACGCTTCATATCCTTAACATTATGTGTTCTCCGTTAGAAAAGACTGTAACAATAAACTCAATTCAATTCAATGTTTGTGGGTCTTGTAAATACCACACAATGCAATATTACATAACCTGTCTATTATTAAAAAAACATTTTTTATTTCATATCAATTTATAACAAGTTATTTTGATTCTGTAGAGAGAAAAGTTATTATATTTTCGACATTTTTGGTTTCGTGATTTCCTCATTTGGGAAAAAATCCAAAACACACCTTAGTGATATTTCAGTTTAAGAAATCATGTGAAAAACCAATTTTATGATGTAGTCACGAAAATATCAATTAGATTTGCAATTGCAATATAATCCCAATGGATTATCTTCTCCATGTTTTAGAACTGTTGATACTCAAAATTGATTATAATAACAATAGTGGTAGCAGTAGCAGTATGGTATTGAAAGCGGTGGTACCATCAATAGTAAACTTATTTACTATACGGTAGCATTCAAGAGCATAGTAGTTTAGTGTTGATGCAAAGTGATTGTATATTTTAGTGATTTAACAATATTAAAATGGTATAAATATTGATACCGATTGATGTATTGGTACATGCACTTTTAAAAGAGGGTGATATCTTTAGCTATAGTAATGACAATAGACAAAGCATTTATCTAGTAAAAATTGGAAACAACAGCAGAACATAGAGGAAGGAGAAGTATCAAGTCTGTTGCGACAGAGATCGTTCAGTTTTATATACAATAGTTTTAGTATTAATAGGTATATGGATTGTATTAATACGGGTAGTCTTTCAACGCGGTAAAATATATTGAAAGTTTACTATTAAATGTTAAGTATAGGAAAGACCAATCAAATATCAAAGACTTTACTCAGTACAACTCAATCCAGTTGCGCATGATAATTTTCGGATATTTAAAATTTAAGACTGCATTTAACAAAACGGTTTAGGAAAATAAATGAAACGAAAAAGTACATGTACATGTAGAAATAGATTTGATATTATCACAGTAACATGATAAACTAATTACAGGTTTTTTTTCTATGTTTACTCATGGTTTTCCCTTTATATCTTATGAAATATTTATCTTTCACTGTTAAATCATTTATGTCGCTTGTCGATTTTTCTTGCCATTTATGAAGATTAGCTTCGTTGCAGCATCTAACGGCTTTACTAAATTGTCTTTTAGAATTGAATTTCTATCGTTTGCTTTTACATGCAGTTTCATTTTATTGAATCCAGAAAATATTGCAAATGGTTGATAGAATACGGCAAGAAGTGTTTTTCCTTCCTCACTATTAACCGACTTCTAGGATAAAGCCAATTATTATTTTTTATCTGACGTACCATTAGCAATGAATGGTTTTGTGCTATTTCATTTTCCACAGAACACGTTTTCTTCAATAGGAAAACACCATTAATTCCAATTCAGTTCTTCAAAGCCCGATTTGCGAGACAATCCTCTCAAAGGTATTTATTGGGAATAATATTTTGTGAAGATTATAGGTTTTTTTTAAAAATATATATTTTATTGCATATACAGAGCTTTGCATATAAAAAAAAAGCGATTGCCGGAATTCAGTTGCTCTAGATTTTATGTTTTTATCATCTCCCAGTCTATAAGCCTACTTTTGATGAATACAAAGTATTGATAAGGTAATATTACTTACAGCAATGAGGCGTACAATTGTTTGAATTGATAGATTACTAATTATGTAAAGAGAATACCATCTATAAATTTTAGAATGAGACAAAATTTCTTTTAACTTCGAGAGTCTAGAGCATTTTGGAATTGTACTCCATTTATAACTTACGTACCCTTTTTACATGTATCTCGTTTTTAGGGGTCGGGGGATTTTTTAAGGGGGGGGGGGGTCAGTCTGAATCAACCAAATCACTGACCGGTTGGGTACTCATAGTTCCCCTAAATAGCAATAAAAAAGGTTTTTACATTTGATAAGACGGGTAGAAGAGACAGATTCAGCAATATGCCACCTGGCCATAAACAGTCATTTAGTAAAGAAACATTCCAAATATGTTAACTTTACAATTTGAATGTTTTCCTTTAGTTTTTCACAGAGATCTTCTTCTCACGGAGATTCATATAGTCTAAATTAGCCACGACTACCGGGCCCCCTTTAATTGAGTGCAATCAGAAATCGGACAGAAGAGAGGAATGTAAGCATTTTTGAAGCGTGTGTAGCTAAAAGGATACGACATATTCTTTTCAAATATTCGAGAGTTTATCAATAAAATCGATAGACCTCCATGCAAAACATCTAACTATACATTGTATATATATACAATATTGATGAGGTCATATTTTATTCAACAAGGTTAGAGAGAGAGAGAGAGAGAGAGAGAGAGAGAGAGAGAGAGAGAAAGAGAGAGAGAGAGCATTGCAATATATGGGTTATTCATTTCAGTCCTTGCTTTTTTATTTGCTTTTTTCAGTTTTGCCTTAGTTTCATTTAAATCCTATTATACTGAGTATTAAAGCATTCATCTTGACACTGTTGACTTATGGTGTATTAATTGGGTCAAAATGTGTGAGCCGTTTGTTGATGGTTCGTTGTTGATTGCAGGAAGGATTTTAAAAAACTACCTGTATATATTGTATATGTTCTATACCTGGACGGTGCTAGGTCTAATGTACATGTATATCGTCCAGCATAATAATAGTTCTAATCAATTAAAAAAGAACCAATTTTTTTAAACGTTTAGCATATAGGCATGTGTTGAATGGAGAATTACCACAATTGCACGTTTTTACAGCAAAATAAGGTTACGGAGAAAAGAGATCATATTTTGCTTGAATATATTATATGATTATACTATGCTACTAGTATAACCATGTGCAGTGAATAAATACAACATAATATTCGGCATTAAATAAAGAACATGTAACTATTAAAAAAAATTTTTTTGCTTTGCCCTGAAAATAATATGGAAGCAGATAATTAAAATATGAAACTATTGTGGGAAATAAATCAATGCTTAAGATATAGTATATGTGTGCAAATTCGACCTTGGGGCTCAATATACTGCACAACTACTTGTATTGAGGAATGCGCAGCGCTGAGGTGTAATGCTAATTTGTTCTCAACGAAACACAGCTGTTGTCTTAGATCTATGCAACGTGACAATGAGAAAGAGAGAGTGCATTCCTACATGCAATGAATTTTCTTCGTTATATATAATGTAGAGATCATGTCTTGTTTACAGTATTAGAAATTAATAATAAATCCAACAGATTTGTTGTCACGTGGTAGGGAGAAAATAATGATCCTTTAGATTTAAGCACCGTTTTAACTATACATAGACAAAGTGTGTGGTAAGGGGATGGGGGGGGAGCAAAACTCGCTCAAGGGTTCTGGTGATATTCAATTATAAACTCGTGGCTAGATTATAGTAACGCTTTTTGTAAAAATATCGACAGGGTAAGATTTGTCAGAAAAAATGCGAAGTGACACTTTCCCGCGAGAAAGAATCACTACAAGCTGTAGCTTGACGTCATCATTGAACGCTGGAGCCGGCGCCAAAATCTACAACTAATTATCCCAGAGCTCCTGTGGGCATTACGAGGAAAAAAGATCGCGCATGTGTTGTAAGATGGCAACGGCAGTGGGGGTATATATATTTTTGTGATATGGTATTTTTTCGGTGCTTTCTGTATATCGGATATCTATCTATGCTTTTAGTGTGCCTTTGGTGTTTGGTTGGGGGTCGATGCCTCCTAATTAGGCGTTTGCATGCAATATTTCGAACCCAACAACACCCAATTTGGCCAACAATGCTCTCTCTCCTTTTGGCCAGACTTGTGCATTCATCATTCCATGCGATCACTTTGCAGACTCATTTTTGTCAAACAGGCGCAATGTTTTAATCCTGTCTGTGGGTGTCCATACATGTGTTAGATTTATATGCTTCGTAAGATCGAACTATACATATTTTTATTTTTTAGATAATGTCTTGATAATAAACAATCAACGCACTAAAAATCCATGAGGTTGGATGGTCAACAAGCCAATCATCTATTACCAGATTACATTTATTTATTTTATTTTAGATATGTTCCTTTTTTTAGCCCATAAACCTATTAGTTTTGCTTAAAAATTGGAATATTTCCCTTTTGTATTAGGAAGCTCTCCTTCTAAATGAGGTCAATATGGTCTATTAATACCCTAGATCATTCATCACTCTTAAAATTTAATTTTTTGGAATTCTGAAAACATTTGACAAAAAATGTGATAGAGCATCGACGCTATGGATTTTTTTTAATGTGCATGAAATTAAATTCAGTTGGTTGTAGAGTATACAGAAAAATACATTTAGTCAAATATTTGTGTTTGCCTATCGTCGACTTCGTCTTGCTTCGTTATTTACCCAATTGCAAGCGTGTAAACGATGTCGGAAAAATACTCAGGCGGTTAATTGGTCGCTGGGAAGTCACTTTACACTCTTGTCCTACAGTTTGCATTATCATCGTACTCATCTTTCTGACCTTCTTATTTAAGCGACTATTTTTAGTCCTCGAGTTACATAATTTATAACAGTTGTTCGATCGATGCAACTTAGGATATTCAACGCAATAGATACAGTGAATATACATACCATTAATATGCACTAACGGAAACTGGAGCAAAAACGATCGGATAAAATTGATATTTTTATTTCCGGCGAAATAGAATTAGTAAAGTCTGATGTCTGAATTATTAATCATTAGTCTACTTGTCATTTTATCGAGAAAAGCAGGGGATTTTTTTATGAAAAAGCTGAGAATATATTTTATTGGTTCAATTCAGGGCATTTGATACCATGCCCACAAGTTATTGATTGCTTGTTTTACCCCCTCATCGGATGTACGACTCGATGTCAAAACACCTGTTTGTATAAAATCCTCGAAGGAGTGTTTCGGAGGAGAAATATTGCTTCGAAATTCGATTAAACGAGATCGGAAACTTGAATTATTTATGTTTGTAAACAAGGTTGGTTCCGAAAATAAAAATCTAATTGGATTCAGGAGAGAGAGAGAGAGAAATGGAGAGAGAGAGAGATTTCCGAAAAGAAAAGACTTCTACAAGTTCTGAATTATTAAAATCCACAAGCACCATGTGATACTATATTGTTACATTGTAACCCACTTCCTATGGTCTTCAAAAAATATGAATTATGCATACAGGGTTCATAATTTTCCGGATTTGCGGATGCCATCTGTGCGGTTCCCTCAATAAGAACACTACAGTGAAGGTGAAATTGTATCAATAAGCTTTCAATTATTTAATAAAAAACTGATTCCATAAATGAAGGCTTAATTTGCCAAGTTATAAATAATGACTTCAGCCCCCCCCCCCCCCACACACACACACACACCACTTTCAATCCCATGAATAGGATCAGTAAACTGGTGACCAAAGGTGGCATATATATATATATATATATATATATATATATATATATATATATATATATATATATATATATATATATATATATATATATATATATATATATATATATATATATATATTTATGACATACATTCACTGTTCTACTTGTAGCTGAGTGTTCGATTAATCGTGTGCGTCGTTTTTATCTCTTGTTTTTTTTTTTTTTTTAGGTATTATCATTTTTAGGGAGAGATTTGAGTAAAAAAAAACTTTTTTTTTAAAAAACCACACAGTACAATTTTTATGTATACATACCGAATTTCCCATCGAGTTGGAATTTGATTTCGGGGATTCACTCTAAAAGTTCATTCGGGATATCATATAGGATGATGCGATGGTTTAGAAAAATGCGTGATAAACATAATTATCTGTTGTTTATCAAGCACTGTTAACTGTATACAATTCAAAATGATGTCGAAGTAAATTCACTGACATGTACCTAAATTCTTAACAATCTTCACCCACTCACCCATTCACCCAATCCCGTCCCTAGTCAGATAAATGAGCCTAAAAAATATAATCCCCACGATGCGGTGCAACACGCCAGTTTACAATCATGTATTGACAGTCCCAAAAATTAAAAATTTAAAAAATTATATTCATGTACATGTACCAGGTTTATCGTTTATGATTGTTCATACAATATATATTAACCTTGCATTGATTGTTTGCCTTATCTTTATTAATTGATTGACTTGGTTAAAATTATTTATTCATTTCATGTATTCATGCATTATAAATTAAAGTTTGAACTGACCACTGTCCAGTGTGAAACTTCGGTTATATGATATAGATTTTTATTTGTACATTTACGGCGAGGAAAGAAAACAACAACCATATACCCGAAGCACATCAACAAAGCTATTTTCCTCTTAATATTGCCTCGCTGATTTCGATGTGGCAAGTATTGAATTTTCTTTGAAATTAAAAATTGATACTTAGAAAAAAATCGATAGTGTGTAATGCGGTCGCTTGAGTGATTAAATATTCAATGGTTCTTCTTAGAGTATGTACATCCGATTAACAATCGAATAGGTAGACCCAATATATCGGGACTTCGACTTTCTCCGGATAGCCCCAGTAATAGTAACGTTATCGATTTTCTATATTATACACCCCTTGGGCAGATGCTACTTCCTGTCTCAAAGTAACATGTAGCCTGCATTTACCAAGCACACTATATACTTTTATTATGAAATATAGATCCACAGACGGTTTGACTGAAAATCAACATGGCGCAAAATCGATAAAACTCTGAAAACAATTTGCTTTATTGAATATTTCGTCTATTCAATTTAAAAATGTGCGAATTTTGCAGCTGACAGGCCCAGGAGCCTTGGGCTAGGATATATATTATATGTATGTATATATGTATCTGAAACTGCCATGTCGATAATATGTCAGAGAACTTGCGCGCTGAATAATATTTGATCCCCTCCTCAATATTTAATCACAGAAAATCATACCCCGCTGAGAGTTCTTTTCACACGACATTTTTTTGGTACAGTTTTTAGACTATGTCCGATATTTTTTATTCAAATATATATATACAGTTTTGTGCCCCCCTTTTTTTTGAAAAAAAAAATATTGATCGAGAAGCGAAATGTTCCGTAGCAAGCGAACAATAAATAATAGTGGAAAAAAATCAATGGTTTATATCACGGCGGTGTACATTAGCACTAAGAGCAGCATTATAGCTTAGGCGTCTAAAAATACCGCGCATTCCCTGTGTGCTCATTGCTCAGTACCGGGTGCAATACAGAAGTACTTTGGGGGGTGAAGATGAAGGGGATTCCTGGCTGTATGGAGATGTGAGCTAGGCTTCTATTGACTCCTTCTCCCAGAGATTAACTAATTGTGTCTACCCCGCCTCATTGTATACGAGCGATATATCGATCGCCTGTCTGTACTTGCAGTGTTGTTTCGTATGGTGTAACGAGAGGCAGAAACTACAAAACAGAATTTTTCCCTATTGTATGCAGAGTAAAGGCTCACGCAGTGATGGAGGCGAACTCTCCTCCGCAACGTCTCAGCGAGGAGTAAAAACGTTCTGAATCCCCGTTCGTCGTGGAGGCCAAGAAATGTTGAGAGATTTCAAAAGGAGGGATTTTTACATGTAATCTCAAGTGATTGCGAAGTAGAGAGAGAGAGAGCGAGTGAGGAGAAAAAAATATATCAAAAACCACCTTGTTGAAGTTAAGGAATTATGGATACTGCTTCAACCGTGATATGTAGACTGGTACAGGTTAATTGGAAGAATTAATTAATATGAATCATGGATTTCAGCGTTAATGATTCCGAAGCATAAGAGATGGTAAGGTCGACATGTTTAATGTTTTTTGCAGTTATAGGGTCATTTTTTGCATGACCTTTGTGAATACCATAACATATTAATAAAAAAAAACAAAAATTCAAAATTGTTTTCATTCCGCATTTTGAGTCTCTTCCATCGAGTAAGGGGAACGTCATGGCGTCGGTCGCGGCATGGCTACCTTTCGCCCGGGCTTCCGCCATTGGGTGGGTACCAGTCGCCTCAAATCCCCTCCCCCCTCCCATGGTCCGGCAAGAAGACAGACGTGGGGACGAGAAAATCACCATCAACGTCAGCGGGAGGGTTTTTGAAGTATGGCGGACGACACTCGAAAAATACCCAGATACCCTTCTAGGCTCGAACGAAAAAGATTTCTTCTACGATGAGGAATGTAAGGATTATTTCTTCGATAGGGACCCCGAGCTTTTCCGACACATTTTAAACTACTACCGAACAGGAAAACTACATTACCCTAAGCACGAATGTCTAGCGGCATACGACGAAGAACTGTCTTTTTTTGGTATCCTTCCAGACCTTATAGGAGACTGTTGCTATGAGGACTACAGGGACAGAAAGCGCGAAAATCAGGAACGTCTAATAGACGACAAGAACTCTGAAAATGGCCACTTGGAACCTGTGGCAAATCTCAGGGAGCGAATGTGGAGATGGTTTGAAAACCCCCACATCGGGACCGCTGCCCTCGTCTTCTACTATGTAACGGGCTTCTTTATCGCCGTATCTGTGATGGCCAACGTTATAGAAACTATACCATGTGGGGTCATTAAGGGCACCCACGAAAACCCCGCCTGTGGGGAACGATTTGAAGCAATATTTTTCTGTTTAGATACCGCTTGTGTGATGATCTTTACAGCCGAATATTTACTTCGCCTTTATGCAGCGCCAGACAGGTGTAAATTCATGCGCAGTGTCATGAGCGTAATAGATGTTGTGGCTATTCTTCCTTATTATATAGGACTCGTCATTACTGATAATGATGACGTCAGTGGCGCTTTCGTCACGCTTCGAGTATTTCGTGTATTTAGGATCTTCAAATTTTCCCGCCACTCGCAAGGTTTACGAATTCTTGGATATACGCTTAAGAGTTGTGCAAGTGAGCTGGGTTTTCTTCTTTTTTCACTGACCATGGCTATAATCATTTTTGCTACGGTGATGTTTTACGCCGAACGAAATGTGGAGGACACAAAATTCATAAGTATTCCCGAGGCATTCTGGTATACCATCGTAACCATGACAACCCTAGGGTGAGTACAGCATAAACAATGGGTTTTGGCACCATTACCCAAATTGCATGACATTCTCTTATTGTTCTACACGTGAAGTCTGTACGATGCGTAGCACAAACAAGATACAGTATCCAATGCCCGATTCTTGTCCGTCAGATCTAGATCATTATTACGATCCCCCCTTAATTTTTCCCCCATCACCTTCGCCCTACTAACAATAACAATTACACAGTCCATCATTTATGCTTGTATTTCATGACCATGTGAGAAAGAAGCGATGTGCATGTTTGTTTGTTATCTTTATACCATGCAGCACAACTCGGTTAAACTGACACATACCAGTTATATACATCCTCTCTTTCTGAAGCTAAATGTCTTCTCTCCTATTGATCACTTAAAATAATAGACCTGTGTGAAGCTTGCGACTTACGACAGGTGTGTACGACCAAATCAAGTAGAGGAGAACATCTTGTCTCCGCTCGTTGCAAAGGCCCTTTTTGTCGTTGCTGCAAAGAGCTAAAAGCTTTTAGTATCAAATAGACAAGATTAAGGGACTTAAAACATCTGATCCCCTAGAGGCTAATAATATTCTTATCATTTTCAGTGCAGTCTGTCTAAGCCGAGGTTTTTTTTTTTTTTTTTTTTTTTGCTTTTTTTTTCATTAGGCCTGGATGAGATTCACTTACGTACTTGTAATGTGTGTCAAAGAGAGAGTGAGAGAGAGAGAGAGAGAGAGAGAGAGAGAGAGAGAGAGAGAGAGAGAGAGAGAGAGAGAATATGTAATTCAGTTTCATATATTTCTTGCTGTTAAATAAAAAAACACTATACAAAAATGCACGAAGCTGAGGATATTGTCGTTTTGAATTACAAGTTTGTATTGTCAGATCCAAAAGGAAAATAATGAATTTTTCATTACAAAATAATGAAGGACAAGAACGGGGTTTATAATTCAGAACGATAGCAAATCCAGGCCGTGTATACATCTTATTATTGAAATACGTTTTTCATTTAATTCATAATGAAACTGTTTTAACGATGAAAAAAGGTTTGGGCGATTTATGTGCTGCACTATAATATAATTGATTATTCTTAATATTAAAAAGGCAATATAAACGAACAATAAATATAGATAAACAAGTAGTTGTTCCTTGTAAAAGGCGGATCAAAGAACCGATAGGGCGGCTAATTAACCTCTGTTTATCGCAAAAACAGTTTTTTCATCGTCTGAGCAAGATTACCCAACCTTGTGCATTAAGATCCAGAGAAAGTTGTAAGTACGTAAATCTAAGACGATGCGTGCGCGTTACAAGCTGGGGGGGGGGTGAGTTCGATTCATCTTGCCTTTCACAATCTCGGCAGTATGAACGTGATCGAAAGACAGGGAAGAAAAGTTAATTCACAGACAAACTGGCTAACGATTACTTCTCCGGGAATGGCGTCATTAGATTGCTCTTGAATGACTGGTTTTTGAGCCTTTCCCCAGAAAAACAAACAATAATTGTACTATCGGCGTATACATTATTAATTTCTCCGATATAGATGTATATGCTGGTTGGTAATTTACAGCAAAATAAACAAGTGTAATAAATTCAGCAGCGGCAGTTTTGAGCGCCCAAGCAGCTCGGAATCAATAGTGATATTTTTCTGCATTGCATTAACTCAATCACATTTATATTTTATTAGAATAGAAATAATGAATTACTGATTCTGCATACTACTCTCATGCCATTGTCGATATTAGGCTCAAATGACATCATATTCATTTCGATAAGATGGAAGAAATATTAAGATTTCGGATGGGTATGGTGCAGGATGGATTGTGACGTGGTGCAGGATTGTGACGTGTTGAAGTTTAATTAGTCCGTGCAATAAATAATTCGACATATATGTAAATATATATATTTATATACACCTGTCCACTGTTCACTTACTGTGGATAATTCTAGGACACGTATTTAGCACGTCTGACAGTCCCATTGCATATATTAACAACTGCATTAGTATTTTTGCATTTTCTTTGCGTTGATATTCACTCTACCAATCGTGTGCAAGCAATATTTTACATATACATTAGTTATATACACACGCAGGTGCTTATTTACTTGATTTTTCCTTTTTCAAGTTCCATTCGATTGTATCCTTGTCAGTGTGTTGCATTCCGATAAATCGATAGATTCTGCTCGTTCTGCAACAACACATGACCCGCAGATATATTTCATGCAAACAATCCATTTTGTTATGGTTTTTGTATCACCCTGAAAATGGCGAAATTGTAAATCTACCCCAAGCAGCATCTTTTAAAAATAAAGAATAGAATATATCAACAGAACTGGGAATCGATGAACACTTTTAACTGGGATTTACGAATATCAATAGTTTAATTCAATGTGATGCAGCCAGTGTATTTATCACTTATTCATAAATGTCTGATATTATTAGAACTTCCCGTTGCTTTCAATGTGTTGGTGGCGGGGGGGGGGGGGGGGGGGGGGGGTGTGTGAGCTGTAACCTCTCTTCCGAATGATTAAGAATAAAATGTTTCATGTCAATATGTCAATTCAGAGAGAGAGAGAGAGAGAGAGAGAGAGAGAGAGAGAGAGAGAGAGAGAGAGAGAGATCCTTCATTCTGGATGCACCATCATGTCCGGTTCTAGCCTTTAGATGATACCTTTAATCCCCTCGATGTTCGTTAGCGTTTACGCCAGAATTACCAGCGTTTAATTGAATGCTGCGTCTATATTTATCCCCCGAAACATGTGGTTTTCGTCGGCGAGTTTACCTTGAAAGTTGTTCATTATGGATACACAAGATGTGTACTCTGTGTTTGCCGTAATAAGGGGAGCGGTAATTATCACTACCCCGATCTTGTACACAAGTGTTAATTCTGTATCAAGGGGTGTAACGCATCGAAATTTAATCCAGCAATTTTTTTTTCCCAATTCTTAATTTTTGATCGATTTTTTTTTTCACAAATTGAAATTATTATTTTTTGTTTATTTCCATGATAAAATACAAAATTTGTTTATTAATATTAAAAAATGTGCAAATGGAGACAGATGCTTGGAATCTCTCCTTTTAAAATACAGAAATAATTGTTATAAGGATTGAATTTAGACAAAAAAGACGCGGTCGTTACTTTTTAGCTGTATTTTTTACCGATTAAATTAAGCGAAAACTCTATTGTATTGTGTTGCAAGCATGGTAGAATGGTTTTGGTTTTAGCCAAGTTTTCCCCGATGTATTCATACGCTGTCAAGGGCCGATTTGATGTAGATGAACGATCAAATTACAGATTTTTACGAGAATAGGTTGCTTGTGTTAAGGAAAACTGATACACTTCATATATGCCCTGGTCTTCTTTTATTCAGTACCCAGGGATTTTGTGACTTATGTAAACGCATGTTATCTAGAGCATTGACTCTTTCACAGAATAGAAACTCTTCAAGGTCGTTTTCATATTGCTCGGGCTCGGAATAAAAACGATTTTCGTTTTATTTCATTCGCTTCGCGATCTGAAAAGGACACTCGAACTGTGTTTTCCCCCTCTTCAAATAGTTCGCCTCGGCGCAAAGTTTAAGCATCGGTCCTATTAATTTTTATTGATTTTGACACGAGAAAGCAAGATAGAAAACAATTATTGCAGCCCCGTAAATAACATTGACTTGTTTATACAGTTTTTTTGGGGGCGCTTTTGTAATCTTGTAGCTGATGGTCACTATGCTGTCATGGTAATATCGTTGTTAATTTTATATCCTTCTTCTTCTTCTTCTTCTTCTTCTTCTTCTTCTTCTTCTTCTTTATGTCAAAGGAAATCCCCCAAAATTGTGCAATATCTTAATTTATAGATAGAGTAATGGAAAGCAATTTTATATAGGTCAACCCTGTAATAATTGCTTTTAAATTGCGCATCCTCGCACGATCCTAGTAAAAATTGATATCCCGAGTGGCTAATAGATTTCAGTCATGGAAGGAAAAATAAAACATTTCAAATATTCTGCCTTTGAATTACCATGCAGCTAAGGTCTGAAGCAGTTGGGACGGAAATAGCGGACATTAGGCTCGCCTTCATATTCATTATAGCCTATGTAGGAGTTGAATAAAGCAATGTTTGGTGGGCTTTTATTGATAAAGAGGTTCGGATACTTTAGGGGAAGTAAGGCACATGAAGTTGTACATCTGAGAGATGCGGCGCGATTTGATTGAGTGTTTCCATTGAGTTGGATGAAGTTCCGAGTGCTGGGTGTCTCGCAGAATGGCTCTATAACTCCTATAGTATGGCCTTTAATGCAACGTGTCATGTTGAAGGAAACAATTTCATGTTTGATTGGCAACTGGTGAAAAAATTTATGGATAAGAATCTCTCTCTCTCTCTCTCTCTCTCTCTCTCTCTCTCTCTCTCTCTCTCTCTCTCTCTCTCTCTCTCTCTCTCTCTCTCTCTCTCTCTCTCTCTCTCTCTCTCTCTCTTGTAACATTTATTCAAGAATTCATAAGAACTCCAAGGCTCACAATGATATATACCATAAGCCATACCGATTGTTCTATACAGATCTGTGTTAGTGGTATAGAATGTTATCATTCCGCAAAATGAAGGTCATATTTATATAGAATCTTTTGTTGGCAAAGTGGTGGGGGCGCAGCCGATCTTATGCAGACATACATCTATTTCTCTCAGTTTTTCTTTATTGTTGTCTTTAATTTTTCAAACAGTTTTATCCATTGTCGCATTTTAAATAAACTGCACTGGAAAGGCTCGTGGCACAAATCTTTACATGGATAGAATATTATTTACATGTTTAATATTCACTTGTATGTAACATAAGTTTCACGTGAAATATTCTCACTGTCATGTTAAATTCGTTCGAGCGTCCTTCTCACGCGAATAACTCGTGAATTTCATGTGAGACACAATTGCCCCTGTACCATGAAACGAAATTAAATTAATCGATTGCATTATTATATATTTTTTGTCTCTATCCCGAGGAAACCGAATGGAATAGTTTGTTGTGATGCATGCACGCAACCATCATCTCGTATAAATGTTACATAACTGATCGTACCCTATACACTCCCGATAACGAACACAGATAGTCTTTCATCTCGGACTCACGTTCAATGTTCAACAGCAATTTGAAGTAATTTTCTGTGTTAAAAGTACCAATATTCGAGCTTGCAACAGACCGAAAACCGGTAACTGGTGGCATTTAAAAAACTCAAAAGATTTTTTTTTAGTTTTGTGGTCATATGATAGTCCCTTTGTAAAAGAATTTTATGTCGCAGTTTAATGCTAGGTTGGTCAAAACTACTTTTTTCCTCTTTCAAATACAAAGTGGAACTCTTCATAAGTTTCACCTGATCTTTTTCCCACCCAACTGACAACAAATGTCGATATTCAGTGTCGAACTTAAAACACTAAAGAAAGTCAATTGACACAGATCTGTATGATAATACATGTATTTGCCATCTTTGACCTTTTCACGACAACCTTTTGACTGTTTTCGAATATAAAGATTGCGACAATATATGGCGCCCGATTAGACCTTTTTGCGGCAACAAATCTGCTTACTTGACACTTTTTGATCGTTGTCGTGACGTTTCAACAACATTCACACAGTGTAATAAAGCATCATTATAATAGTGCTAGACACCGTATTGTCATTCCATCACTTGACCAAGAATTCGCAGCCACCCTACAACAACACATCGTCTGATAACTTTTATATATATATATATATATATCATTGGAATGCGTTTGACAATATAGATGCACTCGTCTAGTGTGTCTTGTTGTCTGTAACACTTCTTCTCATCTTGGAGGAGAAAAAAGGAAAAAAAATCGTTGCTCTGTCAAGAGATGTAATCTGGAACATATGTTTCCTCTAATTTTAGTTCTTGTACAGATCTTTTGCCTCCTGAACCCAATCCAACAGAAACAATGAAAAAACCGGCGTAGACATTTCATAGTTTGTTGCATTTGACGTAATGGAGATTGCAAAAAGTAAACTCAATGTGTTGTGTGTTTATTTGTTCTTCTGTGTTGGTCCTTGGGTCAGATTTGAGTTTCATTTGTTTTAGATTAAATCTAGAAGCTGTTGGTAATTTACAATAGGCATTTGGAACACATTCATTTCACTACAAGAGGAAATAAGAGATGGTGAACGTTGTTTTGTGTGTAATGTTTTTTTTTCCCTGTATAATAAATATCGGTAGCTTCATGCATTATACTATGTGTTTTCTTGATCAAATGTAAAATATAGCTGATAAGAACACAAGTAATTTTGCTTCTATATCTCTGGAATGTTCCTATGAGATTATCCCAAATGGTTTTTCATTTATTATTTATAGTTCATATTCTATATTTATATGCATATGTGATTTGGAACTTTTCCCTCATGGCCCGACATGATATTTATTGCCCACATCCATAACTATAATTAATTCAAATTCGTCAGTCTTGATGAACATTTCGAATATATACATTGTACAACATATTCGTTAATTAAATTTTGCTCCAAAAAGACACTTTTTTGGGGAATAATTATTGAAAGAATAAACTTATTGTCAGTTTGAATTATTGTTTTAAGATATAAAGGACATTAACCGATTTTTATTTTGTCCATGTGCAGGTTCATGAATATTCATTATCGGGATAGGTGTTAAATACGAACTTCCTGTAGTAAAAGATTATGGTGGATTTTTACACCTTTTGGCGGCTGTAGTATTCAGATTATGAAGTCCAAACTATAAAGCAGGTTATCACCATACGAGTCTTAGTAATTGTTTTAGAGGTCCTTTCCGGTACAGTCATATAAAATCAGAATGGGTGTTTAAAAAAAATGTGACGTGATTACCAGATTGGTACAACAGCCGTGCTGGATCCGGAATGGGTTCGACTTTTAATTCATTTTGTTGGAATTTATTTCAAGCAAGGTTTTACACAAGACAGAAATTGTAATTGTTTTTAATTGTAGACTGGTTGCAGCCATTGTTGTCCTGGGTTATTTTAATGCAGACTTGACATTTCATGTTTATTTTTGTAAAAAGCCTTCTGAATTCGTAAACCAAAATCAATGGTCCATGCAAAGTGCATATGTGAATAGGGTTGGGTTGTAGAACCAGAAATAGAAGAGATATTTTTTTTCTTTTTAGCAGACCATCGCATGGAACTCATTTGGATTTGTCATCCTTATCTTCTCAATCATCTAAATCTGTTTTAAATGACGAAAGGATAGTCTTTTCATGTCAATGGAAGTCCTCAATCGAAACGTCAAAAATCTGAATTACATGGCAGATCGCAAGAGGTCGTGAATTGGCTTTGAGTTGAGCATTGCAATAATTATTATAAAACATGATGACGAATTCTATTTGAAAAGGTGGAACATCATTGTGTGCATGAGTTTTATTTTGAACTGAGCTTTGATTACTCCCATTCTTTTTTATTAAAAAACTTTTTTTTTTGCTGCCTTGTTTTGATCCGTTAAGTTTTCTTTTGACTTCAATTTGTAAGTACGAACTTATTTAATTATTTTTGAAAAACATATTGACATTCGAAAGTTGTTCTTTTTCATTTTGTAATTATCTAAATCTAGACCGTTTCGTAAAAATTAATTTATCATGATGCTTATGTTATAAAACTTAAATACATATCACCCCTAAAAAACTTTCCTGGTTTTCTTTACAAGCATTATGGTTTATTTCAATGTGATTTTAGAAGGGAGCGGGGAATAATACATGTAGCATACCGGTATGTAATATTGGAATATCGCTGATTAGGGGCAATAGCATATGAAATATTTTTTTTTCAAATATTAAATTCTTTACTATTCTTAGAGATGGAGTTTTTTTCTTGAAATCATTATCGACTGTTTGATATCGCATGCAATGGAATGTGCTAGGAATTGTCCGTCTCGGAACAATTTAGCACCATTCGTGCGAGCCATGCATAATTCAAGATTCACCCATTTCTAATTAGTTATTTTTTTGGAACTAAATATGGAAGCCTTCGTGACTTTCTGTTGCATTGCTTCCTTCAGTCTGAGAATGATTGGCTACTTCCTCAGGATCGAAGAAATCTCTCTCTCTCTCTCTCTCTCTCTCTCTCTCTCTCTCTCTCTCTCTCTCTCTCTATCTCTCTCTTTTATACGTTAAGCTTGATCTCAATTCGCTGGATACGATCATGATCTCGGCAAAACATTTGCAATGGGCTGAGATAGTCTTTATCTGCAACCACATTGCGGCAGCTCCCCATTACAATTGGATTTTTTGTTTTAAATTCACTTACAGAAAATATGAATTTCGCATGAGGATATTACGTCAATTCAGACTTCGATAGAAATGTTGCCTCCTTCTTCTTTTCATACCGTCAAAACACGATAAAAGTTCAAAGTTGTAATAGATTTGTAATTTTTAGCATGCTTTTATTTCACCATTAAGTGTGCGAATATATTGTTTGTTGGTGTTTTTAAGGACTAGATAATATTGTCGTAGATAAAGGAATAATACAAATATATACATGAAACATCCCTCCCACGAGACATTGCTTTTTATAATTCTTCTAAATTTGTTTCAAGAGATAAGCTTGTTTACACACCGTCGTGAATGAAAAATTTTCGAAGCTAAAATTTATCTGAATCATCGTAATTCTTTCAACAGACTGTACTGACCTTATGAATATCATAGAACATATTGGACACATTTTAAACAGTGAAACGTTTATTTATTTGAATAGCTCTCGTGAAAAAAATACACTGTGCTAGTTAAAAAGAAATGGTTTCTCAAGAAAACAAGGTAATATATGTGGACAAATACAAATTTACGGACTTTGACCTTCTTATCATCAAGTTCTTGATAAGTCGTACATGTACATGTAAAACGGCTTTAGAGCCACTGCTGATGGATTGAATGGGGTTTTTTTGTTTTTCGCTATTTAATTCAAACACCAAAATCGACTTTCAGATTGTTTTCAACGACTGTTCCCGTATTGTTGCTATAAGGTGTGTAAAATTCGCAGGTAAAACTGTCCACAGCATGCGTCAACATCAATGGCTAAAAGCTGTCGTCTGTTTACATTTGAGAATGGGTATTTATCATAAACTAAAATTTTTATCCTAAAATGTGATAATTTTAGGGAAATTCTTGTATCTAATGAAATTTTGGATGGTGGATCTACGATATACATGTACCTGCTCATACGCTATTTAAAGAATTTTTTACTTCAATAAACTGCAATACCTAGTCCATCTTGAAAGCAGTATAGAAAATAATCCATCAAATCTTTCGTATCCTTTTGTCCATTTGACAGGGCCGATTTCGACCCTTCATGGGCCTAGCTTTTTGTGTTGTTTATAGGCCATGCAGTATATCTGATACTGTTTTATTTTTATTTTCATGTTTAGCGTAGAAAAGGGGGTCATGGTGTATTTTGGCCGCGGGTCTATGTTGAGGGCCTGATGATTAAAATTAAAAAAAAATAGCATACATGCTTAAGGAAATAAAAGCAGGCAAGTTCAGAAAATTAATGGATTCAATTTTGAGGAAAAGCATCGGCTACCCCGAGGGAATTTTTGAGTGGTTTATGTAATATTGGTTTCAATTTTGATGATGAAAAGCAAGACAATGGGATTATCTTTTGTCGTCTGTATTGGTTCTGAGGCAATCCAAAAAAAACAAAACAATGATCTTCTTTTTCCAACAACGCATTTCCTTTTTCTTCCGTTTCTCCCCATTTTTATAGAACTACTTTATTTCAGTTGAGACACAACCAATGCATAAAATAATACAGTTTTTATAATTCAATATTTGTTTATATGACATGCATACATGTTGAAGTCAAAACTGTTGGGATAAAGCGTAACCTCTTTAGATAGCTGATATTCACGCTTGTTTTGTTTGTTCCTACAACAGAATTTAGAATACATATATAAATTGTAAAGGGAATTATGAGTAAACTTGAGTATGATGCTGTGAATGAACAAATATGTGTGTATAAGTATGGGTGGGGATGTAACAACGGGGGGGGGGGGGGGGGGGGGTCATGATCTGTTCTTATGAATTGAGAAGGGCCACTCTAACAGCCAGATAATTAATTCAACAAAAACTGCCATACTCTTTTCTCTTTTACGATCTGAATCATCATGCACCCTACATTTAATTCACCTGAATATGCACTGAAGTATGCTTTATGGTTTTGCACAACCTGAAATTAAACTCACCCTAATTATGCACTGGAGTATGCTTCTTTTATTCTTTCATTTCCTACAATTGTTAACATGTAAATACTAGTTAAACAACCCATTAGGGGTTTTGAAGACACGTATGCTTTAATCAAGAAATAGAAATTATAAGACTCCGAACTTGTATGCTACTTTTACATTTTACCGGAAAAAAACCCGGGTTCAAACGTTTGTGTTGCATGCTATTTTAAAGCCGAAAGATGAATAATGTTTATATAAATAGAACTTTAAAAGATCTTAATTATATACTGTATTTCACTTAGAAGGAAGATTTGCTTCAGTATATAGAGCATATAATGTATAGTCAAAGAGTTGTCTGGTATGCCCACAGGTCATCGATTTTTTCGTTATTCAATACTGTGTACATGCAATGATATAACAGTTTGTCTTGCGACATGTGAACACACATTTTCTTTGAACTGAACAAAACTACCACCGTTCTCGGATCAATTGCTCAAATATTTTAATTCACAAAGTCAATGTGAATCTGTCCTCCCACATGAATCTTGATCTTTACTTCTGTTTGTCTAGAAACACATCGATGGTTCAGTTTAGAAATTCTTCTAACCCTCTCTCTCTCTCTCTCTCTCTCTCTCTCTCTCTCTCTCTCTCTCTCTCTCTCTCTCTCTCTCTCTCTCTCATTTTAGCCACGGTACAGTTCTGATCGTTATTGAAATGTAACTTAAAACATACATTAAGAGGGGTCACGTTTGCTTTTTGCACCGAATCTACACACTATCTTTAGAAATTGATGAGAATCATTTCCAATAACAGAGGTCGTTGCATTATTGGAAATCTTCCGCTAACGAACCAATATATATAATTACACAACAAATAATAGTACTGGAGAGTAGCTATGAATATACAATTACTGCTTAATATTACAAGTGTCAAGTTATTCCTGCTTCTTCGTTAGGCGCTAATATTAGGTTGCAAATATCTTATCTGTATTCTGTAATATACGTATGCTGTTGTTACATGCTATATGAGATATCATTAGTGCTTATATTTATTTAAAAAAAAGAGATGAAACATACATATAGGTCAGATATATAACTTAGGATTTCAACATAATGATTAATTCTGGTTGTACAAATGTATATAAAAACTCAAAATCATGGAGGTGGAAAACAAAATAATATGAGAAAACGTGTATTTGCACAAATATCCCTCGAGGGTATCGAACCTATAAGAACCTGTGTTTTTGTTTTTTGTTTTGATAAACTAATTAAATAGATGCATATGGGTCCTGCGGCTTAGGAGAATGAAAATGATATAAACGGGCTCCTCTTGTAATGTCCGGTAGAACGTTAGTTTTATCATGGACTAACTAAATGCTATGCTAATTTATTGGTTCTTTGGGGGCTAAAGATAAGGATGGTTTCTAACGGAAGTTAGAAAAGGAGATGCTAATGTGCGCGATCCGAGGGAATAGGAAGATGGCGACCAGATACCTATAGTGGTGATAAACGATTTGTAACATGTTCTGGGGGCCCTCAAATCTACGCACACAGAATCTCCCTAACAGTCGGATATGCAAAATACCTCCAAGAAATGGAATTATTCCTTCTTGAAATATCGATAATGACTTTAATTAAGTGACCGCTACCGCCCGGGGTCCCGTGATTAGCGCATTAACACGGACGTACGTTGTGGCGTGCTGCGGTCGATAACTCCGCCGTTCGGGGGGACGGATGTGGTATGTATATGAATCCCCGTCACAAAATGTCCTTCATTAATCGGCCTTTATTCTAGGTGTCACAGAAAAATCAATTATCTTGCTTCTAAGTACAGACGAAACATTTTTATTCCGTATGGACAATTTTTTGCACGAGAATTAAGTAGCTCGCTTTTGGGACTATTTTATTCGTGCGGTAATAGAATTCAAAGCATCAGCGGAAACTCTGCGTAATTTGATTATGAATGAATTGAAAGTCGACAATTAAGAATGCAGTGTTTGTATTTAATGTCAATGAAAGGCTATAAATATAATTATATGAAAAATTAATGAGTGACTGAAAATTAAGCTTTCAGATACAAGTATACATGAATCTTTAAATGAACCAATGTGAAACTTTTAGGTTTTACGTATTTAATTATTTTCAATTGTAAAAATTCATCTCTCTTGATTAAAAAAACCCCTTGGCACTGAACACAACATACGAGTCCTTTATGCGTTTTCTGTTATGCTCAATGCAAAAGATTCCGCATCGGTTCGGATCTATAGAAACCTTAATAATTCGGAAACCTCATAAATTCCCCGGAACTTTGAGTGGAAGGGTGTAATTTATTCTTTTTTCTGACAATTTACGGTGGCAGGTTTCTTAAACCTTTGACAATTTCCATATCAATCACAAAACGAAATAAAAAATACAAATAAAACGGCCAAGTCAGTGTCGTCTGCAAATGAATCAATCTCCCTGGAAATGAGCAACTGTACAAGGACAGAGCCACACATTGAGAGCGAAATGCCAATAGTGTCTGAAATATTAAAGAAAATGGCTCCACCATGCCTTTTGGTTCTTTGTTTATAAACAGGGTGATAGACAATATACCAAAAAACATTAATGTACATTAGGCCAACACGACGGAGAGGATCGAACAATACAAAAATCCCCCAATTCACTTGAAGTTGTAAAGAGAAAGAATGTGGAAAATCATTGCGTGCAGACTTATTGAATGGCTGCTGCAGAATAAATTTGTTGTAAACATTTCTGCATGTTGCATATTGTCAAATGATCTGGCAATCTGCATTTTTAAGGTATAATCGTTTTTGGAGTGTGTATCAATACTGTATGTCAAACAGGTTGCTCCTTTTTACATATATCAAAAGCTTTAATTATTTTTCTTCTAAAACACCACCACCATCATCATCATCATGATGATGATCATCATCATCATCAAAGACTATCACTTCCAAAATAGTCAAATCATTTTTGATAGAGCCGTAACAGCCCCAAGATGAGGAGAGCATTATAAGTTTGCATGATCTTGACTATTGGTTTGCGATTCATTATTTCTCTGACAAAATAGCTTTAAATTTACTTAATTTAAAGGAGCACTGTTGCAATCTTTTTTCCAAAAGGTATATCATGTTTGTTTTCGTTTGAATACTAGTTATTCGTGTTACAGTAATAATTATTCATTGCTTTACCCAATGAAATTAGGCAATTAAATCTCTTCACTCCATTGCAAACCACACGTACCAGAGATAATTCCATTTCCTCGCCGCAATTTGTTTGAAAAAAAGTACGCATAATTATTCTGATTCACAACTTTTCCGTCTTACTATAATTATTATTCCTTTGCTCCAGTTGTGTTGGAATTTCCCCCGACAGGCATTTATCGGTAATCTTCTTGTCGCTAAAATCCTTGAGAAAAAAATTATGATTTCATTTTTTCCCCCTATTTATTAGAACTTCCTATTGGCTGTTGCATTCTCTATAAAATGTTGGTTTTCCATCTATAAATCTATTTACCCATGCGCAACTGTTTTATATCATAGTGAAAGGCGCACTATTTCCTTCCTGGATTTTTCCGACATTTTAATTGTGGAAACCCTGGAAGGTTTTCGTTTTTATATCTCTTGCTGCATTTCCGCTTTGAAAAAAAAGAAGAAATCGTACTAAAGCTGAAAAAATGCCAGGCGAGTGATGTTTGATATTTTACTAGTTGTCATATTCAGAAAAACTTCTTTTCTTTTTGGTTTCATCCAGTATCAGCTATTGCTTTTCTATGATTCCTTCTTCAATTTCGTTTCATGTATGCATATAAGGTCTTCCGTTCTCATCAGTCAAGTGTATTTTCTGTCCTTATGCTTCGTCATTGCAAATATATGGCATATAAATAAACAAAGGAATGACCAAACTGAATAAAACCATATGCATGAGAGAATTTTTAAATCGAAAATTTATTTCACATATACGTACCATCTATCTACATGTTGTCATTAGTCGTAGATCTACGCAAATCGAATTAGTCAGAATTAAGGATCAACGTTTCATAAATATGCGTTTTATCCGCAAGACATGAGTATAAAATGTATTATAACTGTCATATTTCTAAACTATTAATTTTGTCATTATCTTTATCTCAGATTATGTGCGTGGTGAAACGTAACATAATGAAGAAAAAGATTGCATTAATCTATATAATGCAGTTGTTTTCTTTCAGTAATTTGGTTCGACCATCTAGATGATGGTCAACAAATTAACCATCTGATTTTTCTTGAATTTTCAGATATAATTTGTCTATTAATAATAGTCTGTCTCAAGTTATTGCTTCCATCATTTTTTGATGATTTTTAATAAAAAAATCACATACCTGTGAAAGAAATACAATTGAAATCGATGAAAGAGAATATATCCAAGATATCTTCATTGAACAATTATCCCTTTTCACTCATAAAATTTCACAGGAACGAAAACAATTTTCTTACGGAGATTTGTAATGGGAAATGTTTACATCTTTTCTCCATTCGGAATACACTCGTAATACATCGCGCAATTTTTTAACATTATCATCCGGGCTTATTAATGGCTGATGCAATGCAAAATCTCCGTAGGCTTTCAATTTTTGGATATGTTTTGAAACCTGAAGCGGTAAATTAGGGGGGGGGGGGTTTCAAAACAGATAATCTGGACATTTTTCATATTAGTGGATGAACGTAGTTTGAGCACAAAGGTATTTACTATCATTGAAATATCAAGCAAAAGTGGTGGAAGCAAAAACTCGGGACAGAGTATAGACATAATCTATCATTGAGTAGATAAAAATTTCAAAACATTTGCTATACATACATGTATGTATTTTACCAAAGAGATCTTCTTCTTAGGAGAATAAAATAGTCTACATAATGGCCCACCATCCAGCCCTCTTAATCAAAACTTGAAAGCAAGGTGCAAACAATCTTGTTTTTATTGAATGTATATGAATGTACTGTAGACTGACGTCATAGTTTTTATTTAACCTGTTAAATAGGTTATACAGCCACTTACTGGATCACTAGGTTAATCTCTTCAGAGATAAAGGAATAATATGCTTTAATGTTCAATATGTTTTCGTATAAACATCAAAACTGAAGGATTGCTGTAAATTTACCTATTAACCATTAACATCTTGCGATATTGTGTACGAAAGAAAAACGAAAATGTAATTCAAAACTTGCTGTTATAAAGTTATGTAGACTAGACCAAGTACATGTAAAGGTTAGATAAAGAAAAGGTTAAGAAAACTGAAGCAGACACAGCAGTCACGTGACTTAATCATCAGTGATAATTAAGTCACGTGATGCAACAATTTTTGAGAACAATACACTTGTACTGAGTATTAAAAGGCATTTATTAAATGAAAAATTAAATTAAAGATAAGTGAAATCTTTTTTCTGAAAAAAGTGTACTCGATGACAACAACACCAGGCTAGATAGCTTTTCATTTTCAGTGCATTATTTTCTACAAAAATTTCCTTTTTGGTTTTATCTAAAAAAAAATCAACCTCATTATATTATCTATAACGATAAAACTCTTAATTACCTCGAAAATGACAGATTTAGTGTCAGTTCGCAAAATGAATTGAACATGGATTACGATATCAATCGGATGATGCGCTTGATAATATGTTTTTGCGGAAAAACTACACTTTTCTTTTTTCGGGGCGCTTATGACATTGATCAAAGAGATTTTCCCTCTCTAGTCTCCAATCAAGCTGGCGTTACTTCGACGTTGCTACTCCGTGGAGGTCTTTGATATTTATAAAATGTGTTATTACCATGTATAGAAATGCTGATAATCCCCGCAATCAAGGGATAATTATTTGTTTTTGTGGGTCGACACCCATTCTATTCTTCACTGTCTGTCGAGTGTATCATTAAGGCAATCGCTACCCAACTCTCGGCCTCCTATTCCGCTAAATAAAGCTAAATCTGTCATAAATCTATGACACTTCGGATCTGTCCTGTAATGACTATTTATGGCGCCATAGAACATTTACTGACATCGCTAACATTGATAATGACTCTCTCTCTCTCTCTCTCTCTCTCTCTCTCTCTCTCTCTCTCTCTCTCTCCTAATCAATCAATAAAAAAATAAGGACAAATGACGATAAATTATTACGTGCTTTATGATAACGTTTTGTGTCTTTTCAAACATAATTATATTTGCAACTTAAAGTCAGTATACATAACATTTAACCGTTATTGTGTTCAGTACAATCGTGATGACGTCATCACTTATGAAGGAAGCAGCAGTTTGTACATAATATGTAAGTGTAACGTACACAAACATACTGCGTCTTTATCTCAATGAGAACCTGAAGTTGCGTCAAAATTATGATATATACAAACGTACTTTCATATGCATGTATAAAATTCAAACAACTTTTCAACTGCGTGTCCTATATACTGCAAGTTCATGCTGTTATAACCCAATTAATTTTCTTTGTAATATGATGGATTAACTGTCGGTTAATTCACAAATTGTTAAAGAAAGATATGATTAACTGCCTTAGAAGATAGCAGAGATAAAAAAGGTAGATACTGAATTATTAATGCCATGTCAGAATGACACCTGGCATCAAAACAAAAGGTACATCACCATCTCCAATATTCAAATCCATATTTGGCATTGCAAGATAATGTGTAATTGTGCAGATCACGTGAGAGGAAATGAAACATGTGTGTCTACTTTCTGAGCGCATACGATATTGTCATTCCGTATTGATTAACTATAAAAACCCGGGAACAGGTCGCATTACGGTTTATTATTATACACCTATTGTGTTTGTTCGATTATCATCTGGCGTCTGTGTATTAGGTACATTATTATGTCCTCTCCAGCGTGCGAGACAGTCTCATGGGTGCAGAATTAGGGAATTAGACTTGATAGCACCCTTGTTCTTCATGCAAACAAATCCGATTGATATTTCTGCTGAGGCCGATTGCATAATTATGCACGAGATAGAAAACCACCACATGCAGTTCACCATAACGAGAGAACTGTATGAGTGTATGACGGTTTCTAGAGTAGCGTCAACAATTCAGTGAAATTTTTGAATGTATATTTTCTTATTACTGATTTTGAAATTTTGAATAAAAATGACATTTTTTTCCGAATTTTTAGAACATGTAGAAATTGTAGCATCCATATACATCTTACAATTTCTGACATAATTACAAAATCTTGGGAAACTTTATTATGGCAAATAGGTATTTTTCTTCGCTTTATTTATAAGAATGTACATGTAAACATTTGAGTTCGTATGCTGATATTTGATCAGTATTTGTTTTTAACAAGTGAACACGTACATGTAGATCTGTGTATAGTGGCGTGACGAATGTAATATTTTGCACACTTGGGTTGTAACTTTAAGTTCTTTAAGTGTATTTTTCTGTTAATCATTATCATGTACTGGAATACTTGGCTCATTACAAATATTTAGGAGCAGACTTCCTTGATGAACGTGGTTAATCTAGATGTTAGGTACACGACATATGCCTCTATACAAAATTGAGTGCAATGTTGCGATGGTTTTTTTTTTTGTAATGATATTTCACGAACCTCCCCAAAAACATCAAAAGATTTATGGGCTACTCTGTCAAAATGGCCCCCACAATTCTAACTGAAGAAAAACAGAACCTGTATCAAACTTGCCTTTTTCAGATATCTCGAATTCGCAAGAGTCTAAAACTCGGAATATGCGTTCTTATGTGGAATGATGTATGTTTACATATCTCGACATCGCATGAAATTATAAGGTAACGAAAATTAATCAACTAATTAACCAAAATCGGCGAACTCCCTCGATCCGCCATCAATCAGGTCTGAACCTCTTGCTGGTATTTAGCATGCCCCTGGACGTGTTTCCGTTATCGATTTCGCTCCAACGAAACATGCACCCACACTTTGTTTCTCGCTGTTAAGACAATGCGAATGGACAAATTAATCTTTATCATCGTGATTCAATCAAAGACCTGCTTATTTCAGTTTTGAATCCGGTGGGTTGGTATCTCCTATCCTTTATTCTCCAGTTTTTAACGCATGGTACCAGCCAACCTTCGATTCGTTATCTAAAGGTTAATCTTATTTTTAGCACAACGCATCAGACTAGGGGTTTCGTGTACGTTTAAGTGCAAAAAATATTATGATTGTTATTTTTATTTCATATTTTGTATCTTTTTTTCGTAAGGTTGGAGTTTCAAATATAGTAATTGTAGCAAAAATCTTCATCGTCATAAGTATAATTATTAGTACGGTTAATTGAATTTGGTGATTTATTTTCTTATCTTCAATTAGCTGTTGGGAAATTGAAGGCTTTTCATCCATATCATTTTTTTTTCTTTTCTTAAAATATTAATTGTTGCATGATAGTGATCAACGATAAATAAAATATAAAGTTTTCAAAAAAATATATATAGTTTTTATTAGATTAACGAATACGGCAAAAGTTCTAAACCTACGACCTACATGTGTATTCTTTTAACAGATTTGATAAGAAAAAAAACCCCCGATTATTGGGTGATAATCCCCCTCAGCCGATATAGCCAGGGGGTCTCGAAAGAAGCGTGGTCGCTATTTGATTCAATAAACCGGGAGATTTTGCAGCCAGTGCTGATTGAGAATTCTAGTGCATCTGCTGAGAAGGATTTTCGATCTTCATTAGATTATACGTGTCTCCTGATCAATGCTAGTATAGAATATAGACCCACAATTTCATTCCGTCCGGCTGATGAAGAGGCATATTGATCTTTCCATGTTTGTCCAGTGTGCGCTCGCAGCGCGCACCTGTTCCGGAGAAGGGGGAGTGCATCGCACGCGCGAAACATCTTGTTTTATGCTGGCCTTTACGACCCGTAAGTCGGGTAACAAGAAACACGTGGGGCATCGTAGGAGGGTGAGGGTGGGGTTATTTTTGGCGATAATAAGGGAGGGTCAACGTCAAGTCAACCATTAGTCACGTGGTGCATGTTCTGAATTATTTTTATATAAGAACTCGAACAAAAATATCAATATAAATCACAGTTGCCGAGTTGGGCCAGAATAATAAGGCTCAACAGGTACTGTTGCTGTCAGAATTTGACAGACAACGTACGCCAGTGATTAATTTTGTGTCAGCATGCATGGCTTTAGTGTAAATGTATTAAAACTAGTTTGAATTCTACATTCTAATCAGCTTCATGAAATAATTGTACAAATGGCGACCACCAATGCTGAGTACATGTACAAGTACCTTAAAGTCAATATCTAAATATCTGTCCTTGAATCGCGTTTTAATTAACCCAGTTTTTTCCCTCTATCCTCTACACAAATATTCCCGGACCTGTTTGTGGCTTTCAGGTCCTCCATGTTTTGACTGATTTACCCAGTGTGTGTATAATTCCTATTGACGTTGGTAGCCCTCTTTACCCGATCGTCCGGTGGTTTTTAACGAGTTCCAAAGGATAATGTAAACATAGGATACCCGATATTGACTTTTCCCAAAGGTCAGAGTATTTCTCGGAAGGCACCGTTTGATGCCTTTATAAAACCTGGTTAACCCGTCTGAAATTGCCACTGTCTTTCTCTCCACTTTCAGATTGGAAATGCCAGCAGGTGCTCGGGGTTTAATGTGGTGTTGGTGCATATTTTAGAGACTCTTCAGTTTACTCTCTAGTTTTTTTTTTTTATTCTCCCGATACCATTAACAGTGTAGAGAAACTCCATTGATTCTCCCCGACTCAA
Source organism: Magallana gigas (assembly GCF_963853765.1). NCBI lineage: Eukaryota > Metazoa > Mollusca > Bivalvia > Ostreida > Ostreidae > Magallana > Magallana gigas. Next base: position 27,211,061 of record NC_088856.1, read on the forward strand.
TTCAATGGATCGGGATTCGATTCTAGGGAAAGGGAAAGGGATGACTTATCAACAGTTCTAAGCCTCTTTTCCCCCTACTATCAAGACAAATCTAATAATCTAATTTATTCTTATTAAATGTGGAAGTTATAACCGTGTAAAATCGCGAAAATCATTCCTCGCGGATTTTAAAGTCTCACTTTCATTTTTCAGAGGGTTGTAAAAAACGATATGATTTTATATGTAAGGTTGGTGCTCGCGATTTTGTTTAAAATATCTTAACTTGATGTTAACTGCGAAACCATATGCCTGTCAATTAAATATTTTACATGTACAGTTGCATATTATTTTCACAAATACATTTTTAATTCATCGATATTGTTGAATGAGGTTAAATTACATTATAAAATATGCTATAAAAACCTTGCAATTCAAAGAGCCAACGATTGGGGGAAAATGTAAAATTTATAAGGTAAATCATGCCGTATCTCTTATTTGTATAATGGGGAGTAGAGTGAATGAAATATTTATGAAAATGATACAATAGCCACGTACTTATTATTAATTAATAGATAGCGTATGCGATACATGATTGATATGAAAGAATACATTAACCATGCACGTAACATATGCCCTAATTAAGGCATATGACGGAACCTTGACATTTCAACACTGTCTAAGAAATCTCCAACAGTATCAATGTATCCATGCATCGTGATTTTGTGGTTGCTGCACGAAACATCTGGCCCTCTTGTACATTTGAAAACCAGATAGTTTCCATCGACTGAATACTGCTTGCAATTTGCAGAAACAATAAGGGGGAGGGGGAACGGGGGTGGGGGTGGTTCAATAACATCGTACAATGAACATGGATTTTCTGCTTTGGTCCCAGGTATGTGGATGCTCTATCACCCCAATTCCATGTACCTGTAGTAATTCTCTCACCCCCAGTCCGCATACATACATACGAACAACCTGTAATTTCGGCTGAGACTGTTTACTGTCTGACGTTTGCAAGAGCTTTATTCTATGTATTAACGGGAAACAGACGGATTGCAGGTTTTATTAAGTGGTTTGTGATGAGAATGAGCCTTCTAACGAGTCAGCGATATGTCGGTGGCATATTTTGTTAATAGCGGCTGGTATTTCACCATATGGCTTCTATTTTATGCACGTGCGAAAGAGCTAACCGTAAAATTATACTTGTCCTGGCGTTTCAGCTCAATGCATTCTGTATACCAGTATACTTTTTTTAATTTACCAAAAGTTGTATGATGAAGATATGAATGAATTATTTACATTCAACGTTTCCGAATTTAAAAATAGTATGCGCTGCATGCAAAGTATCTTATTGTTATCTGGGATGCCTCGTAAGATTAAGATTTTAAGTTTTAAGGGAGCTTACTACAACAAGGCTTATACTTGATATGACACAACGTCACAATCAAGATGGCGATTTAAATGTTATATCGATTAATTTGTTCGAATATCATTATAGCTCAATGGTTAAAGTATCGGGCTTGCGAACTGTATATTCTGGGTTCAAGTCCGCCTGAAGCTTTTGTTCATATTCACTAAATCAAATTTTAGATAATCCCATTTCCCCGAACATTACTTACTAGTACTTTTCGCCAAGATGACTTACAAACTTCTTTTGCATCATGCTTTCTTTCATAACCAATCGTTTTCTGCTGATTTGAGCAACTACTTCAGAGTGTAGTTAACCGCCTTAAATAAAGCTGACACCATGTAGCTAAACAATACCAAAGTTTTATAAGATTTTGATTGATTAAACAACAAATGAAAAAATAATCGTAATATATTTTTCTAAAAAAGTCATCAACCATAAATATCTTTGACATCAATAAGAACGATAAGAAAATATAATGCGCATTAATTGTTTTCATCTTAACTACATGGTATTGTGTTTTCCCCGACTCTGCAATTTTACGATCCAACAGTGGTGTGTATTGTAGTTGATTCTATAGAACGGTTTTTCTTTGCACCGAGCGCTAGTTGCCCTCAATTTGACATCTCATTAGAACTCATTATAAAGAAAAGAACGAGTTTTTCAGCGGGCTGCTAATCATGTACAATCAAGATGTTCGGAAACCCGCGCGTGCACGGGCTTAGTTGGGGAGGATAAAGGGTTCTGTCCATACATAATAGTTGGAGGCAAAGAAATTCGAACCTTTTCTCGATTGCAACAGTTTAATACAATTACTTGTCTACCAGAGTCTCCTCGGAGTATTTGACAATTATCGCGATCGAATTACTCGCTGGAACGTTACAAATATAGAATTTTGTCGCTTTTTGGCATCTCATAAGATTTTTGTTAAGTTCGTTCTGTTGGGGTTTTTCGTGATATAAGGGGCCTCAGGGGCCACTTATGTTTTTGTATGGTATGGTAGTTTTGACGTCATTAAGGGACTATTATGGACGCTGAGTCAATATTAGGAGAGTTATGCAAAATTGTTTAGCATTGACCCAATACAAATACGGTGTAAATTGTATGGGTGTTTTAATTGGCCCCAACACCATATGTCGATTTGATTGTCAATAAAGAGATTTTGATTGTGTAGACCTATTTTGTCCTCCAAAATATCTTGAGGTCTTTGTTAGAGTATTGTTTTCAGTTATAAACAAGAACCAATGAGGTATAATATGGGTCAGTAGGATTTCAAACCTATCGAACAATCCATTAATATTGCAAAAAGTACCAGCGATTCAGATTAGTGCAGCGCAATAAATATTAGCATTGTTTTTTAATAATTCTACATGTAATTTGTTAAAAAAAAAAATTAACTCTAGCACAAATATCGCATATGTGCGGATGCAAAAAAATCCACATTGTGCAGAAACTAGATTATACACTCAAGTAAATTACTCTGGTATATTTTCATTGATGAAAGGAATACAAGCACTAGAGGAAATTATTGGCCATTGTTCAATCCATTTTTCTTTGTATTTCACAGAAATAATCTTGGTATCTTTTTTTCATCCTTGAGTTTGATTAAATCATAGGTTTGCTGGAAGCATCTTTCGAAATGAAGACTCTGTTTTATAATCGTGTTCGAATTGCTCATTGCTTTGTAACCCTATCTGTACCGCCAGAAGTTTGCAAACAATTACGATCAAAGAAGATATTGCGTAATTATCAATTCCGAATATAACATCTGCCATCGAAACATACATGCAACATACACTTCCGCAATCTTCCCAGAAGTGTTTCTTTTTGACATCTCAAGACTTTGTTCTGAAATGGTTTTGCAATTGTGTCGTCAATTTCAACAAAAAATCTTGCCTGTTCAACTTCGTATCAATATCTTTTTCTGTAGTTGACATTATTGTAATGCGTCTTCGACCTGCCCTATAACTGTTATATTCAGATCTTTGTGAATTACATGTGGGGTGTAAAGGTCAATTTTTTTACCAGATTGAAATGTGTATAATATATTACATCAGGACCACATGTACGCGATAGTGCTTCTAGTGGCATTTGACCCTGGTATATATCACGTGAATGAATCTTGAATAATGACATTGAAAGACAAAACCAATCTAAATGAAATTCCCTTTTATCGTGTACATTCGTGCACCGAAGTTAATGTCAGAGTGAAATAAAGCCTCAAGTTTTCTTAGTTGCCCATTTTTTTTTATATTGATGAGGCCTCAAAAAACATATTGTGTATAGGGTAATCTGACCTAACCTACAAAAAATGCCCCGATACAACATGTACCATTTTTAGATGTCTGTTTTCACCCGATTGTGATTTTCATATAATTCCCGTTGAAAAACCCGTTTTTAAATATGACACAGCAACATTCTTAGAAATTTTATATTTGTGTCCTCATGCAAAAAAAAAATATTATGAAATAAAAAAAGAATCCTCACCTACCTAACCTAACTTTTTCACCAGTGTTACCCTAAACACACAATTTTTTTCTTATGCCTGACTAGGATGATGAAATCCTGCGGCTTCAGTATGAAGGTACATGTATGAGTAATTACACGTAATTGAGTCAGCTTAAAGTAATTGCATTATCGTTGGATTTCAAAATAAAAGAGTGATCCAATATGCATATTCTTGTCAAAACTTGCAGCGTGTTGGACTAAATTCGTGACTAATGGTTGCAAGTTGCTTTCCACCTCCCAATCTCATATATCTCTTTATTGGAGGCATTGATTTTCCCTCCCGATGATACATTATTTTAATTATTATATGTTCTAAAAGCACCCCCGAGTAGTTGTTACTACCATTAACTATTTGAAATATACATGATGGAGTGGATATTTTTGGCAATCTTCATTTCTAGAGTACTTTTGGTCACGTGGTTTGGGATAGTTGTACATGTAATTTGGGAATAGAATACGTAAATGTGTAGCAACCGGGAAAATTATTTATAGCTTTCGGTTTTTTTTTATCTCACCAAGTTATATTGATTGTTATCATGAGATATAGAATCAAAAATGATTCATAAATTATGATTTTTTCTGATTTGGTCGATCAAATTAAAATTTCATACATTCTCAGAAATTATGAATATTGATCTTAAACCCTTTGTGGATTGTTATGCAGAAAAATTAGAAATCCTTGTGTAATGATAATAAAATGGACACATGTTAAGTTTGAAATAAACCGGAAAAAGGATCTAATGAAATAGTTTTTTTTAAAACTTCAATCAAAAGAAAAAGATTCGAATAGTAACCAATAATATCTACTATATTCTCGACGTAACATGTGATCTTTGAGCCTTATAAAAAATATTTTTAAAAAATGAAAAAATACCGATTATTTTGTATAACTGAATCAAAATGATGTGAGAAGAGCCATTTTTTTGGAACAAGAAAAATGTCCATTTCTTAGCGTTCACGTAATGATCACTAGTTATGATAATGTACCTGTAATAATAAATAAGCAATAAAAACGACGGATAAAACAAAACATATAGTTGCAGACATGTCATTGGATGACATCTGTCCATCTGAACTTTGTCTTCGATCGATCCCCGGCAGCCGCTAAGTAGCGCTGCTGTTCTAACCTGCTATCTGGCGATGTCGATACACCTGAATGGTATAAATATCTGTCTATGTCGGTGACACGTTTGTTTAGATGATTGTGTCAATTAAAAATGATTAATGCCCCAAAGAAAAGTCTCGTTAATCTAGCTAGCGTATTTAATATTAAGGCAGATAATTTTGTTTTGTCAAATTGGGGTTTGCAATATGATTGATTTCGTTTTTTGTAAGAAAATTTGACAAAACGAAAAAAGTATGTTGTTAATCAAATAAAGTGAATAATCTCATATTTGATATATACCGGTATTTATTTGTTTACATTTGACATGAAAATTGCTGGTTGTTTAGACATTAAATACAAGCATTTGGAAAATTAAAATACGACATAATAGTGAAAAGCTTGGTTTTAAGCTTGGATCGACTCTGTCTGCTGTTTAGAGATAGGAGGGATGAATTGATTGTATTGTACAAAGCAATGCATATTCTACGAAGCATGTCTTCATGATAAAAAGAAACAGCCATAAAAACTCCACAAATTTTTATAGTTGTTTAAGAGTAAGGTTGATTATCTATATGAATCAATATACTGTACTCGTGTGTTTTTCCCAATCAAACCAGCATATTTTCGAACTATCGGCGTATATCTTCTAAAATCTAGTAAATCTATCTATCCATCACCGTCTCTACTCTATTGTCAATAAAGACGAGAGTCGGTATATCAAAACATTGCAACCCAAACCATTTGCAAAAGTGCATTTTCTTCCCCAAATTGCAATAATTGAAGCAGGTCTCTAGCGAATTGCCAGTACTTTGATAATGCTGTTATTTTGTTCCGAAAACAAACTGCTGCATATTTTCTTTCATGATAAGAGTACACTATTTGGTTTCGTATTTTTTTCAGTTATGGTGATATGGTGCCAAAGACGATTGCCGGAAAAATAGTTGGCGGCTTGTGTTCCTTGAGCGGAGTTTTAGTCATCGCACTTCCTGTTCCTGTTATTGTGTCCAACTTCAGTAGAATTTATCATCAAAACCAAAGAGCTGATAAACGAAAAGCACAAAAGGTAATATGTAAGGAAGGCTAAATAAAGATGAATTCACAAGCAAAATAATTAATTAATAAATATGAATCTGCCTTGAATTACAAACTTGTATCAAGGCGCATAGTGATACATGTACAGTCACAGGGGATCGCTTGTCGGATTATGCAGATCTTTATTGTTTGTTTCCAAAGACAAAAGTGATAAATTGGTAATTTTACACGTATTTTTGTGTATTGCAATAAAAACATCCGCTAACCCCCCCACCTCCTCTTTCAATCATGTTAACCACGTCTTTCTGTGTACATTTAATAAAGCAAAGGGATGACACTCGCCATCTTAAATTGGGGTTCTCGGTTCATGCTATCTTTTTAACAACTTTTCCTATTTGTCCAACGATTTCTGACGTTATCTAGGTTGAATAATGAATTATCTCTAGAAACCTTTGACCATATCTGGTGTAACGCATAATAAACGCATTGTGTCGAGATGCTTATCGAAAGCAACAGTAGGTGATGCAAACTCTTCTTTAAATCACTGTGGATATCCGGAAACATACGATAATTCAAGAGAGTTTTTGGCATTCTCTAGATTTATCATATGCTTTCGGAACATCTCAGTGGTTAAATGGAGAATTCGTGTCACCCGTCGACTTTGATTTTGTCGAGTATCTTGTTGGTTTACGCGCTAAATTAAAAGGCTAAATGCATGTACATGTATCTGACAAACGGAAACTAAGGAATTTTTGTTTTTAAAAATCCAGAGAATGATATATTGAGACCTTAAATATATATTGCACAAAATACTACAGTGATGTGACTAAAGCGGCACGCCATATCTTTGGTAGTGTGAATCTCATTGCGGAGAAAGTTTGTATCAAAGCACAAAAAATCCCATCGGCAAGATGTTTTCTCTATCCCATTATTGATCAAAGCAGCACTTATTCTTCCCACGAGTCTGCTTAAAATACCAAGTCACAGTTCATTAAAATAATTAGCTTAATAAGCGAATATTGAAGCATAGAAGAAAATCCAGCCAATAATTTTCTTGGATTTTTAAAATGAGACTCCCTGTTAAATTAAGACGAAAATGTTAACGTTCATTAATTATCTTTAAAAGCATTTTTTCCAAAGGTTTGGGTTTGGTGAGAATATTATGAAAATGTCAGAAGGAATTATAAATGTAGTCTCTATTTCATAATTTCCTGTCGTGTTTTATTGGACGATGAGAATGGAGATTTATGTAAACTTCAAGGTTTGCATTATGCAACCTCCCTCCCCCTCCCAATAGAAGAAGGGAATACGTTTTGAATTGAACGATTACAACTCTGATGGATTATTCTCGCCTGCCGAAGTTTAACAGCCTTTGATAATTAAATCATATTTCGTTAGAGACCCTCCCTTGGCTTTCAACCATAAAAAAATGCAAAGAAGAATAACACACACAGTCATATTTTTTACCTTAAAAAATCATTAGTGCGGACCTACATGTAAATGTAGAAATTTCCAAATATTAACAGCTTTCCAATAAAGCAGTGGCGTGATGGAATTTGTAAAGTGGGGCGGTTGGTGGCAGTGGCGTCGAAAGCAAATTGAAAGTGGGGGGGGGGGGGGGCTAGAGGCTAGACTAATCCTCAGAAATCTTGACAAGCAAAAAAAAAAAGGGGGGGGGAGTATACCTATTGTTTCAAAAAAAATTCTTACCTACATGTACCAACAAATTTCCCTTCCCCCCAAACCATGAAATTCCTAATCCGGTGGGGGGGGGGGGGGGGGGGGTGTAGATGGGGGAAAAAGATAGCGCAAATGCCCACTTGGTTTAGTCGTAAAATACAATTTGAAATTTATTTTTTTTCCAACTGAATATATTTGATAATGTTATAATACAAGTTTACAAAAGCACAATTTCTAACGATATTCAGTTTTGAATATTTTGATAAACAATAAGAAAAAAAAAAGAAATTCTAAAGTATCGAACCCACAACCTAAAAGCCCCGACTCTATACTTTTTCCTATTGTCTGGTGCTCTAACCACTGAACCATTTCAGTCACAACATTCGTTGTTAAATGCTAGATCCGACTTCAACCACGAATTTACGGACTTGTATTATTTTTCTAAAACGTTCAAATGTTGCGATACAAAATGACATTTTTAAAGTATAGTGGGTCATCTCTCCACGTTTTTGTTGATTGAAATCGGTTTAATTTCCTTTAAACCTTATATAGACTATGAAAATAATAAGGAGCTCAGACCAACTCTATAAAAGAAAAGGCATTGAAGTTCTAAAAATGACACTATTTGGATGTTTTGACACACATACTCCAGTTTAAATCAATATATTTCAAATATATAAGGGTTATAAATCGATGTTATGGTAAATATACATTGTTTTCAATAATTAAGAAAGAAATTATGAGATTTGTTGTCATTTTAATTTTATCATATCTTATCTATCCTCATATAGGCAGTTTACACGCCTTATTCACCCATCTTCTTTAGGAACAATTATCTTTGCTGCGAGAAAAAGTGGGGGTCTAAACCCTCTATGATGCTATGTGCCTAATGGTTAGGTCTAACTTTGCCCCCGGTTCCGACGCCTATGGTTGGGGTTTTTATAGAATAGATGGTTCCCACATGTAATTAGTAAAAACAATACGTTGACAACCACTCAGTATATTGGTTCACAATACAACATGACAATACGCTTGTGAAGAACCCGAGAAAGAATAATTGCAGATGTGATTTTATTTCAAAATTGAATACCAGCGCGATCTTGTTTCAAGATAAATGCATTTAATACCCCCTCCATCTTTGTTTTTTCCTGGTCTTTTAATGATTGCACCACTTTATATATATAAATATTAATATTTTGGGTCTAATTGGATTAAAATTTACATATACTAAGAAGTACAGAAAAACGGCTCCGGGTCAGCTCTTTCACATGTATGATTTGAGGAATATAAATTAAAACAAGGCGAAACCATCACTTCCGGCTGAATACAGTATAATTTATATTTTTATATAATTATTTTTATACTTGTATGTAACAGATGATTAATAAAGATTCCACTGTACAGTCCACCTTCCTGCTACTATGACAAAGATTTTGAATCTTTCAGGTTGCATATATGACCTTTGCAACCATATACTATTAGACACATATACATTTGTATATTCATGCTTTTCATAGAAATCAAGTTTCAGGTTAAGGTTCGAGACTACTTTTTTGTTCTATTTGGGCAATTATCTTACCAAACTTTTTTTGCCCCGAATTCAATCGTAACTTCTCGGGCCTTTCCGACAGAGCTCGGGAAGTTGTTTTTCTGTTTGCCGGAAAGGCCTAATGAGAAACACAATTCATAAATGTGTATATGGATAATTTTCCGAATTTTGAATGCCAAAATTTGTGACCTTTTTTTTTTAACAAATGCAAGTATCATTATTAATCTTGGTTATGTGCCTGTACAAAAATTGTGGCATTTCCTTGAATTGATCGATTAAAACCGTTGCATGCAAAGAAGTTGTCAAACGATTTTAAGTCGTAAATTGTTAGAAATGGGATATTCTATTAACATCGACCAAAAAAAACCCCCAAAACATACCAGTGCTTTTCAGAACATGATATACAAAATAGATCACATATCATTACATTATTGTTTATTACATAATTTGTTTTAAAGTTGTTATCAATTGTGAAAGTTAGTTAGTACATGTTTTTATACAAAGGAGGGAATGTATACACAAGAATACTTTCTGGAACGTAAAATATATCCAATCATCATTTATGGACGTGTACTTTTTTCACCTTTGTCAGTTTTCAATATTTCTTCAAAGGGTTCAGGGAAAAATAAGAAAAAGACTTAAATGTCAAATTCCTGTTGCACTTATTAAAGAAATTATTAAACACTGCATAAATGTATTGTGCTTTACTACACGTATTTTCGGAATAACTAATAATAATTATCAATTAACTTATTTATGATATATGCATGTACTATTTTGTGTTTAACAGAAAGCGAGAATCGCCCGTATTCGAATGGCCAAAAACGCCAGTGGTGCCGCCTTCATCAGCAGCAAGAAGCGAGCAGAGGAGGCCATGCGAGCCCGCGAGAGCGGACTAGAAGTAGAGGACCTGAAAAATCAAGACACACTGGAGATGCAGCATCACCATTTACTCAGCTGCCTGGAGAAAACCACAGTACGTTCTTATATCAATTGTAAGAGAGGAAAGTGTAACTATCCTCTCTAATTAAGCTTACGTCACTACGTGTTTTAACCCATTACGTCATTTGTATATAATTGTATCTATATAGATCAGCTTGTAGTGTCATTATCATAATCAATATTATTCGATGGATTATGTTTTAATTCACGTTTTCTCAGTATATTTAATGAAATTAAGGCTTTCTGAAGTTTAAGTTTTTAAATTTTAACGTCCTTTTTGCAAGATATTATAGTGCTTATTCCCTCCCCTTGTTTTGCAAAGAACTCTTCCATTAGTGCTATTACAGTAGTATAAAGAACCTATCACAACGTTCAAATTCTTACAATCTGAAAAAAAAAGAATTAAGCAAGAAAACTAATTAGATTGTATTTCCCATTCTAATCAGTGAAGATTGCTTATCACATTTAACAAATAACACGCTAAGAATCCTGCTTTCAAAATTTCGATATAATTGAAACAACAAAGGGTAACTGAAAAAACTGCACCGAATGAATTTTAGGGGCAATGCCTATAGAGTAATTGAATTTACCAACTCTTGGATATTTGAATGTTTGCCGTGGTTTGCATGTTAGCATTTAACAGCCATTTTGCATAGAACTGAATGAAATCTGACGTGCAACAACTGTATCTGTCTAGCTTTTGCTTGGTCTTATTTAACAGTTTACCCCTCTAGATTTTTTTTAATTGAACCCTTTTTGTTAACTTAATAGTATTTATGTATGGCAAAACTATTCGTCGTCTTCGATCAATCTGTTACTTGATGTCTTTTGCAATTGTGAGTAAAAACAAGAAACCCAAACCTTATAATTTTTCAAAAGTACTAATGACGGCATAATGGAAATGATGAAAAAAAAGTCTAAGCTTAAAGTGGCATATTACTAATTCTAAAAGTCGTTATGTGTTACTAATAGATAGGTAGTTCGGTCATTAGTGACAAACATATATAATCTGTGATCTCCCTAAACAATAAATTAAAAGCACTCCCCTCTTCTCTCCTTACCCCAAATCCACCCCCAAAAAGGTTAAATCTAAAATTTGAGAGGTTGAATAAGGCGTGGTTTTGCAGGACCGAGAATTCGTGGAATTGGATATGGCGTATAATGGGGCTCCTAACAAACCCTCTGAGACACCCCCTCCCTCTCCGGACCCCTCGCTGACGTCACTAGACCGGCGGAAAGGCACTGGGTGCTGCGGTCGTAGGTTTTCTCCACATCGAAGATTTCTCGTAAAGGTAAGCGAAAGACCTAAAGGGAATCCGAAGTGGCTGAGGGACGAACAGCCATGTTGTAGCAACCACAAGTGACCCGAAAACCACTATTTATGGACGCGTTGCATAAGCTCTGCACCTGTTATCAATCAAGCAAACCAAAATAGACATATAAATAAATAATCACGTATATTGCTTTTAATTCTCTCGGGAGCATTAATATTTCCGAGTTCAATGTTGACCTCAAAATGGCGCATGTGCTATGAATGAATACATTTGGAGGTAAAACATTTCTTTGCCAGATCGGCATGGTACTGTTCTAAAAGGCACCACATATCGATATACCAATGTAAACTCTTGCACAAAACTGCACACTTTGTTTATTCTTTCTAAAATAGTGGTTTGTGAGTCTTTAGCGGTTGCTACAAACCCAATACCACACCCCTATTCTTACCTGTTGTTGTGAAACACACTGAGAATTTTTTATTTCAATCCAACACTTCCCTGACTAATGATTTTTTTAAAACCCATTTTGGAATGTTACATGTATCTAAATCAAATTATAGCTAATGGTGCAGGTATTTGCCAGAATATAATAAAATGTTATCTTCAATATTTTCACATTCATAGACCTCCATTATATGATAAAAAATAACTCATGATGCATATATATGGTGACAATTTGTTCATAACATTTCATTTTGACAGAAATCATGTATGCTATTTTGAAGAAGAAAAAAAAATGATTCTGTGTAGTGTCTAAATAAGAGTCCAAACAGTATATTATGCCTCTAAGCTGTATGCATCCACTGTTAAGGGGTTTGGGAGTTTTTGTGTATAATAAATAAATGATCGTTTGATATCTTTTGGTGTTGTAGAGAAGGGTGTATAGTATGCTTATGTATCACTAACAAGGCTTGGCTTCTAACGCTTTAAGCTGTTGTGTTCAATTTGTAATTATATAGTCTAACATAATTATGTTTGGCTATTGAAATGTATATGTGAAAGTCGTTTTGGTGTGTTGCGTTCGTTTTTTATAAGAGAATATTATGAAGAGGAACTTGTTGGAGGACATATCCATCAACTCTTCTCTAAAGGGATTTTTTGAAAACTGTAAATATATGAAATGAATTTTTAAAAAAGTTATTAAGGATTTATTTTTTCATTTTCCTTGCAGCGAAGAAACACTGATTCTGATCAAGATGACCTGAACGATATTCAAATTCGACTTCCAACCATCAACCGATCCTCCAGATCGAACCTGAACGCCGTCAGCGGCGGCGGCGGCGGGGGCGGGGCGACAACTCCAAACAGCAAATCCAATAATCTGACTGTTACTACAGCCATTGTTACACCACCAACGCCGAGCACAACTCCAGAGACCGAATCACTCTTGGCGCAAACTGATCAGTCACCGCCGCCGTATCCACAGACTTCTTCTACTCAGACACCGTATACTTCACAAAACCCTGGAGATGTGGTTAAAATATCCTCATTGTGATAATTAATCGTGTGTTAGCTAAAATCTTAACGTCTCACAATGCTACTATGATATATTTAAAATGCAACTCTAGACAATTGGACATCGCAAAACATTTGCACCGAATCGGCAATGATGATCATGATGATTTATGACGGAAAATTATTGGATAACTATACCTCAGTGTTAAAGAATGAACAGTGAAGGTGTCAATGAAGGAGCTTCAATCAAAATCTTTATGCGATGACGAAAAATAAGTAAAACGGATAAAAAAAAAATCAAACACGAAGAGGCGTGAAGTATTTGCTACGAAATCTGCCCAAATAATTCCATTTTATTCATTTTTCAATGGATACTGCACTGACCACAGATATTGCGGAATGTTATTTATAGTGTGATTTCTTTCACCAGTTTACCACGTGATTCTCTTTTCCCGCGGAGAAAATACATGGGATATGACAAACTTATCACGTGATACTTTCCAGAGCGATGAATGGTTGATTTTTTTTTAAATTATGTCTATAGAAAATATTGCTCACGTATAGTGTTAAGTATGTAGGTGTGTAGAATTTGCAATTTTGTATTTGCATCAGATCTCACATCATTTTTTGTCACACATCCGTATTCATGCAAAGTGCGATAACCCCAGAATCATTTCAGCATTTCAAAAAAAAAAATTATGTCTATCCTACTATGCAGAGTAGACTTAGAGGATTGTAGGAAAGGAAAATAAACCAAAGAATAAGGAAAAAAATCCTTTTCAGAACAAGTTACATACATCAGGATATACAGATGTTTTGATTAATTTACATAAGAATAAAATTATTTGGTGAAGAAAATCTTTTTTCGAAAGTATATTTAAAGGCAAAAATCAACACTTAATTATACAATCATATTACATCATTGCTCAGTGTATTAATTGTGGTGTTCATTATCTCGTAAACTTTGCCTTGCGAAAGTTCTAAGTTAAAAGAAAATGAAACAAGAATAGCCTTGAAGTTCACGATATCACTTTGTTAGTAAAAAACAGAATAGCATTCTACACTCTACGAACCATTAAAAAAAACCCTCATTGACGTAATATCGTTATTCATTTGTATATAGACCTCAAATGCGATATCACACTTTGATATCAACCTTTAGTACCAAAAGAGAATTCATTTTGAAATGTTCGTAAGAATGGGATGTATTTATTTACCATATGCGAAAATTGAATGTTGACTTATTCCTGCAGACAGGGCTTTTTTCGACCCTTTATGTTTGCCCAATCACGGTAACCGTTATAAAAGATTTCGTCTCGTTTTAAATTACATGTAGCTCTTGCGCAGTTGTGGCTATAGAGAAATAAATTGCATTTTTTTAAATTTGCCCCGTTTAAAATTTCCCACACTGTCAATTAGGCTGAATTGGGCAAAAATAAAAAACGGGCGAAAATAATAAGAATTGTTTACCCTATATAGTTAACCCATATTTTCAGGTTTTAATCTTTTACTTCATTTAGTGTCTCATCCATCCAAATCCTCTTTCTTTCTTTTTTTACAGAATTAAGAATATACACCAAGCTAGACTATTTCTATATTATTGACAATTTTAAGCGACGATTTTAAATTCGTACAGCTTAGATAATCATTAAGGGCGAAAAGCGGCACTTATGTATAAAGGTTTTTTTTTTGGTTTATTTAACTCACAGGTCAAATGAAAATGTGTTATCTCTTACAAAGCGTGACGTTTTTAGAACTATGTGATCGATCGCATCGAGTGCTTTTAGATCTGTTCAACAAAAAAATGATATAGATGTCTCACAAAATGTATTCTTCCGCCACATGTTTACAGCGCGGATTATTTGAATTGTAAATGTCATTCATGGTATGTTTTTTTTTCTCAAACGAATTTCTTCATTGTTTCCATTAATATATATGTAATTTTTTCCCCACTTAGTAAGATCAACTTTGTCAGATACTTTAGTAATACCTTAAACACACATTACTTTGTGCAACTCATTTTTTTTCTTCAAAAACATCATTTCTGTACAAAATTGAAAAAACCATTTACCGCGGATGTATTAATCCGCGTTTTGTTTTGAATGCGGACTATTTGATCCTTGTGTGTGACCGAATGAAAGTGAAAAGTCCATCGTGAAGTTTTGTTTCTCTCATTTCGAGGAGCTGCTTCGTATGAACACTTTGGTGTTGAGTGATTCTACTTCGTTATACTCTGCTTTGAAGGACAAGGTCGTGACCTACCTTTGACCCGTGTGTGAAATGATCCGTAACTCGGGGTTATAGAGTAGGTTTAGCACGGGTTTACCCGTTGTTACTGTTTTATTACTACAATAAATTCCCATTACAATATCTTAAGACAAACGTCTTGTTTTTTATTGACTAAGAATTTATCTGGGCTATGATTTCATAATTGATTTGTACGAGTATTGTATAAACAATGCACATGTACGTAAGTGCTGTAAGTTTAAGAGCAAATGTATTATACAAAGGATAGCAAGCAAAGAATGAATCTCTCTCTCTCTCTTCTCTCTCTCTCTCTCTCTCTCTCTCTCTCTCTCTCTCTCTCTCTCTCTCTCTCTCTCTGGTAGGTCACTTGATCTAAGAACGTGTATTTATGATTAAGGGGGCTGGGGGGTGGCTGCCATTTTTGACAATATTGATCTCCTTTAAAAGAAGAGCTCCATAAAAAATAATAGAAAATGATAAAATTTATATCAAAATATATGAAATTTTTCTTTATCAAATAGTAGTTGATAGCTTCAGAAATCGCATATAAAATTTTCAAATAAATCTGATGGTTTTATATTACATTATATTTCGACCCCCCAGCCTCCTTAAATATACATTTCAAATTCAATCACTTTAATGTGATATATACATGAACTGTATGAAGCACAAATAGAGACTGGCATTGTTCAGTCTTTCACTTTCTATCTCGGCATGTACAAATACATGTAGTTCAATACGAGGATGATACATGTTCTTAATATTGAAATATTAGGAACAGAAACAGAGAGAACAGTTAGGTTCACACAAGAATCGGCATTTTAACACACGTCTCTACATTTCCATGATGTCATACACGAAAAAGTGTTGGACACTTTCGGCAGTTTTGGTAATGCCATTGTGAGCATTCCAGCACAGTTCCAGATTCCCTGTGACTTCATCTGGCTTTTCTTTGAGAAAAGAACGAACGTGCTTGGTTGGCATCCCGGCTTCTTCGATGAGAATATCTCCGACGATCTGATTTTTCCTGTTTGTCCCCCTTTGGTGGACGGTAACATGTCGATGTAAAAACTGACCTGATAAAAAAAATCCACTTATTTAAATATTGGCTTGTTTTTTGCTTCTCTAGGAATTCGTGATTTTTATTTACAAGGACTTGGAAAGTTTATATAGCCGCACATTAAGCATGTTCTTATTCAATTGTTACAAGATAATAACAAACACATATCTAGGTTATAAGTTGCTCATATAAACACTGTAGTTATTTTTAAGCTCTTAATTAAACGTCATACTAGTAAACAGTAACATTTAGAAATAGTACGAATTTTTATCGCCGAAATTTGTGTAAGGATCGCCATATACTATATATAATGATAGATTGCACTCCAACATGTCCAAAAATCTCTAACTTTGCACTCCAGCATGTCCAAAAATCTCTAACTAGTAATTCTATAAAAAAAATTTCCGGTAGAGTGATTGTCCATTGACTTGAATTAACCATTTTCGAAACAGATCAAATTTTGTTTTCAATTCAGGTAATTTAAGTTTTTGCACTAAGCTTCCTATTGAAATCTACAAGTCTTACAATTTTGCTTGTGGAAAATGAAAATAACCTTTAAAAAACCCATTATTAAACGTATATGTATTTCTAAACTTTCATTATTTTTAGTTGGCTACTTAATTAACAATCACTTAATGACAATATCACGTTTTCATGAATAACTGGCACAGTGCACATTCATACAGAAAAATACACTCGATTTCTATATCAAGAAATCGTGAAACTTACCAAGCATTCCACTTGAATTTTCCGATAGTCCGGCCTCGTTTTCAATGTACACATTCAAGTAATCGACCGCCATGTTACCGTAAGCAATCGTCCTTTTAATGGCGATCTGTACATCATTACCGAAGTCGATTC
Organism: Magallana gigas; assembly: GCF_963853765.1. NCBI lineage: Eukaryota > Metazoa > Mollusca > Bivalvia > Ostreida > Ostreidae > Magallana > Magallana gigas. The sequence goes on from NC_088856.1 coordinate 27,228,161, forward strand.
GAAGTACTCGGCATCTTTTTATGGTTACAACCTCAACTGTGACGTCATTCAAAAAGTAAGGATTCTCATCACCCCAGAATAACTCCGCACCGTCGAACACAATTTTGGTCGGTGTCACTTTCATCACGTGAGATTTGAACAAAATAACGATTTCTCCCATAAATGTTTTCATACGATGATGAGTGTCAAACTTAAATGACGGAACAATCCCTGCGTTTATGAATATACCTGCAGCAACAATAAAACACAAATGAAAAAAAGTTCAATTTTATCCGATTATTACATTTTGACAATACTACACTTTTTTAAACTAGGCTTGTACAAAGAATAAATGTTACATAACACAAACAATAAGTTTATTATTGATCGAGGTTCATAAGTTTAAGCAAAATAAACCGTGTCTCTCAAAGTTAAGAATTTGAAATACAGTTAAGTCTGATAATAACTATATATCATTAATTCATTGTTCAGTGCTATACTTATTAACAAAGATGATTAAAATTGAAACATTCATCTTGGTTTCTTTTTCGCTGCATGACTTAATGATCTGATCTAAAATGCACCGAGGTAAATATACCACCAAAACAACTGCATTTAATATAGTGCAATGTTTTCTGAAAAGGGCTCTAAACTATATTTCATAATATTATTAAAATAAACATTTGATGTGAGAAATTGCATTTACTAAGCTATAAACGCATTCGGTACCAAGTCTTGTAATTGACACAGGGCGAGGACGGCAGGTAAGTGCATGCAGGTATATATAATATATGATGAGATAAAAAGATTGATAGTTGAAAATGAAATGATTTTAAGTTAGTGTGTGTACCTGATTCCTGATCGGCAAGTATACGCAGCACATCCCCTGGGTTGCCATGTAGATCAAAACACAGCGGATACTCCATCCCACGAATTCTTATCATGAAGTGAGGATCGCCACCAGCTACAACAAAAGTCAGGAAGTAGTAAAAAATCCAATCTTAATTTTCAAGGGGCATGGTCACGATTTTGGTCAAATAATTTTTCTGTTTTTATTATTTAAAATGCTTAAAGGTCCATTTCCAATGATCAAATGAAATTTGAGAGTCATTCGTAGATCGAGTTTTAAGCAAGATACAGGGCTAACAATTTTTGTTCTTGTAAACAAGGCTCGTGTCCTGTTTTTGTTTACATAGTTTCAATATACCAGTAGAAATTTTTTTTTTTAAGCTAATTAGTCTTTTTTATTCTTTTTTATTTTAAGCATAAATTAACAGTTATTAACGTTTAACACATTCAATTTAATTCTAAAACTGGGATTTTTACTTCAACATTCAAAATATAAACAAAATCCTTGTTTACATAGCAAAGAATTGGAAGTTCTGTAACTCACTTATAACTCAACTAATGACACTCAAATTTTGGTTGCACATCGAAAATACTTTACCAAAGCAGTGTGCACATTTAAAATCGGAAAAATAATTTTGATCAAAATCGTGACCATGCTCCTTTAAAATGAAGATAAAAAGCATGGGGAAAAGGGAATTTAATGTTTTTTAAGAGGGCCCGATGGGCGTGATAATTTTAAGACTGTATTAATCATTCTCTTTAGAAGAAGAACTCAATACAGACATATAGTCTAAAATACCCAAATTTAAAATTGAAAAGTTATGGATTTTTTTTTATAATATTTCATAGGTAATCAAATCAAATACGAGAGTGTTTTGTAGATCTGATAGTTAAACTGTAGACCATCCAGCCTCTTTTTTGCTCTTAAGTTTTTTTTTAATTTCAAAACTTTTCGATTTTTTAAAGTAGTGTTTACAGTGTATTAAGTTTTTGTTAATTTAATAATGGATTCAGGCTTTACTTCATACGAACATGGTTTTTTTAGTACTAGTATTTGATAACGGTCAGGATGTCGTGTAAAACGTGTACTTACCCCCTCCCCCGTATGAAGTTCCAGGAGGACCACGGTTGTATGATACTGGTAAGCTCCCTCCTTGTGGAGGGGGTTTACTGTCTGCCATTGCTATTCAAATAAAAAGCTTATCTTGTATTGATATTCATAATACTAGGTAGCAACTAATACAAAAAAACCCCCCAAAATTGATAAACTGCAACTTCAGTAAATTTTAAACTTTCTCATATCTTCTGATTTATACCTCAATTGATTTCTTTCTGTAGGTATATAGATAAACTGTTTGTGAATAAAAAACAAAAGAAAAACGAAAAATCTGAAGTATTGTTACAGTGTATATTCCATATATTAACATTAACAAAAGGTAAAGTAAAAAAAAAACCTGTTATGCATTATCAATGATATTGGTTTTGTCGCCATCACATGAAAAAAATCAAGCTGAAGAGAAAAGTTGTGTATTTAAGAGAGGTTGAGATTGTTGGTATTTACGGGTACATGTAGGTATAAGAAACGAAGGAAACATTGAACGAAACATTAGGCCCCATTTTTAGGGAATTCACCTACTACAAATACACGTAGCCGTGCACGCAAACAATATCAAACTCTCTAACATGATTTCACAGACCGTCGTCCTCTTCGTCAACACTAGAAGTTTCTTTCTTCTCGGGTTTGACGACAACCATCGATGTCAGCGGGGTTACAAACTTGTACTAAAACGACAACAAAATTTACATTTTATGTTTGTTTTAAAAACACGATAAAATAGATTGGTTCCAAACATACTTGACTAGAATATTTATGTTTGACCATAATCAGACATTTGACCCTCCGGTGTTCGCCCTGTCTCGTATTAAGTCAAAAAAGTAGAAACATAATGACAAAGGAGCGAATGCATCGGAGAAAAGGTGCATGGGTGAAGTAAAAAAGCAAACAGGAGGGAGCGGAACCATTTTCAATACCAGGAAAATATTAGATTCAAAATTGAAACAATTTCTCTCTCTATCACATCAATAATGAATGGTTTTCGGCTGTCCTTTTTACCAATGAAAAATAAACAGAAATCGTAACCTTCAGAGAGAGCTCCAACGCCTGTTTCTTTATGTCCTCTTTAACAGTTGGATCTGTTTCACCGACTGATTTTTCAAGAAGCTGCTTGATGGTCAAGTACGCCCATATTTTCTCTGTGATTTTTACATAGTCACCCGGTTTTGTAAGCTCAGGAAACGAATTATCATCCAGATCCGCAGAAAGAGATAGTTCTACTGTACCTTGAGATCCCAAACCTTCTACTGACAAATCAAAAACCTTAACATCATTGTTCTCGATTTTTCCAGCAACAACTATTTCTGATCCCAATAAATATGAAGGAAAGGAAATCTTTGTCAGGTTTTGTACGCTTGATGCATTGTTTAAATATTTGAATGAAACGTCTTTTAACACGGCCGCAGAAACTTCGTCGTAGAATCCTTTAATCTGGAGTGTTGCATCTGAATCCTCATAGATCTTGCGACTCAGACCGTTGTTTTGTACGGCAACTTTTTTGATGAAATTGTAGTCCGCCCCTTGACCAAACGCTAGGCTGTAAATGGGAAAAGCATTCGAGTTTGCGATTCGAACATTTTCTAGAATTTTATTTAGATTTGTCTCCCCTGAAGAAGGCTGCCCGTCTGTCAGGAAAAATATAACCTGCGCTCTTTCTCTGAAGTTCTCCGCCTTGTTAAGGAAGTTGCTTCCGTCCAGGAGAGCACTATTTATGTTTGTTCCTTAGAGAGTAAAGGTAAGAAAGAAAATAAAAATGCAGGATATTTAACAAGAGAATGTAATCAATCGCGTTAAAATTTGGACCTAAACATCCTCCTATATCTAAATTTTTTATATCGCTACATGCAAGAAACATTTTGTAATAGATAATTGCATATAAAGAATTTAATTCAAACACCGTGTTGAACATCGATTACTAAAATCATTTTTATTGTTTATACAAGCTTGCTTCCTAAATCTTTGATATTCTGGGCAAGAACTATTTTCTATATTAATTCTTGCAGGGGTCATGTTTGAAAAACAAAGTTAATTCCAAACATTAATTACAGCCTCTTTCTAAGTTTAATGTTTAATTTCTTTCTTGCGAAAAAAAAAGTTTCTCTTAGAGATCATAGAACTCTTCTCTTGTGTAACTCAATGCAAAACTGGATTATATTATCAAAATATATGTTATGGCAAATTTAAAACGCTTGCGCCGATTATCTAGTTTAGAACAAAATATAAGGTCCAAACTCGCACTTATTCTATCTGAAAAACCATTGCATTCTTCTCGGCAAAGTCAGTTACTCGTTTTTGATAAATTCGACAAAAACTTTTCAAACTTTAGTTTTCGTCAATGGCCTCCATGCTTTCATAAGTGTTGTCATTATTTATACTAGCTTTACATCATAATAAAGTTATAAACAATCGCCTGATAAACTCCGTTGTCTTAGATAGAATTAACAATGCAAAATCTCTTCAAAAAAGTCTTCAAAAGATCAAAAAGTGCCACTTTTTCACAGAATCATTGCTAAACTGAGTTATAAAAATCCACAAACATTTAATTGATAATTCTTAAGGTTTTAAATTCGTCTTTTATAAAAATGAAATTAAGCAAACTATTTCGACGTCAAAATGAAACACCGTGTACATTACATGCATTAATTACTGTACCTCCAGCTGCAACCATGTTTTTCACGTATATTTTTGCCTCCCTCACAGTTTTCTTGTTCGCTATCACTGAAGATTCTTTGTAGAAGGAAAGACTAGAACTGAATTTCAAGATATTAAAGCGGTCACCTTCGTGCAGGTCACTCAAAATACCCAATACTGCGTCCTTCATCTGCTTTAACTTGGTACCATACATTGATCCACTAACGTCCAAAATCAAGAGTACGTCCTTTGGAATTTCTTCCATGTCCGAAGGAGCAAAAAAATGTACGAAATAGCCATCAACGACCTAAAATAAATTCTTGACACCTGAGACTTGAAGCATCAATCTGAGCTGAATTACTTATGATATTCGCCTCATTTTTCCTTTATTGATAACTTTTGTTGAAATGGGACTTATATCAGTAGTGGGCTTAGTTACGTTTTATGGCATCGACGCATGAAATATTATCATTCATACGATACGATTAATGTTTGCATTTATACACTATTATTTATAGTTTTAAAAGAAATCTTTTGTCTTATTGTTAAACAATAAACATTGTTAGAAATCTAAATAATCAATTATTTAAGTGAGTTAAATTGATTATACATACCATTACATCGCCTGCGTTTGTTTTCCTGTCTATGTCGTATTCTACAATGAAGAGCCCGGATATTCCCCGCTCCGAATTCTGCCTTTGATCCGCCTCTGAAGGACTGTATGAAATTCTAGCGGATTTTGAGGTTGGCCTACTCACAACCGCTAATGTATTGCCAGCTGTGAATGGTATATTCAGTATTAAATCAATCTTAAACAAGTTATCGCTTCATAAATATCTTTTGTCTTCTATAAATGAAAAAAAGGCTTTATTTAACATGCTAAGTTTAGAAAAGTGTCTAAACCCCCCCCCCCCCCCCCCCCCACACACATTCCTTTAATTATCGATTACTTTATTGCAGACGGAAGACGTTCAAATCAGAACAGAAGTTTATCTTTGGAAGTACATTCATTACAGTGTGACCACAATATTGCTTGACTGAATGAATCGTCGCCTTTTTCACAATCATACCTTTGATTTCCAACTTTTGCTCCAACTCATTACGTATTGGAGGAACTCTAACTTCAGTCAATTCCCTTGATTCTTCAATAGAAACGTGAATTTGAAAGTCGGACACTATCTGTTTGGGATTGATGTATATCACGTGTTCATACGAGCCTCGTTTGCGTTTTAAAAGCTCCTGATAGGTCAGATTGAAGACAACTTTTTCTTGAGCTCCAACATTGACTTCCACTGAGAATCTGTTTGTATTTCGTGGTCTGGAATATGACAGGTATTGTGAATCATTTGGAATTAGAATGGTATACATATCATATCTACTATCTTAAAAAATGTTCTAATAGAACCAACCACGTTGTATAGTAACTGTTATCAAAATTGGTGTCCGGTTTACACCAAACTTTATTGGGGGATGTATACTCGAATTTTAATAAATGTGTTAAAATGTGGTGGGAAATGGACTTATCATTTTTAAAATATCAGATGAAGTCCATCTTCCCAAGTCAAGGGTTTCTGATCCGCATCGCTTCTCACAAAGCGATGTGAGAAGCGATGCGAATCAGAAACCCTTGACTTGGGAAGATGAATGAAGTCATGAATATATAATTTTTTTTTTGAAATTTTCATTTTGTTGTAGTTGGTGGTAAAATGAAATATCATTCTATAGGATTATATCAAGTGTGTTATTGAAATTGTTCGATGGAAATGACAAGAAAGATTAATAGCGAGAAAGAGGGATTTTAACCACATTATTCTAGGTCGGTTCTCAAACGATCACAAATTTTAGTTTACCAACGGCCCATTATAAGTGACGGATAATATTATAGCCTACTTTTGTTTGACCTGTCCGGCACTCTGTCCCTTTTTCTTGGCTGCGTCATACTTCTTCTGTGCAGCAACTTTCTCGTTTACCTCACCGGGATAAATCTTTCCGCCAATCTCCCTAAAATTTCGAGAACATATTGCAATAACTATAACATCTTTTCTTTTAAATACAAAATAGGTTACCACGATGCACATTACAATAAATAGACCTTCGTTAAAGTTTTTCTATACATATGTTGTAAAACTAAATGTCATCAGATCAATTATTATAGTATTTTTTTAAACTTTAAAAAAAAACACACCAAAATTTATTCATCAACTTGAATGTAATAGGTTACTTCCGAATTCATAATTACTAGTTTTATAACTCAATCGACCATGCAAAAATGCATCCAATTGTTAGAATTGTTAAACAGGTAGTTTATACTTAACTCTAATGCGCAATAATCTTTTAGAGGGGGTATACATTAGTCCGATGCTTAAAATGTCTCATTACCAAAACCTGTTGCATAAGTGCAAGGGTCGACTAACCACTCTCTTGAGATTTATTTTTAGACTTGTCAATATTGACATGTATTTGCCTAGGTCAAAATTTTACTTTTCAGATTATTTCTATTAGTCAACCAAAATGTCAGTGTCAGCTGTCAAGATACATGCATAAGCGAGATTTAGAGATCTTAATTAAATTCTTTGATAGGTGAACAAAGCGCACTTCAGGTAATGTTTTGTTAACATTTTGAATTTTGACAAGAAAAGTTTAAACCCAAAATGAATGCGACAAACGAGACAAAATGCGTTAAAAATGGATAAGCAGATATGAAAATCAGTTTGAAAAAGAACGTTTACCGGTATATTTAACCAATGTAAACAAAAACATGACACTAGCCTTTATTTCAAAAAACGAATAATTGTGATCTTAGAAGTTTGCTAAAACTGGACGACTGACACTTAAATATTGGTAGATTATTATCTTAGAAATGTATTACTAAAGCATTGTAAACAATAAATATTTAAAAAAAAATACAATTTTAAATTTAAAGTCGATAAGGATGTGTATGTTTTTAATAGTATATAATAGATTTATTCGTATATACCGGTATATATAAAGTCGAATAGGAGATATATATTATATTGTTATACTTTCATGTTAAATACTGAAATCTGATTGGTTAAGACGCAGTTAATAATATTTACTATTACCCTCAGCGTTAGCAACGCACTTGGCAACGGGTAACATTAAAAAATATTACATGCGCGAAAATTATGCGCGTACGGTTCGCTGTAGAATTCACGTTATTCCTATATAAATGCAGTAAAATTTTCGTAAGAATTTTAAAAAAGACATTCAGTATAACAAAATAAATAGTGCCTGTTTGGGAGGATAACAGTTGAAATTGACACCCCTCGAAAACCATTGTCAACCTCCGCTTCGCGTCGGTTGACAATGGTTTTCTCGGGGTGTCAATTTCAACTGTTACCCTCCCAAACAGGCACTATTTATATAATATACTCCTATAAACAAATTGACGAAACTTTAATGTTGGGATTAATAACCAAAATTGCAAATAAAGCTTATATTTTGATTAAGATAATAATATTTGATAAATTTGCTAACGTCAATATCGCTCATGAGGGAATATCTAAGGCAAAAGTTGAATTTTGTACATAAAAAATTATACATACATCATACATTTTGGATTCAGTGCATTATTGATAAAACTGTTCACCCTTATTGAAGACATTGAACAAAAAAAACGAAAACAAAAAACAACTGATCAGTATAAAATCTGACCTACATTTGGAAGTCTGATATGAATGCCTCGTTTGGGAGTGTGACGTCAAATCTGACTTCTTGTGACGTGTTGGCAGGATTAGCAACTTTACTGGTGACCAACGTGGTGGCAAACCGAAACCGGATGTCAGACATCACATGAAGGTAATAAATCCGTGGCTTCTACAATCGATAAATTTTAGAAATATTCTGTAGAATCATCATTGTTCGGGGGGGGGGGGGGGAGCGTGTCTTTCGTGGGTAACCATTAAAGCATATAATTAAAATATAATATTTATTTATCTATAAAATAATACCGGCAGCATATGTTTCTTTCACATGTAGTAAAACCCACGATCTACCTTAAAGGCAAGGTGTTTCGCATGTATTTTGTGCAAGAACTTTTCTTCAATTACAAATGTTATTTTATACTAAATGAGTGACGCTCCCCCACCCCCTACCCCCAATGATTTTGAAAAAAAAAGGAATTAAATTTTAAAAAAAGAAATCAAAAACCATAATATTTATATCATAAATAAAGATCAATATCAAATAATATTACGGTATCTATTTCTTCATAGGAGCGGTGATTAACACGACAATCTGTTCTTCTGATTTCTAATCTGCAGTATGCATGGGGGATATTTGGAAATTTTTAGGGGGAAGAAGTGTAGAAAAGGGCACTTTTTGACCACTTAACTAAATTAAGTTTACAAATATTTCTAAAAAGAAACCTCATGCCCCTCTCTTTGATGAGCATTCTGTCAATTTTGATAACTGGGATATTACAATGGAACATATATGACTACAACTCGTACATGTACATGTATCTGTGCTGAAAAATAATGTACATATTATATTCGGTTTGATGAGACACGGGAAGTAACTCTAATTGTAAATTTAAAAAAATACCGTCAGGTGACAAGCCCAGCCATGTTTGAGACAACAAACCTGTCTGATTAGGTAAATATATGATTTCTATCATATTTCTGATTTCAATATATTCATATCCAACATTTTAACTTTAAAAAATAAATAAAGTGTGATGCTGTGAATATCCAAATCAAAATAAATGTGTATATATTTAAATTAAAATAAATATCCGTGTACTTTCGTTTTAATGTTCTAATTTATAGTTTTAAAATTTTGTAATAGTATCGTAATTTATTTCGAAAAAACAATTATTTTTAAAACAGCTATGGATCCTCACTCTACTGCCCAGGATGTGCACCGATGTGACCTTTGTGAAACCGCCATAGTACAAAACTACTGTGACTTTTGTCATGTCAACCTCTGCAAGTCCTGTATTGGTGAACATATCTCTGATGAATATGACAAACACAAAATAGTCCGATTCAAGGATCGAAGATCAACCTTGATTTATCCAAAATGCGTAACGCACCCACATAAAAACTGCAAATATCAATGTAAGAATTGTAATAACAGTTTTATTTGTTCTTCCTGTACTGCATCTGAACAACATAGAGGCCATATATTTGTAGAAGTTTTAGAAGTTTACAAGGCGAAAAAAGAAGTAATTGAAAAGGACACAGAGAAGTTACAAAATATTATTACTCCTAAATACGAAGATATTGCACTCGACTTGGAAAAGCGCCTTGGTAGCCTTGACGGCGGATATGAGACACTTACAACAAAAATTTCCAAACATGGAGAGGAATGGCACAGAAAAATCGACATCGTTATAAACAATATAAAAACCGAATTGAGTGAGATAAAAGTGAAACACAAAGAGATTTTACAGAAATATTTGGATGAAATTAAACAGACGCAGTCTCTCATAAATAAAGCGTTACTGGCTATGAAGGAAATTAAGGAATCTACCGAAGTATCTCAAACTATTGAATACAGTACTAAGATCAAAGAATTCAGCAACTTGCCACCCAAAATTACGGTAAGAATGCCGACGTTCATTCCAAAACCAATAGACCGTGAGAAGATGTATAGTTTGTTTGGACAGATCACCCCATTATCTACTGCAACAGAAGAAAATGCCAAGTGGCCAAACCAACCAAAACCTTTAATCAGGGAATTACTGAGGGAACCTGTTCTTGTTACCACAATACAGACGGGGTATATCTATACACTGAGTGTGGCATGTGGAAGTGAAGAAAAGATATGGACGAGTGGATCGTCCAATAAAATCAAATGTTTCAACATTAATGGTTCACTCCATCAAACAAACACCACAAAATCGGGACAATTGCTTAGAAATATAGCTGTAGACGTTAATGGAGATCTTCTGTACTCTGATGTTACGTCAAAAACAGTAAATATACTAAAGAATGGACAGACAGAAGAGTTAATCAGATTACAGGGATGGGTGCCTACTGAGCTGTGTATATCCTCTACAGGTGATCTCCTGGTTACCATGCACACTGATGATTACACTGAATCCAAAGTTGTTCGTTACTCGGGATCTACAGAGAAACAAACCATTCAGTATGATGATAAAGGTAAACCTCTGTATTCTAGGAATAGTTATATTAAATACATTACAGAGAACAGAAACCATGACATCTGTGTAGCTGACTTTGGGGCTGGTGCAGTAGTGGTGGTTAATCAGGATGGGAAGCTCCGTTGGAGATACACCGGTCATCCTTCCGTTACCAAGAACAAACCATTTGAACCCTTTGGTATAGCAACAGACAGCCAGAGTCATATCCTGACAGCAGACGGTATCAAACATTGTATCCACATTCTGGATCAGGATGGACAGTTTCTCCGTTACATTGATAACTGTGATCTAAAGGAGCCGTATGGTTTATGTGTGGACAATAATGACAATCTGTTTGTGTGTGAGGATCAAAGTGCAAAAGTAAAAAAAATCAAATATTTACAATAGGCAAGAATGTTTGATAGTGTTTTAACAAAATCATATCATTGAGACCTAAATGTTAAATACTTGCGCTGATTTACATGTACGATCAAGCAATGAAACGATATCTTTTTGAACAATTGTGCTCTCTTTAAATTGTCATTTACAAGGAAATCTTATGTGTAGCAATGTTTGTTTTTTTGTTTTTTTTCTTCACTTTTTAAACATTTATTCGATCATATATATGTAACAAAACAGAAGGTAGTGAGCCTGCGCAGAGGCTTGGTGCAACATACATTATGGAACTTTTTTGTACTACAGTTTAGCACGAAAAAGAGGAGAAAAATATTCATTTACTAGTATATTTCCGCATATATGAAATGTTTCATACTAAGCATGTCATTAATACATAGTACAGCAAAGATAGAAGGAAAAAAAATAACGAAGTTGTTACATGAAAAATATATAGATATCATACATATATTTAGATTTGTACATAAGTAGTTAGCAGGTTTATGTAACAGTATATTTCTCTGTTAGATGTGTAGGGGGAATAACAGTATAAGTGTCCAGAGAATCCCTCTACCAGTTTTATAATCTAAAGGTCTGGTCACCTTTAGAGTTATATTTTTCCGTTTCAAAATATTTTAGACACAATGGCATTCATTTACAAGTAAATTTTCAACTATAAGCTGTCTCTGGTGATGTAAAGATGGAGAAGAAAACATCATAATATTTAGATTTGTACATAAATATATCTAATACATTTAACAGCAATATATTTTTCTGTATATTTTTCTGTGCTTTTTTCTTCAAATAATAATATTTACAATTTATTAATGGTCAGCCAAAATAGTAGCACCAGTTCTTTCGCGCTCATTACTTTATAAATGACACTGCAATTTCAGCTGACAACTAAAATGTCTTAAAGTTATTAGTTGTAAACATCAACAATATACTGTAAAACTATTTTTAAAACACCCTGACCATTCTCCTTTAGAATCTAAGAGGTAATATTAAAAATGTTTAGTAGAAGAGTTCACTGGTATACTGTGGAATCATCATTATTCGTCGGGGACCAATGTTCATGGTTTTCGTGGGTAGCTCTTGCTCAATGATTTACATCGCCAAAAATCATTATATATTAAATCACTAGTTTAATACAAGCGTCAATATCTACAAAATAGAATTGCTACTAATGAAATCCCCTCCCCACAAAACAAGAAAAGTTTGACTACCCACGAACATTGACTCTCACGAATAAAAATGATTCAACAGTACTGTAGCTTAATAAGAATAGTTGTAATGCTTTAAAGTCTTTGAATTAAAAGTAAATTCAAAGAGAAGATTTATTACGATAATGTCATTTATGAGATATCCTTATTGCAGTGTACTATTCATAGGTGTCTGTTGAAGCCAAACATTTTGAATGTGCAAATATCTTAAAGTCTGTTTTGTTAATGTCTGACTGGATTAAAAATCCATTTGTATCATCAAGTAAACATATTCTTCTGGAATTCAGACGGTTGTTTGGAATAACTCTTTTATCGAAAGTCAACAAATTCCGAAAATAAATCCCTGTCGGTTTTGAAAGTCAGTTCTATGAGAAATATATTTCTACTAGGTTTAGGTATCACCTATATGATTGGTGAATAATCTCCTACATTGTGAGGCGGAGATATTTTCATAAACTGCAGGTTTTGATAGGTTCATGGCAAATGTTTGAGGGTGAAAATAAGTATCAATTCAGTCAAACAACAATTATTTTGTATGTACGCTACGAACTTGTCAAATTTTCAAAATATAAATGTTCATCATCTTTAATGTCAGTGTTCTATGGTTTTGCTATACCAGTTAGAGCCAGATGCAGTTAGATGCATATTGGATGTGAATAGTCTGAAGCTATTGTTATATGTATATTTGTTGTATCATATATTAAGTAACTTATCATTTCTAGTTCTTTGTATTTTTTTCTTAAATAACCTTTTCTTTTCATGATTTCACGAGGTTGGAGTCTATTTTATTCCAATTCTTTTCAAAATAAAAACAGTAATGACGCTTGTTGTTTATTAGATATATGAAACGACAAGTCCAGTGTAGCTGGATGGTTTATGTGTTACCGGTCGATTTCATTGTCTTGTAATTATTTCTGTTAAAACTAATAATCAGACACATATAAAGTTTAAAAAAATCAAACCGACCGAACAAAAAAGGCCAATACGCTTTATATCTTTGATATTTATATGTATACTCTAAAACTTTTGGAATTTACTTTGTACATTTTATTTTTCAGCACTTAAGGTCTAAACAATTTTTAAAAATAAGTTATAGAACTAGACACGATCTCGTTGCGAGCAACGAGGAGGTCTTCCGTCCGATTTTTAAAAGGTAAATCACGTCATCGACTTTAATTTTCGACAACAAAACATGATATGGAAATAGGAGTGAAGTACTAATGCTTACCTTTAATGCTTTTTATAAGTTCTCTAACGTTGCTTTTTTAAATACTTGCATTGCTTTCAATTGAAATAGACAAGATTAAACTTTTTTACCTCTGGCCCCTAATATCCCTAGTTAGGTAACGCATGAGAAAATCATTATATTGTAAGGATATATAAACGTATTATACCTAAAGTCTGTCCCAAGATATTTTTGCCACACATTCTCTTAAATTATTTGATATTTGTAAATATCTCTTGATTCAGACGATGTTCATTCGATAGTATGAAAAAATCCCAAGATTTCCCTTTTGAAACGCCCCCTCTAGCTTGTCAGCTAAAAAAAGAATGTCTACGGGGATTTTGCATTGCATCAGCCATTATAAAGCCCGGATGATAACTTTAAAAAATTGTGCTAGATATTCCGAAAGACTTCCGAATTGAGGAAAGATGTAAACATTCCCCATTATAAATATCCGTAGGAAATCTGTTTTCGATCCTGTGAATGTTTACGAAGGAAAAATGGTAATTTGTAAATGAAGTTTGACCCCTAAAAACGTTATTACCTAATTACGTAACACATGTTAAAATCAATAGATTTCTTGGATACATAACAGTTGAGATCGACACAAAATTTTAAATTTTGTTTAATTCATGTGATTTTGAATGACAACAGTTGTGAATGGAATTGGAGATCATTGTGGAGAATAAGCAGGCATTGAAAATAATTAATGCACATGATCATGCACATGACAAATAAAGTGTCTTACACATGTAAATCTTAATGTTAAAGCTGCTTGGTCCGATTTTCAATAAAATAATTGTACGCTTTTAAACGATGGTTATGCTAAGTATGTGTGCAATAATATACGTTGCAGTACATGTAGTTTTCCCTGTCAATTAAGCCATATTTCAATGAAAAAATTATGTACATGTTGAAACTCGTTGAATCCGGATGTTGTTTATTACGGCATGCTGCCCAATCCGGCGACATTATTCAGCCCCTTGACATTTTCCCATCATTTTTGTTTTAAAAAAAATTGTGCAATCCGGATCCTATCTATTCTGTTAACCGGCGCAATGAAAAAGCCTACTGCATATTATTTGTGAGAGTTATCTCCCGTAGTCCGTCCACTTATCGATCGATCGGCCTTCTGCGAGATATTAATGCTCAATTATTGACCAATTTTTCTGTCGTTGCTATTGATTTAAACAACTGTTAATATAGATCCAAAGAAGCAACTTTTTTCAGTTAATACCGTAAAGTCTTGTTATGAATTGCAATTGGATAATTAGATTATAGTTCACCCAATTTTTTTCAGGCCGTGATTCAGGATACTGCGGGAGTAAGACTGCCGATATCGTTTGTTATCCCCGTTGCATGGCTACACGTACAGAGTTGCATATTATTCTGTCAAAATGCTCAATTTTTTTTTTATATAAAATTCTCATTTATATTAATATTTATCTATTGTTTCCCTGCATCAAAACAGTTCTCGCCATCAGGTATTTCAGCCACCTGTTGACTTGTTAATGTTTTGTTTAACAATTTACGATTAAGCATGCACTTTTCAGGTAAATCGGATGTTTGAAAAATTATCAATAACGACGATTTAATTCAAGGATTTCCATCGTATGTATTCCGTTATGGATTTATTGTTTGAAAAAAAATATTTAAAATGAAAATTTGTACCGTAAATAAGATCGATGAAATCTAATATAATTCAGAACAATTGAACATTTTGCAAGAATACACGATCAGGATCTACTGCATTAAATACTAAAATTAATTTGCAACAATATCCTCTTAACCGGATGTTGCCTAATCCGGCCATTTATTTTTTTCAGAACCACCCTCCGCCGGATTAGACAAGTTTTGTTGTGTATTCGCAAAATAATCGACATAAAAGGGTTTTGCGTTATTTCGCCGCGTGTTTAAACTGGCCCCTTACGTCGAAGCTAGTATGATTGTATTACGACTTAGACATCTGGATTTTTTATATAATCTATTATAACATATAAAATATACAGCATGACTATTTAAACAAAAAAAAAGCAGTGTACATTTGTTCATTAATAGTTTTGATGTTTACGTTGTTTATAATCATTGCAAAACATGCAGGATGAATAAACTCAATCATTCGGAGGATGAAACCCAACGGTTTCCTTTTTTAAACATTCCAATGATGTATTTTGGGGGGTTTTTGTATGCCCCAAATTTATTTTAATTTACTTTGAATATTTCTAACGTTGAAAGGAGAGCACTTCCGTTTAAATACGTCTATAACTTTGTAAGATTATTCATTAGGTTTGCAAGGAAAATTATTTGATACTGTAATGGCCGACAAATCGGAACATGCAGCTTGAAGAAATTTATTATACCTCGAAACGTTATTTCAAATCAGGCACCAAACAATGAAGGGAAATGGAAATATTCGGCGGATCCAAATGTTAAAATATTCTTATGATAAAAATTGGTATTTATGGCAAACAGATTAATCATTTTTTATCTCTTAAAGATATAATCGCACCTGTGTTTTGTATCCATCTCTTTTAACTCTTTGTAGCCAAATCTGTCAAAATTCGTGGTCGTTTCACCCTCTTGTTGCAACCCCAAACCCCGCTGAAATGTTCACAATCGATGCGCTGATGAACGAAAGACTCGACTGGAAAAACTTGCTGCATAGGCCGTCTAACATTATTAATTTTAATGATGAATTCAGAAACTTTTACATTTCAAAAAGTGTCATTTTTTGTTAAGTTACAGGAACATTGTCATTCATGCACATAAAATTTGTACAAATTAAGTTATAAGTTATTCAAGTTATTCAACCAGTGTTTGAAATTTGAGACCGTTCTTGAAATATTTGGGAAAGAAATTTTAGGGGTCATCCTTTCTTC
Organism: Magallana gigas; assembly: GCF_963853765.1. Lineage (NCBI taxonomy): Eukaryota > Metazoa > Mollusca > Bivalvia > Ostreida > Ostreidae > Magallana > Magallana gigas. The sequence goes on from NC_088856.1 coordinate 27,244,563, forward strand.
TTCTTATTGGGCCCGTGTAACAAATTTGAGCCATTTCCGAATAAATGTGTGCACAAAATCGTTAATAAAAGAATGCAGGTAACGGTAGCTTTTAACACGGGAGCAGGGAGTGCTTTAAAACTCATATTTACATGTATTAATTTACCTTGTAAAATTATCAGTCATAGGCATTAGATAACTGATATTGCCTGATTGGCGAATTTGATTTGCCTATTGACTCCATGACATCTACAATTTCGCTTAGTTAAACGTACACATTTTAAAAAAATTGTATATAACACTGGAGTCGGAAGCAAATTGAAAGTGGGGGGGGGGGGGGGGGCCTAGACTAATCCTCAGAAATATTGAGAAAAAAGTAATTCCCAAAATCATGGAAATCCTAATCCGGGGGGGGGGGGGGGGGGGGGGGGGGCTAGACTGCATCTGAATCCAACTTCTCAGTCTTTCAAGGTATATTTAGGAACAATAATCTTTCCTGCGAGAAAAAGTGGGGGGGGGGGGGGGGCTGAACCCTCTATCAGGCTATGTTTGTAATGGTTAGGTATAACTTTGCAAAAAAAGTCCCCCCCCCTAGCCCCCCCCGGTTCCGACGCCTATGTATAAGCATGTACTCCAATCAGGTGTTGTACTTTACAGAACGTTTTTTACGCGATCGCCGAGCGCTTCTTTTTGGGGAAGAACAGTCCTAATCAGACAGCAAATACATAATACAGCATACAGACGTTTTTATTAATATAATTATATATAATTTATGAATAAACTATTTAAATGTGCTTGGATATGCAAATTTTAAAGCCAATTCGATTTGTATTAGACAATTAATCTACTAAGTCTAGTGTTCGCTACTCGATCTTCAACTGTCCGAATACAGTCAAAACTTTTACAATGAATGTACATGTACATTACATTTTTAAAACTCACATATTCTTTCAGAATCAAAACAAATTAATTTATAAATGAATAAAATCAGCAATGAGTTTGCTTTTTAATGAATCTGACTACCACTGAGAAGAGGTTATACCAATATTGTGACCCTTATTATTTTACGGCCTGAATGTAAATAAAACCTCAACTTGTTTAAAAATGGTTTGTTTTATCGTGCCCGTACCTACCGCAAGCATGTAACATTGGACTTCTTAAGCTGCCTTATCTCAAACGCTTTTTAAATATATTTCAACTTTTACTTACTACATCCTGCTTAACACACACTCTCTCTCTCTCATAACTCATAAAAATTCTAATATTTTGTTAGCCAAATGAAGTATCACATTATCATAGATATGTGAATATCGCCTATATTTTGTTGAAATTGGTAGTGTAATGCATTTAATTCTCAGCAGCAAAATGTCACAAACGGACACAAGTGAATTTATTTACATTTCAAATCGTACGAATGTAAAACGTACAATTGTATCATATTCATTGATGGCAGCTTTTTTTTCCCTTTATTATACGAACTATGATTTAAATCAATGGTTTGATGCATCGTTAACCAATATAATTGGAAATGAAAATAACAACGAATCAATGGGCATTGGAATGTGTGATAACGTATAAACACGAGAAGCATGTGTCCTACAGTGAATCGACTGTCAACTAGCGGGTGTGTTCTCCGAACGCCTACTCCTCAATTAAAAATAATAATTGGTCAAGGCAATTATGGGGCCCTCTAAGGGGACACAGATAGACTTTACCTGTATATACTTTGGGACACAGGTAGACTTTACCTGTATATACTTTCGTTCACAGGTAGACGACATTGTCTTATTTTTAATTTAAAAAAAAGATGCAATAAATAGTGCTAATGGCTGCATGTACCTGACATTATATTAAAAATACCATATTTTTTTAATAACCTAAATGTTTCACTGAAATAAAATAATCATTAAATAAAAAAAATTAAAATTAAATATTTTTCTTCATTTTTAAACTTACATCTTAACAAAATAAGAATAAACCATTATTTCTTAAGGTATAAATCAAAATCAGAGATTTTAAATGATGATTCTCTAAATTATGACTGAGATAAAATTATGATAAAAAATCACTTTCTTCAACAAGTTTGTCCAAGCTTTGAATAAATAAATGAACGTGAAGAAACTGATAAGAAGAGCAGCCGTCCTACCCCTAGTTCCTCTAGACAGCATCGAAGACGTGTGGTCCTGGAAGACCGCGATGAAGCCGACCTTACGGAAGTGAGAGAGACCTTTACAGACTATGTGACAGAACAGTGGGTGAATGGTGACAGACTTATTTGGAATAATTTCGGAACCAATGGACCACGGACCAATAACAACTTAAAAGCATGGCACGGGAAGCTGAAGAGGATGGCCCTACACGCGCACCCAAACATCTACACTGTCATCAAGATCTTCAAGGACATCCAGAACGGCAAAGAAATTCTACAGATCCAGAAACAAAGAAGTACGCGAACATCAAGAGGAGACTGCAGACCCTGAAGGAGCGATACCAAGACGGGATCATCGACCTTATGACCTACGCAGATTCAGCTTCGGAACTTCTTTATTTAGGACATTGACATAGTGACAGTGAAAGAGAAAGGACATTATGACAGACTCCGTGCCCATACTAGTATATGTGTAAATATTGTATATATACTGATATGAATTATACTTTTTAAAACTTAATGTCATTTTGAAATTATATGTAGTGCTAATAAATTAAAATTGATTCAATGTTTTCTTTTTATTTATGCAACAATTTTAATTATAAAGACATTCAAAATTTAACAAAAATTACAAACTGTTATATTATTTTTCATTCAAGGAAACACAGGTAAAGTTTACCTGTGCCCCTTTAGAAGGCCCCATAATTGCCCAGTATAATTGAATAATGATAATTGGGCAGTAGGCGTTCGGAGAATCAGCCAACTAGCGCGGCATCTCCTCGGCCCGTGTTATGAAAATGTACACTCAACGTGGTGGGTTTGAACTGTTAACGTTTGCAGTTTGATAACTGAATTTAATTTTCCAACAATAAAACTGTTTCATGACATAGACAAGAACACAAAGAACGCCTTTTTTTAAATGACAGCCATACTATCTATTTTTTTTTTAATTGCAAAACAGCAATACTTCATAGGTAATAATATAGTCTTTTTTTTATTTACTCTTTAATATCGTTAAAATCTGAATTCATTGTGTTTGCAGCTACATAAATAAACCCGTGTGTGCATTACAACAATGCGTATATCTTGTGTATTGGATAACGGCAGACCGCTCGCTAGTCCAGCCGCGACCTATTTTCTCGGCCGCGGGTAAGGATCGGATACGTATAATTGTTTACATACATGAAGCTCGGAATACAGCTAGCAAAATTTTAAAATGCGACTCAAATACATTGCATAGAAGCAATTCTTATACACGTAATATATTTCCCTAGAAAAGAATTAAACCGTTTAAACACTCCGAATGCAAGCTAGTACACTGTCTATTGTTGTATACAATGGAGGCAGCCATGTTAGTTTCTAATTTATTGACATACACATAAAAGACAAAACCAAAGACGGATAACTTCCGGATTTCAAATAGAAAACAATTGAGTATGTGACATCCCTCTCTTTCCATCAAAAGCAAAATATTATGCATTTGTAATGAAAAATTGACTAGAGATTACGCAAGACTAGATTTTCATGCAAAAACAAAATACATAATTTCTAAACTCTAAATTACAGTTTTTAAATTGTTTTTGTTAATTTTTCAATGTAATAGCTATTTAACGCAACACAATGAGTCATTCAATATAGTCACTGAATTTTGCTGGTGGTCTGACGGTCCTGCCTGAGCGCGTGGTTTGGGGTTGAACTGGAACAGGTGCGTTGTTTGGTTCAGCAGTGATGTTTGCATCTTTTTCATTACTGTGGTCCAAACGGTCCTGTAACTGAATGCTATCACGCAAATCTTCAGGATTCACACAATTTCGCATGCCATCATTTCGCGGTGCATTCTCAGCACGGTAGTTGGTTGCGCGAAGGTGTCTTCGGTTCCTACGCAATTTCCTTCCATCTGACGACTGAACAACATAGGATCTAGGTGATGCATGCTGTTCAATGACTTGACCAGGTTTCCATTTTCCCTCTGTGTACAGAAATACTGCGTCTCCTGCCTTAAGCGGTTCCAATCCAGGTCCTGCATGTTTGTCAAATTGGATTTTATTATTCAGTTGGCGAGATTTTAATTTGGCTGCGATTTCTTTGGCATCTAATCCAAGAGGTTTTAGCAAGGGCGCAGAGGTTGGAAGTGATGTTTTAAGTCGGCGGTTGAGAAAAAGTTGTGCTGGTGATAATCCGATGTCTAGCGGTGTGTTTCGGTAGTCCAAGAGTGCCTTGAACAGGTCTTTAGATTTCATGATGAGCCTTTTGACTGTTTGTACAGTTCGTTCTGCCTGGCCATTTGATTGAGCGTAGTGTGGACTGCTGGTTACATGTTTAAATTCGAACTCAGACGAAAAGTCTTTGAAATCTGCAGAGGAAAACTGGGGTCCATTGTCGGTAATCATTTCATCGATGAGTCCGTATTTTGAAAGCAGCTCTTTTAAGCAGTTGACAGTTGTTTTGCTTGACAGGTTTTCTAGTTTTATTACTTCGGGCCATTTGGAAAAGTAATCAACGACTAGTAGGTAATGGTGTTTCTCGTGTTCAAATAGGTCTGCAGCTAGTTTCGACCAGGGCCGATCTGGTATCTCTGGCATTAACATTGGTTCCTTTGCATTGATGTTTTGATGTTGTGCACATAGTCCACATGACCTAACTCGGTTCTCGACATCTGTTGACATGCCAATCCAAAAGAGAACTTCACGGGCACGTGCTTTGCACTTGACTATCCCAAGATGCGATTCATGAATCTTGTCCAGCATTGAGTTCTGTAGTGCTCTGGGTACAATGAGTTTGCTTGACTTGTAGAGAAGTCCGTCCATGACAGATAGCTCATCTCTGAAGGTCCAATAAGGTCGCAGGTTATAGGAAACATTGCTTTTTTCTTCAGGCCATCCATCCAATATGGCGTCTTGTAGTTCCTGTAGGTGTTCATCATTTGCAGTTTCTTTCTGGAACTTCTCGTACATCTCTTGTGAAATTGGTAAATGAGAAATGAGATGGATCTCATTGACATTGATATCAGGAACTAGTATTTCTTTGGTTTCAGGTAGGTATGATCTGCTCAGATGGTCTGCTAAGAACATCTCCTTACCAGGTTTGTACTTGACTTCAAGGTCATATTTTTCTAGTGCAAGTAGGAGTCGTTGAAGTCTTGGAGGTGTTTTGTGAAGAGATTTTTGGAAAATTGACTGCAATGGTTTGTGGTCAGTCTCTATGAGTACTTCACGTCCATAAACATATTCATGAAATTTGTTGCAACCATACACAATTGCTAGGGTCTCTTTCTCAATTTGAGAGTACCGCTGTTGAGTTGGCGTAAGTGCTCTTGATGCGTAAGCAACTGGTCTCTGATTTTGGATAAGTACTGCGCCTAGTCCTTTTGAGCTAGCATCAACACTAAGTGTAAGAGGTTTGCTCGGGTCATAATACTGAAGAATAGGTGCATTTGTAGCCATATCCTTGAGTTTAAGGAAGCTTGTTTCCTTCTCTTCATCCCAGTGCCATGCTGTGTTCTTCTCCAGCAGTGTTCTTAGGGGTGCACTGACTGTAGACAAGTGAGGCATGAATTTGCTGAGATATTGGATGAATCCCATAAATGTTTGTAGATCTTTCAAGCATGTCGGTTTTACCATGTTGCATACAGCTCTGATTTTTTCTGGATCAGGTTTGACTCCTTTGCTTGTGAGTCTATGGCCAACATATGTGACTTCCGATTTTCTAAATTCACATTTTTCTGCACTGAGTTTGAGATTGTACTCCATTGCTCTCTCTAACACTCTCTTCAATCTTGCGTCATGTTCTTCCTGATTGGATCCCCACACCAGGATGTCATCAATAATAGCTTCTGCTCCCTCGATATCCAAGACCATTTGCGAGATCACTTTCTGGAACACTTCTGGAGCCGATTTGATGCCGAAAGGTAAGCGTGTAAATCTAAAGCGTCCAAATGGAGTGTTAAACGTGCATAATTTTGAGCTTTCCTCATCCAGTCTAAGTTGCCAGAATCCACTAGTGGCATCCAGTTTGGTGAATATTTTGGCATTTGGCATCTGTGAAATAACTTCCTCCACTGTTTTAAGAGGATAGTGTTCACGACAAATTGCTTTATTTAAGTCTCTTGGGTCAATACAAATTCTAATTTTGCCATTCGGTTTAATGACTGTGACCATCGAGTTAACCCATTCTGTAGGTTCTTCCTGTTTCACAATAACTCCCATCTCGGTCATTCGATCCAATTCTGTCTTGACTTTGTCCTTGATTGCAATAGGTATCTTTCTTGGTGGATGTACTACTGGAGTGACTGTTTTGTCTACACCTATAGTGTGCATGCCAGGCAAGCATCCAAGGCCTTTGAACAAATTTTCATACATGTTGCTATTTACTATGTCTTCCGGTAATGCACTAGGAGTCAAGCTGTAAATGCGTTGCACCATCTTCATTTCTTGACAAGTTTTTGCTCCAAGAATAGCTTGTACATCCTCTCTGACTATATAAAAGTCAACCTGAAAGTCTTGATCTCTGTGACGGCATGTAAGGGAGGTGATGCCCATAGGTTTAATGAGATGTCCAGAATATGACTTGAGTGGGACATCTTTTCTCCGGATTTTAGGTTCACTGCATGTGGCTTTCAATGTTGCCAAAGACATAACATTGCACTTAGCACCTGTGTCCAACTGAAATTTTACAGGTACATTGTTCACAAGGATTGTCTCTTTCCATTCATCCATAGTCAGAGAGTTTACTTCTTCTATGGTATCGATAAATAGTTCTGATTCACTTTCAGAGTTGGTGTTGTCATCCACGTGGAGTGTGTGGAGTTTATGTGGCTTCGGTTTCATAGGCTTGAATTCCTTGTATGTAGTTGATGACAAACATACTGAGGGAAAGTGATGCTTTTTGTTACATTTTGTGCAGAGTTTTCCATAGGCAGGACATTGTCTCGGTTCGTGTACGCCACCACAGTTTCGGCATGGATATTTTGATTTTTCAGATGTTCCCCTGTTGAATTTTCCATAGTTTCCGTGAGCATACTGAGAAGGGGTTTGTTTTTGCTTGGTAGCTACAGCATTTATTGAATTATCTTCACCATTCATTGTTTTCAACTGTGCCTTTGATATTTCCTGAGTTCTTGCAAAATTAATTGCCTTCTCAAGTGTCAAATCTGAACCCTCGTCGATACACTTAGCCCTGACTTTGTGGTCTTTAGTTCCAAACACAATGGCGTCTCTTATCATGTCATCCGCATCTTTGTATTCACAGTCTTTCACTAATAACTTAAGCTCTGTCAAATACTCCTCAAAAGTGTCCGAATCTTTTTGAACCCTGCTTAGAAACTTGTATCGGGAATAGATTTTGTTTGATTTGGGTTTGACGTGTTTCTCAAAGTTCGTATACAGTACGTCTAGTTTCTTGCTATCTTCCTCCGAGAGATCCCATGTAGAGTAAATGTCCCTACCTTTGTCTCCTATCCAGATCATCACGTAGTTGCATTTCTGGGCTTCCGATGCTTTTATAAGGGGGCCTGCAAACCAAAACTGGCAATGTTGTTTGAATGACTTCCACTGTGTAACTAGGTCGGGTGCATTCCAGTCCATCTTCGGGCTAGCTCCTGCTATTCCTTCCATTTTTCGTCTTTAAAAGGTGGCAGCGGTATGTTAACAATTTTTAAGATTGTATTTTTCTGCCGATGGCCTCTAATGATGGGCGAATTTCGTAGATTTATTCTGACACCATGTTGTATACAATGGAGGCAGCCATGTTAGTTTCTAATTTATTGACATACACATAAAAGACAAAACCAAAGACGGATAACTTCCGGATTTCAAATAGAAAACAATTGAGTATGTGACATCTATGGTATTAGGTAAAGGTATAATCTTTTTTATTTACTATTAAAATCATTAAACTCGGAAGTTTTGTGTTTGCAGCTACATAAAAAAAAACCATGTTTGCATTACAGCAAGACGCAAATCTTGTGTATTAGATAACGGCAGACCGCTCGCTAGTCCATTCGTGACCTATTTCCTCGGCTGCGGCAAGGGATCGGATACGTAATTGTTAACATACACAGTTCGGTATACAGCTAGATTTTAAATGCGACTCAAATGCATTGCATAGAAACAGTTCTTTTATCCATAATGTGTTTCACTAGAAAATAACTAAAATGTTTAAACACTTTCCGTGTGTAAACCGGTATCCTTTATGTCAGTTATACTCACAAATACCCCGTTTATTTGCCAAATAAAACACAAGTATATGGTAACAAGTCTGGCTTTTTACACTCATATTACGCAATACCCGAAGAAAATATTATTGTAACGACATTAATAAGATCATAATGAACAACTTTTGCCGCGACAGCCATATCGAAATCTTAACCGCTTTTGAGTTACAAAGTGAAAACTTTGAAGGGTTCTAGGTCCTTAATTTGAGGGGCCGGCCCCTTTTTCTAGGAGTCAAACAAAAGATCTTGTAAATATAAATTTTTGTTCTTCTACATGTCTTAACAAAATATTTGTGAGAAAAAAGATAATCTAAGAAAACCAAGCAAAATTACAACGCTTTTTTCATCTCACTTTTTGAGCCCTACCGAGCTTTAGCGCCTTTTGTGCCTGAAATTTATTAATGCCTTATTACATATCTACAATCTTTTGTCTATCATTCCTGAAATTTTGAACTTAATATCTTTTATAGTTTTTGATAACTCTCTTGGACAAGCCGACACTCTGAAAATCAAGAAAACGTCGATATTTCAAAAACGGAAATGACGTCATCAACCAAAAAAATTTCCGATCAAGTTTAAACTAATGTCAATAAGATCTGCAAATTTTATTAAAATCGATCAAACAGTTTTCGAGTAATCGCTGACACAAAATCGGTAAGAAAACTAGAGCAAAGCTCGTTGCAAAGCAACGAGTGGGTCTTCCGTTAATGTCAAGAGTAAAGCTTGATGTTCCTGCAAGAAGCAGAGTGTTTAAATCAATAACAAGAGCAACTTAAACTAAAAGATAAAAATAAATACGAATGATACTATGTACGAATTAACAAAAACCTTAACGATTCTAAGAACGACTTAACAAAACAATAATTCTGAAGGTGTCAAAGTACTTAACAAAAATCGAATTATTTTTGGTACGAATTTGAACTTTACGCTATTTTTGAAACCAAAAACGCAGAATCAAAATTTCCGAAAAATCAATTTTTAAACCCCGATATCTGTTATGCATCATCCGATTTAAAAACGGATTTTAGTTTTGTACTCATCATGAAAATTACCGTAGGTTACATGTTTAATTTTTAATATTGAAAAAAAAATGAAAAACTAAAACAAGAGGCAATTGGGCCACATCGCTCACCTGAGGAACAATAGGTATGATAAAATCAGCTTAATGGAGTCACAATGTAAACTATCTGGACAATGTACAATAATACATGTAGATCCTGTATAAATAAAATCCATTTTCCCCCCTAAATATTCTTATGTTTATAATCATTAGTTCCTTTTCTAAAAGGATGATTTTATATTGATTTTATAGTCATATCGCATGTTGAGTATTGCAGTTCTCAAAAAGATCCTCAACAATAGTTTATATATATGGGATATAAACCTACATCAAACTCTGAACCTTCTTGTGAGGCCAAAGAACTGTCCTGGGGCCAAAGTCTTAACAATTATAAAGAATCATCTGGCTGATTAGTTTCTGAGAAGAAGATTTTTAGATATTTACTCTATATATTCCTATGTGAAACTTTGACCCCCCCCCCACCCATTGTGGCCCAAACCTGACCCCGGGGTCATGATTTTCACACCTTTGTATCTACACTCCCTGAGGATGCTTCCACAAAAATTTCAGCTTTCCTGGCTGATTAGTTTCTGAGAAAAAGATTTTTAAAGATTTTCTCTATATATTCCTATGTAAAAATCCATTCCCCCATTGTGACCCCACCATACCACCTAGGATTATGATTTGAACAAACTTGAATCTACACTACCTGAGGATGTTTCCACTTTAATTTGAGCTTTTCTGGCCTAATAGTTTTTGAGAAGAAGATTTTCTCTATATATTCCTATGTAAAACTTGATCCCCCTCTTGTGGCCCCTCCCTACCCCCGGGGACCATGATTTGAACAAATTTGAATCTACACTACCTGAGGATGCCTCCACACAAGTTTAAGCTTTACAGGCCGAATAGTTTTTGAGAAGAAGATTTTTGAAAAATACCAACAAATTTTCAATAATTCTCAATTATCTCCCCTTTAAAGAGAGCGTGGCCCTTCATTTGAACAAACTTGAATCCCCTTCACCTAGTGGTGCTTAGTGCCAAATTTGGTTGAAATCTGCCCAGTGGTTCTTGAGAAGAAGATGAAAATATGAAAAGTTTACAACAACGACAACTTGTGATCAGAAAAGCTCACTTGAGCCTTTGGCTCTGGTGAGCTAAAAACAAAATAAAGGAAACATAATTGCATACTTTTATTGAAAAACAAATTTTCACAGCTAACAATTCTAAATTATTTTAAACAGCCATAATTTTGTTTGTTATAATTTCTTATCAAACACAAACCACAACAAGGCATGATGCTTTCTTAAAGTTCCATTACAGTAACTGTTCATGAATTATCCGATTTAATTTGAATTACTGGTAAATAGTCTGTAGAACACATTAGGAATATGCATGTGGGTAGAGGTGACAGGTTAACCTCAAGAGCTGAAAAGAATGAACAGGTAAAAACCATGTGGCCACCAATAGCTGAAATTAAAAAAATCAATAAGCTGTGTTAATACATGTACCGGTACTAATAATAGCTGTGTTTACATTAACATATGCATAGTATTTCTGAAAAAAAATACACTGACCATGCAGTGTAATTAGTATGACATATCCCGATACGTGACATTAGATGGCACAGGACAGTTTTTTTGATACATTTCATTGTAGCCTGGGGACGTGTGTCTTTGGAACCCTGTAACTAGAATTTCCTCAGTTCCCATTCAGCAAAAATACCTTTAATTCACTCTTTATAAGGCCAATCACCAATTTCTGAAGAAAATTACTAGTCAAAACCTGTAAAATTTTTCTACATACTGGTTTTTATGAGATTTTGACCCTTCCATATTTTGTTAATTTTTCATGATTTTTCAGCTTTTTAGACCTCCCCCAGCCAATTCCCTGCAAAGGGTTGACCTTCCGTACCATGTGCATGTTGCACCATCACATGTCAGAAACTTACCGGTGTATAGTTTATAATGCCCCATCTACCTACTTTTCGTGTTATTTACCCTCCCGTCTGTAACTTGCATTTTCACTGTCTAAAGTCAACACAACAGTCATAGCCGCAGGTTTTGCATTTTACTTCTGAATCTCATGTACCTAACATATGGGGCCTACATATTGAATATCAATTTTAACAAGAGACATCCCTCTAACTAAATGATAATCATTAAAAATCATTTCATGAATTTTAGCAACACTCATAAGCCTTCAAGTACAGCAACTCTCAATTTTACAAAAGTATTGATGGGTAACTTTATCCGAAACTGTCCCTTGCTACCTTTAATTTACACTAACATTCTCGGAAAAGTCATCTTGTCTTAAACCTACAAAGCGTATGCTTTTCTGAGAAAAAGTATACCTCATTTTGCCAATTCCATTAAGGATTAAAAAAAAAAAATGGCCAGTTAAGTGAACCCAGCATTTCCACTTTCCTCTATTTAACACAGATTCATAGGGCTCTCCATAAATAAAGCATCTTTACCTAATCTTATAGAGGTCAACTGTTGTTCAACCTCCCTAAATAAGAAACCTTATTCAAAACTACATACATATACATGATATTATCATGACAAAAGCATCACATCACTTAGAAATACCCTTACATGTATACCCTCCCCCTATTTGTTCATTTTCCAAAGAAGCATTAGTTTGAACACTTTAACCTCATATTATGAAACTTGTGGCAATTCCCTTGAGTCAACCATCAGTGATATTGAAAATTGATCTTTTCTTCATAAATGGATGAAATGTAACATTTTTTTCACAATACATGTGATTTCTTGTTTTCATGAAACAGTAAGCTTATAATCATATTTTGTGAATTTCTTATTTATTCTGGTTTCTAGTCTCCTTTTAACTTTGCTAAAATAGTAAGACCTACAAGTGTGATGTTTGCTCTTAATTAAAATGAAATTCAAACACAACCGGGTACCTGGGGACGGATGAGAATTCCATGATAAATGTTCAAATTTTACATGTTTTCCTACATTTTTTATGTATATATACAATAAAAGGGTAAAAATATGTTGTTTCTTGATCATTTCGAGAGTAATTATAATAACAGATGTTATTTCAAGGTCAAATGTACATTTACATATCCAACATGTAATGGAGACAATTGGAAAGAGGGGGTGGCTTTTTGAGTTCTGTAAATATATCTAAAATATCACTTTTGGATAGGAAGGAGCAAAAACTTGAGTTTTTTTTACATATTGTATACTTTGATAACTGCATTTGTCTACATGTGAATTTTATTTGAAAGAAAAATATGCTGTTTAAAAAAAATTGAGTTATATAAGTCAGGTTGCTTAATGTTATTTCAAGAAATCAGACAGCAAAATTGCTGCAAATTTATAATTTAAATAATTCAATTGATCAAAACTCTTTGACAGTATTAATTCTTATCTCGGTAATTAACTTAAGCATATTAATTGTCATCAGGATAGAAAATACCTACTTTCTAAGCCAATTTACTCTAGTGGTGGTCATTCTACACATTTAAAAGGGATTTACTTCCCTTGTATATAGCTAATAAATCATGTAATGACATATATAACCAACAAAATCATCCATTTTCCCAATTTTGGTACAAAATCCACTCAAAATTACAGTTAAATGAGAAATCTGAAAATACCATGTAGTCTTGAAACTTACACTAACATTCTCTGAAAAGTCATCTTGTCTTAAACTTACAAAGCTTATGCTTTTCTGAGAAAAAGTATACCTCATTTTGCCGATTCCATTAAGGATTAAGAAAAATATGGCCATTTAAGTGAACCCAGCATTTCCACTTTCTTCTATTTAACACAGATTTATAGGGCTCTCCATAAATAAAGCATCTTTACCTAATCTTATAGAGGTCAACTGTTGTTCAACCTCCCTAAATAAGAAACCTTATTCAAAACTACATACATATACATGATATTATCATGACAAAAGCATCACATCACTTAGAAATACCCTTACATGTATACCCTCCCCCTATTTGTTCATTTTCCTAAGAAGCATTAGTTTGAACACTTTAACCAAATATTATGAAATTTAAATGCTTCTATTCTGATCAATTGAATTTTTAAGCAGCGTGAAATTAAAACCATCGCAATTGATACTTTAGTAAAAATCATGAAATTTTAACACGGTGGAATTTAAACGACTTACAGTATTTCGTCCGAACAGCCTCAAAGTATAATTTTCTGCTATACCATTTTTTATTAAATGCATTCTACTGGGTTTTTTTTTGCAAATTTTAGCGAGGATTTTTTTCTCTTTTCTTATTAATGACAGGTTTTAAAAACAATATTATGTTTAGTATGTATAAAATTCAATAAACAATTTTACAAAGCTTTGGATTTTAGTTGCACAATGAAAAAATGAGGGATTGCACGATAATACATGCTCATTTTGAAATTTAAAGCATTGTTGATTTCTTTTCCTAGATAGAGATATGCACAAAATGATGTTGCTCTGTGATGCTTTGCCAAGATTAAAAGCATGAGAGAGAGAGAGAGAGAGAGAGAGAGAGAGATCTGATCGAGGCACATGTAGTTAAAATTATTACATACATTTGTCTTACTGTAAAAATTGTTTACAATGTAGATGTGTTCTGCATGTAAAGTTTACCTAAAATGAATCAATAAAATTCAATATATATAAAAGATAAACTACGGTAATCTCAAAGAATTTACAATGGTTCTGTGAAATAATCAAATCTTGAGAAGAATGTTTTTAAGATATCAGGGACATTAACCTAAAATCTGAACTTAAAGTTCTTTTCATCTTGCACTCTGTTTTACATGCTCTTTCACAGGCGATAATCATATATAACGGGAGCCAGACAAAAGTTCTAATTTTAATTAGACTGAATATTTACCATGTCAAATATATTTATTTAATTAAGCACAAGCCTGTCTGAGTTCTTTAATTCATTAATTAAGTGGAGGTGATATGGTAAAGATCTGCTATATTCAAATATTTAGGGTAAAGTTATCATCATGCAAACATGCACTCTAATTACAACATTCTACTCTTGTGTGCCTTTGGACCCCACCCCTTTTAATTGCACTGTTTTACAGTGTGTGGTGTGTTGTTCAATACAAATTAAGACATACATATACATAATAATAAATAGAAATTCAAAAGAGTAGTGTGCAAAACATACACATGAAAATACATTGAACAGATAATATCCCGAGATTTCTCTGACCCAAATGCCCGCTTTTATATTGTTACGCACGTCAAAAGCGGAGTTTAGAGTCAGAGGAATGTCGAATTAGATTGAAAAGTGCACAAACACTTTGAAAAGAAAAAGTCAATACGACATATTCTGTATTGAAACATACCTTTATAATCTGTCATACGTTAGTTGAGCTGAAATTTCCACTATCGCCGTCTTGCAGGCCATTCTTCTGACACACCGCTATCAGCTGTTGTTCGCAGTCAAAACATGGCGAGTTGACATAGTGAATCGTACGATAATTATTTCGATTAAAACTAATAAGACTAATAAAAACTAACAACCTAATTATCGACCGAATTAACGAAATTGTTTCAATAAACACTCTGATTAACTATATAAAAAAGGAGTTCGGTTTTATGACCTGTACGAAATCTTTTCAGCAGGAGTTACTTTATGTGTGAATTTTGCACTATTTTTTAAACCAATAACGAGGAATCAACATTTCCGGAAAAATCAATATTTAAACCCCGATATCTCTGCAATGCAGTATCCGATTTTAAATCGAATTTCAGTTTTGTATTTAGCTTTGCAAACTATACAATATGCATATAATTTTATGTTTTTAATAAAGTTTTATGATCAGTACGAATTGTTACAGTAGAAGTTACTTTCAGTGTGAATTTTGCACTATTTTTGAAACCAAGAACGCGGCATCAAAATTTCCGGAAAAATCAGTTTTTAAACCCCGATATCTCTGTAATTCATGCTCCGAATTTTAAACGGTTTTCAGCATTAGATTCAGCTTAAAAAGCTCTACAAAATACGTATACGTTTTTTGTTTGATCAAAAAATTCAATTTTTCGAAAAATTTGATTCGCTTCCAGTTTCGACCGGAAGTGACGGATTTTTATTATATAGCTTCATTACAGAGGAAAATCGACCAAATCATAACCATTGAAAATTTCAAGCCTCTATCTTAAAGCGTTTTTGAGAAAAGTCCCGGACAAAATGACTTTTTAAAATTTTTAAAAATGACGTAACGTCAAAACGGAAGTGACGTTGTCTTCAAAACTTTAACATCTTTGAGGGACGATTACTTGCTAAAATCTCTGGAAGTTTCATTGAAATCGCTTGAAAACTTTTTGAGTTATGAAGCAAAAAAGGAGTCAGAAAAAAAGAAAAAGTATAATAACTAGAGCAAAGCTCGTTGCAAAGCAACGAGTGGGTCTTCCGTTAATGTCCGAAGTAAAGCTGGGAGTTCCTGTAAGAAGCAGAGCACTTAAACCAATAACAAGAGTAACTAAAATAAAAAGATGAAAAAATCGAATTATTCCTGGTACGACTTAACAAAATCCGAATGATTCTGAGTACGAATTAACAAAAATCTTTTCAATTTCACGAACGACTTAACAAAAAAATCCGAATGTGTTCAAGTACGACTTAACAATTATTTTTGGTACGAGTTAATTTTACTTTGAACATTACGCTATTTTTTAAACCAAGGACGCGGAATCAAAATTTCCGGAAAAATAAATTTTTAAACCCCGATATCTCTGTAACGCATCGTCCGATTTTAAAACGGCTTTCAGTGTTAGATTCAGCTTAATAAGCTCTACAAAACACATATTCATTTTTGATTTGATCAGAAAATTCATTTTTTCGAAAAATTTGTTTCACTTCCGGTTTCGACCGGAAGTGACATATTTTCATTTCCAGCCTTATTACAGAGGTAAATCGACCAAATCATAACCATTGAAAATTTCAAGCCTCTATCTTTAAGCGTTTTTGAGAAACGCCGCGGACAAAATGACTTTTTGAAAATTTTAAAAATGACGTTACGTCAAAACGGAAGTGACGTGATCGAGAAAACTTTAACATCTTTGAGGGATATTAGTTTCACATTATCTCTGAAAGTATCATAAAAATCGGTTGGAAACTTTTTGAGTTATTAAGCCGAGAAGGAGTCAGAAAAAAAAAGAAAAAGTATAATAATAATAACTAGAGCAAAGCTCGTTGCAAAGCAACGAGTGGGTCTTCCGTTAATGTCGAAAGTAAAGCTTAAAGTTCCTGTAAGAAGAAGTGTTTTAAACTTATACCAGGAGACATGAAAACAGAAAGATTTGAAGAAATCCGAATAATTCTTGCAACGACTTAACAAAATCCGAATGGTTTTAAGTACGAGTTAACAAAAACCTTCACGATTTCATGAACAATTTAACAAAAAAAAATCCGAATGTGTTAAAGTACGACTTAGCAATACATTTTTAGGTACGGGTTAATTTAACCAAGAACTTAACACTATTTTGTAAACCAAGAATTTGAGGGGACAGTCCCTTTTTTGTATCAATCGAAATGTCTTCCAAATATAAACATATTTTGTTCAACTAGTGTTCAGGAATTGTTAACCTTTCTCGAGATATCTGAACAACTATGTTTTAGGGACCGACCCTTAAACTCTTACTGGGGCCACCAACAACAGAATTTTAGCTGTCGTATTGTTTAGAACATTATTTTGAACAACTTTTGTTCTATAGTGCTATTCAAAATATTTCTCCTTTTTCCGATATTAATGATTAAAAAAAAATTAATTTCTGGCCCCTTGAAACCCCTAATTACGTAACATATGACTTAGGTATGGTACTGTATAGGTAAACAGCTGTAAGTGAACATTTTTGCTTCTATAATTAATAACAACATATTGTTCAATAAAGAGTTATTATAAAGAGACTTTAGAGCCCCTTTTTCTTGATATCAAATTAAAGGTCTTGCAAATATAAACATATTTTGTTCAACAAGTGTTTATGAATTGTTAACTGTTCTCGAGACATCTGTATAAATGTGTTTTAGGGGCCGACCCTTTAACTCCCTACTGGGGCCATCCACAACGAAATTCTAGTTATCATATTGTTGAAAAACATTATTTTGAACAACTTTTGTTCTACATTGCTTTTTAAAATATTTCTCTTTTTTCCAATATTAATGATCAAAGTGTTGAACTTCTGGCCCCTTGAAACCCCTAACTACGTAACATATGACTTAGGTATGGTACTGTATAGATAAACAGTTGTACTATGAACATTTTTGCTTCTAATATTAATGACAAATTATTGTTTAGTAAAGAGTTATTGTAAGAAGACTTTAGAGCCCTCTTCGCCCTTATTATGAGGGGCCAGCCACCTTTTTTAAATATCAAATTAAAGGTCTTGCAAATATTAACATCTTTTGCATTACATGTCTTAACATAATATTTATACATCAAAAAATATTACAGAAAATGTGCTAAAATTCCGTGAAAAAATTTGGTGCTAATTTTCAGGTTAAGGCGAGCTTCGAGGCCACAAGCAATTTTCATAGTTAGAAGCATGGGGGTACATCTACATAAATCCATCTGCAATCTCTGTAAATTTTAAGCTTCTATCTGGATTAGTTTCGGAGGAGATGCGTGGACAAAATGACCCTTAAAAATTTACAAAATCGTCAACATCTGAAACCGGAAGTGACGTCATCATTTGAAAATTTATAATATGTATGGCTTTTCATGTGATTTCAATGTGGTACTGCTTTGGTAAACAGCAATGCTATAAACATCGTTGCATCTATGATTTACTACGAGTTATTTCTCAGTATTGAAGATATCAAAAGATTTAACAGACCCTTTGGTCCCAATTGGAATGGCTAGCCAATTTTTCTTTCATATCATACGATTTTTAACTATTTGAATACATTGACCAACATTATTTTTCATATACACATTTTGAAGTTGTGGAGAGATCGATGTAACATGTTAGGGAAACCAAATACCTTAATATTTTATTTCAGCTAAAAATATATCCACGGATAGAATTTTTTTTTATATACATGGCTGGCTTTTTATAAACTTTAACATCTACAAAAGACAATGTTCGCTATTGATGAGAAATTAAAAAGTTTTAATTAAAACATTTTTATCGGGACGAAATATATATTACTGGTGCGAGGACAATTTATCGTTAACAATACAAGAATTCTCTCAATAAAGCTTTTACAGATCTGGTAACTATTTATCCATAACGTTTCCATGACGATTTTATAAATTGTAATATTGACCTATTATATAGGCTTTTTATCATAAATCTCAATATTTTTGATATTGTTTTATTTATAAAAAATAATAAAATTCATTTCCGTCCTAATTCGTTAAGATCTTCATGCATTTGCAGAGTACTGTAATATCATACAAGTATTATATTGGCTATATCAATATTGAATTACGTATTTAAAGCTATACACGCTATAATTTTTGTCAATTTTGAATGACAGTGACAACGCATGTGTTTGTCTATTTATAAAAGTTATCCTTAATCTGTAAATTACAATGGTGATTTCCATCTCGTTACAAAGATATAGATTTTTAATTTTTTATTTTCCTGGCAGGAAAATATACCTTTTCATGAATATTGATTAAGGAAGAGCAAACCGACCTCATTGCGCATGTCCGCGGAAAACTAGGTGTCGTTATTGTTTGCCTAATTAAATATCCAACTTGATTTTTAGTATGCTAAACAGTTGTTAATTTGAAATCCATACATGTATAATGAGTAAAATACGTTTGTCATTCACGATACCCTTACTTCTGCATTAACACTTATAGGATCTATAAATAGCACATAGGGGAAAACACAGGTCTACGTCATTTTTTTAAAGGAAGTATTCATATCTACTCACAGGCTTGTATTTTTTCTTTTGTTTGTACTCGTATATCGGACAAATCTATGCTTTACTGAAAATATCCTTTTCTTTGTGAAACTATAGCAATTATGAAGATGTTGACCCTTCACCAGTTTTGGTATGATAGGCTAAATTTAGCTGTCGATATCACGTGATAGATTGATATTCACGAGGAGGCATTACTTTCCTGTCAGGAAATTAAATATTTTTTTATTGTTTGATATTTTATATATTTGTTACGTGATCGAATTTAGCATTAAAATTAACAGCATAAAGGTGACTTTTATTAGTAATCAAACACATACATATTCCCCTTTATTCAAAATTGACGCAAATTATAGCGTGTATAGCTTTAATAATAATAATATTTCTTATGTATTTTAAAAAACTTCTGTATCAATTTTTCATTAAACTTGATATTAAAAATTAAGCCACTGTTTTACAGTGTCCATGAAATATATTATATACAATCTACTTTTATATCTACAAAGTACCTTCACTGAGATATTGATAAGACTTTTTGAGCGTCTTGTTTGTATTTAAAACTTTAAAATCTTTTTTTCATTTTTGCAATCGAAGCAAGTTCTCTATATCTTCTATAATCATGACAATCCATCATTACAGCATCGGAATACGTGTATATCTTCAAAGAAAGAGAACAACAGCCTCGTGATAACTGTAAAACGTGGAGATTCTTTCTGTGTGCGCTTGAATCTGATTTGATATATAAACATGATCTAAAGTGGTTCCACCTTCTGTTGTGAAAAAATTTACTATCTGGTTAAACCCGTTGTTTTCCATAAAAGTTTGTATTGGTCCTTTCGCTTTGGTATCTTCGTTGAAATCTCCTAGGACAATGCAATTCTCGCCTTGTGATGTTACTGTGTCTATGAGTGATTTCAGAGAATGCAAAAACGTGGTTATGCTTAAAGTAGGCGGTCGGTAAACATTGACCAGTACTACATTCTTCTTTAAAAACTTGACAACAATGCTTTCTATGTTTTGGATCGAATGATGAATAATCTGTTTTTTATCATCATTTTCTTTGAGATAGAAAGCAACTCCGCCTCCTTTTGAATTGCGCAGCGACGTCATGTGGTCATCGTTGTTGCTATACGCTTGTATTCTTGCAAGATGGTGAAACTCAAAACCATTTAGGTTTAGCTGAGTGATGTCTTGATCAGGTTTCAACCATGTCTCTGTTAAGCAAATTATGTTTGCCTTTGTAAATCGACTGTCAACCTTCATGTGGCTAAAGTGTTTCTTCAAACTTTGAATGTTATGAAGTACAACTATTGTTTTGTTGGAGTCAGTCTCAAAGGGTCCGTCAAGTTCTAGCTTTTGCATGTCTTCCATGGCTGATTTGACATCTCGATCGGCATATAACTTGTTTTTCAACTTTGTTTTGTCATTTGTTTCGATGAATAATCCGTTCTTTGATGTTACTCCTGTTAATGCCACATATGCTTGACCGGGAGCAAATGTTTTGTCAAGGTTGACAACAACTTTTTCTACAGTCATACCTTGTACTTTGTGAGCTGTACAGGCCCATGAGAGTTTTAAGGGAAATTGCTGTCTTACTATTGAGATCGACTTTCTAATAACTATTTCTTCTTGGATTCTTTGAATTAAAACCATGTTTCCATTTTCAGTTCGCTTTCCTGTTTGTTTTCCTACATTTTCACTGTCAAAAATAACAGCTATTGCTGTAACATTTGATTTGTCAGCGTCTGTATGTTCAAAGTGGGAAATGTATCCCATAACTCCATTTACTAAGCCATCTTTGACATTGCAATTCCTTGTTAGCATGACACGAGCCTCAACTGCAAACAAAAGCGAGCTAGATAAACTGTCATTTTTGGTTTGGGATGGTTTATCTTTAAGGCAAAGTTTTCCTGAGGTTTTATCTTTTTGATAATCTTTTGCATCAATTTGTTTGAAATCTTTGCATTTTTGTTTCAACATATTCAAATTGTACGTGTTCACCTCATCGTTAGTAGAGAACACATGTAAAACATCCTCGGGACCTTCTCTGATGCAGTCATTCACAGTATTCAACGTTTCGATTGCTAGAGGTTCTTCTAAAGTTCTTGTGCGCAGCAAATTTAAAGCTGTTGCGAAAGGGACATCATCACGTTGACGCATAATTTCAGTCAATTCAACTTCGTGGAACAAATCTCGCCAAAAGTCAATGGGATATGTTGCGTTATCTTTGTAAAGTCTCTCGTCTTTTCTTTGCTTTACAGGTGGAAGTTGGAAAAAGTCACCAACAGCAATCACACTAATTCCTCCAAATGGATCTTTGCATTTTTTGATTTGTACCAGTCTCTCGTGAATGTAGAATAATAGCCTCTTGTATACCATCGATACCTCATCAATTACAAGAATTTTCAAGTCTGCGAGTTTCATTCTGATTTCACTTAAAGATTGTTCTTTTAATGGTTCGTATGGCAGAGGCAAAAACTTTGTCAAAGAGAAAACGCTATGAATTGTATTGCCACCAATGTTGAAAGCAGCTGTGCCAGTAAACGCTGTCAGCAAAACTGATAAGGATTCTGGTGAAGATAAACTTTTTGAGAAAAGCCGTGATGCTTCGAAATTGATTGCTTTCACAATTTGGCTTTTTCCGGTACCTGCCCCACCAGTAAGAAATATATGAAATGGGGCTGGGTTTTCATTGACAAGTTTTCTTATACACCAGTCTCGCACAAAGTAGAAGACTTTCTGTTGGATTTTATTTAAGTGTTGCAGTATGTTCAACATCTCTTCATTTGAGACACTGATTTGCTGTACATGATATAAGACATCAGATTTGTTCACGTCATTTTCTATGTCTGGAATTGTTTCGACAAATTCATCCGAGTTTCGCTGTTGAGACTGCATCATGACACATTCATCTCTATCACGTTCAGTTTCGGGACACAGGTTTGCCCATGCATCCTCTGGTTCTCCAATGTTTTCATACTTTTCTTGAGCTTCATCAATAACATTTTCATTTTCAGCATATCGAGCATGATTTGATTCCACAATGACTTTGACTGGTTTTACATATTTTGTGTTTTCCAATTTCACAAATCCCTTTTCATAAAATGTCTCGTACAAATCGAATGAATCTGGTTTTAACTGTGACTCTTTCCGATATGGAAGAAATAGCTGTAGTCGAGATTGATAAAATTTCTCTGGAGATTTCTCTGCACTAAATCTAGGATACCTCACAACTGCTTGTTTCGTTCTCGTTCTCTTTTGAACAAATCCCTTGGAATTTTGTAGTTCGAAGACGTTTTCGTTAACTCCTTTTGGAACTTGAGATTTGGCAAGTACGCGAAAATCAGAACAGAACTCGGCTAAACACATGTTATGAAACGGCCTGCTGTTTGGTCGGTTTTCATACCTTTCAACAATGTTTGTCATGAAAATTTCCTCATCGTCCTGTTCTCCTTCTAAATCATCTTCTGGTACCTGACGTTTTGGTTTCATTTGAGAAAGGGGTTTTGTCATGCGAGTTGGGTTTTCTCCAACTGGTATAAAGATGACTTTTCTTGAAGCTTCTTTCATTCTCAAATTGCAAACTCTGTACACAGCTTCTTGTGCAGAAACCTCTCTATGTGTCATGTATGCAGATCCTATTTTCTTCAATGTTTGTTTGGCATTAAGATTTCCTTCATGTGCTTCAAGTTTTGTTTGATTCAATAGCATTCCCATTTCTCTTTCAGACTTCGATATGTACGAGACTATATATACAATGCAACTAAAAGGATCCAATACATATTGAATATCCATATTTGCGTTCCAACATTTAAGCAGACATGGATTGTATTGATTTGTCCACAATTCATTTGGGTGCCTTTTGAGAACAACTGTTAATTTTTTGGACAAAACATTCAGTGCATTTTCGTACATTTCTTGCGTCAGAGAGAGATCATCAAAAACATCATCTGTTGTTTCAAATTCATTGGAATCACTTTGGATCTTATTCCACACATTCATTAAAATTTCTTTTGCTTGAGACTTTGTGAGATATTGATTAGAGTCATGTTGGTGAACACTTGGAGTTTCTGCAGTTTCATCAATATCATCGTCGTCATCACGCATTTCTGTGATAAATGTACGCTGAGATGGTGGTCTAGGAAAGTTGAATCTACACTCGACTCCATTTTTTTTACACGACTTTGAGTGATTCTTACTGTGTTGTTGAACATCCAATACAATTTTTCTCAGTTCAGAATCTTCATTTTCATCTGGAACAGCACATGTCACATATTTGTCGATAAAATCAGCCACAGCTTGTTTGCCATCAACATCTATCTTTGGAGCATTTTCCACCCAAAATAAACAATGCATGTGTGGCGAACCTCTTTGTTGAAATTCAACCCTTTGAAAGAAATCTACTATTTTCCCAATTGGTTCTGATGGTGATTGAATTACGTCTCGCTGAAATACACGAAATCTGTGTTCGAACATTCTAGCCACGGTAACAGGATTGCTACGCAAAATCTCATTTTTTTCTGTCCAATCTAGCATATCCGGATTTCTTTCATCACATTGTTGTTTGAGCAAAGAACCGATGGCATCATTCCATCTATATTCTGCTGACGAGAACGAACAAAACCATGTTGGAATTCCAAGCTGTCTAAGCATTGCAAAAAGATCTTTCTGTATTGCCGACCAATAAGCTGGAGTTCCTCTTATCGGTTGCATAAATCTTATTGCTTCATCGTTCCTCAATAATTTCGAGAGAATTTCTGGATTTCGTAGCATATCCGAATTGATTGCTTTCCCTTTTTCGTTAATTGATATAGTCTTCCGAATTGAAATCTGGGTTTTTTCGATCACTTGATTTAGTTCAGACAAATACTGGCTGAAGAAAATGTAGTTTGTATCCTTTGCAAATCTATTGTCTGCATTCATAAGTCTATTATTGAAATATCGAGCAAGTGTCAGTCTTTTGTCCCTTTGCTCATCAAATGCGAACTTTCCTGACGGAAAATGATATGGAAATGTTTTTGCTTCGTTCCCTGGTTCCTGGAGCATTCGAACTGGATTATTTCCTTCGGCTGGAGCAATATTGAACACATCATCGAAATAATGGTCTAACACTTCTTGTGCAATATCTACAGGTTGAAGACAGGTGTCAACTGCTATCTGAAGCTGTTCATTTTCTTCCGGCGATGTTTGAACTTCTGCTTGAACATCTTCATTTGTTGCTTGAACTTCGGTTTGATCAACATATTTGTTTGTTTCTGAACTGTCGATGTCTCTATTGATGGAAATTTTTGAATACCATTTGTTGTTTTGTTTCAAGTAATCTAACGCGGAGAGAACATGTGCTGGGTTAATGAATTGATATTCATAATAACCTTTGTAGCTCAGTTTTCTCTTTAGTTTTACACGAAGCAAATGGTTTTCGTCATTGTTCAAAGGTAAAGCAGTTGTTTTCTTCAAATTAGATGGCACACAAACAACTGGACCATGAATATTTTTCTGACCACCTTTTGGAAGAGCCATGACCTTCATGAAAGGAATATGTTGAGAAATCAAATGTTGTTCCAAACTGTTTAAGCAGGATAGTTCTTCGGGAACAGGCTCAAGATACATATTGTTTGCTGCAGCTTCGGATGGCATTTCACCACTGATAATCTTTCGGTGACATGTATAGCAAATCCACAGAGAAGACTTAGTACAATCTTTGGAACAGGATGCTTTACATTCATGCCAAAACGTATCTTTAATGCAAGCACCAGCCACTTCTGCAGATCTTTCACTTTTAGCGTACACGTCTCTGTTACACATCTGTACTTGATTCTGAAACATTAATCTATGGCAACTACAGCATGCAAAATCAGGACCTCGAGCTGTGTTTCTTTTGAATATATGACATACTTCCTCTATATTTTCAAGTTTCATTTTCTTATCTAACCTATTTTGCCGAGACTTTTGAATTTTCTTTTTCTGAACACGGGGAGTGGAGTGGTAATATTTGTTACTGTTTTCTTTAGACTTCAATCTAAAAGTTTCATCCGTTTTGTATTTCAATGAACTAGTACAAAGGATTTTTTCTCTGAATTTGTCATCGCTGTGATATTTCTGAACACTTGCTCTTTTCGTGTTTTCTCTATGGATATGATCAGTGGAATATTTGCTAATGCTTCTTGCTTTCACCTTTTCTCTGTGTGTTTCATTAAGCTCATACTTTTTTGAGCTTCTCATTTTCATGTCATTTTCTATATTCATAATCAGTTTTGTACTTTAGCTTACTCCGTGTTATGACATTTTGTCTGTATACTTCATCTTTTTTGTATTTTTCGGTGCCTTTCTTTTTACACATTGTTCTGTGTACACTGTCTGTTTTATACTTTAGAGCACGCTTTTGCTTGATACTCTCTCTGTGTATAGC
The DNA here is from genome assembly GCF_963853765.1 of Magallana gigas. Lineage (NCBI taxonomy): Eukaryota > Metazoa > Mollusca > Bivalvia > Ostreida > Ostreidae > Magallana > Magallana gigas. The sequence continues at coordinate 27,270,230 of NC_088856.1, forward strand.
ATCAGTTCGATACTGAAAATTTGCTTTCCTCAACACCTTTTCTCTGTGATCTTTTTGGCTGTATTGTGCTCTACTTCTGATCATACTTTTGAACCTGGTCTTGTCCTGAAATGTATGATCATTTTGATATCTTTCTTTCAAAGACATTCTATATTCATCGTCTTCTTTATACCTCTGTGAAGCATATGCAAGTTTTTGCTCCCTGAATTCCAAATTTTCGTTGTATTTTTTTCTATACTTTTCTCTTTTGTATTGAAGTTTCTTTTCTTCTTTATTCATACTCGATCTTTCGTTGCAACTCATATCTGTTTCTACATTCCTTAAGCCCATTTTTCTGTTGGTTTCATCATTAACACAAAATTCACCAACGTCGAGGACAACGTCATAATGATTCTCATTTTTGTGGTTTAAATACAAACCATCTTCTGATTGGAAAGATGCAGAGATATTTCGTCCTGAGAATTTCAGCCAAATACCATTTGAAAATGTGAAGATATTGATGGACAGCATGTGAGCTAATGCTAAAATTTCTAACTCTGTTGCCCAATGCCCTTCTTTTTCCATTGACGACACATGTTTTTCGATGGAATGCTCGTGTGATCTCAAAAAAGACTGAAATATTTCTCCATTTTCCAAAATATGATGGCATTTTGAACGTCTAACAACATAATGGTGATTTTCTGAACATGTGAGACAATAAGAAATTGCTCTGAAGAAACAGTTTCCATCCCCCGTGATTTCTTTGCTTAAAGAAGGTACTCCCAATTCTTGAGTAGGCCTTTCGAATGTGCTATCCTCTAACTGAGCATATGGTATTCCTATCGCAAGGCATGACTCTTGCTTTGAAGCCTCTGACATAGGACAAAATCGAAATCTGTTTGTTTCTCTATGAACAAAAACTATTTCATCATCTTCATTATCATTAGCAATATTGCAGCCAGGCGAGTTTTCACAGCGATTTTCTCCATTCTGTTCTGTTGCAAAATGCGAAACATATCTTTCCCTTTCTACTCTTTTTGCTCGGCATTGTGTCCCCGTTATATTGCACTCAACAACGTTTGAAAATCCCATGGAAATGGCAAGTTTCTTAATATGTTCTAATAAACCCTCCACATCTTTAAATAAAAGCCTTGTACTTTTCCCACTGCAACAACATAAGCCTTGGATTGATCTTGAGTGGGAGTCAAATGTAAAATATAGTCCATTTGTTTTTCCAATAAGAAACGTATTTCCCCCAAAGCAGACAAAACATCCATTTGATTCCATCAGCGCTATTTGTAATGCCTCATAAAGGGGGTAAGCATTGAAATCTGCATAGCATGGTTCATTACCCGACAAACTAATAATACTCGCTAATGTTGAATTTATTGTAAATTCATATGTTCTATTGAAACACTCAAAGAACTGAGGTAACTCGTCTACCAGCAAATATCTGCTATGCATTGAAGAACTTCTTTGCAAAAACGTATACAATTCATCACCTGTTGCTAGTATCTTGTTCATGTCTTGTGTTGTCCAGTGTATGCTGCTTTTAAATTGTTCAAATGCTAGCCCTGCTAAACTATTGGCAACACATTGGGTACCTGCATTATCGCCAAACATGGGGTGTGCCTGATGAAAAGAACCCTGAACAGATGTTTGAAACATTGTGTTGTTTTCATTACAATCAATCTCATTTTTACAATCACTATTCTGGACAAAGAACTTTTCAATGTTTTCAGATGAAGTTTCAGGTTCATCATTCGTCTTGTATTCATTCATGTTTGTACTGTCATTCTCATTTTCAGAAAAATATTCACATTTTTGTTTCTTTGTAGGTTTCTGGTGAATACCCTGTGATAATCTTTCATGTCCATTTTTCTCATCATTTTTTTCCATGTAACTATGCTTTCTTTGTTCATAACACATATCGTTTTCCGTGACCAAGTCAGTACTGTTTTTACATTTAAAAGCCATTTTGAAAACTGTCTTTGTTTTCTCATTGTTTTCTGTGACCAAGTCAGTGCTTTTTGTACGTTCAGAAGCCATTTTGAATACTGTCTTTGTTTCCTCATCTTTTGATATACTGCTGGACCCTCTTAGCATGGAGGAGTCCAGCTGCGCCTGACCTGCTGGGTTAGGCTCAGAGCCTTCATCATACCCAGGTACTCTCGCAGGAGTACAAACCCACGCTGGGGAGTCAGTGGACAGTGCCTTTGTCACGTTTTTGACAAACAGACGACTTCCCCGAGGAGATGGCAACCTCGGGGCAGGTGGATGCATTTTCACACAAGGCGAGGCCTGCATCCTGGCCAGGGGTTTTTCCTCTTTAGGTGGGAACCCCATGCAACCAAACCCTGGAAAATTACCAGGAGGAGCTGAGTTAGCCCCGTCCATTGATCCGCAAGGACCAATAGACTCTGTAGTCTCATTTGGAGATGCATTAGAGGAAGAAGCGTGCTGTCGTTTGAGTCTCTTTCTGATCTTGTCTTTCTGGCGTTTACCCCTATTATTGACCTTAACTCTCTTTGGCATCTATAATAAATAAAAAAAAAAATTTTAATATTAATATTTTGGTAAATCTTCATGACCCAGGGAACAAAAATACCTAATTTTATGAATTAGTGGTATGATTTTAACTGTTTTCAAGATATTGTCACTTCCTGTTCCCGGAGGGGGGGGGGGGGGGGGTGAGTGTTAGGACCACCATATGCCTCATAATCTACATACCATTTAATGCCCCTTGATACATAAAACAAGAATATACATGGTTTAGGGGTGGAGATCTCAAACATTTTCAAGATATCAGGAGACATCCCAAAGATTATGACCTACAAACCATTCGATGCCTCTTGACAGAAGGAACAAAAATATAGTTTTGAAAACTCTATAAAATTTAGAATATTCACTGTCTTAGAATACTTGCATAGAAATACATGGTACTTTTTGGAAGATGGTTTTTAAACATTTACCCAATACATGCTAAAATTTGGACCCGTCTTAGGGCTCAAATATTTTTTACAGGGTAGTAATGTAACAATTCAAATTAGAATTTATGCTTTCTAAAAATTCTTGCATAGTAATCTCACAAACTGTTGTAAATGTTCTTGAGAAGGAAATTTTAAAACCATGTTAAAAAATACACCATTCTTCATGCTAGGATGTTTCTCACATTTTAATTTAAGTCATCACCTATACTCTGTCCTGAGTTATTGCTTCCACCACTTTTCCCTTGGTAATAATAAATACCTTTGTGTTCAAACTATGTTTATCAACTTATATAAAAAATGTTCAGATTATCTATTTTGAAACGCCCTCCCTACCACTTCAGATTTCAATGCACAACTTAAAATAGAAAGTGATGGGATTTTACATTGCATCAGCCATGAAATAGCTGGATGATAATGTTGAAAATTTTGCAAGGTATTCTGATTGAGTTCAGAATAGTGAAAAGATGTAAACATTTCCTATTACAAATCTCTGCAAGAAATTTGTTTTTGTTCCTGTGAACTTTTATGAGTGAAAAAATGATAATATGTCAATGACGATATCTAAGTATTTACCGTTTTATCAATTTCAACTTACGGTATTTATTTCTTTCACAGGTATGTGTATCTTTTTTAAATCATCAAAAAGTGACAGACTACAGCAGTTTACATATCATTAAAACTCATCTCAATTTGCAGATTTACTGGTAATTGAAAATGAAAAACCAAAGAACAAGTTTATTCCTGCCCAAAAAAATAGCCATAATGAGAGATGCTTTAAAAATAATATGAATTTGATGTTATTTGATGTCTGTAGTCTGAAATATTCTTTCACAGAGAGCGAGTCTTAACTTATATACAAAAAAATATTGGTTTTGAAGACATCAAGTTTCACTGAAAGGCCACTAGCTCATACTATATGCCACACTGCATTATTTACATTCACCTGTTAAAGCTTACCTATAATGTGAAAGGAAATCTCAATATTCATAAACATGTTAAGAGTGAAATCAAAAAGAATAATTCAATATCTCTCTTTCTAACTGGTTTGACTTAGTCTTGAACATTGTAATTTTCAAAAGTTTATCTTTTTAAATGAGATATATAAAATATGTGAAAGTCATGTCAAGTAGAGGTACTGTGAGCAAGCAATTGATACCTTTCTGCTATTTAGAAAAATTTATAATTCAAGTGATTTTCTATTATAGAAAATCTATTAAACCCTCCACGTTCAATCAACAACAACTGCTCTGGGTTTTTTTAAATTGTTAATGCTAATATGAGTACACAAACCAATATGTATTCTAAAATTCCATTTTATCCAACTTAATTGTTAATGCATGAAGACATTTGCATCTTTCAGATAACAAATATGACTGGAATCAAACAGAAATCTACATGTCAGGCAGCCATTAAATTTTGTAAATTTTTGGTATACAGAGTTTCAAACTGAAAAATCTTTTCCATACAATTTTATATTCAAAAAAGATAAAACAGATTGAGGCGGGGCATTTTCAGAGGTGCGAACGGAATTGAGAATCTAACAATCAATGCATAACACAAGCAAGCTTCGTGTCAAATTTTACCTTCTAATCATTATCATTAATACAAGACATGACACAGACAGGAATTAAGCATTTTTTAAACAATTGCCTTGACCTTGCCCAAATAAACTTGGATCAAGGTCATGATACACAAGTAACAACTTCCAATGTTTTTCCATAAGAAAGATATGAACCAGACACGAATTTAGCACTTCTCCTGCCAATGACCTTCACCTTGCCAAAATGACCTTTGATCATGGTCAAAACAAACCTCCAGGTCATAAGTAATTTTTTTGTGTAGTAACAACTTCCAATGTTTCTTTTTAAGAAAGATATGGACCGGACAGGAATAAAGCATTTTCCCTGCCAGTGACCTTGACCCAATGACCTTGTGTCAAGATCATGACACTCTCTTAGGTCTTAAGCAATCTGTGTGTGAAGTATAAACTTCCAATGTTTATCAATAAGAGAGATATGGACCGGACACAAATTTTGCACAGACAGATTAATGTACAATGTCATTCCTATATATCCCCCCCCCACAACTTCGTTTGCGTGGGGTATAATTGATATTTAATAAATCATGCGTTTGTGCATCACCATGTCTTTAACCCACGTGACATGAATTTTTACGATTAGGAAGACCACCTTGCTCACTATAAACATGTCGTCAGTCTGCCTGCTAGAGCCATCCTTTAAAAAATTTGCTTGCTTGGAGTTGCTGCCTGAAGGTTTGTAGACCCAGGATGGAGAGAGGAATTTTCTTAATTTTTCAAACTTGAAATTTAGCTACTTAAAGATAAGTCACAAACAAAAATTTCCATTTAAAAAATGACTTCATTTTTAGCTAATAAAACTTTATCATCCGGGAGTTGCCTAGATGCACAATAGTACAATTAAAATCAATGATTAGTTACTACATGTGACCAATAGGACTCCTCTTGCTCACACATCCCAACCACCCTAGCAACAACTAAAACACATAAACAATTAACAAGTCAAGACCCCCCCCCCCCAAAAAAAAACAAAAAACAAAACTAAGGACCTTTACCCTGTGGTCATGGATATCACAAATTTGAATAGGCCTCATTGTTCACATTCAATTTCTATCTTAATATCTAAACCATGCTCTGATACAATATACATGTATTAAAACTATTGTACAAACCTGCTGTAGTTCAATACTGTAACTCCTGTCCCCATGAACATATTTTATAATAAAGAATTACCATCAAACAAGCAAACTTTTTCATTTAAAAAAAATTACAATATCATTAAGACCAGAGATTTTGACTTAACACCACAGGACTCTACATTAACTTTTTTTCCTAGATATTTACTTGTCCGAACTTCAACTTCACTTGTCCGAAAACTTTTCAATATTAAAGATCAAATATTGTCAACTTAAAAACTACAGTTTAGTATTACTGAAATAAAGTCATTTATTGATTATTCTAGCTATAATTAATAACCCGATTTTTTAAATGAATTTGTTCCATATAACATTAAACACGATTTGTCAGCTGTAGCTTTGTCATGACAATTTCAAGACATATTAAAATTTAGCATCAGGTTTAAAAATATATGTAACTGTCATATTGATTTCTCTGCTGTTTTTTTAAACTAAACATGGAAAGTCATTATAGTCTATCAATGATGAATGAAACCTTAAATAAATTACAATTCTTTCCATAATCTTTTATCTTTGCTACCTTATCTTCCTTTCTCCCTTTCTTTTTCTTAACATGTGTGTTTGTTACTTTGTAAGAACTAAGATCCACATCTTTACAGTTCAATTGAAAGTTGTTTGAAATTATTGAACTTCAATCCCGATGAAAATTAACTCAAATGCATTGCAATTTGATGTCGGGATCGAAATTCAAAATAACTACGGTAATCGATAAACTTATAACGAGACTACGGATAAACTTATCCCAAAACTTTCTTTTCTTTTTTAAATGTCGGAGACTTCTTTACATAAAAATGCATTTGTCCAGTCGGACAAGTGACCAACAATATTCACTTGTCCGTATATTTTTTTAACTGGTACCGGAGAAGCGGACAAGCGTTAATGTCGAGCCCTGCACCACCAACCGCATATCCTTAAAGTCTTATATATTGATTTGTTTTCTCAAGAAGAGCATTAATTAACAATGCTTAATGTCATTGCACTCGACCTTCTATTTCAATCTAGTAATTCAATGCCCAATACATAGCTGTAACTTTGCACTGAAGTATAGAATTATAAATAAGGAAAGTCTCCCTGACAGAAATAATTTAAAATGATTCCATACAGAGCACACTTAGTGCTTTAACCTAAAATACTGAAATTGTGATGTTTGAAAAGGGGCGATATCAAAGTGTTTAGATCTTTCATTACCATTGATTTTTGAAAACACAACAGTGCAAGTAAAACCATCTGATGTGCACTCTACCAAATGACCCATTATTTGTCTGCATATCATGATTTGAAAAACTTGAATTAGTAGAGGTGTAACGATATGGCTCTACATCAATCGAATTGATCATGAGGGCCCACAATACGCATTTCATATCATCACATGTGTATCGTGATACAAAGTATGATTTTTTTTTTATTGACTCTCTAGAATAGTTACATAATGTACATAACATCAACACATCAAGAAGTTTCAATCAAAGCTAGTAATAATTTGTGAAGTGGTATAGCCCCTTTTCCCAGGCCTTCACCTGTTTTACTAAAAATAGCTTCAGGTAGCTAGCTGTTGCAATATAAAATCTGGATACTGATTTTATAATGGTGATGTAAAAACTGGTTCGTCATAAATTCGATAAACTTTGTGTAAAATGTCAGTTGATATTCTGAACCATGATAAGTTTAAGCAAAATGCAATGAATCAAAGTGTAAATAGAGTACATGTATAGTGTTATTGAAGAAATTTTTTATATTGGGTGTGCTCATACTCAGACTGAATTAAACAAGATAATTTTATTTAAAAATCCCAGAAGATTTGATACAGGTTACTTAATCTCTCTATTCTGTTCATGTTTCAATTAACTGAAAAAACATATTTACTTCTTGATGGAATTGATCCAGCGACCACAAAATCACTAGGCAACGCATTTAACACTTCCGAAGAAATCTTTAATTTACATATATATGGATATAAACATAATTGTATTAGAAAAGACACTAATTTAAAAATTTGTCTAATTTTAGTACAAAGATCATGCTAAACCAAACATAATTCAATGTAAACGTGTACTACAATACCTGAAGAACATAATTTTAATCAAATTTCTTTGATTTAGAGTATGCATGGGCATTGTAAACGATTATTAATCAATCACACTTGTTTTTGTCCTGTAATCGATAACTTTATAAAAAAGTAATCGATTTTTCGAGTTTTCAAGAGTTCAGAATTTTCCGGGTTGACCGACGGGTTTAACCTTAAGCATGTGCTTAAACGATGCTTTCTTTTCAGTAAAATATACAGAACTGGAAGTTTTAAAAATGAAATACAAACAAATATCGAATAAATTCATGATAATTATTTATTTAATACATCATATTAAGACCAGATTGCTTAGTACTACTGGACTGCAAGTTGACATGTCATAAATGAGATAACTGAGTATCATACATTGTTCCCACAGTACGGTCCTTCACCAGCTGTTTGAACTTGTTCAGCAATAATCATTATAATGACAATGATGCTGATAAGCATAATTTTCACAGTTTTATAATTCTAAAATTTTACTATGGCTCAATATTATAATATCGTAACGTCTCAATTAATATCTCATTTTCATTGCCTATCCAAATTATCTTAAAAAACGTTTTCTGTTAATTACAGATTAGGTATCGGTATGGTCAATCATCAAACAATTATCACCTTGCAAGACAAGTGTCGCCGAAATAAACAACCTGTGACACAGGTCCTGGGAGCCATTTAAATGACCAAGTAGAGGTTAATTAGGTATAGTGCTTTAAGATACACAGCGATTTCGAGGTATTGAGAGTAAAAAAAACTTTAGATCATGAATAACTGGACTGAAGTTTGACTTCGAGGGATCAAGGGTTTCGAGAGACCAAAAGTTCGAGAAATCAAGAGTAAATTTGCTTAGTTATAAAGGGGAAAAAATCTGGACCCTAGATTCACTTCGAGCGATCGAAGTTCAAGCCATTAAGAGTTACCTGTATATCATGATACATGATGTATCGCATTAATATATCGTGATACGTATCGTATCGTGAGATAGCTATGAATTTGTTCTACGGTAGGTTGTCCTCATCATAATTTTACAAGATTTGGCATTATAAATCAGTTGATAAAATTCTCAAGTCTGACATTCACAACTAGTATCATTTAAAACTTAAGGTAGTACAAAACAGTATCCGAAAAACAATCACTTCGGAGATCCTCGCGTAAGTCAAACCTTTACAAGATGCAAATTTTCAAGCGCTTTAACGACGCTGTTTGTAAACAAGTGCAGACGATAAGTAGCCCTATACAAATAAGATGCTGCGTCTACGAGACTACCACGGGAGGTTCCAGGGGGTTCAGTCAAAACATTCCAATCGAGGCGCACATTTTCAAAAGCAAAAGCAAATACCGGTAACTTTTAATGACCATAATTATTTTCAAACATTGCCGTCTGATGAGGAAGATGTTACGTTATGCGTGGAAACTGAGACGGAGTGGAGAGAAGGACGGCGCATTGTGGAGCTGGGGTACCTCGCAAAACAACTTTTTTGCCACTTATGCAAAACCCCCCTTCATTTAAAAGACACTGTGCGTGAGAGAAGATATGGCCTAGGCTCCGTACTTCACGTACAGTGCACCAACTGCAGCGCCGTATGCCCCGTCGAGACAGGGAAGAGGGGACCTACTGGAGCCTTCGACATAAACACCAAAGCTGCTCTCGGTAATTTTTAGTCAATTTGAAATTATTTTTTAATTTTTAAAGATGTGGTGACAGGTCATTGCACCCCTCCCCAAGAAACATTGGGTATAAGATATAACTGATATGTATTATTTATAAAATCATGCATATATCTGCTTAAACAAGTCAGTTAGAGCCTTACTGCATTTAATTATATACGATCGTATTGATCGTTGAAATACCAATTTATCTGTAGGCCTACATGTATGTAACATTTTGGTGTAGAGACGAGTGCACTTGAGGCCTCTTTCTACATTGACCAATCAAAATTGTGCTTGCGGTTGTGACGTTAGGCCTAAACAATATTTATTCTGCAGGCCGAGTTGCAATGTGTCGGCTTTTTTGAAAATCCCAATAATGAATTACAAATGCGTATGCAAAAGGTTTTGAGCATCTTCCCAAGTCAAGGGTTTATGATCCGCACCTCTCCTCACAAGGAGCAGAGTGGACGGAAAACACTTGGCTAGCGAAGATGGGTTCTGAGAGGATTCCGTACTATAACTTTAAGTTAACTTAAAGTCCACGGCCACGGTGAATATGTACAACCTAGGCCTATGTTGCTTTTATTTGGAAACGGTGTGGTATGTGCATGTATTTATTAGTATTGAATTGAAATAATTGAGTTGAATTACTTTAAAAACGACACATGACACTAAAATCAGAAACAGATTGACAAGTACACGTCTAATGTAGAATACGTTACCCATTATTACGACTGATTACGTATGTTTCACATACAGCTGTACATGTAAAGTGTGATGTATCTACCATTGTCCTCTACAACCAGGGACGTATATATACGTCCCTGCTACAACACGAGTATATGTTTAAAAAAAACCCAGTTTTTGACGAAAAATATCTACCGGTATATGGAATATGTATAGGTATATAGATATTTATGTTTTAACCAACTTGCCAAGCAAGTAAAAATGCTAATGATGATAAAGGCAATAGGCCAAAGAGTAACTATACCATGATGATCAGTCAAATCTGACGAATCACATGGTTTTGACAACATCTGTGCAAAAAAAATAAAAATTGTATATATATCCAATTTTATATTTTTGCAAATATTGTGTCAATACCCTTTGAGACGAATCAATCGGAATCATGATGCTGCACATACATGTATTTATGTAAACATGCATGTGGAAAATCATTAAAAAAATTTTTTTTTAAATATACCGGTATATATATGTAATACATATGTGCATTTTTAATCATGATAATGCACAAACAGCTCTTAAATTAATTGAATTTAAATTTAAAATAATTTTTTGTACACTATGTAGGAATGATTCATGTAGGCATGGGCCCAACACATCTTGTGAATTTTCTGGGGCAATGCAACATTCCTCCACCCTCAGAACCATCCATAAGAAAGCATGCAGCAAAAGTAGGAAAGGCTATCACAGATGTGGCTTTGGAATCATGCAGAGCAGCTCAGGTTGAGGAAAAGCAAACATCAGATACAGTAAGTAGAAGTTTGTTTTCAAAATATTCAATGACAAATATATCTTCATTATGATTTTTTTGCTTGAATCAAATCAAAGTAACAGATTATAGTGCAAAGGTGCAGACACACGGTTCAATTTTTCATCCAACTTTTGATATCAATTTTCTTTAAATCATACCGTGTGACCACCCACATCAAGAGCAAAATCTGAAAGATGATTGAAAATCGCAGCATCCAATTTAATATTTTAATAAGAATCAACTTTCTGATGAAAATCATGGCATCCAAGCGCTTGCTTAAAAAAATCAGTTGTAAAATCTGATCATGTGACCACTCCTCCAATCAACTTATCTGAGATAGTCAGTTGGGAAACACTCTTTAACTTTTTTATTTTCAATTTGTAGCTGCAAGCAAGTTTTGATGGTGGATGGCAAAAGCGTGGGACAGGGTGGAATTACAATAGCATTTCTGGTAAAAATTAATATTTTATAAAGAACTACTCTGCTTTGTATCATATGAGTTGAATTTTGCTGTTATGTACTGGTATTTTGCAATTTTGAAAAGTGTTTTACTTATATATATATTTATTTTCAATGTTACTTTTTAGAATAGTTTATATATACCACCTTTTGTAAACTATTTAAATGTGTTTCATTTACACTCATGCAGTGGAAATATATGTCATCATGCAGAAGTGATGCCATATCTGTAAAACTGGGTCAAATTTACATTTTTTTTACCCTTCTTTACCCTTTTTGAATGGGAAATATAGAGCAGCATGCAGCTTTGAACAAGAAACATATTTTGCTCAATTATTAGTTTTCAATAGATTTGTCTTTGATGAAATAATTTGTTTGTTCAAGCTTGTGCTCAGTGTTTTCTGAAAGAAAATCTGCTTGAAAATTTATTCTAAAAAGGCAAAAATGGTGGGAAAGGCCAATTTCACGATGTCTTATTTCTAAATTGAGAACGTTTGGATCAAAATGGAAATAATGACAAAATGTCATTGGTATCTCTCTACAAAGAAAACAAAAGAGTTCATTGAAATAGCAATGTTAAATTTTAGGGGCCGTTTTTGGTCCTTATAGGCGTCTCACATGTACTTCTTTACACTGTTTCCTTTATGTTTAAACAAACTGTAATTGGAGATGATAGAAATATGCTGAAACACATTACATAACATGTCATGAAAAGATCTACTGCTAATCATCCATTATATATGTACATTAAAATGTCTCTTTCTGGTCAATTATAAAGTGATGGCGATTCAGTGTTTATAACTTTTAATTTGAACAGGCCATGCTAGTATGATAGGAAAGAACACTGGAAAAATTCTTGCATATGAGGTGCGAAGCAAATGCTGCAGGGTTTGTGATTTGCACGCAGAGCAGAATCACACTGTTCCCAGTCATGATTGCCCACAAAATTGGTCCGGAAGTAGCAAGGCGATGGAAGCTGACATGGCAATGTCAATGGCACATCAACTTGCAGATAATGACTTTATGCTTCAGGTAAATCACAATGTAGATGATGAAATTGTAACAATAAATGAAAATTTTTATTAGTGTAAACTTAAATAATCTATGTTATATGCTGGATTGTTTTCCAATAATTCACTGGTCTCAAAATTTCATTCTGGTCACAAAAATGTGTTGTTGCAATATTGCTGCAACAATTTCATGTTTTGTAACATATATTATTAGATAAAACCAGCTTAGTTTATATATATTTTTAAGCTAGTTATTGTATTCTTTTTAGAATGCATGTCTAACTCTAATATAGTACCGGTAACTTGCCATTAAAACATGGATTTAAAAAAAATTGCACAAAATTTAAAGTCTTTGGATTTTTAATTTTTTACCGCAATTATACTGTAATTGGTACTTCAGCAGCAAAAATATCTTAGTGTAAACTTAATTTATCTTTCAGCACATTACCAAAAGAAGTAGAATTTTTAATATACATGTATTACTATTTAATGACAAGTACAGTAATATTATTCATGATGAATTTTTTTTAGGTTTTGCATGCAGATAATGATTCCGCAACAACTGCAAAAATTCATTTGGATTTCCCAAATATCGTCAAAAAGGATGACCGGAATCACGTCAAAAAAAGGAATATCCAAATATCTTTATTCAATTTCCAAGAGGTAATTTTTTTTTTATTCCATGCAACAAGCTGCAGGGGGTTTAATGTGTTTGACCTTTGCTTATGTATCAGTCTGTCTGTCCATTCAGTTTCCAGTTTTTAGCTCACCTGAGCTAAAAGCTCAAGTGAGCTTTTCTGATCACATTTTGTTTGTCGTCCATCTGTCTGTCTGTTCGTCCATAAACTTTTCACATTTTCAACATCTTCTCAAGAACGACTGGGCCAATTTCAACCAAACTTGGCACAAATCATCCTTAGGCAAAGGGGATTCAAAGTTGTGAAAATGAAAGGTCACACCCTTTTTCAAGGGGAGATATTTAGAAATTAATGGAAAAATTTGAGAAAATTTCAAAATCTTCTCCTCAAGAACCATTTAGCCAGGAAAGCTGAAACTTGTGTTGTAGCATCTTCAGGTAGTGTAGATACAAAGTTGTGAAAATCATGACCCCCAGGGGTAGGGTGGGGCCACAATGGTTGAAGTTTTACAAAGAAATATATAGAGTAAATCTTTAAAAATCTTCTTCTCAAATCTAATCGGCCATATGATTCTTTATAATTGTTGGCCTCACAAGAAGGTTCAGAGTTTGATGTAGCTTTATATCCCATATACATGTATAAACAATCGTTAAGGATCTTTTTGAGAACTGCAATACTCAACATATAATATGGCTATAAAATCATCCTGTTAGAAAAGGGACTAATGATTTTAAACATTAGAATATCCAGGGGGAAAATGGATTTTATTTATACAGGATCTACATGTATTATTGTACATTGTCCAGATTGTTTGTATTATGACTCCATTAAGCTGATTTTATCATACCTATTGTTCCTCAGGTGAGCGATGTGGCTCATGGGCCTCTTGTTTATAAACGCTTTGCTGTCAACCCAATTTTTCTGAGTATAAATACTGTAGCTAATACTAAATTTATTCCATGGGCCTCTTGTTATGTTTGCAAATTTAAGTTGCAGATATTGAAATAAAATTTGATATGCGGGTTTAAAATGAAAATACATGTATATGTATTTAGATCAAGTTTGTACTGGATATTGGGTATGTCACGGTATGATTGAACAATTCTAGACAGATCTGTGCCCATGTCAATGGCCGAGGTGAGGGGTTTGACAACATTGGTGTTTTACAAACATCTCATGTTCTTAAAAATAGTTTTGTTCAGATCTTATTTCACTCTATCATCCAACCATACTACATGTATTGTATACAAGTTTAAGTTTTACTTCGTATAGAATTTATTATCAGTTTTTCATTATATCTGATGTATTAGGCACAAAGAATTACAACACCCTGATGTGATACCATACCTTGCTCGATGCTTTATGTATCCGCTGATGGACAACACCAAAAGCAATGATGATGTTGCCAAATCATACGACTGCATAGTGCCGCATATATTTGGAAACCATGCCAATTGTGTAAATGAAAGCTGGTGTCATTTTAAAGACAATTCAGCATACAGGTATTGATAAGGGAACAAGCGGGAGAGAGATAAAAAATAAAATTATTTTTTGTACCCAAATTTTTTAGGGAGTACCTGATAAAATTTTATCAACGGGGGTATTTCAATGAGGGGGAAGGCAAATCCAAACAAACAATAATTTTATATTGGCTCCAGTATGTTGATTAAAAGAAAAATCTTCAAAAACTGATTAGCCAGAAAAGTTGAAATCTATGTGAAAGCATTGTCATGCAGTGTATATATTCAAGTTTGTTTAAAAGTTTGACGTCATAGTTGTTTGTCCTTTGACCAGCTTTGTCTTATTATCTTATGAAATATGCTGTGATTTTCAAAACACTAAATGTACAATATTACTTATAAGGTTTGTTACTGACTGTTTACAGAAATTTGTGGGGTCGGTAAAGCTCCGCCTCGTCTTCTATGGACTTTACCGACACCACAAATTTCTGTAAACAGTCAGTAACAAACCTAATAAGTGTTTTGTTTTGTCATAATATTTTTGTTCAAAACGCATTTCTACACGTCTTTTCGTCCAAAGTAACGTGTTCGGTGAATGAAATACCTGAATGCGGTGAAGCATGAGTAGTGCTTTCGGCCTAATACACGTATAGGGGTGTGTGTAGCGATGAGCAGAACAATAGAAATCGACAACTAATATGGCGGAAGTTGGAGATAAAAGGGATATAATGCGTGTTTATGAATTCATGTCAGCTTAATTTTTTATGTATGATTTCTGAATCTATAAACTACCGGTACCATTTGATAAAGAAAAATTTCATATGTTGATTTTATTTTTTTATCATTTTTCTATATCTTTATATGGATCCCTCTATATAGTCTAAAATGATAGCCAACCCAGTCATTGGTCAATGACTTTCAGTCACTTGTCATAAAAGCTACATATAGTCGCTGGGGCTTTGTTAAGTTGGTTTCATTTTAACTAAAGTTGCATCGTTCCCATAAATGCTACCATTAACCTACTGTACAGGAGAGAACATATAAATCAGAGCGATATAAAATATCCATATAAAGGTAAGGTGTACGTATTTCCACTTTTCCAGCAAATTTTCATAGATTCCAATAATTGCATTTCAAACAACCGCCAAGGAAATCGCTAAGGTTAACGTCCATATTTGTTGTTGACATTTTGAACTGAAATATTTCAATTAATACTAGCGGAAATAATTTCAGCAAGATAAATCAGGAATGTACTCGGTATTTTTAGACAAATTAATGACGTACGTCACATACTACGCGTCTTATTATGACGTCACGACGTACAAGACCTGTTCAAAAAAATTCTTTGTCATAGAGTGGGGGAGGGGGGATTAAACATCGGTTTAAGAAAAATCTAGTGGTGGAATTGTTTTGGTATTTAAATATTATCATTTACATATTCCAACAATTTAAATGATATTTTTTCATGGAATTTGAATGATAGGAATTTAAATAAAAACGGTATTTCGTATAGCGAATAGCTTCATAATAGGGCCTTCTTGTATACACTTTGGAATGATTTTATTGGTACAAAAATTTATCAAAGTCAATAATTGTAGTTTTTTCAGTGGTTAAAGTGTCTCAGTCTCTTTATGAATAGATATTTGCCAAAAAATAAAAAATATTTTGACAATTTTTAAAAAAAAATCATGTATATTGATGAGCCTAACCCTTTTCTTACAGTGCGTCGGAAGCCATAGTTGTGACCTTAATAACGAGAAAACTAATGGTGGAATTTTTTTTAAACTTTGTATATGTATAGAGTTCAATATGATTAACATTTGGTGCAATTTTAATAAAAAATGAATGATAGGAAAAATTTACGCAATCTGTTTTGTACTACCTTAAGTGTTTATTGTATGTTGAACTAGCAGATCAATAGATGATTAGGATAATACCACCCATAAGCTAATTCTCAAAGGTTTACTTTTATTTATGCATATGGCACAAACATCCAAAAACTTTTAGAACTGTCTGATAAAACTGTTTCTATTACAAATTCTATGACAAAAGCCTTCTGATCTGCTCACAACTTTCAGTTTGAGCAATTTGTAGCAAATTCTATTATATGAAGTATTTTAATCTTATATTTTTTTTCTAATATCATTTCATGAATGATGATAAAGTTTTTGACTTTTAAAAAATAAGTGCAAATTAACCAAAATCAAGAATTGGTCAATTTTACATGTACATGCTGCTCAATATTAAAAATAGCTGATTTTTCAACATACCGCAGACCAGTACAATCTCCTCTAACATAAGGTATAAACCTTATTTATGCTATATAGCATTATAAACTCATTATGCTATTTTGAATCGGTTGATGAAGCTATATATATCTAGTTTTTCATGAAAATGGTTATTATTAGAAATAGACCAAAAATTGCAATATTTTAACTACTTATATTTGCACCATGGATTAGAATCAATTAGAATGATTTCATCTCATTGTGTTCAATTAACTTACCACTACTGACTCCCTTCATATTCTTTTCAAGGAGTTACTGTGTAGTCTGACATGAATCAATTGCCTCAAATCTTTAAAAACTTGTAAGAATTTACTATCATAAGAAGCACAATTTGATGAGTAATAATTACAACCACAGAACACTTGTTAACAGTCAGTCAGTCAGTCATTGTACTAAGTGTGTGATTTTTTTATGCATGCTGAAAAATTACACATTTAACAAAAATGTCTGACAAAAGAACTAATTCAAGGTACTCTGAATAGCTTAATAAAAATCATGTCGATAATGTAAATGCATCGATCTTTTTAAATTAATATGTGAACAACTTGTCACTGTTTTCAAAAGAACGATAACTCCGGGGAAAAAACAGACACACCTTCCCAACCCCGTAACTAAACCCCGAGTTCCTAGCAAAGCAACAAATCAGTAAAAAGAAAACAAGATAAACATTGAAAAGTTATAGAAATATAACGCTTATGGCTTAAATTTTACAAGAACGAACGAATAACCGACGACCCTGTGTGTAACCGCACACGTGACCTGTTACAAAACAAAAACAAAACTTACGACTCTGAACTTGCGTTGGTAAACAACAAAGGAATACCAAGCGTTGTGGTTTGTCGAACGTTACATTAAATCTTCTCTTTCAGTCACAATCTGATTTTAGTCAATTCTCGGTCAACAGGCAATAAACAAATTCTTTTAGCTTTCAACAAATAGCAATGGACGTGATTCTCCAAACGACCTTCACCTTCGTATCAACAAGTTGTTGACTCGTACGATGAAATTTCGATTTTAAAACAACGCCCTAAACCTTATAGAACGTTTAATGAATTAGATAGTTCAAAAATTATATTCATATAAAGTACATCCATCCTTAAAATAATTAACGATAAACATTCAGGGTTTGCTATAATCCCCTACATCATGTTTACAGAAACATTGATCAGTCCAGGCATATCAAAAACAAAAAAAACAGGTATTTTGCAGCACAGAAAGATTTACATACGTTAACGAAAAGCAACAAAGATCTGTCAAGCATTATTAATCTTTTTATCATTTAAGGTACGAGTTAGTTTATTAAACGCTTCTTCGACGACAAGAAAACGGAATAAAAATTTCCGGAAAAATCGATTTTAAGTTTAAACTATTTTCATAACCAAAAATGCGGACTCAAAATTTCCGGAAAAATCATTTTTTAAACGCCAATATCTGTGTAACGCATCGTCTGATTTTAAAACGGCTTTCAACTTTACATTTAGTTTATTAAGCTCTACATAAAAAATGTAAAAATTTTATTTGATCCAAAAATTCAATTTTTCGAAAAATTTGATTCATTTCCGGTTTCGACAGGAAGTGGCAGATTTTTATTTCCATTCTTATTGCACAAGTAAATTGATAAATGTATAATCATATGAAATTTCAAGCATCTATCTTTAAGGATATTTGAGAAAAGTCGAGGACAAAATGACTTTTTGAAAATCTTAAAAATGACGTTACGTAAAAACGGAAGTGACGTTGTCGTTGAAACTTAAACATCTTTAAGATATTATAAAGTCACGTAATCTCTGGAAGTTTCATCAAAATCGGTTGAAAACTTTTGAAGTTATGAAGCAAAAAAAGAGTCAGAAAAAAAAGAAAAAGAAAAAAATAATAATAACTAGAGCAAAGCTCGTTGCAAAGCAACGAGTGGGTCTTCCGTTAATGTCGGAAGTAAAACTAGAAGTTCCTGTAAGAAGCAGAGCTCCTAAACCAATAACAAAACTAACTAAAATAAAAAGATGAAAAAAATCGAATTATTTCCGGTACGACTTAACAAAATCCGAATGATTTAGGTACGACTTAACAAAAACCTTTCCGATTTCAAGAACGACTTTACCAAAAAAAATCCGAATGTGATCAAGTACGACTTAACAATTATTTTTGGTACGAGTTAATTTTACTTTGAACATTACACTATTTTTTAAACCAAGGACGTGGAATCAAAATTTCCGGAAAAATCAATTTTTAAACCCCTATATCTCTGTAATGCATCGTCCGATTCAAAAAAGGATTTCAGTTTTGAACTCAGCATGAAAAATACTGTAAGATACGTACGTAAAAGTTTTAAAATTGAAAAACATGAAAATTTAAAAAAAATGGTTTTGCTTCCGGTTTCGACCGGAAGTGTCCGAATTGAGTTTCCAGCCTTATGTCATAAGTAAAACGATAGTTCTACCTTTTCTGTAAATCTCATAGCTTTACCTTAAATCAAAAATGAGAAAAGCTCCGGACAAAATCACTTTTTAAAACGTGAAAAACGTCAATATCTGACGAAATTGATGACGTCATCAAATAATTTTTTCATATCATAGAGATCTTTCAGATACACATTAAACCTGCAAATTTCAAAACAATCGATGGAAGCGTTTTTGAAATATTTGAGTTGGAAAAAAAAATAAAAAGAATAATAATAATAAGAATAAGAAAAAAAAGAAACCGTAGAAAAACAAAAGGGTCTTCCGTTGGAAACGGAAGACCCTAAAAAGAAACCGAAGAATAACAAGAGGGTCTTCCGTTGGAAACGGAAGACCCTAAAAAGAAACCGAAGAATAACAAGAGGGTCTTCCGTTGAAAACGGAAGACCCTAATAATAAAAAGAAACAGAAGAAAAACAAAAGGGTCTTCCGTTGGAAAACGGAAGACCCTAAAAAAAGGAGAAGAATGAGAAAAAAAAAACCGAAGAAAAACAATAAGGTCTTCCGTTGGAAACGGAAGACCTTAATGATACAAACAATTCTACATAATTATGCAAAAAAAAAACCCAAAAACATCATAAGAAATCAGAGGAAAACAAAGTTCTGCACAGTTCTAGTAAACCACGATTTTGAATGAATTATAAACTATGATATGCTATAAATTATAGATATTTTACGAAATGTTTGGAAATGGTTTTTCTATATAGATGAACGATAAAAATTTCCGTAGATTTAAAGCTATACACGCTATAATTTGCGTCAATTTTGAATAAAGGGGAAAATGTATGTGTTTGATTACTAATAAAAGTTACCTTTATTCTGTTAATTATAATGCTCAATTCGATCACGTAACAAATATATCAAATATTAAACAATAAAAAATATTTATTTTCCTGCCAGGAAAGTAATGCCTCCTCGTGAATATCAATCTATCACGTGATATCGACAGCTAAATTTAGCCTTTCATACCAAAACTGGTGAAGGGTCAACATCTTCATAATTGTGATAGTTTCACAAAGGAAAGGATATTTTCAGTAAAGCATAAATTTGTCCGATATACGAGTACAAACAAAAGAAAAAAATACAAGCCTGTGAGTAGATATGAATACTTCCTTTAAAGAAATGACGTAGACCTGTGTTTTTCCCCTATGTGCTATTTATAGATCCTATAAGTGTTGATATCGTGAATGGCAAGCGTATTTTACTAATTATACATGTATGTATTTCAAATTAACAACTGTTAAGCATATTAAAAATCAAGTTGGATATTTAATTAGGCAAACAATAACGGCCACCTAGTTCTCCGCGGACATGCGCAATGAGGTCAGTTTGCTCTTCCTTCATCAATATTCATGAAAAGGTATATTTTCCTGGCAGGAAAATAAACAATTAAAAATCTATATCTTTGTAACGAGATGGAATTCACCCTTGTAATTTACAGATTAAGGATAACTTTTAAAAGTTGACAAACACATGCGTTTTCACTGTCATTCAAAATTGACGCAAATTATAGCGTGTATAGCTTTAAGTAAGTTATTGATAAAAAATGAACTGTCGATCTACATGTATCACAGTGCATTATGATCATTTCGGAGGAAGACTGTGCGAAATATAGAAGATGGCAGTTGCAGAATAGGAAATGATTTTGTAGCAATGTACACAAAGTCAGAAAATAAATAAAGAATCTAGTAAATTGGCCCTCCCAAAACGTCAAATCTGACATTGTAACACATGACCTAGTTTGCAATACATTTTAAACAATGATGTTGTAGCGTCTTGGTCCTGACAATACGCATCTAAAAGGCATCAATCTGGTGTTTAGATATTAACGCTTTCTCACGTATTTAGTTCATACTTCAAGGTTAGGTTTCAGAATAAAGATGCTATCATTTCTAGGGCGCTGTTATAATGATACATATCCTACTTCAAAGTCAGTGTAACATATACTAATCTTACACTTGATCCACTTAACCTTGTGTCAGAAGGCGCTTAATGAGCATCATTCATGTTCATGTACAAAGGATTTGTTGCAGTGTAAGTACAAACAATCGAAGAAAAAATGGTAAAGCAAGTTCTGTATTTAACGATGTCTTAAGAGATTAAAAGTTGAAGAAATTACGAGAATATAACAGATAAAGTTCCAAACGTTTGACAAGATCAGGCAAATAAATAACTGACATTCCTCTGCTCTGTGGAGTTTTAAAGTTTGTAAACAAATGCAGGGGAAAAACTTGCAGAACTACGGAGGCCTATCTAGCTCTACAAACATTGCTGTCCACTTTTTCCTTTAAGTCAATTATGGGGAATTATTACTTAGGTCGAGATATACTCAGTCAAGCGTATAGCAAGTCGTAATTACAATTTGATTTGCCATACAAACCATGAATTTAATCGGAATAATAAGCTATTAAGTCCTTTTTATATGATAATAAGTCGCACTAACGGCATTACATAATTATATAATGTGTACACAACACATATAAAAGCACACGTCTGACATGATAAGTTTAAAAAAACGAGACCATTCTTTCTTAGTCATAACTACAAGATCTTTACACAAGTTTATAAGATATTTTATAACATAACTCGTTGTTTCAAATATTACTGAAAATTAAATTCAATTGGCAGAAGAAAGCTTTCGTACATCTTCTCTATAAGATATATTACATTTTCCCGGATTGTTATACGATGATTTATTTAATAATTCAACGGAAAATTTTCATTTACTTTACAATACAGTAAAATAGAAGTCGTGTTTATTCTTTACAGTCAAATACAATTCCATATCAATTGCTTTTAGTGTATTACATACCCTACATTTGATTACAACATTAATTTAAGTCGTCATTAGATCAGGTTATATTTAAGATGTTATATATTTACATACCTGTAACGTCTGGCCGGTACATTGATAGAAAGCAGCAAAACAAAGGTAAAGTATCACTATATTTGACATATTCGTTGTATCATGGAATTCGAAGATATGACTATTGTGTTGTGTACACAAGTCTTGCTGCAAAACAGTACCAGTAACTCTTGCATTTATCTGTTAATCAGCCTGAGAGTTTATTATGAAATATACGCATTTTTCTCTTCTTACTTTTTCATATGAATATCTACCCCAAAATAAGATCTTTATCAGAATACACAATAATTATTCAGTCTTTCTTTTTAATAATGTAATTTTCATGGTGAAATTATTTCTTATATCATTTGTGTTGCAAATGATCGAGTTTAATAGATAACTTACAGTTCATTTCAAGAAAATCACTTTTCCATATGTGACATTGGAAAAGACAATTTCACAATTAAGAAAGTTGAAAATGACATTTTTTAGATATAAAAATAACCCACTTAAAAATACTTTAATAAAAATAATTAATATATATAAACATAAGTTTAGTACACTTTGTTTAATATGCATCTGTCTTGTTATACTTCAAAGGATGGCTTGTCAAAACTTTTAAACTGACAGGTCATTTCATGGCCACAGCAATCTTCTTTACAAGAACTAAATGAGTGAATAATAATTGAAAAAAAACTATTTATCACAAAAATCAATTATAGACTGATATATTTATCGTTGATAAGATAAATAAAAATTAATATAATTTCTCCCACATCCAGTGTTTTTTTTTTTTTTACATAAAATTTGATCATAATTAGGTCACATACCATTACCATACCATACCACCGTTGACCAGGAATTGTACTCATCCCTATATTAAGAAAGATATTTTCTCCATATAATCCCTAAAATTTTTACCTTTTAACACTGATAATCCTTAGACCCAGGTACACTTATATGCTTGTGACATAAATTGCCTTTGAATATTTAATTATATTTTTTTGCAATAAAACGATGTTCACACATATGTAACATCTGTCATATTTCCATATCACGTGTAGATGAAACTGTCTTACAGCCCACCGATGTGAGTAATTTGCATTGTTAATTCCCAAGTCCATTGACATCAATTGTTTTATAAGTAAATCAACACTCAACGTACGGGTTTGAACTAATTCTTTTGTTTTAAACTAATTAAACAATTTTAAAACATTTTGATTTAGATGCCATTTCTTTACTTGCCTCTAATTTTAAACACCCTTCCAGCCCCGTAGGACGAAACGATGTGGTTTTGTTTTCAAGATAAATTGTCGACTCTTGATTCTAACGTGAACTAAACATACTTCAATTTCGAAGTTCGGGTAAGGTGAAAACATTCAAGACAAGTAAATTGGTGTATTTGTAGGTTTACGGTTCGTCAACCAAACCTCCCATAAAGCTACAGTTTTGCAACTACACATTTAAAAAAAAACAAATTTGTATTTCCAATCTATCGAACTCAAAAGAAGGTATAATTCCAGAGTTTACAAATAAATCTGACACTGAAATAAGTAAAACTTGTAATTATTTCATTAGAAAAAGTTTTATTTCCATTTTACAGAAAAAAAAATTAAGTCACAAAGTTGTTAAATTTTTAATGTCTAGACGTTTAATTTACAGATCGTTCACAGAAAAACAATTATCATCGTCCGTCGATAGAATCAATCTTTAGCATTTCAACATATAGTTTGGTGATTTCTTGTAATTTAAAGCGTTATATCGAAATTTGTTTAGATGTTACTATTTAGTCAGTTATTATACATAACTTTAAATTAAAATGCCATTATTATCCGCAAATATCTCGAACTAATGGTAGTTGTAAGAATGGACATCAAGCAGTTCTATACATAATTTATTTTGATATTGACATTTTAAAACCAAAGGTCGTTGAAGCTGCATTATAAAATGTAGAATTTCAAAATTAGTAATCGTCAAAGCACAGAAAGATTTGATAAACTGGACCTTAACTTCCAGATGAAATATTTCTCTTTAAAAGAGAAAAACTGTTTATAATGGAAAGACGCAAACTTGTCTTTCGCCTTTTTCAACATACATCTATCATAACATTTTTTTAAGTGTATAAGAAAATACAAATTGCTATTAGCTATATAAAACCAAACAAAGTTCTTCATTTTTTAAAGCAAAAACGTAAGGATCAATGCGAGCGGGAATATTAATTTCAATTTTATTGATATCTTAGATTTAATCTTCGTTAAAAGTGTACACGATAGGTTTTATTTTGTCAGTAAAGAGTCTATGCAATCAATTGATCTGCTTTTCCTACGCAACAAATCTTGCAAGTGGAACCGTAAACATAAATGTATGCTTAGAATACTTGGGAGTAACAAGTTTGAATAAAAGCCCCAAAATTCCCTTTCATCCTGGCAATTGTGCATTTCGCAATTATTAATACGGCGACCTAATTGACGGAATCTCGGAAAGAGTTAGTTGCTGTTAGTAGCAATTTCCTTTTTTTTTCTATAAAGGTGCATGTCAACAATTTGTTTTTATATACTCACAAAAACTAGATAATGATGTTTTTTGCTATTTTATTTCGAAATGTTTCAAACGACAATCTTCATTAAGTTCACCAGAAATCTTGTAATCTATCTTGAAGTAAAAAAAGAAATTTCCCTCGCTGTTCCACATTTGATTTTATTTGTACTCACCATATAACGGTGTATTTTCACTGAATCTTTTCTGTTTTCATTTTGCACTTTTTTTGTAGGGCAAGCTGCATCAAGTTCAAGGCAAATGAGAGGGTTTCTCTCATTGCTCGCCAACTCTACAACACTGTAGAGCAATGTTTGTCTGCAGCTATGAGTTGTTTTAGCATGTTTTGACACATAAAAATGGTAACATAAAATAACATTCACTATTAGTAATTTCAATTTTGTTGTAAAAGTTCACACTCAAATAAATGCAAGCATGCCATAGATGATGTTGTAACGTATAAAAGATTGGTACAAGCACATTTCCATTGCGTTACTTCTGAAAGTACAAAAATGATTCCAATTTGAGGAAGTTGATACACCACGAAATTACGAGTGAAAGACCTTGTGCTATTGTTATCCTATAGGATCAAGTGTGCCTGTGGTTAGTTGGCAAGAATAAGTATTCTAAGCAACGGTATAATTTAAGCTGTATTTAAATATATGTAACACACGAAAAATATCACCCAGGAGTTTGATTTTTAGTACTTTAAAAAAATACATAATATATACGGATTTTTTAAGCAAAACATACAAAACGATATTTTGTTGAATCTGCAAAACTTATTTAAAAAAAAAGATTCCCACAGATCTAGAACATTTAAGTTTTACGGTGTAGTAAATCGAAATGAAAACTTTTGTGGGATGTATAGCAAATGTAAACCCTTTCAAAATAGCTTTTGCTTTTTTTATTCTTAAATGACACAAAGTACAGTAAGATGATATTGTACAATGATCTTTTCAATAATGTAATTTTATGAAAGCCCACAATATACATGTGCATCTAAACATTTTGGAACATCCCCGTGCCTGCAAATTCTGAATCGAAAATAAAGTTATTTTTTCTATAATTACTTTAAAGCAAACTATTATATCCATATATTGGTTTCTGTGTAAGCCATTTGATTCGAATTACTTGTAATGTAAATGAAATTCAAATGTAATTTAAAATGTTATCTGACATGAACAAACATATATGTATTTGCAGTCGATGGATGCAGAATGTTTATTATCCGCTGGCATTCATTATGTTCAAAAATTGCTTAGTCAAAAACAAAAAAAACCCCAGAAAGTTGAACACAGTTTTTGCAATTATTCACAAATACATAAATGAAACATGATTATGATAATGGGCCTTAAATGAAAACCGAAAGTAAACGTGATTTATTATAGATTACATATATTCTCATTTTATGAGTGTCCAATACAAAAACTGTTATGTACATACATGCAATATAACACTCGAATATAAACAAATAATGAAAGAAAAAAATGTAGGAACGTAACGGGTATTATGTTTGCATAATATCTTTTATGTAGAAATCTTGGACATTTCTATCAAACACGTCTTTTAATATGGAATGAATATTCCAACACGGTTCTCGCTTGGTCGTGATTTCATGTCAAACCCCGGTTCTTTGATTTGAAGATGGCCGACAATTTGATCCTTTTTATTACTGCGTTGTTTGTAAACCGAAATATATCGATGTAGAAATTGGCCTAGAAAATCAATAAATGTATAATTTAAATTTACACTTACTTAGTCACTTTAAAGTGGATTTTGTACACAACGCATTACAGTTAACGCTAATAGTATAATTGTTTAAATCTTCAATAAAAACTTTAAACTTTAAAATATCATTATTGAGTTTTCATTGTTTTTATTGATTGGAAATAGACCAACTTAATCCCTTATCATAGATCGATTGACTAGCCAAGACTTGATGCGTTAGTTTTCTTGATGGCGATTTGTACATTGTTTCTGAAATCCATATTCAGAACTCTGTATCCACCCACTGTAATGATTTCCACCTTAAGGTCATCAAAATCATATGGTAAGCTATCTTGCCAAAACAGATGAGCACCATCGTAGATTATTTCTGATGGTGTAATTTTCATCACATGACTTTTGTAAAAAATAATTATTTCTCCCATAAATGTTTTCATTTTTCCGTGTCTGTCAAACTCAAACGAAGGAATAATTCCAGCATTTACGAATAAACCTGTCAATAAGAAATGCATATTAATCTGCACATCTTAAAATTATAGAAACATCTTCATATTTCTATGAGTTCATGCAAATAATTACTTTGAATAACTTATTATTAAAATATTAAAAAAGGCTTATAAAATAACCAATAAATTAGAAAGTACGTCATCTTCCCATTTATAATTGATGTGTTCATGAATAAAAATTATATTATTATTAAATTATGTTATACTTATAAGAAATATAGCAAACAGAATGTGTTTGCCTTTTTAACTACAACTTTTGCTTTGTGTTTCTCTGTCAGAGATGAAGATATACTATTAGATGGTTCTTTTTTATGTTTTATCTCGGGAGAAGAAAAAGATTTTCTTCAATATTGAATTGCTTATCAACATTCAAAATATTCAACTTGATAAAAAGCTTAAATCTTTTTCCTGGTTTCTAAATCAGTAATTTTTATTCCACAGATACCTTCATTGGTCTATGCAGTTTTGTTTTTTAAATGTTACTTAAAAAAAGGAATATTGTTAGCATTTCGCAAGATAATCAATATTCGAGTTACTGAAATTGTTTTCCAGTGACTTTAAGTGATATTATGTGCATATCATAAAATTGTGTCGACTGAGGTAACACACCGATAGAAACAAAACAAACGATGGGGGGAACAGGAAAAACGTTGAAAAGGTTCGAGTTTACTTATTCACAAGTGGCACAAGCGATATATTGATGGAATATGCGTTTCTACTCTCTGACCAAACGGTGAATGTGGCATATTACTCTCAAGTAACCCCAGGACAACGACGTTATGGAAACGTCGTTATAACTCAACGATAGACTGGGCCGTGCGGCCTGTTTAGGCAATGTATATATTAATGATAACTCCAATACAAAAATGTACATTGCTCTAATTTGTATACATATACATTAATATACTCTACATTAAAATATTATAATACTTTCCTGATAATGGCGGCGTTATTTTGAATAAAATTACGTGTGTCCACAAACGTTTTGGACAACCCTCGTATATGCACAATCAATAAAAACGTGATTTTGTCTTGCATTGAGCCACGTTTTAACTAATCAGCCAGGAAAGCTGAAACTTATGTGGAAGCATCATCAGGTAGTGTAGATTCAAAGTTGTAAAAATCATGACCCTTGAGGGTAGGGTGGGTTCACAATAGGGGGTCGAAATTTTACAAAGGAATACATAAAGTTAATCATCAAAAAATCTTCTTCCCAGAAACCGATCAGCCAGGAAAGATGAAACTTATGTAGAAGTATCCTACGGTAGTGTAGATTCAAAGTTATGAAAATCATGACCCCCGAGGGTAGGGTTGGTCCACAATGGGGAGTCAAATTTTTACAGTGGAATATATAGAGTAAATCATCAAAAATCTTCTTCTTAGAAACTTTTACTTAGGAATATTTAGAGTAAATCTTTAAAAACTATTCTTCTCAGAAACTGATCAGCCAGGAAAGCTAAAAAGTATGTGGAAATACCCTCAGGTAGTGTAGATTCAAATTTGTTAAGTCAAAATTTGGAGGAGTTGGGTGGGACCATATGGGAGATCCAATTGTTCAAAGGAAAACATTTTTATTATTCACAAAAACTACAGTAAAACTCGTTTAGTACGAAAACAGATATTGCGAATTCACGGATATAGCGAAGTCAACTTGGATCCCCAGCTATGTAAATTTAATGAATTTCTTATACGATTAAAACGAATTACGGATATAACGAAGTAATTTCTTAGGTCCCAGTGACTTCGTTATAACCGAGTTTTGCTGTATAATGTTATCTCATATGATTAAACTTATATGCAAGCATTTTGACATATTGCTGATTTTTTTAAACTGTTAAGACTCTCACACTTAGACGATTCTTGATTCTCACAATAGGCATGATACCAGCGAAACTTTTCATATTTAATCTTGACGTATTTTTAAAGAAATACGTGAAGATTTCTTTATTTTGAATGGACCTTAAAATTACACAGATTAATTATTTTGATAAGATTTGCTTCACGGAGCATGTCAGTTTTTAATTGTTTCATATTTTGTACCCATTTTCCCTTTTAAGTAAATGTACAGGCAAAGCGCATAAAATGTACGATATTTCATATGAGATCACAATAAATTATGAAGGTCATTTTCTGAAAGTTTCAAATAAATTGATGCATTTTTGACCTTTTTATCGCCAAATATGGAAGACCAACGATAGAAAAATGAGTCAAAAACGTTAACGTAATTGGACACCTTAAATGTGTGCACGCAGAAAAATCTCCGATGGTGACCAAAAGGTTCTTTGATACTGCTATTTTAAATCTATAGGACAAAGGTTTACTATAATTGGAACCACAATTGGAATTGAAGGTTTGAAAATGGAATTACTGATATCTTGAGCTCTTGCAGCATCCCAACCCCCCATACAGCCCGGGTCTTGCACATATGGATTTCGCTTTATTTTCTTATCTGAAGTCGAAACTGCGTGTACAGAGATTTTCGGACCTAAATGATCTACGATATGACATAAAAGACATTATTCAAAAATTTGACAAATAATGGTGTGCACATGCGTTTTATAAATGGGTTAATGGCATGAAAAATGTGTGAACTAAAAGGTGTTTACTTTAAAAAAGAGTTTAAATTGCCTTTCAGTATTTGACGTCACTTGACGTCGTGGAAATATGAAATGGTGCTCCGTAAATCCAATTCATGCAAAATAAAAATCGCTGCATCTTTTGAGAACAACTTTAAAATCATATGATTTTTTGCAGACTTATTTTCCAATGGTAGTCATTCAATAAAACATACGTCATCTAACAAAGTACATAGTAATTTTGCCATAAATCACTTTGTCCACAAACTTTTCTAACAACCCTCGTATATCCCATATATAAATAATTGTTTAGGATCTTGTTGAGAACTACGATGCTTAACATGTGATATGACAATAAAATCATTCTGTTAATAGAAAAGGGACTTGATTATAAACATAAGAATATCCAAGGGGAAATGGAGTTTTATTTTAACAGGATCTACATGTAATCTACTACATTGTCCAGATATTTTGTATTATGACTACATTACTAGCATAAGGCTGATTTTATCATGCCTATTCTTCCTCAGGTAAGCAATGTGGCCCATCGGCCTCTTGTTTTAATGATTTCATTAACTTATATCATATATCACTGACTGTTTTCATCAAAGCGTGTCGTTCTGGTTAACGTTAATCGAGAATGAAATAGAGGATGCAAATATTGACTTGATTTATTTTTTAAAAATGAATATAATGTACGTTTATTGGCTTCTTTGCGAAGGGGGGGTGCGTCTGTTTTTGTACATATTTTGTAGCCATTACTACCAAAAACTCGACTATATTATAAATGTTATCTATTAAAATTCGAATGTTTTTAATTATACTTAATGACATAAAGAACAAGGCATAATTAAAGCTTTTAGCCTTATAACAACAACTTTTGTGGATTTTTTCTGTCAGAGATTAAAAATTGTATCATTTGATTTACTATGCAGTGCCTTCAAAGAAGAAAAGGATTTTGTTAAAAATTGAGTTGCCTACCAACCCATAAAATATTCAACTTACAGCCCTTGATAGTGTTTCCTGTCTTTGTTGCAAATCCAACATAGATCTCCGGTCGATGTTGCATTGCATTGAGCGAGGACACTTAAGTTTCTAATCGGTTTGAATTTCAATTGCGATTCGGAACAAAGATTCGGATTGGTGCATTTTTATAGACCAGCCCATTTATCAAATAAAATGATGCTAATACATGGAAAGAAATGTCGGAGAAAGAAAAGTCGTACTTGCAAGTTTAAAATTACATACAGAGTTATTTGAGAACAAATGGGGCGATGTTTACATACATGTGTAAATAATGTTAGTGACCCCCCCCCCCCCCCCCCCCAAAAAAATACATTCTCTAAATGTAGGGATGGGCGCACACATGTATAGATTAAAGTCACAGACTGGTCTTCGCTCATCGAATAACATACGTTATTTAGCTTATTGTCAGAAATTCGTCATAAACTGTTTGGTGACAAATAATTTACATTACCGTTCATCATGTACCATTTGTGGAAAATCGTACGAGTTGAACAGGCTATTTTTCCTCACAAAAAGCTTGCTGCACAATGTAGTTCCACGGAAAAATTCGGATTGACACGCTATGAAATCCGCACGCACGCACGCACGCACACACACACACACACACACACACACACACACATATATATATATATATATATATATATATATATATATATATATATATATATATATATATATATATATATATATACTCGAATGTTAATATTTGATTTGAATATTAATATACGCGCACATTTGTACGTAATCATTTGTACAATGTGTTAAAATGTGGCGGAAAATGGGCCTATAGTTATTTAACTATTTTGAAAGAATCCGTAAATTTATCATTTTATTTTGGTATTTTTATTTTGGTGTATTTGGTAGTTAAATGAAATAACATTGTATAGGATTATATCAAGAGTGTTATTAAAATATTTCGACGGAAATGATACGAAAGATAGATAGCGAGAAAGAGGGACCCTAACCATCTAGTTCTATCGCGGTTCTCTGAACGATCGCAAATTTTACTGGAACGATCGCAAATTTTACTCATCCAACGGATCAATATTGGTGACGGGTAAATATTGGGACCACACTTTTGTTTGACCTGTCCAGCACTCTGTCCCTTTTTCTTGGCTGCGTCATACTTCTTCTGTGCAGCAACTTTCTCGTTTACCTCACCGGGATAAATAAGTCCGCCAATCTCCCTAAAATTTTGATAACATATTGCAATAACTATAACATCTTTTCTTTTAAATACAAATTTAGGTTACCATGATGCACATTACAATAAATAGACCTTCGTTAAATTTATGTAAGAAATTTGAAAGTTTTTCTATACAGTCATACGTATGTTGTAAAGCTAAATGTCATTAGATCAATTTTTATAATATTGTTTTAAACTTTAAAAAACACCAAAATTTAATCATAAACTTAAATGTAATAGGTTTCTTTGCTAATTACTAGTTTTATAACTCAATCGACCATGCAGAAATGCATCCAATGGTTATAATTGTTAAATTGGTAGTTTATCCTTAATTCTAGAGCAGTAATCTTTTAGAGGGGGTATAAATAAGTCCACTGCTTAAAATGTCTCATTACCAAAACCTGTTGCATTGGTCGACATACCACTCTCTTGAGATTTATTTTTAGACTTGTCAATATTGATATGTATTTGCCTAGGTCAAAATTTTACTTTTCAGATTATTTCTAATAGGTAACCAAAATGTCAGCTGTCAATATACATGCATAAGCGAGATACAGAGCTCTTAATTTAATTCTTTTATAAATGAACAAAGCGCACTCCAGGTCATGTTTTTGTTATTATTTTGGATGTTGACAAGAAAATCCCAAGTTTAAACCCAAAATAAATGCGACAAACGAGACAAAATGCGTTGAAAATAGATAAGCAGATAGAAAAATCAGTCTGAAAAAGAACTTTGACCGGTATATTTAACCAATATAAGCAAAAACGTGACACTAGCCTTTATTAACAAAACGAATAATTATGATCTTTGAATCCTGCTTATAACTGAACGATTGACACTCAAATGTTGGTAGCTTATTAGATATGTATTACTTAAGCAATGTAAACAATAAATATATTTTTTAAAAATACAATTTTAAATTTAAAATCGATAAAGATGTATACATATGCTATTAATAGTATATAAACTATATTCGTAAATACCGGTTTATATAAAGTCGATTAGGAAATATATATTATATAATATACTTGTATCAACAAATTGACGAACTTTTAATGTCGAGATTAATAACCAAAATTGCAAATAAAGCTCATATTTTGATTTAGATAATAATATTTAATAAATTTGCTAACGTCAATATCCCTTATGAGGAGAAAATCTAAGGCAAAAGTTGAATTTTGTCCTTTAGAAAGATTATACATACATTTAGCATTTTGGATTCAATGCATTATTAATAAAACTGTTCATCCTTAAAGAAGACATTGAACCAAAAAAACAAAAAAACAAATGATCAGTATAATATCTGACTCACATTTGGAAGTCTGATATGAAAGCTTCATTTGGAAGTGTGACGTCAAATCTGACTTCTTGTGACGTGATGGCAGGATTAGCAACTTCACTGGTGACCAACGTGGTGGCAAACCGAAACCGGATGTCAGACATCACATGAAGGTAACCAATCTGTGGCTTCTACAATCGAAATATACTGTAGAATCATCATTGTTCGTGCATGACCAATAACGTGGTTTTCGTTGGTAACCATTAGTAGCATATATTCTATATTTATCTACAAAATATTATCTACAAATGTTATTATGTCCTCATGAACGAGAACAATTTTGGCTATCCACGAAAATTGACCAACACGAATATAAATTATTACACAGTATTAATATTTTACATTGAAATGACGTTCCTTGATTGGATAAGTATTTCTGTGTTTAAAACACGATTATTTTATAACCACGATGACGAATCTGAAAAATATTTCAGAAATAAAACATTTAACGAGGCCGAGTACAGAACGAGTACGCACGCTTTCGCGCAGCGTTTAATTGTATTGTGACGTCATCTTTTTGCTTGGTTGACGCCATGGCGTGATAGTTTCAACTGCAGATATTCAGCGAAAATTGTTGAAAATATCTCGTTTGATGCGTAAAAATAATGTTATATTGTGGAATAAACATAAATGTCTCGAAGTATAAGCTATATTTGGGCTCGGGTCGGAAACGTGAAGAGGATTCAGCAAGCCTAGCCCTGTGTCAAGTTTTCTTAACCCGCCTAAATATAGCTTAATTCATATATTTCAAGACAGTAACCGTGTATTTTATATTAATGACCCTTAATATGTGATGTTATATATTTTTTTATTACTTAAATATGTCTGAATGTTTTAATAATACTATATAGATCATCTTTTCCGCCTTTGTCAAATAAAAAATAGCCATTATCTGACTAATCCGGGAAATTGGGCATACAAAAATCAACTTTGATAAGACCCCTGGAACAAACCAGGAGGTAAAAGGTTTTTTTTTTTTTTGACCATTTGATGCCTTTTAGCAATAACTTTAATATGTAGAACAGAAAAAGAAATCCCTAGGGCAGAAGTTTTGAAAAATGTAAAAAATATGCAAAATTGATACATTTCAAGCAAAATGCCATAGGGTCCTATGTTAAAGATTAACAAACTTTAAGATGACCCCCTAAACAAACGGTGTGGTAAATGTCTTATTTTTTAATCTTAAAATAATAATTATATCAGTAGAAATTCATGTAAAAATTTTCATCCAAAAAACTAGGGCAGAACAAATTAGACCCGGCCTCGTTAAATCAATGCATCAGGCGGGCAGTATATGTTTCTCTCACATGCAGTAAACCCCACAAGCTACCATAAAGGCAAGGTGGTTTTGCATCTATTTTGTGCAAGAACTTTTCTTTAAAAAAATAAATATTTTATGCATAAATGAGTGACGCTCCCGCCCCAATGATTTTGCCCCAAAAAAAAATGAATCAAATAAAAAAAAAATCAATAAATAATAATTATATCATAAATAAAGATCAATGTCAAATAATATTCTGGTGTTTATTTCTTTATAGGAGCGGCGATTATAACGACAATCTATTCTTCTGATTTCTAATCTACATAATGCATGGGGGATATTTGGAAATTTTTAGGGGAGAGAGGTGTAAAAAGAAAAAGGCCTCTTTGACCACTTACTTGTCTTAATTAAGTTTACAAGTATTTCTAAAAAGAAACCTCATGCACCTTTCTTTGAAGGACATTCGATCATTAATGATATTTTGATATAACTGGGATATTACAATGGGACATATCTGACATCTACAACTCGTGCATGTATCTGTGTTAAAAAGAAATCAATGTATATTATATTCGGCTTAACGAGACACGGGAAGTAACTCTAATTGTAACTATAAATTTACCGTCAGGCGACAAGCCTAGCCATGTTTAACAACAAACCTGTCTGATTAGGTAAATATATGATTTCTATCGTATTTCTGATTTCAATGTATTCATATCCTATATTTTTAACTTTGAAAAATAAATAAAGCGTGATGCTCTGTATATCCAAATCAAAATAAATGTGTATTATCTAAATTAAATTATATATGCATGTAGTTTCGTTTTAATGTTCTAAATTATAGCTTTAAAATTTTGTAACAGTATCGTAATTTATTTTGAAAAAAAACTATTATTTTTAAAACAGCTATGGATCCTCACTCTACTGCCCAGGATGTACACCGATGTGACCTGTGTGAGACCGCCATAGTTCACAGCTACTGTGACTTTTGCCATGTCAACCTCTGCAAGCCTTGTGTAGTTGATCACATCTCTGATGAATATGATAAACACAAAATTGTCCGATTTCAGGATCGAAGATCAACATTGATTTATCCAAAATGCATAACGCACCCACACAAAAACTTCAAATATCAATGTGAGAATTGTGACAACAGTTTTATTTGTTCTTCTTGTACTGCATCTGAACAGCACAGAGGGCATGTATTTGTAGACATTTTAGAAGTTTACAAGGCAAAAACAGAAGTTATTGAAAAGGATACAGAGAAGTTACAAAATCTTATTACTCCTAAATATGAAAAAATTGCACTCGACTTGGAAAATCAGCTTGCTAACCTCGATTCAGGATATGAGAAGCTTACAGTAGAAATTTCCAAAGAAGGAGCGAAATGGCACAAAAAAATCGACATTGTTATAAACAAGATGAAAATCGAGTTGAGCGAGATAAAAGTAAAACACAAAGATATTTTACAGAAACATTTGGATGAAATTAAACAGACGCAGTCTCTCATAGATAAAGCGTTACTGGCTATGAAGGAAACTAAGGAATCTACAGAAGTATCTCAAACCATTGAATACAGCTCTAAGATCAAAGAATTTAGCAAGATGCCACTTAAAATTACGGTAAGAATGCCAACGTTCATTCCAAAATCAATAGACCATGAGAAGCTGTATAGCTTGTTTGGACAAATTACCGCATTCTCTACTTCTACAGAAGAAAATGTCCAGTCACTTAACCAACCAAAAGCATTAGTCAAGGAAATGCTGAGGGAACCTGTTCTTGTTTCCACAGTGCAGACGGGGTATGATTTACCACGGAGTGTGACATGTGGAAGTGAAGACAAGATATGGTTGAGTGGATTTTCCAATGAAATCAAATGTTTCAACATTAATGGTTCACTGCATCAAACAAACACTACAACATTGGTAGAATGGCCTAGAGATATAGCTGTAGACGTTAATGGAGATCTTCTGTACTCTGCTGTTAGGTCAAAGACAGTCAATATACTAAAGAATGGACAGATAGAACAGTTAATCAGATTACAGGGATGGGTGCCTGCTGAGCTGTGTATCTCCTCTAGTGGGGATCTCCTAGTTACCATGTACAATGATGATTACACTCCATCCAAAGTTGTCCGTTACTCGGGATCTACAGAAAAACAAACAATTCAATTTGATGATAAAGGTAAACCTCTGTACTCAGGGAATGGTATCATTAAATACATCACAGAGAACAGAAACCATGACATCTGTGTATCTGACTGGGCGGCTGGTGCAGTAGTGGTGGTTAATGAGGACGGAAAGCTCAGATGGAGGTACGACGGTCATTTCTCAGTTACCAAGAACGAACCATTTAAACCCCATGGAATCACAACAGACAGCCAGAGTCGTATCCTGACAGCCGATAAAAACAACCATCGTATCCACATTCTGGATAAAAATGGAGAGTGTCTCCGTTACATTGATAACTGTGATCTGGAAGAGCCTTATGGTTTATGTGTGGACAATAATGACAATCTGTTTGTGTGTGAGTTTTACAAAGGCAATGTCAAGAAAATCAAATATTTACAATAGGCAGAAATGTTTGACAGTGTTTAAATTAACTTAACAATATCATATCATTGAGACCTAAAGACCGGGCCTTTAGTGAAAATTAATCTTATATATGACATATAAAGTGTTTTAGATTTTAAACAAAATCATTGCATTGTGAAAATATTAAATGTTAAATGCTGATTTACGATCAAGCAATGAAACGATATCTTCTTGAACATTTTGCTTTCTTTAAGTTGTGATATACAAGGAAACCTGATGTACAGCAATGTTAAATGGAAGATTCCTTTTGTACTTTATTCGCATTCAAAGATCATTTTTTAAAAGGGGTCTAATCATTTTTTTTTAAATTCTATATTTTTTTAAATAATAATATTTACAATGCCCAATGTAATATTAATGGTCAGCAAAAATAGTAGCACCAGTTTTTTCGCGCTTATTACTTGACAACTGACGGTGCAATTTTTGTTGACAACGAAAATGATTAGTTAAGCATTGTAAACGTTAACATTTAAAAAGTAAAAATAAAAACATCCTTGCCATTCCCCTTTAAAATCTAAGGTGTAATATTAGATATCTTTGGTCGAAGAGTTCACTGGTATACTATGAAATCATCATTGTTGTTTGGGGACCAATGTTCGTGGCTTTCGTGGGTAACTCTTGCCCAATGACTTACATCGCCAATGCAATACATATATAAAATCATTAATTTAATACAATCGGCTTTATATACTGATGAAATTACCTTCCCACAAAACACGAAAAGTTTGACTATCCACGAACATTAACTCCCACGAATAAAAATGATTCCACAGTTGCGTATTAAGGATAGTTGTAATGCTTAAAAAAGTCTTCGCATTAAAAGTAAATTCAAAGAGAAGATTTATTACGATGTTATTTATGAGATAGTCTTATTTGCCATGTACTATGGAAAGGTATCTGTTGAAGCCAAACATTTTGAATGTGCAATTGCAAATATCATAAAGTCTGTTTTGTTGATAGTTGACTGAATTGAAAATCCATTTACACTTCATTACAATATATAGGGAAATATTGGCCACCGTATTGTTTTCGCCCCTTTTGCCTTCGCTGGCAACTGGGCGAATTCCAATTTATCAACATTTTTCTCTTTCAACACAAACGTGTCTGAGCGAATACAATACAAAGCGAAACTATTTGCAAGTGTAAAAGGCGAAAATTACATGAAATGAAAATAACCCTATATACAGTAATAGACAGACAACATTGCTGTGTGAGTTTTAGTGTGTCATATCACCATTGATAGAAATTATTATTTAGATTATATTCTCAGAGATATTAACTCTTAAAGTAAACATAATTATTCTTCTGAAAATCAGATCCTCTTACAGTAGTTTGGAATAATTCTTTCATAGAAAGTCATCAAATTTTGAAAGAAATTCATGTCGTTTAAAAAAACCCAAATCTATGAGAAATATTTTTCTGCTAGGTTTAGATATATCACTTGCATGATTGGTGAATATATAATACCCTGAAGCGGAGATACTTTTATAAACCTTAGGTTTTGACAGGTTCATGGTATATGTTTGAGGGTGAAAATAAGTATCAGTTGAGTTAAACAATTAAATTTTTGTATGTATTTGTTTCGTGTGTATACCACGAGTTTGTAAATTTTTTGAAATATAAAATTAATGTATATCATTTTTAATATATTGTTCTTTGGTTTATTTGATGTGAATAGTCAGTAGCTTGAATTTTGACCTTCGAATTTTGTGTTTTCTTTCTTAAATAACCTTTTCTTTTAATGAATTAACTTGGTTGTAGTCTAATTTATTTTAACTCCTTTCAAAATAAAAACAGCAGTGACACTTATTGTTTAATGGAGACATGTAACGATAAGTCCAGTGTACCTGGATGGTTAATGTGTTAATCTGACACATAAAATTAAATAAAACAACAAACAAACAAACAATAAGGCCAATACGCGTCATATCTTTGATATTTATGGTATACATTTGGTATTTACGTTGTACATTTTTTCTATCAGCACCTTCGGCAAATAGATACAGACAAAAAAGTCAGAAGAGTCAAAGTTCTGCACTGTTCTAGTAAACATGATTTTGAATGGATCATAATTCATGATAGTATTTGCGAAATGCTTGCAAAGGGTTCTCTATGTAGATGAACGATAAAATGTCCATAGATTTAAGTAAGTAATTGATAAAGAAATGACGATATACATATATCACAGTGCCCTTGAACATTTCATGAACATTGCGGAGGAATACTGTGAAACATAGAAGACGACAGTTGCAGAATAGGAAATAATTTTGTAGCAATTTACACAAAGTCAGAAAAAAATTAAGAATTCCTTAAATTTTTCCGTCCAAAAAGTCACATCTGACATTGTAACACATGACCTAGTTTGCAATACACTTTAAACAGTGATGTTGTAGCGTCTATGTCTTAAAATTACGCATCTAAAAAGGCATCAGTATGGTTTTAAGATATTGACGCTTTCTTACGTATTTAGTTCAGACTTCAAGGTTGGGGTTCAGAATAAAGAGGCTTTCATTTTTAGGGCGCTGTTATAATGATACATATCCTACTTCAAAGTCAGTGTAACATATACTAATCTTACACTTGATCTACTTAAACTTGTGTCAGAAGGCGCTTAATGAGCATCATTCATGGATTTGTTGCAATGTAAGTACAAACATTCGAAGAAAAAATTGTAAAGCAAATTCTTCTTATGTACTTAACGATATGTCATAAAAGATTGCAAGTTGAAGAAATTACGAGAATATAACACATAAAGTTCCAAACGTTTGCAAATAAATAACTGAAATTCCTCTGCTCTGATTGTGGAGTTTTAAAGTTTGTAAACAAATGCAAGGGGAAAAAACCTCGCAGAACTACGGAGGCCTATCTAGCTCTACAAATATTGCTGTCCACTTTTCCCTTTCAGTTCAGTTCAGTTAAATATGGGAAATTATTACTTAGGTCGAGATATACTCAGTCAAGTATATAGCAAGTGTTAATTACAATTTGATTTGTCATACAAACAATGAGTTTATTCGGAATAATAAGCTAACAAGTCCTTTTAATATGCTAATAAGTCAGACTAAAGGCATTACATGATGTGTGCACAACAAATATAACAGCATAGTATTACGTACGACATGATAAGTGAAAAAACCGGGACCATTCTTAGTCATAACTACAAGATCTTTACACAAGTTTACAAGATATTTTACAACATAACTCGTTGTTTTAAATATTGAAAATTTAATTCAATTGGCAGAGGAAAGCTTTCGTACATCTTCACTGTAAGATATATTACATTTTCACGGATTGTTATACGTTGATTTATTTAATAATTCAACGGAAAATTTTCATTTACTTTACAATACAGTAAAATAGAAGTCGTGTTTATTCTTTACAGTCAAATACAATCCCCTATCAATTGCTTGTAGTATATTACATAGCCTACATTTAATTACAACTGACAATATTTAAGTCGTCTTTAAATCTGGTTATATTTAAGATGTAATATATGTCCATACCTGTAACGTCTGGCCAGTACATTGATAGAATGCAGCAAAACAAAGGTAAAGTATCACTATGTTTGACATATTCGTTGTATCATGGAATTCGAAGATATGACTATTGTGTTGTGTACGCAAGTCTTACTGCAAAACAATACCAATAACTCTTGCATTCATCTGTTTTTCAGCCTGAGAGTTTATTATCAAATATACGCATTTTTATCTTCTTACTTTACTCATATGAATATTTACCCCAAAATAAGATCTTTATCAGAATACACAAAAAATATTAAGTCTTTCTTTTTAATAATGTAATTTTCATGGTGTACTTATTTCTTATATCATTTGTGTTGAAAATGATCGCGTTTAATGGATAACTTACAGTTCATTTCATGAAAATCACTTTTCCATATTTGACATTGGAAAAACGATTTCACAATTAAGAAAGTTGAAAATGACATTTTTTTAAAATAAAAAAACACCACTTAAATAATACTTTAATAAAAATAATTAATATATATAAATACACTTTCTTTAATATGCATGTCTTGTTATACTTCAAAAGATGGCTTGTCAAAACACTTAAACTGTCATTTAATGGTCACAGCAATATTCTTTACAAGAACTAAATGAGTGAATAATAATTGAAAAAGAACTATTTATCACAAAAATCTATTATAGATATATTTATCGTTGATAAGATAAATAAAAATTAATATAATTTCTCCCATATCCAGTGTTTTTTAACATAAAATTTTATCATAATTAGGTCACATACCATTACCATACCATACCACCGCTGACCAGGAATTGTACTCATCCCTATATTAAGAAAGATATTTTCTCCACATAATCCCTAAATATTTTACCTTTTAACAATCCTTAGACTCGGGTACACTTATATGCTTGTGACATATATTGCCTTTTGATATTTCATTATATTTTTTTGCAATAAAACGATGTTCACACCTATGTTACATCTGTCATATTTCCATGTCACGTGTAGATGAAACTGTCTTACAGCCCACCGATGTGAGTAATTTGCATTGTTAATTCCCCAGTCCATTGACATCAATTGTTTTGTAACTAACTCAACACTTAACGTACGGTTTTGAACTAATTCTTTTGTTTTAAACTAAACAATTTTTAAACATTTTGATCAAGATGCCATTTCTTTTCTTGCCTCTAATTTTAAACACCCTTTCAGCCCCGTAGGGTAAAACGATGTGGTTTTGTTTTGTTTTCAAGATAAATTGGCGACTCTTTATTCTAACGTGAACTAAACATACTTCACTTTCGAAGTTTGGGTAAGGTGAAAACATTCGAGACAAGTAAATTGGTGTGTCTGTAGGTTTACGGTTCGTCAACCAAAACTACCATAAAACTAAAGTTTTGCAGCTACACATTTTTTAAAACAAAATATTTGCTATCTATCAAACTGAAAAGAAGGTATAATTCTAGAGTTTACAAATAAATCTGACACTGGAATAAGTAAAACTTGTAACTATTTCATTGTTAAAAGTTTTATTTGCATTTTAAAGAAAAGGTCACAGAATATTCTTAATATTAACATTCTTAATGTCTAGACGTTTAATGTCACATATCGTTCACATAAATACGATTATCAGAGTCCGTCGGTAGAATCAATTTTTGGCTAATAGCTACCATTTCAACACAAAGATTGGTGATTCCTTGAAATTGAAAGTGTTATATTTAAAGTTGTTTACATGATACTATCTAATCAGTTATTATACATACATGTAGCTTTAAATTAAATGCAATTAATACCCGCAATTATCTCGAACACGTGGTGGCTGCAAGAATGGACATCAAGCAGTTCCATACATAATTTATTTTGATATTGACATTTTAAAACCAAAGGTCGTTGAAGCTGCATTATAAAATGTAGAATTTCAAAATCAGTAATCGCTAAAGCACAGAAAGATTTGATAAACTGGGCCTTTACCTCCAGATGAAATATTTCTCTTCAAAACAGAATCACTGTTAATAAGTTAAAGAAGCAAACTTGTCTTTGGCATTTTTCTGCGTACATCTATCATAGATAGACAATCTTCATTAGGTTCACAAGAAAATCTTGTAATCTATCTTGAAGTAAAAAAGAAATTTCCCTCGGTGTTATACATTTGATTTCATTTGTACTCACCATATAACGTTGTATTTTTACGGAATCTTGTCTGTTTTCATTTTTGTAGGGCAAGCTGCATCAAGTTCAAGGCAAATGAAAGGGTTTCTCTCATTGCTCTCCAACTCTACAGCACTGTAGAGCACTGTTTGTCTGCAGCTCTGAGTGTGTTTTAGCATGACACATAAAAAAGGTTACATAAAATAACATTTACTATCAGTAATTTCAATTTTGTTGTAAATGAATGCAAGCATGCCAAATATGATGTTCTAGCGTATAAAAGATTGGTACAAGCACATTTCCATTGCGTTACATCTGAAAGTACAAATATGATTGCAATTTGAGGAAGGTGATACACCACGAAATTACGAGTGAAAGACCTTGTGCTGTTGTTATCCTATAGGATCAAGTGTGTCTGTGGTTAGTTGGCAAGAATAAGTATTCTAAGCAACGGTATAATTTAAGTTGTATTTAGAATATGAAACACACGTAAAATATCACCCAGGAGTTTGATTTTTAGTAATATAAAAAAATACATTTTATAAACGGATTTTTAAGCAAAACGTACAAAACAATATTTCGTTGAATCTGCAAAACTTATTTTTAAAAAAAGATTCCC
Organism: Magallana gigas; assembly: GCF_963853765.1. Classification (NCBI taxonomy): domain Eukaryota; kingdom Metazoa; phylum Mollusca; class Bivalvia; order Ostreida; family Ostreidae; genus Magallana; species Magallana gigas. The sequence continues at coordinate 27,313,300 of NC_088856.1, forward strand.
ACAGATCTAGAACATTTAAGTTTTACGGTGTAGTAAATCGAAATGAAAACTTTTGTGGGATGCATAGCAAATGTAAACCCTTTCAAAATAGCTTTTGCTTTTTTTATTCTTAAATGACACAAAGTACAGTAAGATGATATTGTACAATGATCTTTTCAATAATGTGATTTTATGAAAGCCCACAATATACATGTGCATCTAAACATTTTGGAACATCCCCGTGCCTGCAAATTCTGACTCTAAAATAAAGTTATTTTTTCTATTATTACTTTAAAGCAAATTATTATATCCCTATATTGGTTTCTGTGTCAGTCATTTGATTCGAATTACTTGTAATGTAAATGTAAATTCAAATGTAATTCAAAATGTTATTTGACATGAACAAACATATATGTATTTGCAGTTGATGGATGCAGAATGTTTATTATCCACTGGCATTCATTATGTTCAAAAATTGCTCAGATAAAAAAAAAACCCCAGAAAGTTGAACACAGTTTTTGCAATTATTCACAAATACATAAATGAAACATAATAATGATAATGGGCCTTAAATGAAAACCGAAAGTAAACGTGATTTATTATAGATTACATATATTCTCATTTTATGAGTGTCCAATACAAAAACTGTTATGTACATACATGCAAGATAAAACTCGACTATAAACAAATAATGAAAGAAAAAATGTAGGAACGTAACGGGTATTATGTTTGCATAATATCTTTTATGTAGAAATCTTGGACATTTCTATCAAACACGTCTTTTAATTTGGAATGAATATTCCAACACGGTTCTCGCTTGGCCGTGATTTCATCTGGTTTCTTGACGAGGACGGCTCTCATCCTGGTGGTGTCAAACCCCGGTTCTTTGATTTGAAGATGGCCGACAATTTGATCCTTTTTATTACTGCGTTGTTTGTAAACCGAAATATATCGATGTAGAAATTGGCCTAGAAAATCAATAAATGTATAATTTAAATTTACACTTACTTAGTCACTTTAAAGTGGATTTTGTACACAACGCATTACAGTTAACGCTAATAGTATAATTGTTTAAATCTTCAATAATAACTTTAAACTTTAAAATATCATTATTGAGTTTTCATTGTTTTTATTGATTGGAAATAGACCAACTTAATCCCTTATCGTAGATCGATTGACTTACCAAGAATTCCATCAGATGCTTTTGAAAGACCAGCCTCGTTTTCGATGTACATATTCAGGTATTCTACACTCGAATTGTGAAACCTTGAGGCGTTAGTTTTCTTGATGGCGATTTGTACATTGTTTCTGAAATCCACATTCAGAACTCTGTATCCACTAACTGTAATGATTTCCACCTTAACGTCATCAAAATCATATGGTAAGCTATCTTGCCAAAACAGATGAGCACCATCGTAGATTATTTCTGATGGTGTAATTTTCATCACATGACTTTTGTAAAAAATAATTATTTCTCCCATAAATGTTTTCATTTTTCCGTGTCTGTCAAACTCGAACGAAGGAATAATTCCAGCATTTACGAATAAACCTGACAATAAAAAATGCATATTAATCTGCACTTCTTAAAAATATAGAACTATCTTCATATTTTTATGAGTTCATGCAAATAATTACTTTGAATAACTTATTATTGAACTTTTAAAAAAGGTTATAAAATAACCAATAAATTAGAAAGGACGCCATCTTCCCATTTATAAAATATGTGTTCATGAATAAAAATCAATCAAACAAATACAAAATACGTAAAATGTAAATACAACAGACAATACAATGATGATTCCTAAAACATTTTTTTTTCTTTTATAGGATCGTAATTTGTGTTTGGCAATTTATTTTTTTGTGAAAAGTTAAAAAATTATAAAATAATTCATCTATGATAAAATGTTGAAGCTAATTTAACACGAACCAGACTTTGTATCTGAAAGCAGCCGAAGAACGTCTCCAGGTTTTGCAGGAAAGTCAAAACAAAGAGGATGAGTCATGCCTTTGATTCTGATCATGAAATGTGGGTCACCGCCCCCTAAAACAGAATTATTTACATGTATACACGTCGTATGCTGGTATTGTAATACATATATAGAATAACGATAAACCATGATTAATTACTTGCTTTTTCGTTGTCTATATGTCTAATTTCTAAAAAAAAACAAAAAAAAAAAAAAAAAACAATTCCCATGGATGAAATGTCACCAATTCGAATGTGTTATACTTATAAGAAATATATTTAACAAAAAGTGTTTGCCTTTTTAACAACAACTTTTGCTTTGTGTTTCTCTGTCAGAGATGAAGAAATAGATGGTTCTTTTTTATGTTTTATCTCGGGAGAAGAAAAAGATTTTCTTCAAAATTGAATTTCTTACCAACATTCAAAATATACAACTTGATAAAAAGCTTATATCTTTTTCCTGGTTTTTAAATAAGTACATATACTTTATACATGTATTCCACAGACACGTTCAATGGTCTATGTAGTTTTGTTTTTTGTTTTTTAAAGTTACTTAAAAAATATTACGAATATTATAAATATATCAAAAGATAATTAATATTTGAGTTACTAAAATTGTTTTTCCTGTGACTTTATATAAATAGTGCCTGTTTGGGAGGGTAAGAGTTGAAATTGACACCCCGCTTCGCGTTGGTTGACAATGGTTTTGCGAGGGGTGTTAATTTCAACTCTTACCCCCCCCCCCCCCAAACAGGCACTATTTATTTTATTATACTGAATGTCTTACTTTCAAAGAAAACTTTGGTTTTATATAGGAATGACGTGAATAACGCGCATGTAACAATTCGTTGTGTTACCCGTTGCCAGGTGTGTTGCTAACGCTAAGGGTAATAGAACGGATTATCAACTGTGTCTAAACCAATCAGATTTCAGTATTAATATTTAACATGAAAGTATAATTATATGTGATATTATGTGTTTATGCACAATCAATAAAAACACGATTCTGCCTTGCATTGTGCAACATGTTTACCTCCTTTAGCAAAAAATTCTCATAAATACACTTGTGTATACTCCATGGCCCGTAGGCATACCAATTTAAAATTTCGAAATGCATCTAAGAATCTTAGAGAATATATTTCGCAACGCATAAACGACCTTCCGTTTAGTTGTCGGAGAATCCTGAAGGAATGCATAATTATTAACGCGAATGGGGAATTTCCTTGGTTTTTCCTTCATCAATCTGATAACCATGTCTAAACATTGACTTCTTATTTGCATTTGCAAACACTTCATTCAGTGCACTTTTCAATCCTTTTTTATGATACAGAGTACAGACCAACATTATTGGTTTTATTTTTCGAAAAAATTGACCAAAAAACTTTTTTAAATTTATAAAGAAGTTGTTATTATGTTGTTTGTTCGATTTTCTGACTCAGCATTTGTAACTTTTCCTGGTGAAAATTTGATCTAAATCATACTTGATATTAACTACATTGTTTTTTTCCAGATTTTATTAATTTTTATCATATATAACCGATTGTTTTCATCATAGCGTGTCGTTTTGATTAACGGCAAACGAGAAAAAAATAGAAGATGCACACATTGACTTGATTTATTTTTTTAAAAAATAAGTAGAATTTAGTACTATTTGGTTCTTTGCGAAAGGGTGGTGCGTCTGTTTTTGTACATATCTTGTAGCCATTACTACCAAAACTCGACTTAATTATAAATGTTATCTATTGATATTCAAATAAGTTTTTAATTATACTTGATGGCATAGGGAACAACTCACAATTAATGTTTTTAGTCTTATAACAACAACTTTTTTTTTCTGTCAGAAATAAAAAAGATTGTATCATTTGATTTATTATGCCGTGCCTTGAAAGAAGAAAAGGATTTTTTTTAATCGAGTTGGTTACCAACCTTTAAAATATTCAATTTACGATTGTATAGCTTATCACATTGTTTCCTGTCTTTAAATTCAAACTTTGTGATTAATCATTCTTCTCGGAAATGATAAAGCGCTTTTACTTACAAATTGACTTTCAAAGCTTACAAATTTTCTGAGTTAAAATTCAAACGTTAAATGGTTAAGCATAAAGTATCTCGGCAGAAGTTTAAAAAAAAGTTTTCATAATTGAAATACTGTATACAGAGAAATATTCGCCCCCATTTTTTTTTTCGCCCCTTCGCTCTCGTTGTCAGCGGGCGAATTTAAGACTTAGCAAACTCAAATTTCAAATTTTATCTCTTAATGGTGAAAATAACACGGGGCGAAAATAACTCTTTTTACAGTATAGCTCACCTCCACCTCCGTATGATCCGCCTCCTCCACCTCCGCCGCCTCTTCGGATAGGTTCCGTTAAACTATTAAAAAACTGAGATGCTAGGCCGCCGCCAGAAGGTAAAGGTCGTCTGCTTACGCCTTTGTTTTGTCTTTGGACACTTTGTGAACGATCTTGAATCACTTCAAAGTAAAAGATTTGAAAATCAAAATTATGTCTCTATGATGTTATGTCTTCTTTGTTTAAATATGAATTAAGAATATGTTGCAAACTGGAAAAAATTTAGACTGAGGTATTTGCGTGATATTATAACGGCTCGTATATGACAAGAATAGTTTACCTTCGTTCATCGAATACATTTACATATCTAATTATTATGAATGTAGAAAACGCATTTTTATCCTGTATTTTAAAAGAAAACAGTTTACGTTCGGCGTCTTCCCCTTCTCGAAGTGTCCCGACGCTTTTTTCCTCGGGTTTAGTAACAACCATTGATGTTAGAGGCGTAACAAATTTATACTGAAATCAAGACAGGAAAAAGTCAATTTTTTTTTATACATGTAATACTTCTAGGCAAAATTAATACTCTCAAAAAGAAGCACGGTTAATTCTAATAGACGTCTTTAAAATTGATAAATAGTAAGGCTTTTTAAACATTCATCTTCCTATCTGCACTTATTTTTAAATTGACACGAAACAGGTAAAATCGCAATCTCTAGTTCATAACAAAAAATATTACTCAAAAATAAAAAGATAAAATATGTGAATAACTCATTAATGAATGCATTATATCAACTTAAATGAGTAAACTAATGATTAATTATCAGTGACCTTGTTTTATGTGATTTATATTGTACTTGATTGGATTAAAATGCATTGTGTCTACTGGAAATTGACCAATATTAACTCCAAATGCACGCCTTCGTGCGATACAATGTGTTTTTAAAATCATTATCGTCTAAAGAAAAACACCTTATGTCATCAAATTTCATCTATTCTCTGTCCCGAGTTTTTGCTTCCACCACTTTTTGCTTGATATTTCAATAATAGTAAATACCCTTTGTGCTCAAACTACGTTCATACACTGATATGAAAAATTTCCAGATTATCTGTTTTGAAACGCCCCCTCTACCGCTTCAGGTTTCAATACACATCCAAAAATTGAAAGTCTACGGAGATTTTGCATTGCATCAGCCATTAATTAGCCCGGATGATAATGTTAAAAAAATGCGCGATGTATTCCGAGTGCATTCCGAATGGAGAAAAGATGTAAACATTTCCCATTACAAATCTCCGTAAGAAAATTGTTTTCGTTCCTGTAAAATTTTATGAGTGAAAAGGGATAATTGTTCAATGAAGGTATCTTGGATATATTCCCTTCCATCGATTTCATTTGTATTTCTTTCACAGGTATGTGTATTTTTATTAAAAATCATCAAAAATTGATGGAAGCAATAACTTGGGACAGACTATAATATATACAATCTAAACTGTTGATTACCTGCAAAGAAAGCTGTAAAGCTTTGTTCTTTAATTCTTCTTTTGTGGTTGAATCAGTTTCGCCGATTGACTTTTCGAGGAGTTGCTTGATGGTCAGGTACGCCCATATCTTTTCTGTAATTTGCTCATAATCCCCCGATTTTGTAAGCTCTGGAAACGGTTTCGATTTGACATCAGCCGAAAGAGCCAACTCTACAGAACCTGTGGAGCCAAGACCTTGCACCGAGAGATCAAAAAGTCGCACTGCGTTGTTTTCAATTTTTCCAGCAACCACGATTTCTGATCCAGTGAAATAGGAAGGGAAATTAACTGTGGTCAAATTTTGAACGCTTGACGCATTGTTCAAATATTTAAACGTTACGTTTTTCAGAATGGCAGAAGACACTTCGTCGTAGAATCCTTTTATCTGAAGTGTTGCATCTGAATCTTCGTAAATTCTGCGACTTAGCCCGTTGTTTTGCACGGCCACCTTTTTGACGAATTCATAATCTGCACCTTTTCCGAACGCTAAACTGTATACAGGAAAAGCTTTCGAGTTTGCATTTCGAACATTCTCGAGAATTCTACTATTATCTGTAATTCCTGATGTAGCTTCGCCATCGGTCAAAAAAAATACTACTTGGGATCTTTCATTGATATCACCTGACGTCTTCAGAAAATCAATTCCTTGTAACATACCAGCATTTATGTTTGTCCCTTAAAAAACAACAAAATTCCTTGCTTGTACATTGTAGGTTCAAATGACAAGTGATTTTTTAAGTTTTGAATAACAAATAGAATATAATAGGACCTTCACATTTTTACAATTTTTTTTGGAAGACTTTGACATGTACCTCCTGTTGCCGACAAAGACTCCACATATTCCTTTGCGTCATCTATGGACTTCTTATTAGCATAAACCATCGAATCTTTGTAGTATTCTACAATTTCAGAAAACTTCAAAATGTTGAATCTATCACCCTCGTGAAGATCCTTAAGGACACCAATGACCGCGGCTTTCATTTGCCCGATTTTCCTCCCACCCATTGAACCACTGCAATCCAAAATCAGGAGAACATCTTTCGGGATTTCCTTCATATCCGATGGAGCAAAAAAGTGTACAAAGTAGCCATCAACAACCTGAAAGATAGTCAATAGTACTAAGTATTTAAAATATCATTAGTTAATAAATGGAACAAAAAAATATACACATCAATGAAAAAAAGGTTTCGTTTCTTGATCTTAAACTTAGTATTCTTTTCGCTTCCTTAATCACTGGAATGACAAAACTTTGTTTAACATTTATTTATGCATTTGCATTTTAAAAATAAATACACCAAATTCACTTGTGATGAGTGCACGATTAAAAGGGTGATTCGAATCAATATATTTGTGAATATTTTGAAAAATCTCATAGGTTCCTTATCAAAAGTAAAAAATTGATATCCTCTTCAACTGTGTTTTTAATAAGCACTCCTCGCGGATATAAAACAAACCCCATTATTGTGGGTTTTATTATCGGTCAGTTCTGAACTGTATATGTACGGTATTAAAATACTAGATGTTTCGCATCTTAAATTTTATGTTGGAATTTCTCGATCGTGACTTGAAATAAAAAGGCGGGATTAGGTATTCGTGTAAAAAAGGTGTATAAAATTTCAATGTTTTCAATTTACCAATACGTCCCCGGCGTCTGATTTTCTGTCAATATCGTATTCCACAACAAAGAGCCCGGATATTCCTTGAGTCGAGCTTAGCCTCTGATCTGCTTCCGAAGGGCTGAATGAAACCCTTGCTGAGCGCTTAGTGGGTCTTTCTATCACAGCTAGAGAATTTTGACCTTAACCAAAAAATAATTCTTTTTCTTATTTTTTGTGCATGCCATCATCATCATCATCATCATCATCATCATAGTTAGATAATAAGAACTATATAAAAGTGTTCACCTGTACATACGATCTAAAATAAATTTACATAATCTGATACCTAGTGTAAATGATGATTTTTTTTTTAAATGATTGTCGTCCACAGAAAATAATAATATTCTCTTGGAATACTTGAAATTATTTAGTTTTTAACAACGATAATGTTATAAAACTTCTGACAAATTAAAAAAAAACGTGTAGACTGAGGGTCTCAATGTTTTTATCATTTAATATGGACATTTATGAATTATTATTCCTGCACGAGGGAAATTAGTATCTCCTCTTATGTTTTAACGCAAGTGACACCGGCTATCTCATCCATTGACCAATGTGTACCTGTTTGATTAACAGATTGCTCCAAGTCGTTCCGAAGTGGCGGAACTCGAACAGTAGTTATGTCCCTTGATTCCTCTATGGAGACGCCGATCTGAAAGTCTTTAACGACCTGTTTTGGGTTTATGTAGATCACGTGTTCATAAGAGCCTCGTTTTCGTTTCAACAGTTCCTGATAGGTCAGATTGAAAACGACTTTTTCTTGAGCACCAACGTTTACATCAACCGAGAAACTGTTAGTCTTTCTTGGTCTACAATTTTATCATTGAAATTAATGTTTACATAGAAAAAAAAATATTCAATCTATGACAAAACAAGAACAATACTGACACAAGCGTCAAAGAACAGCCGCAAACTATTCGTTGTTCTAAACATTTGAAATTATAAAGATCGAGTTTTGGCTGTTTTTGCTGTACATAAAATGTCCACTCTCAAAATATGGACACATGTGTAAATCACTTAATTGCTTGTGAAAATGAATAAAAAGTAAAGACATGCTATAACATTTTTCATTTCATTGGTTTTGAAAGGATTTTTTTTCAGTTTGATCTTGTTCAATTACACGTTCTTTCTGGAAAAAAAAAACCAAAGTGTCTGGGTGAACTTGACGTTTACATTAAAACATGTAGCTCCGCAAAAATGCACAACTTCATATCACATATGTTCCTTTGAATTCATGATGTCATATATGTTTTTTTGCATGCAAGAACAAAAATATTTTTTAACAAAATGTGTGAACTCGAGTTTGAACCATATAGAGTGTTGCTTGATGCTACATATGTAGACTAAATAAATGCGATTCTGTCCATTTTTTGTTTGATTCTTCGTATTTCAATGATAACATAGTCGCGTGAAGTATTAACCTTGACCTAGTGTTAAGTACTTACTGTTGCTTGACCTGTCCTGCACTTTGACCTTTCTTTTTGGCGGCGTCATACTGTTTCTGGGCTGCCGCCTTCTCGTTAATTTCTCCAGGATAAATCCTACCCCCGATCTCCCTACAAATGTTAAATGAACACGCCATTAATTTCATGTGCTAACTTACAAATGTAGACATCATCAAACTCCCATACTGTTTAACATAGGATACAAGCAAAACCTTACCAAATTAAAAGTTTGACATTAATTTAAAAAACTACAATCTATCAAACTTCCAAATATAGGTCACCATTGTTGACTAGCTATAAGGACCGCCATATACTTAATGATGTGTACTTCCGATCGAAATAAACAATGAAATCAAGCATAGTTTCATACAGTTGTCCTTTTTCGAAATAGTTACTCAAAACGTAGCGCAATTGGTTCTATGAATCTGTAAGTCATAAGTTTCTGCTTAGGCCTTTTAAAATTTTAAAAAACAAAAAACAGATTTTTTGGTCAAATTTTGTAAAATTAAAAAAAAATTAAAGGTAAAAGTATCATGATTACAGTGTACTTTTATTCACGTCAATATCGACAGGTGTCTCAAACCACCTTAATCAGACATCGTTTAGTAAACAGTGAATAGAGTCAAACGGGGGGAAAAACAAAGAGAGCATAAAATTGCATTGTTTAAAGGCTTAGTCTAGTATATTACTTGAATGGTTCAAAATATATCTGCAAAGATTAAATTATCTCTTATTTGATCCATTTATTAAATCTTTGATATTGATTAATATCATGTTTAAGTTTTAATAACCAGGTTAACTGGATATTACTATGAAATAATACCGAGGCGCCAATAGATCAACCCATTCATAATTTAAACTAGTCGAGGATATTAGACGAAGAATATTACAGACGCAACAGTATTCCAATCTTTAAACAATCGTATTAAAGATTGATTGGATCTCAAAGATAATTTTTAAATGTCCAGTGAACTCACATTTTGAAATCTGATATATAAGCTTCATCTGGAAGTGTGACGTCAAATTTGACCTCTTGTGACGTGTTGGCGGGGTTCGCTACCTTACTGGTGACCAGGGTGGTAGCAAACCGGAACCGGATGTCAGATGTTACGTGCAAATAGTATATGCTTGGTTTCTGTAGAAAAAAAAAGTTGAAATATTAATAGCAATCCATATTTATTTTTTAAGAAATACTAGACTTTTGGAAATTAACATCAATCCTAATAACAAGAGATTCTCATTCAATGTATTCTTATATACTTGAATAAAATACTTCTGAAATTAAATTAGAAACATTAACATGAATGCGTTATGTTGTTGAAAAAATCACTATAATGTTGTGTACAACATTCACATTAAATACAGTATATAGATCAATTATTGCTTTATACTGGGATTTTTAAACTGATAATTTAGTGCTAGCATTATGATTGATACAAGTAATTAAAAATATGATATACACAGAAGTTTTTTTTTCTAAAACAAACAAAATAGAAAAAAGGTGAATATGCTAGCGTTGTCTTTCGTGAATCATTTAAAAGACAGTGGCATAAACTTAAAGGGGCATGGTCACGATTTTGGTCAAAAATTATTTTTCCAATTTGAATAATTACAATGCAATGCTTCAGTGAGGCATTCTTAATAGGCAAACAAAATTTGAGGGTCATTTGTTAAGTTATAAGTGAGTTACAGAGCTTACAATTCTTTGACATGTAAACAAAGCTTTTGTTTACAATTTGAATGTTGAAGTAAAAATTTCAAATTTAAACCTAAAATGAATGTGTTAAACGTTAGGAACTGTTTATCTATGCTTAAAATGAATAAGAAGATAGAAAAATCAGCTCGAAAAAGGTTTTTAATTGGTAAATTGAACCTATGTAAACAAAAACAGGGCACGAGCCTTGTTTACATGTCACAGATTTGTGAGCTCTGTATCGTGCTTAAAACTTAAAGACTGACTCTCAAATTTTATTTGATCATTAGAAATGCATATCTAAAGCATTGTAAATAATAAAAATAGAAAAATAGAATTTGACGAAAATCATGACCATGCCCCTTTAAGACATCTTTAACGGAATAAAACATCATAGTATTTCTGGGAAAGCAGCTTATTGTATTGTGAGCTAATTGTGTGACAAAACGCAGAAAGTGGTTCTTTACATCAGCTTCAGGGTCCACCAATTTCTTACAGGATTCTATATAAAGATATTTTTTTTTTATTCGTATCGTATTTTGATGACAGATCCACATAAATTATATGAAAAAAACCCCCAGTACGACTCTGCTGGTTGCATGTTCAATTTAATGTTATCAAAATATATCATTTCAAAATCGGGTTTAATTGTTTTTAGCTAAGTCTGCATGACAATACGGGGTCTTTGTAACACATAATTTATAACAGAATCTAATTGTCCGGCTATAAATATAAGATTTTTTAAAACGAAAGCATGGTGTGTCTTATGAAGAAAACGCACTAGAATATACTTAATGAGCTAATCGAACACTACTCATGGACTCGTCATCACTTGGCTCGTACATGTATCTCTATTTCATTGGACAACTTTTTTTTTAATCTACAACACATTAAATCAACTAATTGCACGTGCGTTCGATTCTCTCTACCACGAAATAGCTTCTAGGAACTTGAGGTAAACAATGCCATTAATTGAATCAAGTTACAAAGTATGCTTAGATAGGCCAATACCGTGTTATTTATGTTGTGTATTTTTAAACAATTTAAAAGAAATATTTTTATAAAATGTTTCAACTTTTCTAATTTCTAATGTTGGTTTTTAAGCAACTAGTATTGATAATACATCTAAATATAAAATCATTTTAACAATCAATAAAAAAAACAACAACTCTGTTTTGCATTTTGCAACATTTCAAACTTCTTATGTCAAAAATTCTAGTGAAAATCTACTTCAATCTACAGTGGTCCTTAGAACTGAAACAATTAACAAGTCTACAATTTCGAAATGAATGTTAGAATCCTGAATAAAGAATTCATTTCGCAACGCCTATACAGGGCAACCTTTATCGAGTAAAGTGCAGAATCTTGAAGGAATGCGTATCAAATCGAAAGGGGAATTCCCTTTGGTTTTCCCCCTCATCAACCAGATTCCTCCTACAAACCATTGCCTTTTTAACAACATCCATCCTATGCAAACATTTTACATCCAATGTTTGCATTTTTTCGCTGAAAAAATAAAATCATGTCGGCAATTTTTTTTTTTTTTTTTTTTTTTTTTTGCATTTTCCCCTCTTTAAACATGCAGTTTATTGTCTTTTTGACTGAATAAATTTTATAAATTTTAAACAGTCATTACGATCCTATTTATAGGTTCGAGACTGTTTTTAATTTAATTCTCTTACAAAAAGTCTTATCTAAATCGTGCCAGATATTAACTCCAATGTCTTATGAATTAATTAACTTATATTTATATCCACGACAAACATTGTCAAGGCGTTTCGTTTTTGGATAAAGTCACACGAGAATATAACCTCTCTCTGCCTGTCTGTCTGTCTGTCTGTCTGTCTCTCTCTCTCTCTCTCTCTCTCTCTCTCTCTCTCTCTCTCTCTCTCTCTCTTGTGAAAAAAACCCCAAGCGATTGGTAGCATTTTAGAATAAAAAAAATATTAGGATGAGTTTGTCGTTCCTAAAGTAAATTAAAATATGAAGGGATGAAAATGATTAATCTAGAAAATCAAAGCTGTCCATAAATTTATATCTAAGCGTACTTTAATCAGATGTACGTCGTTATTTGTTTTTAATACCTAATCAAAGGGATGTTGTTGTTTTATTACATATTAAATACTTTCGTTGTTTGAAAGTGATCTATTGAACTGCCGGTCAATAGACTGCGATCTATTAGACCATGCACCGGTCAATAGACTGTGATCTATTGGACCGCCGGTCAATAGAATACGATCTATTGGACCGGCAACGTATTTTAGAAAAAGTTAAACTGCTACAAGATTAAAAGATAACTTTATTATGTTTATTTTACTATTGTTCTTAAAATTTATCTTTTAGGTCATCTTGATATTGATTAACAATGACCTGATGCATAATGGTATGAAAACCTTATTAAATATGTAATTTATAATTGTGAACACAAAAAACTAAAAATGGAATTAGGTAATAAAACAATTATTTAATGCCTGAACAGTCAATAGACCCGAATTTTTTCCCTTGGTGCAGGGAACAGCTCTGTATGATATATTGCCCTCGACCGTTGGCTTCGGGCGATAGATCATACTGAGCTGTTCCCTGCACCTCAAGAAAAATATTCGGGTCTATTGACTGCTCAAGCATTAAATAATTGTATAATATTTTATAGCCATAACTCTAAACAAATAAACAAAACAAAACATAAAAAAACTCGACTTTATGTTAGGGCTTTAACGTTATCTAGCTTTGTTGAAATTAAGATATAACTGTGTCCCAAGGTTTTTACAAAACTCCTAGTTGATTTTACATACTAGTAGTCCCAATATAACAATATATAACTTGCATCAGTCAAAATCGAACTTTTCCTTGGACAACCCCTATAGAAATAACACAGTTACCTATGGTCTTAATTACAGTGAGTAAATGAGTTTGTCCTAAACTTAGATAACTGTTACGATAAATAAAATTATTTACATATGTACACCCGTCTTTCATGCAAGGCAACAAAATATTATAGATGAGCAAATGCAGGACTAAATCGTTGATTAAAAAAACAATGAATTTTTTTTTACAGAGATTATACACAACAAAGTGTTACGTGTAATTTGAGGGTTGCACATGAACAATTTGATGTTGGATTTCATCCTGGTGTTTTGCGAAAAAAAAATTCAACTTACATACAATTTTTATTTTCTTTTGAGAGTCCTTGAACATGTCGTGAATTAACCTGTTTTTTAGCCTTTAATTAAACTTATCTGGGCTACTGATCGTTCCACGACTCAGGCATTGACCTTAAGTTTTCTTCCTACGTTCTGTTTTTTCGGCCCTCTGATGATTTTGAAAACTGCATCGCAGGTCCAGAATATTAAAAACAAATGTCTGCAAATCTATATAGTGTAAATCGGTTGAATAGTTTTTGAGAAATAACGCTCCAAAAAAATCAGAAAAAAGTAAAAAAAAGAATGGGTTTATTTTTACTTTCCATGAAATTAAGTTTGAATGAACTATATCTTGTTTTTCTTCGCAGTTTGTTTGACTTTATTTCCTTGTGTGCAAGTTGCAAAGGCAAACTTTTTTTTCAATATATCATAAAAGAACCCATCACTGCCTTTTTTTCATTTGCATTTTTTCAATGCAAAGATTTCCTGGACGCTAGAAATATATCGATCCATACTGTAAAGTACGGAAGCTTATTGAGGCCAGCTTAGCAGAAAAAATAATTTCTTTAGCGTTTAAACGCAATAACTATTGCGTTTAATCGCAATCTTTTGCGTTAAATCGCAATAAGTTTTGCGTTTAAACGCAAAAGATTGCGATTAAACGCAATAGCTATTGCGTTTAAACGCAAAGAACATTGCGTTTTAACGCAAAGGTTTGCGTTTAAATGCAAAGTTTTGCGTTTAAATGCAAAAGTATTGCGTTTAAACGCAAAAGTATTGCGTTTAAACGCAAAAAATTATTGCGTTTAAACGCAAAGGTAATATTGCATTTAAACGCAATAATTTTTGCGAATAAACGCAAACGTTTTTGCGATTAAACGCAAACGTTTTTGCGATTAAACGCAACAATTTTGCGATTAAACGCAATAATCGTTGCGTTTAATCGCAAAAGGTATTGGGTTTAAACGCAATAGTTAATGCGTTTTATTGCAAAACTGTTTTTTTTTTATATTTGAACATGACTTTTTCTATTCAGACCAAAAGAAGAGGTTTACGACATACTTATGTTATGTATAAGTAGGACATACTTATGTTATGCCACAATCATCCGTCAATCTGTTCATTAAACGTTATGTTAGATATTTCTTGCTTTTTACGTCGTGCTCTCTCCTCTAATTCTATTGGTTTTTCAATTCAGTAAAATCAAATAGTCCGCACATACACTGTATTACTGCCATCCATTATGCTTTATTATATCGTTGTCAAATGAAAGTGATACTGTTTATTCAATATGACGAACTGATTTGGCATTTATTGTAATTGTTATATCACTGATTTAAATAAGTGATATCACCTGTTGAAAAAGTGATAGCATTTATTAGAATTGGTATTATTACCTATCAATCACTTATTTATCTTGTGATGTGAACAAGGGATATCACAGATTTGAAAACAATGATACATGTATCACTCTTTCAGTGTGAATAGATGGAATCAACTTTTCAAATAGATGATTTTACTTTTTGAAAAGGTTATATAACCTATTCAATTTGGTAATATCTTGGAGACAATGAATTTTCATAGTATAGCCATCAATGCAACTGTTTGTGCAAGTTACATTTGTTTTAATTTGTCGCGCGAAGCGACATGCCTCTATTTATAAGGCCCCTTGGCATAATGTTTTTTGCGATGGAGTCTTTTCCGTCTTTTCAATCCAACTATTTCTCACAGTCTAGATACAAAGTATCCGGCAAGCAAACATCACTAGGGCATCCATCAATAGCCATTTTGCATGTCATCTCTAAGGAAGAATTTGGAAACAAATATAAGCAAAGACTAATTCTCTTTCTTGTATTTATTTATAGCGCGATCCTTCTTTTCAGGATACGTTTGCTTAGACGTGCCTGATGCTTTCAAGTTATGACAACTTACTATTTCATTATAAGTTATTCCAAGTGAAAACCAGAAATTGAGTCTTTGTGATGTGTCAAGTGGTGTCATCAAATCACAGATTGTGTACATATACTAAATGTATATATAAGCAAATGAATTAATTGCGATTTAACGCAAAAATCATTGCGTTTAATCGCAAAATCATTGCATTTAATCGCAAAATTATTGCGTTTAATCGCAAAAATTATTGCATTTAATCGCAAAAACGTGCGTTTATTCGCAAAATATATTGCGTTTAAACGCAATAATAGCTTTGCGTTTAAACGCAATATTTGTTTTGCGTTAAAACGCAATAATTTTGCGATTAAACGCAATACATTGCGTTTAAACGCAAAACTTTGCGTTTAAACGCAATCCACTTTGCGTTTAATCGCATAATTTTTTGCGTTTTATCGCAATCTTTTGCGTTTAAACGCAAAATACATTGCGAATAAACGCAAAAGATTGCATTAAAACGCAATAACTATTGCGATTTAACGCAATATAAATTAATTTATTTACTGACGTGGCCTTAATATGCTTCCGTAGTAAAGAGCCTCTATCTCTCTGTATTTAATTACTCTTCCCTCTTTGAAGACACTTGGGATAAAATTCCGGGCGTTTTGTTGTTGTTTTTGGTTAAAATTTATGTTTTTTAACATATGACTGTATAATGGTTTCTTGAAGATTAATTTCTCTTTTTTTTTTAAAGATAAACATTAATATTTTCCCTGCCATGATAGAAATAAAATTTGCTAAGGATTGAATTTTACGGAAGCTTATTGAGGCCAGTTCAGTAAATAAATTAATTTATATTGCGTTAAATCGCAATAGTTATTGCGTTTTAATGCAATCTTTTGCGTTTATTCGCAATGTATTTTGCGTTTAAACGCAATATATTTTGCGAATAAACGCAAACGTTTTCGCGATTAAACGCAATAATTTTTGCGATTAAACGCAAAAATTTTGCGATTAAATGCAATGATTTTGCGATTAAACGCAATGATTTTTGCGTTAAATTGCAATTAATTCATTTGTTTACATACATTTAGTATATGTACCAAGTCCGTGAGGCACTTCTAAGCAAACGTATCCTAAAATGAAGGATCGCGCTATAATAAATACAAGAGAGAGAATAAGTCTTTGCTTATGTTTGTTTCCAAATACTTCCTTAGAGATGACATGCAAAATGGATATTGATGGATTCACCAGTGATGTTTGCATGCCGGATACTTTGTATCTAGACTGTGAGAAACAGTTGGATTGAAAAAACGGAAAAGACTCCATCGCAAAGAGCATTATGCCAAGTTTCATTTGCATTTGCAGCAGTTGCATTGACGGCCAAGATATTACCAAATTGAATAGGTTATATAACCTTTTCTAAAAGTAAAATCATCAATTTGAATAGGTGATTCCATCTATTCACACTGAAAGAGTGATACATGTATCATTGTTTCCAAATATGTGATATCCCTTGTTCACATCACGAGATAAATAAGTGATTGATAGGTAATAATTCCAATTCTAATAAATGCTATCACTTTTTCAATAGGTGATATCAGTGATATAACAATTACAATAAATGCCAAATCAGTTCGTCATATTGAATAAACAGTATCACTTTCATTTGACAATGATATAATAAAGCATTATGGATGGCAGTAATACAGTGTATGCGCGGACTATTTGATTTTATTGAATAATTAAGATTCGATTTATGAGAAACAATATCAAAAACCATTAGAAATAGAGGAGAGAGCACGACAAAAAAAGCGAGAAATGTCTAACATAACGTTCAATGAACAAATTGACGGATGGTTGTGGCATAACATTAATAGTATGTCCTACTTAAACATAACATAAGTATGTCATAAACCTCTTCTTTTGGTCTGAATAGAAAAAAGTCATGTTCAAATTTTAAAAAATGTTTTGCAATAAAACACAATAACTATTGCGTTTAAACCCAATACTTTTTGCGATTAAACGCAACGATTATTGCGTTTAATCGCAAAATTGTTGCGTTTAATCGCAAAAGCGTTTGCGTTTATTCGCAAAATTCATTGCGTTAAAACGCAATATTACCTTTGCGTTTAAACGCAATAATTTTTTGCATTTAAACGCAATACTTTTGCGTTTAAACGCAAAACTTTGCGTTTAAACGCAAACCTTTGCGTTAAAACGCAATAATTTAATTATGGTTGTAACGCGGCATTTGATTGGATAGAAAAATTTAGTTAAATTTGTATAACCTGGTTTGCACGTCACAAGACACGTCACAATGCACCAACGTATTAATTCACTTGACGTTACGTTTGAATTTTGAACAGATTTATATCATTTTTAAAAGTAAAACGGACTTAATTTGTACAGCAAATTCCAGAAAATTAAATTATAAGGAATGAACTCAATATCTACCCAAGTTATACTCGTATAACCTGGGTTGGAGCAATTTACGCTTTTTTATAATCCGCTTCGCGGATTATAAAGCGTAAATTGCCCCAACCCAGGTTATACGAGTATAACTTGGGTAGACATTGAGTTCATTTCTTAAATGTTCTTTGCGTTTAAACGCAATTGCTATTGCGTTTAAACGCAAAACTTATTGCGATTTAACGCAAAAGATTGCGATTAAACGCAATAACTATTGCGTTTAAACGCAAAAGAAATTATTTTTTCTGCTAAGCTGGCCTCAATAAGCTTCCGTAGAATTTCGATACACACTACAATGTATAAATGTTATCAACGGTACGTATTAAATACCCCATCGAATACGTCTTCTTTTACACTATTTGTGCCTAAAATTTAACATATACATGTATATATACGCGGTACCAGGAAGTTATAGCATGCATTTCAATATGTACAACCCTTTTTTGCTTTATGCAGAACACATTTACGGGTACGGGTGCAATGAATAAAGTTTGTAGCTCGTAGCTTGAACCTCGGTCGTTAGTAAATGTCATATGAATCTTGAGTTTTATCATGATCGTAAAATTTCTACCATTCATTTATAAGAAAACGCCGATGAACTCTTTCAAGACTTATAATTCGATTTATTTTGAAAGCATTGCAACTCAATGCAAATTGATACATTGAAATTAAAATATATTCTGTGAATAACAGGAAAAAATACAACTTTGCGAAAGTCATAAATACATGTATCTAAGGTACAGGTATTGGGATTACATGCATCTACATGTGAATGCGTATTAGAGCTGTACCCACGGGCCACTTGAACAAAAATCTACAAATGCGGTCGTTTTTATTCAAATTTCATTTTTCACATACCTGACTTCCGAGTCCCAAACTTAAAAACGTAATGAATAAACAGAGACGCAAAATATTTGGTGGAAACATCATGAGGTTTAAGTTTTCGGGCACTTCGAATCAGGATCAAAAATGTAGCAGTGGTTCAAATGTATGGTTGCTGGTATGTTATTCAGAATCATTCACTGTGAAGTAATCAAAATCCCTATCCAAATGTCAAGGCAACAATCACGGGAGTCATTTTTCGTTGCACACTGTTCGCCTCCGTTTTCCACTGTTTATATATTGACATGGAGTGGGGGAAAGTCGTCTGCTCGAGGCCTTTCTAAATAGGACGTTTCCGTTCTGAGAGCCACCTGTTTGTGATTTAAACTGCAGTTTTCTTGGTCATTTATCCTTGATAAGATCTGAACGAATTATCTTTTTTTACCCGCGCTGAGGACACAATGTGATAAGCGTTTAAAGTATTGATTAATGCAGTTGATACGTTTAAAAGGGGGCAAGATCAAGTGTCTTAAGCATTGTTATCAAATAGTTCAATTGATCTTTTTAAGATTTATTAAGAAATGAAATATGTAAAGGTATACCCCAAGTTACATCCAATTTATGAATTGAACTTGTAGAGATCTGCTTTGATAATTGGGAAACAAATAGTTGGGGTTGGATTCTTAATTAAACTCAATCTACTCGGAATGGTATATATGGAATCATCAAGGGTTCTCTGCGTTCCATGGCTGTGCTCTTTACAACAATCTAGCTATAAAAAATATAGATAACGTACATGTAAAGTTATCGTATAAAATTTTCGATTTTAAGATTCCTCATTCTTCTCCGGTTTTTTTTTATTAGACAATTTAATATATTCATTATTTTTTATATTTCTGATATCTCCAGAAGAAATGGAATCTCTTTAATTCAGACGTTTGTGCTTAGATGTTGATATTCATGATCGTCTGCTACAGTACATTTCGATGAAAACATTTTATTTCATTTCCCCACTACTGCATACATGTGGGTGATAATTAATGCAGTCTCGTTCAACCAGACGCTCGAATGTCTCCGCAAATCTCCGACAAGCATATTTAAACGGGTTATGAAGGTGGCGACATTGCAAAAAAAAATAATAATAAAAATACATAATCCATGTAAGCAGGTTATGTAAATTTTTCTGCAATTATCGCTACATTCATAACCAAACAATTTATTGTTTATACATGTATTTACATCTTTCTTTTAACATTAATTTATAATTTATTGAAAAAAGTAAAATTTACTGAATTACTGTAAATATACATGATGTACATCAGTATGCTATATTTTTTATAGCTAAAAAAACAGCCAAGTTACCGTCTCCTATGGGATTTTGAGTCTGACTTTATCATGATTATTCCGTGCTGTCCGTGATTTTTCTAATGTCACTGTAGGTTTCGACCAAAAGATAAACGGGCGTGTAGATTTCAGTTTAGCTGTTTCTATAGAGCTATGAATTAACTATATAAGTTTCCGTAAGAAACACAGGGAATCATAGTATTATTAGAATGATAGAGTACTGGTTTAAACTACTTGGAACCATAAAATGTATTTTAAAATCCTGTTATGTAAATCTTATCATAGACTGTAAAGCCAAAAGGTCATACATATGCTCCAATTGGACAGCATTTATTAGGTCAGAATTGTATATTATGGGTCTTGAGGAATTTTGGGAACACCAAGAATACCTTGTGTTCCAAAAACATTTTCCAATTATGAAGAAAAGAATAATATATGTTTATTGTCAGGAATTGTATGCTGTTATCAATAATTCTCCAAAATGTTTTTTTTTTCACATTTGATCGATAATTTTTGCATGCAGTCTTTTATACTCAAATCTGTACCTAAAATTTAGAAGATGCATTACAAAATATAAATTAAAATCTCATTCATATTCATTAGCAAATATTTACATCTACCAAGTATTATTTCATCTATTTCTTACGGAAACGTAAAGTTAATTCATATTTCTAAAGAAACAGTCAGACTGAAATTTACACGCCCCATTTATCAATTGGTCGAAATCTACAGCGGCTGAAATTGACAAAAAATTGACGGGACTGAAATTGACCCGCCCGTTTATCGACTGGTCGAAGCCTACAGCGACCTAAGAAAAATCACGGACTGCAAGAAATAATCATGATGATGTCAGACTCAAAGTCTCACAGGAGACGATTTGGCTGTTTCTTTTAGCTAACGTACTTATTAACAGTAATTTATAATTTAGTGAATTTTACTGGCTTTTCATAATCAATTTATTAATTAGTTAAAAGAAAGATTAACTTTTACTACTAACGCGGGTTATGTATTTTTTCTGCAATGTCGCTACCTTCATATCCAGAATGAATCACCAAAGAAAGCATTTTATTGTTTAACTGGGTCTGGAAGATTTAAAAACATTGCCAGAAATGAAAGGAAATGTATTTTTTGTATTCACAACGACATTGAAGATGTTTTCACTTTGTGTTAAAATTCCCACTTAACAAATCAGATAAAAATACATTAAGAATTATTATGTTAATTAAAAACCATCTGTGCTTAAACTTATTTAGTTCAAACAATACCAAAGATTTATGTAACCTTGGTAAATATTTTTGCTATGCAACTATGTTCAGAAATTCAATGCTCTAGCTAAAACTATACCAATTTTTTTTTCTATCTCAACTGTTAACTCATATTTTCAGTATTATATATAATTATCTATTGTATATCTCACAATATTTTATATGATGTAATTATATTTTAAAGCTGTATGTTGTTCTCCATAGCGAGAATGCACGCTCTGCAGAGATTCTCTGAAGCCTACTGGTTCCGCATTTTGCGTGCCTTACATATGTTTATACTTGTAAAATACTGAGGAGCTTATGGCTTAAAGTTGAATAAATAATGATAATAATTGTAGGTAAATGTAATGTTTGTTAATTTGATTTACTTGTATATAAATGTATATTAATTATCCCAAATCAAATTTCATCGTAAATGCAAAATGACATTGTTACATGGCATTTGTTATTTTCTTAAATAGATGAAATATCGTTCAAAAAAAAAAAATAATAATAACTTTCGGTTCATTCACAACAGTAACTTCTACTAAAATTGACCCGGGGGTCATTTTTCAACGTTGAATATTTACCCGGGGGGTCCTTTTTCAACGTTGAAAATTGAGACCAAAATCGTGAAATTTATACCCGGGGTCATTTTTCAACGGTATGAGAAAGATTTTTCTAAACTCTGATGACCTCGACACGTTGAAAATTGATCCTGTTGAGAATTGACCCCAACTTCAAAGTTTTGATATGAACTGGAGCTTACTCCACACGGTTTAAATGTACAATCATGCACATGTTTGAAAGTTTCAGTTTTAAAATTTTCATACTGTCCAATACATATGCGGACATGGCTAGTTTATTTTAATTTTATATGTCCGATTTATCATTTAAATTTGAGACTGAAAATATAATATTCATTTATTAATACAATAGGCCTACTATGTAAATAAAGTTTAGAAGATGACCGTTTGCTTCGAAATGGAAGGGCGAGTCAGGCTATAATAATTTTTGACAGAATCGATTTTCATTCCTTCATGTGACAGAATTTAAAGTTTAGACTTGTCATAATCTCTATCTAAAGAATATTGACTGTATCGTTACTTTTCAGGCAATTCAACCCACAGTCACCTAGCTGACATTGTATATTTTTATAATTATAAGAAAATATAACCTCAATACTGTTTTATTAAGTAACGGGTATATATATATATATTTATATTAAGACAAAAAGATATAACGTCAGGTACCTGTGCTTAATTTGAAGAAGTCAGAATATTTCCCTGTCAAAATAATAAATGAATGGTTGTCATATTTTTATCCAACAAGTCGTCAACAGTTTTGATTTATTTTATTCGACTAAACACAGATAATCACCGTTTTAACAAACTCAGTGGGTGCAAAAACAAAAATCACAATATGACATACTGTAAATTTTGTATTTACACCCATCCAGAAAATTTGCAATGAACAATATCAAAGTTTCAATTTACTGGGTGAATGTAAAACCAAGTTTAAAAAAGGAATGTTATTGAATTGAATAGTTTAAAGTGTACCCATGTATACAAATACAAGTATTCTTAAAAAAAAAAACATCTTTTTTGAAATATAGATATCACACAAAACAACAATACACGAACAGTTTATTATGAATAAAATAGTTTTTACATATTTAAAAGGATACTATGTAAATTCGAAAAATAATCCTTGAAGTCTCATTTTTTGCCCCCCCCCCCCTCCCCCAATTTGAAACATGTGAATATGTAAATCTAAAGAATAAATGTGTAAAAATTGATAATTTTTAATTAAATAAACTCAAGTTATAAATATTGATTCGTTAATTTGTGCTTCTTTGCTGTTGAATTTTGAACCGGTTTCATGATCAAAATTCAACGATGTGGGTCAATTTTCAACGGATTAGGGTCTTTATTCAACACCTTTCGTCTCAATATTCAACGTTGAAAAATGACCCCCGGGTCAATTTTCAACCCGGGTCAAAATTCTTTGTTACACCGGGACAGATGTTACCCATCCAGAAACCCTAGCATTTCTAAATAAATGCAAATGCAAAATAATACATTTATTGCAATAAAAAAAACTATAGAGTAGAACTACAAATGAGAACTATACAATTCAGATGGAAAATTACAGAATTGACATAAAAGTTATTGAATACAAATAGAAAATTTATACAATATACAATGGAAAAGATCAAATATTGCAAACTTGGACATGGCACTGATATTTTTTGTAAAAAAGAAATTCAACTACCTTAAATTGTTTTGAGTGTTTGCCAAGTTATATAATGGCCACGCAGGAATTTAGCAATTATCAATACAGTGTAAATTGCATTTAGTTGCTGTTTCCGTCTGTTTTGGTAGTCGGTCCGTTTTAATAAGCTATATAGGCCTAGATGACCACGTACTGTTGAATGCAGGCAATGGCCTAGATATTCACATTACAAGTGCTATACATCTTAAGGTACTTACTGATTAGGAGAACTTGTACTGAAAACACCGTATTGCGAAATAAAAGTAAGTGGATGGAGATGCCTGAAATGCTAAAAAACTGCAGTACATGTATAATTATATATTCGATAGATTCTAGATAGAATAATTTCCAATCGGCAAATCGATGATCTAACGTTCCATCGATTGCCGATCTCTAGTACTTGATAAATCAAAGTGTAAAATGAAAAAAAAAAATAGAGAAAAGATCGATATAACAGACAAAGTACCCCCCCCCCCAAAAAAAAATAGAGGGGTGCGTGGCATTCGTGTTTCAGCCCCCCCCCCCCCCCCCCCCCCCACCATGTTACCATTTCCCCCCAGGACCCTAGCCATATGTTATGGAAGAAATAACCGGAGTGAGGTATGTATTTATAAATCGAAATGCATTATCTATCAGTTCCTATCTATATTCCTAAATGACATGTATATCGCACCCTTAGATCCGCCATTATCTAACAGAAGAGTTCCTCTGAAAGGGAGATAATTCAAATTTGTGTTATGAAAATGTCTTCGTCGAGAACACAGGCTGTGCTTGCAGCGATACCAAAACTTATTAAACACAGACCAAGTTGCTTGGTTAGAGGTAAGCAATTTCAAAAATTCATGCTCACAAATTGAATACGTCGAAGATGATATTGTGTGGCCACGCATAGGTGTGCAATATGTAGCCCGAATTTTCTCTACTCGCATGCAACCATGTCGATAGAAACATGATGGAAAATAAAAGCTCAAAATGCTGTAACAATTATTTTGAAAATAAATTATGAAGGAAAAATTAGCGACACCAATCAACAAGACCTTTGAGAGGTTATACATATATATAATTAATTATAATTATAGTTAAACTTAAAGATCTACAGAATTTTTAAAGAACGTGTTTAACATTTACTTATCTGCAATAAAGTAGCTCTCTCCCTTTATTATTTTTTTGGGGCGGGAAACGTCAGATAAAAAAATCAGAGAGGGATACTTTATTGCAGCAAAGACATAATTTACAAAGACATAACTAACGTTATTTGCAGATGTCAATTTCATTTTGAATGTACAGATAGATCCCTATATGTGGTTGTTTGTATCAGAATTTTTTTTTCCAGCCTCACAACACAGAAATTACAGTCAGAGCTCAGCTGCAAAGACAACAGAGGCTACGGCAGAGAAATGGGGACTAGCAGGGGCACTATACCTAGAGAGACTCCCAGTTATTACCCCGAAAATGACCAGGCTCGAACAAGAATACAAAGAGTACAAGTTACAACAAGAAGTTGAACAAAGTCTGCTCTCGGAGTATGAGATTACTAAAAAGAAAGAAGAGTAAGTCTTTATCACAATGTGGAATTGTAAATTATAATGTATGTAAATCTTTGTTACAAATGAATTGAAACATAATTGGCAAATTTTATTTTATAAATGAAGAATTTTATGAGGGAAAATTTTCTTAAAAAATTGTTGACCTCGAAAACCTACAAAAAAATTAAGGAAATCTGACTATGGGTAAAATTCAGGGGGCCCTGGTTTACATTCCAGTCTGATCTGTCATTATTTCACCCATCCCATTACTTTTATGCCATGCCAAACCCTGGAACTAACAGGTTAACTCCTGCTAGGGGGAGATCATTGGGTGATCTTCGAAGGCAAAGATCATTTTAGGGGGATGAAGATGACGGTCAGACAGGCTCGAATTTTGGTGCCAGATAGCTCTGCATGCAGTTACTAGTAACTTGATAGAGCACCTGACTAGAGGTTCAGGCAGGGTTTGACATTATGTTTGTGAACTACTAGACCAGTAGGGCTACCTCAGCAATGTTTCATTAGCCCTGACTGCTTTACCACTAGCCCTGACCAATTTTGACAAAAATAGACTAAAAGTAACAACAAACACCAAATATTAAAGACTCCTTTTTCCTGTAATTGTATTGGTTTATCTTTACCAATAATGAATCATTCAAACCTTATTTAAGATTCAATTTAATCAACTCGTATGTTGAGGATCTTTTTTTTTTTTTAAAATAACTGTAATCAAACTTTATGATTATTTAGCATTAATTTGGCAGAGTTATTAACTAATTACAACTAACCAACCAACTGAAAGATCAACACTGGGTCCAGCCTAAAAGTAATCAACATCGTTTTGCACAGCATGTGGTTGCATCACCCGTCTCGACTTATTAATTACAACAGGCGTTAACTTAGTCTGAGAAGATGTCTTTAGAATTAGATAATTATTAATTTATTGCATCTGGGTTAACATACACGATTGTGAACTCAGTGTACAGGGTGACTTGAACTTTTCTTTCGGAGGAAATTCCGGCGAAGTAACCAATCAAAAAGCGAGTATTTCGCCTACATCATCTCCTAGGTTAGTCATTGGGTTGTACTTAAATTACGGTAGTTTGTAGAATTTATGCCTTTTATAGGAAAAGGTGCTTTTAAAGTTATGTGCACATTTATTTTTTTTTCACACGACCAGTCGGTCTAGTGCACAGACATTTTACCCCGACCGGACCTATCATTTACTAGACAAAGTCGGTCGGACGTGCCTTAGTGTCATACCCTGTCAGGGGACTTGGGTTAGAATCCCAGTCTTTCCTGTCATTATTTCTCTCATCCTGATACATTCGGTGTCTTGCCTAACCCTATATAGAACTGACATGTTAACTCCTGCGAGGGGAAAAAGCTGGGGTGATCTTTGAGAGCAAAGATCATTTTAGGGAGAGGAATGTGACAGTCAGACTGGCCTGAATACTGGCACGAGTTAACTCAGTTAAGCACCTAGATAATCAGGGGGTGTAGTTTGATCTCAGTCTGGTCTGTTATTATTTCTCACTTCCCATGTAAAAACAAAAACAAAAAGGAAAATTCATTGTAACTATGTAAGCCATTAAAAAGGTAGCAAGTGTGAAATCATGAGAAATTTTATCATTATATTCATTGGACAATACATTATATTACAGCTAATTTGAATTAATTTTTTTTTTCTTGATTTTCACTCTTTGCCCATGTGTGCTGCTAATTAACATACATGTAAAGGTAGAGAATGATGAAATGTTTCGTAACAGTTGGATGAAGCCATCAAATTAAAAAACAGTTTCTTCCTGGTTTCAGAGAAAGACTAGCAATACAGAAGAAGAATGTCTTAGATACCCCGCTCCATCTCAGAAACATACCCATACAAACTATGCAGGATAAAGAAGAGCTTTGGAGCAAGGAACTAGCTCAGTTTACACCTGCAGATAGAGAGACTGGTATGTAAATCAGGCCAATGTTTTCTTATTTTTATAATGTGCTGTGCAGTTAAAGCAATATGTGCTGCAATTTTCATGTTGAAATTTTTTTTTACGAAAATGTTATTTTCTACAATAATGAAAAAAATATCATGGTTTTAAAATTTCTGTTAGTTATATTTTTGAGGGAAAAGCCATGAAGCTTTAATTGGAGCAAAATTGAATTATTGTCGTCCTGTACAAAAATTGATGTGCTATATATTCCTTACAAGAGAAATCTTTCTTCTGGCAAAAATTGATGATTTTTTCATATTAATTATTTATCTTAAAATTTTAAGTTACGTGCAGACTTATCATACTAGCAAGTTTTAGCAGCAAAATAAAATTCTAAAAAATACAGCTCATATATATTGCTTTAACTGATACCTGATATACTGTACCTGATAACTGTCGTACTTCTCTTTTGCTGAGGTAAATTGATACTTTGATATATACATGTACCCGTAGTTTGGTGATATTTTAACAAGTGGATAATCGTCATGTTCGGATCCAGAAATTTTTTTTACGGGGGCTGGGAGGGTCTGAGTATGAATATTTATTCATTAGATACTAAGTAAATTTGTCTTGCAAAAGAGCAGTTCTGTCTAGCAGTAATGGTAAAGGGGTGAAAAAATAAGTTTTAACATGCCAAGAAAAACATCAAGATATGCAAGGATTTGAGGTATGTTAAAGTTGAAATTCATATCAAGAAACAGTGGTTTGGACTTCTAATGACATATCTGATGTTCAAGAGAACAAAGTTAAACTTATAAACGTTTTATTCTGTTTTGATGATCAATCTTTCACAGTATCTTATTATGTTCTTATTCGTTCCACTCAAACGAACATAAATAATTTATAAAATAAAACACAAACACATATATTAGGATGTGAAGCGCTCTGAAGTGCAGTTTACTTATTACACAAATCTAAATACATGGTTTTCTTCTTTATTTTCATTTCTACAAAATAGAACAATATTTTAACATAATATTCCAATAAACATCAAAAGCAAGGGCGGGTGGGTGGGAATAAGGTTATCTGCACTGAAAAGAGCCTTCGAATTGCTATATAACTTTCCGCGCTAACATCGGTCAGTTAAAACCCGTGCAATGAATATTTAAATGTCACCTGACAAGGTGACCAACAACTAACCAATAGATTACAGGTGTAAATAAACACGAACACGTGTTATTTGGACCTTTAATAAATACATTTACAGGTACCAGCATTAATCGAAAGTGTATCATTAAAATATCAAAAGGCAAAAGTTGAATTTGGAAAAAAAAACAACTTTTTAAATTCCTGAATTTACTTTTTTTCTCAGAGGCTGACAAGAGTAATGATATGAGGTCGACGGACAGAAAGCTGGACCAATCACTCGTTCTGTTACTGAAGCAGGTCGTAGATGGAAAAGAGTGGTGGTATTTACCCACCATGAATTACACACCGGGCCTCTCCATGAGAGAAGTAAGTGTGTTAGGACACTCCGGGTGTACAGCATTTAGGCTGTTTATAGCTTTAGATTTACATGTACAAGTTCACTGTAGAAATGTGAACTCAAAACTGAATGTAGGTAACAGGATTATTTTCGTTCACATGGTTTTGTTATTCATATGAAATGCCAGGAATTTTTAATGGTCTCAAATTTTACATTAATTCTTATTTTCCTTTAAAATGGGAAAATATTTAATTATCAAATGTATCTAGTACAAAAAAAACCCCCACACTAAACTTAAGTCTTAAACTCAATATTTCAATTTTGGTATGCTTAATTAACAATGTTTTATTATAATGCTGAAAAAAAAACCCTGTATTAAATAATACACCAGGTACATCAGATATATTCTGATTTAATCTATTTATCTTTAATGAATGATAATTATTGAGAGAGGCATTTGTCAATTGATGGGTTGTTAACAGAATTTTTTTTATAAGGTGGCAGAACAAGCCCTCACCAGTAACTGTGGAACCGACTTAAAATTCCGAGTTTTCGGGAATGCCCCTAGTGGTTACCAGATCAAGAACTACGGAAGAGAAAAGAGGGAAGAAACTAAATTAAATGGTCACAAAGTGAGTACCAGTGATCTCCCATTCTTTGTCTCTATTTCAAAAGGCCTCCTCCTTGTGTCGTTTTATATCTCTTCTTTTAATGCTCTGTATACAAGTGCATGTACATTAAAATTCAAATAAAAAAATCTACCGTAATTTCATTTCATTTACCTCTGAGCAGCAGTTTAAACCCAAATGTTTACAGTTTCCAATGTCTTTGTTGTCTGCAACAATTTTTGTAATATATGGTCCAATACATTTTAAAAATTATAATTCAAATATTTATTTGTTCAATTGCTGAAAATTAAATATTAAATATAAGTAATAAGGAATCATTCTTTGAATTGTATAAGGTGATCAAATACAGTCTGGCCTGATCAAATCTACATGTATCACAATGTCCTTTGGGTTTAATTTGATCACTCCCGACCGTGTTTGATCACATCATAATACACGAAGAATGATTCCATCCATATTCCTAGATTAATATGCTAGGTACTGGGTACATGTTTATAGATTGGTATAATTTTAGCAAATTTTGACAGGAATGTTTTTTTTTTTTTTTTCAGGTCTTCATCTATAAGGCTGAATACAGAGGTGGTCCAGTGATTCCAAATGAGGATAATAGTGTATTGGATTATGCCTGGGTGACCCCCAAGGAATTAAGACAGTATCTAGGTCGAACAACTTCTCGAGTGTTAAATAAGTTTATCATTTATTAATAGAATAAATTCATGTAAATATTCTTGCCTTGTTTATTCTCACATTTCTATTTAAATTCACTTTGATCAACAAATACCCACACCAAGTCAAAATTCTATAAGGAAATTCTGCTGATTTTGTATTTCAAACCCACAAAAAAGTTATTAGTACATATACTGTGGAATCATTAAATTTCATGGCAGTTTTTGTGGATTACTTTAATTTTACAGGTTGGTGGGGACGTTTAAAATTTCGTATATTCTCTTTTCTCTCCCATACCAAAACATTCTCACAATTTGCTCATGAGCAGCTCACGTGAGGACTAACAAGATTTCCTCACGTGAGTTGCTCATGTGAGTCTTATGTGCAATTTAACATGCAAATTAGGTAAAATGCTCACGTGAGAAAAATTCTGCACACAAGCATTTTTTGCTCACGTGAGGAATAGACCTGCTCACCAAGAGTTTTGCTCACATGAGGCTCATGAGGCTTATGAGACTCATGAGGCTCATGTGCAACAGTTGCTCACTTCAAAGACAATGGACAAAAATTGAAATTAAAATCATCAATATATATTTACATCAGTCATTTTGAAAATACAATTTCATACATTGTTTAACATTACATTTACATAAATCTTTAGAAAGTTAACCAATAATAAATGCTGGCATGTTGAAACTTGTATTGCAGTTTGATCACTCAAAGCAGTGTATCTCACAGACGGACTTGGAAAAAAAATCACAGTTCACAGTAGGCAAAGTTCAATTTAACCATACAAAGTAGTTCATAAGTGCTGCACCAACACTGGCTGCATTACAATCGATCGAGGCATTCGTCTCCAACATTCCAAATGTCCTTTTTTTTACAGTCTCGTGTCTCACATGCTCTCTGATTTCACACATAAACTGTAAACCACACAAACGGCTGACTACCAGAACATCACAATAATATCCAAATTGACACAACCAGACTTCAGCATGTATAACTTCTCCATTACTTAAATTACGTCTTCACTTTTTTTGTTGCATCATTCATAAAATCAGCGAGCTTTTCATGGTTTTCTTCAGGTCTGTGCAACTCAGGGCAGGCCTATTGGAAAGATAAATAAATTTGATATCAGTGAAATTGTTAAAAGTTTTCATATTTCAAGCAGTTTTTAAGAAAATCATTATATAATACTGCAACTATCAATATTATCAGATTCTACACAAGAAAACATGAACTCTTTTCTCCGTGTCATAAAATCGTTAATCAGTGTTAATAATAAAAAATATGTAGTTAGAAATTATTGTCAAGTAAAATGTCAAAGAAAAAAATAACGTGTGTTTTATTACATTTGATACACCGGTATTTGCCCGATGGTCAGTTGTAAATTGTTTAACCCCGTTTTAAATGTAGATGCTAAGATCACAGTATTTCGTTTCATATTCATTCTAATTACAAACACGTTTAACTGCCATTCAAGTGATTCAAAGAATATATTTTAACAAGTTAACGCTAAACTTACTTGAAGTGCTCATACAGAAGATGCAGGGGGTGTCGACACTCGATTCATTCATTCAGATTCTTCCTCTGTTCAGCCGTGGATTTTTCACACTAAAACACTCCATAGACGAATACCCCATTGACAACGTAGTTTTTAACCTTATCAACCGGTAGTACCGTACAGAATCAGATAATTCCCTTTTTAATTCATTTCACCGTCATCTATGATGGTAGACAACATGGCGGAATCGAATATGAAAATTGGCGGCTGGCATTTAATCGACCAATGAGCGCGCGCGTAGCTTAGACTGGTTCCCCTGCCACTGCGTTATTTACTTCGTTTTGGGCGGGAGCGAGAACCAGACTAGCGGGTAACTTTACATTAAAACAAAAGTAAAAGTAGAAACAAACAGCTTACGAAAAATCACAATATCAAGCGGTTTTGTCAGATTCTCATATCTAAATAGTAAGTTGAGTGATAATTGAATTTAGGAATAAAAATTAAAGAATATAACGTTACCAAAAAAAAAAAAAACGGACAGTTTTGTGTTCACGAAAAAAAAAAAAATGGGGTGGGGGAGGGGGTGTCAAAATGTACTTGTTAACAAAATTTTGCAATTGCTTACGTGAGGAAAACGGACGTATTTTTTTTTTCAATTTGATTTAACTTTGACACTGCATATACTGACTAAGTCCAATTTCCTAACCTCTTGCTCACGTGAGAAAGTTGAACTTAGAAAAAAAAATCTACCGTCAATGTATCTGTATAGCCTGTTGCTTACATGAGCAATTCGAATAGAATTTTGCTCATGAGCAATCAGGTGAGCAAATTTTTGCACATGTGCATTTTGGTTAGTATTTTCCTCCCTAACAGAGACTAACAATCTGCACATGAGCAAAATGAATTCCTACCTAATTTGCATACATTTCTAACTAGATTCTCATGTGCTTCTCATGAGCTGCTCATGAGCATTTGTTAGAATGTTTGGTACGGGCAGTACAAAAGAAAAAGTTACTTTATTACCCTTTTTATTGATTCGTGGATGAGAGGACCTCACAAATTCCACAAAAATTGAGCCACCATGAAATCTAATGATTTCACAGGAACCTGTATCTCTGTGAATAAGATGACTGGCACACCTATTACTGAGTTGATGCCCACAATGGAACCAATAACATGGATCATTTACATGTATTTCAAAAGTAAATGAGAATATATCAGATTGTGCTACAATTAATTTAGAGAAAAAAGATGACAAACACTTTTCTATTCAATATCAATAATTTTAATGAAAAAAAAAACATATGCCAAGAAAAAAATACACATGTATTTTCATTATAGTACATGTTCATTGATTTAAAATTGAGACCTTCATGAATGATTGAAAAAATATATATATAATATATATTTTGAGTCAATATTATTAAGTAAAAGGTGAACACATCATAACAAGAGTTAATGGACTGGATGCAATGCCCTTATCCGCTGTTGGATTAATGTGGATTGGATGTTATTCCATGGTTGGAGGGCGGATCGGATTCATTGGATCGTGATCCACCGTCTGATGGAGCATCAGCCCCAGTACCCCCACGCGATTGGCCATGGACACTCGGATGTTTCTCTCCTGCTCAAATAGGTCGTCCAGCTTCAGCCACTGTTAAAGAGGAAGAGAGCCTTTGTTTTACAATCAAGATCAAAGAAATCAAGTTCTGTTATTGTTTACATCTGTGTTATATTGGTTTGAGTTTCAATCTAAAGTTGCTTTTTGTTGATAAAATTATTTATAAACACATTGAACATGTTCAATCACTATTCTTGTTTGCTTCAAGGTATTTTGTCAAAGAAATGGTAATTTCTTAACTTTTAATACATTATTTGTAAACAAATATAAGACTCAAATGAGCTCCGTTTACATAGCAACTTCCTTCCTCATTGAAATTTTCGTGAATCGTTCAAAATACTCAAGGAAATTATTTTAAACAAAAAAAATTGAAAATAAAATTTTCATCTCAAATTGTGTCCAGGTCCCTTCAATAGAATTAAGTTGACCTTGAACTCAATGACCTTGCACCTACATGTAATCAGTATGTAAACTTTTAAATATGAGTCAATATAAGCAATACACAAGTTTGTTTTCTCCTTCAATATCTATATTATAAAGTTCATAAAGTAGAGAGTAAATCCAAATCAGTCAATCTTTGGGTATAAAGTAGTCGTCCACAAACAGTATACCTGTCTAACCCGCTCCAGATCTATCTCGGCCCTCCGTAACTTCTCCCAGCAGTAATGTTTGTTACACTTCTTCTTGGGGACCCTGCAAATCTCTCCTGTTTCTTGAAACACATGGATAACAAGCGGGCAACCACACACTTCCTCTGGCCCCACCTAGAACAAACGGGGGTCAAGTCAAAATACAGGCCTAGAATTACATGTATTAGAATAAAAATCAATGTATTGGATGATAATGCTTTTTAATAGTGGTCTAACATTGCTGATGAAAGCCTAATAGTTAACAGAACTATTACATATGCTAGCAACAGCAAGAAATCATGATTTAAAAACTCATATTGCCTTTA
The DNA here is from genome assembly GCF_963853765.1 of Magallana gigas. Lineage (NCBI taxonomy): Eukaryota > Metazoa > Mollusca > Bivalvia > Ostreida > Ostreidae > Magallana > Magallana gigas. Next base: position 27,347,351 of record NC_088856.1, read on the forward strand.
TTTCAAGAACTCAACAATTAATGCCATTGCATTCAAATTTAGGCAGTATAAATCTCTTCATGTACATGTACGTATATATTGTCAGGCACCAACACTGTACTACAACTTTGTGCATGCACAAGGTAAATTTTGTTCCAGTATCAAATTTTGTCTATGAATCTATCCAGCAAAATACATGTACCTTGGGTTCTTTTGTGTGCTCTGGACACAGGACCTTCAGTCGTTTACAGTAAACCTTCTGCTGCGCATTGTAATAGTCACAAAACATGGAGTTGCCCTCGATTCTCGTCTTGTATATTGAACCGAACGAAGTCTGGGCTTCAAACTGTAAATATATCACAATAAGACAATAAATAACCTGAATACTGTTTAAACGTTTAAAACGGTCAAAGGTATTCAATTTTGTGTGCTCCTTTACTCGATATTTTGGGATCCAGAACATTCCATCATTATCAATTCATTAATGCATAAATTATATATTTATGAAGTTTCCAAACAACTTTTATTGTATGCATTTCCATAATCTAGTATAATTTTTGGTCTCAGCATACTCAAAATCAGTTACTGTAATGGAACATAAAGCTATACCATTCCGTGATATGACGACGTCAATAAAATTTAGAAATGGGAAAGTTGAAATACAGGTACATTTAATAGCAGATAGATCAGGACATACTTGTAAATGTACATGATGATCAAATGTTTTTGGTATTGCACCTCTACCATATCAGGAGTATACTAATACTGCCACCATTTAAAGAAATACATGTACACATAAATGTTTGCCGGTCTAAAGATGAGGAGCAAGTTCATATACAGCAAAACTCTGTTATAACGAAGTCACTGGGACCTAAGAAATTACTTCGTTATATCCGTAATTCGTTATAACCGTATAAGAAATTCATTAAAATTACATAGCTGGGGATCCAAGATGACTTCGCTATATCCGTAAATTCGCAATATCCGTGTTCGTACTAAACGAGTTTTACTGTACTGTAGATTCCTAAATCTATACTACTAATTAAGAATTAAAATCCGCATAAAATCGCGAGAAGCACAGCTCATGAATTTTAAAATCTCGCTTTTAATTTTTGGACAGATGAAAACTACATTAAACTATGATAAAAAAAAATTGACGTTCGTGATTTTATATTCTCGCAATTTGACAGAAAATGGTTGAATCGCGGAATTAAGTACACGCGTAAAATAAGGAATCTACAGTACATGCAAATAACAATAAAGTGTGACATGCACTTGTGAACATGTAGATGATGAGGAAGTACATATGGAGTGTAATATTATTGTGTTATTACGAAATTACTAAAACTTCATGTATTTCTGTGCGATGCATGTACACAGACCTTGGAGAAGCATTTCTCCATGTGGCGTAGTGCTCCTTTCTGGTTTAATTCAGCTCCACACGTAACACAGTACAAACTCAACTCCAAATCATCTTCATTGTCTTTTTCCTGATTAAAGAAAAAAAGAAACTTGTTAAATCAGATACCAATTATTCCTTACATTTCTATGATATGAAATAATAGCAGAAAATCAGAATTTTAAAGCTTTATATTTAGAAGTCTTCAATTGGAATATTGAAAATCCAATGAATTTCTATAATATGCTTTTTGCAAAGAGTAGATGCCACTTAATCAAGTACCAAACAAAATGCCATACAGTTATTTAAGTATAAGAAATATATGCTAATTCAATCCACACTAATTTGTTAAAAAATCAGTTTTCACTAAATATTGTACACATTCAATTTGTTTACAGTATATCCCAACATAAACAGATTGGAAGTTCAATGCATTTTGTTGTGAGCAACAATAATATACATGAATATGTATTTTCTACACTTTGACACTATACTTTGAGTATCTGCAAACATTACCCTTACACATTTTCTGAAATTTTAAGCTTAAAAACAATGAATCAAATTCTTTCATACTGATTTTATTTCTGAAATATTACCCATACTTACACAAACTCTAAAACTTAAACGTAAATTTTAAATTTATCAAATTCCTCCATGCTGCCTTACGTCTTGTTCCGGGGCGATGGAGACATTCTTGGCTCGTTCGATGACTCCATCCAGTTCCTGATGTTTGAGATCCAGCTGCGCCAGTTTCTGCCGACACTCCAGCTGTTCGCGCCGTATTTTCTCCAGCATCTTGTTGTTGTTCTCCTCCGTCACGCACGGACTGCTCTGCCATTGCTGTATCTTTGGGGGTAGGAGTTCGTATATCCGACTGGAAAAAAAATAACACGCGTAATTTAATACTAGTACATGTACATCACAAGAATTCTTATTTTGAACATTTTAAAATTAATTTTTACATATTCTTTTGCCAAGTTGGTGATAGAATTTTATAACAAAAAAAATTGTTATGGACAAAAGACCCATACATCATTATAATCTTTAAGCAGTAGAATTTTTTTTAGATAACAGCCACATAGTTAATTACAAATCTGACTAAAAATACCCTATTTAATATTGTACCTTTTTGCTAGTTTGAGACCACACTCATCAGAACAGTATTTGGAATTCGATCGGGCAGGCTCGATACATCCTGGTCCAAAACACTGCCGGGGCTCATCTATTTCACTCTGCCTGACTTCTTCTATTTCTGACCTCTTTCTCTTCAATTCTGAAGCATTTTCTTTGGCTTTCTACAAAATGTCAAGAACACATTCAATATTATAATGTAAAAACAATCAAATACAATGTATCTGAATATGTATTGCTGTTAATAAACAGTATCAAAATTCAACACTACAACTTTTAAACACAAAAATTATCTAAAATTGCCCGTCCCTCTTGATAAAAGTGGTACATTTATCATATATGTTAAACATTTGCCAATTTTGTCTAAGGATATTTAAAGACATTTTATTCAGAAGAATTTCCTCTGTACTCCTACCTTTGTTTTCTTTTCTGGTGAGTGCTTGCGTCCCCGTTTCTTATACTTCTTCTTTGCAGAACCGCTCTCTGACATGCTCTTCTTTCTCCCTCTCTTTCCCTGAAGAAGAATACGAACACCTTTCCATTTCCAAAACTCAAATGACAACTTTTATCTAATTATTTTTATTAAAATTTGTAATTTTCAGGTATTAAGCAAATTTACATGCACTGCACATACTTAATTTACTGAGATGAAAAATTGGTGCCTCTTTGGCCATTCTAAATTAAGACATATTTTAATACACAAAGCAGTACGGTTTCAAAGTACATAAATAGACCTCTTGTCTATGGTTATATAAGTGAACTTCACATTCAATTTCTGCACAAAAGAGTCCATTAACTTTACACAGGCAGTAGCATTCATGTGGATAAAGTTGTATACATGTATGGGATTGAATTACCTTAGGGGATTTCTCAATGTTTTCTGAGCTATAATCTGGGTCATCGTCCACATCCATAAAATCATCGTCATCATGCGGTCCACTGTGGGAAAAAACATCAACACCATACATGTATGTTATCTTGTCAAATATGCTCTATCATTTTATTTATGTGTAAATAAATATATTAGTACATGAAGGTTTAATCAAAAATACAATTCTAGCCTTAATTTTATATGAGATACACATTAGTTTTTTATAAGAGTTGTAATAGAATTCAAGTGTACTTTCTCTCTCTCTCAAAAATAAAAAAAAATAAAAAAATAATCTTTGAGTATTTGAAAAAAAATGCTGGAAACTTCCTTACAGGGACATGTTTTATTCAAATAAATTGAAGTAAAAAGAAAACAAAAACTTTCTACCTCAACAAAGAAAACAATCATGCAAATTCAATCACCTTTTGCAACTGTTACAATAAAAAGCCCACAGTTATATGTAAATTGTGTGTGATTTGAGAGCCTGTTTCTCCCATTTTACTGCATAAAAAACAGAGTACATTGTGTTGTCTATTTGCATGTATATAATCCCTTCCTTTATAACTTCATATCAAAAATAAAATGAAAATAAAATGAAAATAAAATGCATTAAATGATCAAAAGCAACGTACAATACTTTCCAATGTTTGAGTACAGCAAAGTACATGTAAATCAAAACACAAAATTACATGTATACAGCTACATGTACAAATACATTGGGATATGAAAAATTGCAAAATAATATTAAACATGTTAAAGATTAACTGCAAGTAAATAAAGTGTGAAAAAATTGTACGCAGCATGCACATTTCAGCAAATTGAAAACGATATTTGAAAGCTGTAAAGAATATTTTAAAATGTCTACTAACCAACTAATGACTCTACAATGTGGATAAAAAAAAATAACTAAAATACTACAGTATACAAAGATTAACATATTACCCATGATGTTAAGATACTGGTATACAGTGTACATGTATATGACACAGGAAGTACGTATCTCAACAATGAGAATTGTCATGATGTGTAAAATACTAAAGGTTGCACCTTAAGGGTCCTTGACACCCAGTGACTCTTACTTTTTACCACAGTAGTTCAGAACATGGCAATTTCAACCCATTGCAAATTCTTTATATTGCCAAATTTCTGTCTTTCTCTGTAGCACAATGGGTATAGTGTCGGTCTACTGAACTGCAGGTCTCTAGTTCAAATACAGCTGGGACTTGAGTTTTTAAGAATACCGGTATATAATTCTTTTTTAAAAGTTCAATACATGCTAGAATTCCATACCTCTTTAGAATATTACCTCCATATAGAATATAGAAGTCTACAAGAAACTTTTCCTAAAAATGTTGAGGAACCATAAGTCTGTTTCTAAACAAATGATGATAAAGAGAAGAAGTGGTGAAAAAGCAGCTATGAATGGAATATGTGGGAATTGTTTTATAAATTGATACATGGTTAATAAAATGTGAATACCAGATAGCTGAGCTACATCTAGAGTACCTGTACAAAAACATAAGTATCGGTAGAAGCAATGCTTGAAATGATGAAGGTGAACCATTGAATGGAGCAGTGTATTTTTACGAGTGCATAAAATGGTGAGTTTGCAGACTCAAAGGACTAAAGGAACAGTGAATCAGAATGTAGAAAATGATGAATTTATAAACTGATGGCCGTAATGAGGTAAAAATTGTTTTGATAATGGGCAGTTATAAATAGAGGTGGAATAGTTAATATGTATTCATCAATGAATGAAATATTAGTCAACACATACATTTTTAGTATGATGGTATAGTAAGATCAAGACCTAACTATTTTTATGAAGAAAAATTGTAGGACTTTTTATACCAAATTTCAGAAATCTGTAGGCTCCTTTCACATATTTAAAATCTTGATTTTTCATTTGTAAATTTTGGTGACAAATGAAAAATGTATTGAAGTATGTATAATGAAAAATAGTTCCGTACTGGATAATGAGTACTGTATAGACAGAAATATTCACCCCCGTTTTATTTTCACCCCTTTCACCCTTGTTGTTAGTGGGCAAATTTAAGACTGGTGAATTGTAATGAGACAAAGGTATTTACTTTAACACGACTGTGTCTGGGCAAATTTAAGATGGGGCAAAAACTGTTTACAGGTGGGGAAAGGGCAAATATAACACAGGGCAAAAATAACTCTGTATACAGCAATACATTTTTCTGTGAAGCAGCAGAGTTATATCCAAGCCTCACCTGTAGTATTCTGTTCTGATAGACTCTGTCTCTGTGGTCAGAACACATTCTTGTTTTTCTGTTCGTTTGCTCGTCATGTTCAATCCCTGAAAATAATTGATAATAATAAGAACAATCTTAAATACTAACATAAAAAAGAAACATTTCATTGAAAGTATAGTTTCTTTGTTTATATAAACTTCTATAATAATTTATATTGAGTAATATATACTTAGTAAACATCTGTTATAAAAAAAACCCATTGGTTTTCTTCCATCATCCACTGTTATACATGTTCCATATATTCATTTTATACAACGCTTTTAACGTTGCTTTTTTCATAATCCCCTTTTTTTATAATTAATTTACATTTCAAAATATAAAACATCCAGAAATCATCATAGTTAATGGGCATTTTGTGCCAGAAAGCAAACCAGTGAAATATAAAAAAAAACCCAAAAAATGATTTACAAGAATATTGCACATTACGCACTTTACTTACATGTAATTTGAAACATGCTAAAAACCCCACATGGATTTATGATAATTGTATGTATTATAAAATTTATAGATTCTGGGTAAATAATTCACTTACAAAATTAAGACATTGTCTGAGCCTACACTTCTGTCTGATTTTGTTTGGTCCACCAAATTTCTTCATATCCTGTCAAAGTAAAAAAAAAAAAATATGCATTAAGCAATCAAAGGGGGGAAACTCTTTCAACATGAGTGTTTGATATGCATGCCAACACATTTGAAATAAATATGTGTATATTACTATGACATCATAATATGGTACATGCAGCAATAAATTAATTTTCATTACTAATAGTTTTGAACTATTCATTTGAATTTGTGATAGCAAAATTTTGTCAAATTTTTAGGGAGTTGTGGAGGTAAAATTTTGTGGATATTTTTTTATATTTAATGTCACTAAATTACTACTGCACATGGTTTTCATAATTTGTCGGGATGTTAACTCACAGGTAAGGGGCATGAAATCAAAGAAAACTGAGTCACAGAGTAAATTCATAGTATTCAAATTAAAGCAATATTTGAATTATTCACTAAAACTGACACATTTTCACTGGTTCAAGGTGACACTATTTTGAAAATTGCAAGAACTTTTATTTATTACAAACTATATCATATTTTATTTTTAATGTCAAATTCATGAGTGATGGTATTAATGAAATTTTTAAAAAGCTTACTTTGCAATAGTCGCATCTTGCACAATCCTCTGTCCTGTGACAAGCTGTACACTCACCGCATCGCCTTGATGATTTCTTTTTATTGCTAGAATCCTTCAGAATAAACGTAATAATAGAACATTTTTTACTGTTGCTAGAATCCTTCAGAATGAACGTAATAAGAGAAAATCAAACAGAAAATTTTCTGAAAATCTTTAAACTCATTTATAATATTTTCAGTTACTTTATTTAATTATTTGCTGAAACACATTAAAATTGTTGCCATTAACTAGTCTGCATTGCAGACAGACAATGATAATCAGCGAAACCAAAATGAAAATTTACATCTCGACTTCGGAATTCTCTGTCACTTGAATGTTTGTGGGAAGAGTGCTTCTCTTTGGATGAACTTTTCTTGTGTTTGTATTTGATTTCCAGGCTTTGGTCTTGTTCTGAAATTGTAACAAACAGATGAACTAAATTCTCATAAAGAATGTCAAATTTATGGAACATCATACATGTACATGTGGTTAATATTTGTTTCCTCTATTAATTATACTATTAATACTGATCTGCCTAATTCAAAATCATTGCTTAAATTATGAAAGTGTCTGCAAAATATTTTCAACCTTTGATATTATATCATATTATTTTTCAAACCATTAATCATATTTTTATCCAAATTTTGCCTTATAGAATAAACCAAAATTAAAGTTACACAGCTCTAACCTCGGCAAGATGCACAATAGAAATGCTTGATCTGCTCTGCATCTTTCTGGGTCACTCCAATACAGTCTCCATGGTACCATTCCTCACAATTGTCACAGCCACTGTCAAAGAGGAAAGAGAAAAAATAAAACCTCCAGACATGTACCAACCACAGACAATATGTTGTGTGATACAGAATCTTGTATTGTCACTATCATATTACCAGGAATTTAAATCATATGCTTAGCAGCAAATTTACTTAGAATACCTTGGAAACTGCTTTAAATAATATAAATACTAACTTCAGAAAAAAAAAATAATTTTATAGATTCTGAAGTGATTAAAAAAAAAAATTTGCTACATGCACCCCCCCCCCCAAAAAAAATGTTCACAATTAACTGATAAATCACAGCTGGTAGAGGTAGTTGTTTATGTAATATATACAAGTTACATATTAAAAATGCTTATTTTGAGGCAAAATCAAAACCGTGTACCACTTACATCATGAACCGGGTGCTGTCCTTTGAGCGACAAATACAGTACTCTTGTTCGTACGCCCCTCCAGGCCCCTCGTGGTCCATGATTCGGATCAGCTGTTCTACCTTGGCTTGTCTTTCTGGCAGCATTGTTGTACAGTGGGATGACAACACTGACCAACGACAGATAAGGTAGAGTGTATCAAATCTTAAAATTATATGTATTTACTATTTCTCATCTGAAAAGAGCGTCCATTTCTTGGTATGCAGACATCTGGATCTACCTGAAATTATGAAGATCAGAAAGTTCTAGTGAGATAATGAAAATAAAATTGTTGATCAATCTTAACACCTTAAACAATTAGTTCTGATATAAGTATATATTCAAGCAATTTGTTTTCATATGAACACTGATGAAAACGACCATTGCAATCCAAAGTTCTTCCGTTGTGCCGTCTCCGAAAAAGAAATGCTTCCTTTACTTAGTCTTTGCACGATCATATTTGTTCATAAAGAACTGTGATCGTCGGATTTACTTCACAGTTTGAAGTTAGGGAGAAAAAATACATACATGTACCTAATATTTTGGTTTTCCTGAAACTCTTAAAATCGACGTCATCATGGTCAAAGCAGCGTTTAATTTTCTTAAAATCTGAACCGATATCGATATTTTCCCGGGATATCAAGCGAGTAAGAGACCCATAACTACTGTATGTTTGCTTACGGAGACTAACCGTAACGCGAGACTGGCTTTCAAAATATAACAGAGAGACACGATTTGATGAATCAAATTTAACTAAAACCCCTCTCCTCTTTTTATTTCCGTGATGGGGTTGGTTTTTCTCATTTGGATAAATTTTGCAATTGTTACCTGTGGTATTGATTTGTAAGAAAATGATTTGTATATAAAAAGATATTTGTCAAAAAAAAAACCAAAAAAACCAAAAACCAAAAAAAAAACAAAAACAAAAAACAAAACAAAAAACACGTTACTGTTAATTTTAGGAGGCGATAAATCTATTTAAGATTACTCGTTAAAATAAATATCGAATGCATTTGTAAATTACTTCGAAATACAACGAAGCTAAGAGATATACATGTGTATGTACATGTAAATGTCTCTGGAAATACTTTGGAAATGTTGGTGGTTAGAAAAAAATAGATTTATTAGTTAATGTTTAACTTTTGCATGCTATGTTTAATGTTTTTGTTTTATGTAACTCATATTCATGACATATGCCGACATGGTAATTGTCAATAAATGAATTTGATCACACCTGATACATATCAATTTGTTGTCTAAAAACTGTGTGAAGAGAACATGTACAATCATGTACATGTATACTATATTCTAAAATAAATGTAAAAAGCACAGTATTTTGAAGCGTTTAAAGAAAAAAATTCATGATCAATAAGCATGAAAACAACACAATGCTCTGCTACCAATGAAATATAAATCAATTTAACACAAGGTCTAAATAACTGTGATTTTCCGACAATGATGATTTTGTATTTTCAATGCAGTGTATGTATACAGACCAATCAATTGAATGAAGATGTCCATCGAGTAGGTACTAACCTAAATCTTTTATATTCTAAATCGTGTAAGGCGAAATATCAAAGTTAAAATAATTTATTGTGTTCCAATAAACGTGCAAAAATGATCAAAAACAATATATGGATTCATTGAAATGATATTCAGTGTATCTATAAAACGCAATATTATTGGAAGAATAACATAGACTATAAATTACTGTTGTGAATTCTTTAGGAAGAAAAAACCCCCCACTTTTATACATACACAAACGCACAACAAAACGAAACGGTCAATTTGAATTGAGAATAAATCAAATAAATAATACATAAATAAAACAAATAATAAAATGGGCGGCGTCACAGATTAGATGTTGCAATTTGAACGTTCTTCCTGTTATTTCTATCAATTAGTATTAAATCAATGTTACACGAATGCATTTTCCGTCTACGTGCAATCGATATATTTATTTAATTGATTATCGTTATCTCCACTATTTAAACGTTATATCATTTACACAATAGTACCATTATCTAGAATAATTTCATTTCATACAGCTATGCGGAACCTTTTACTCCTTTGCTCTCTTAACTTAATTTGCAGGATTTCAAGTTCGTTTTTTATAACACATTTTTATTCAAAATGACCATTTTTTTGCTCATGCTTTTAACAATAATATTAAAAAAAATGAATTTCATTTTATAATTTTCAGTCTGCATCACATCAGAACCTTGTACGTTTTCTCCACATACCGATGGATGTGGAAACCTTGGATGGATGTGGCAATGTGGACACCGCAACCTATCCGTGATACCCCATGGTCAGCACATACCACCAGAATATACAAACACATCATTGACTTTGGATTTATCCGGAAACCGCTTTACCACACTATCCATGGAAACATTCAACACAATTGGCCCACTTCTCCGACAACGCATCGCATCTCTTTTATTACGAAGTAACCCCATTCAATCTATTGGAAACTTTTCTTTTCAAGCTCTACGGAATCTTTGTGAATTGGATCTTTCTAGCTGTCGTCTGCATACGGCGTCTTTTGAAATTAATTCGCTTGCAAACCTTAATAGGTTACAGATTTTGTGTCTGCATAGTAATTCATTTCAGGTCAGAGGATACCCCGATGTTGCTATTTCAATGGCAAGGACAATAGAAAACTTGACAATTGATGTGTTTGATGGATTTCAGTTTGGTTCGCCGTTTCAAAATTTGACTAATTTGAGGATTATCAAATTTTTCACCGGAAACTCTAAGTTCCATTTAACAAATTCCACTTTCCGTGGGTTGATAACATCTCCAATAAGGAATTTGGACTTGAAGTTCAGAAACATGGTATATTCTGATGTAAGTGATGAAATATTTTGTTCGTTTCCTTTTTTAAGAGGTGTACATATTGAGTTTGGAGGAATGTGTGATCTGAACGTAGCATTAAATTCGTTGAAGTGTCTTCGAAATCGGTCAATGGACCACGTTGTTGCATACGAAAATAAACCTAATGTTGTTACAAAGGCAGTATTTCTCAATAATGAAAATTGTAAATATCTATTCAATATTTGTTCCAAAAGAGTTGAACTAAGTGAGAATCGTATCGCAGGAATTTCTGACAACCCTTTAGTTACACTTATGGGTCAATGCATGGAATACTTTGATATTTCATCAAACAGGATTGAATTTATTAACCCTTGGTACATGGTGGATTTTGTGACACGATATCCAAATCTACAGGTCATAAACATAAGCTCAAATGACGACCATTGCAATTGTGAGACTTCCTGGGTTCGCAATCACCCACAAAATTCCGCGCTAATGACAAACAATGAAGAAATCAATGAATTCCCATTCAACGGATTTGTCTCAAATATGTTTTTCACCAACATTTCAACGATGATACATTTCAAAAAGAGAGGGGTAATTACATTTAAGATTTCCGAAACAATAACAGTGTTGCAGCTTTCAAAAAATTACTTACACCCGTTAAATGCTCTCCCTCGTTTTAATTTAAGACTCAGTATCAATGCCAAGAATTTAAAAGAATTACACTTAGTACATACTACTTTGTCATGTGAAACATTGGCACCTATTGAGGCTCCTTCGTTGGAGATCATTGACATTTCCAACAACGACTGCAGCATTATAAAAAGAAACATTTTTATCTTTGCTTTAAAATTGAGAATTTTTTGGGCATCTTATTCCAATCTACGTTTTGCTAGTAGCTTTGAACACGGAACACTTTTCCGTGGCCTGAAAGAATTGCGGAAAGTTGATGTAAGTCGCAATTCAATAACATATTTGCCACCAACCATGTTTGAAGATCAGGAAAATTCACTATCAACTGTGAATTTTGATTCTAATTTGTTCTCGACAATTCCCGTGTCAAATTTGAAAAACCTTACTCACTTATATATACGTCAAAATAAAATTTCTTTTTTTACCAGAAATGATATTGAAAAAATAATGTCAATGAAAAAAGCCATTATATTCATTGAAGGAAATCCAATAAGTTGCGAGTGTACACACATTCGGTCATTGAAATGGATGAAAGAAAACCAAGACAAGTTTGGAGATTTGAATAAAACTCTATGCATCAATAAAAAGGTGCTGCTGTCGACATTTGTTCACCAAGAGGTATTTAAAAAGTTTGAGTTGATGTGTCAGTCAGATGCTTGGTTGATAGGTTCCACATTTGCTTTGTTTTTTGTTTTGACTATTTTGCTTACAACAGCAGTTGTTAAAAGGTATCGTGTCCATGTAGATTATGTTATTTTACGCCTGCGTAGTCGATGGAAAGGCGTCATTCACGTTTCAAATTCTGACGAGTTTCGGTTTGATGCTTTCGTCACCTACACCGAGGAAGACTACCAACTCGCCTGCATTACTTTTTACCAAGCTCTGACCAGTCTGGGTTTCAAAATCAGCATACCCGCTAGTTTGTAACTAGTCAGTTGTGTCCATATTGTATTTAAAGACAACTATACTCTACTTTCACTGCACACATAGATCACGAAAATCAGTAGGCCATTGACGACAATGTTCCTGTGAAATTGTTCACCTCTTGTGTACATGTATAATATAAAATATTTTGTTTTGACGTATTTTCTATGCCGAAAATTAGATAAACTCTGTTTTTTTAGTAACCCCCCCCCCCCCCCCCCCTAAGATTTGTTATACTTTTTTTTCAATATTTATTTTACAATGTCAGAGTAATGGTCACAAAATGTGAAAAAAGATAACAGACGTAGTGTCTTTTTCTTATCTCGAAAGCTCGAAAGAATTCACAGAAGACGAATCACTGTACTGTCTTTATTACTATGGCTTTATTACTAATACGTCTGATATAGCTAAATACATAATTATGTACAGTTAATTAAACACATTTGATGATAGGTTACACAAATTACACAAGCAATTCAGAGATTACAATTGGCATTTGGCAGCCAACAGTTCAATTCAATGTCAATGCGCCATAAATTGCTGGTAACCCTGGAAGGAGGACAGCAGTTAACCAGCGATGGCTTGTATAGCTATTCTGTATCACTCGCAAGGACCGACGCAGAGATAAAGCCATGATGTTAAGAATACTGGATTCTCAGCTGAAAGCATACAAGTAAACCAGCAGCAAAAAAAATGAAACAAAATTAGTTAAATGTCAAGATGACAACATATGTGGGCAACCTAACCTAATAGTAGGAATTATTATTAAACACATAATCCAATAGAATTAAAGTACAGGAAAGGTGTGTGTTGTCTTGATGAAAAAGAGGAAGATGCTATTTCTGGCATGCGTAGGTGCGCTAGGATTGGGTAGAGCAGGAATACCAGAGTCGGGGGAGTTATCTCGCTTGCCATCAGATGCGCATTCTTCTTCGATAAATGGAATTTATCACACAGGGTTGTAAGTTGACTTGTTTTAATGAGGTCGCTACATATTAAATGACTGGATATTTCCCTTTCTTTCATCACTTGATCATAATACCTTTTGATTTGGGGCAAACAACAGGCGATTTATTTACTATGATTAGCTTCCGTGTATTGACAGTGATTTTGATCTAAAAAAGTACATATTTGCAATGAACTTTTGGGCTGAATCGGTATAAGTTGCAATTGACAAATGTTCTAAAAACTGCTGTGTGAATGTGACACTGCGTCTGTTTACTGAATGTTTAAAAGGAGCTAGTCGACATACTTGGTCTTGTTTTGCCTCATGAATGAAGATTATTTTGAGAAAGAAAATGGCATTGATATTTTACTAACCTATCACCTGAAGTAAATTAAGGTGGTATGGGACATCTGTCGATATTAGGTGGATTAAAGTACTATAGAATTTTCAAATTTTACAATATTAAACCAAAAAAAAAAATAGCTTTTAAAAATATTTGAAAAGGTAAAAATTGTAAAACCCTTAGCGGGATTCGAACTCATGACTTACAGGTTCGTAGTAAACCCTCTAACCCACTGCGATACGGAGTTATATGACCATTTTGGGAAGGAAATTACTTATATAATTACAATTTATTTTTTTGTTCATTTCGATAAACAATACGTCACAACATGGAAGTGTCCCATACCACCTTAATCTAAAATATTGCCTAAGGCATCGTCAAGGCGGTGAGTGTCTTGAATTGGTGACAATGATGCATTATCTGACTTAGATGACTGAAAAGGAAATCGAACAGCTGTTCTGCTCATTAAACAGAAGAAATCTTGTAGTGTTTCTTTCTGTATAGGAATTTTGTTTTACAAAATTGATGTATTCTTTCAATTGGCACCGGTAGGTTTTGAAACAAATTGACCAGGATAATGTTGCAGCCGCTCTATCACTGTGCTTGACACATCGTCAAAGCCGAATTATATGACTAAGTATTAATTGAATCTCATTGGATTATTAATTTTACCAATATACCTTGATTAGTAATAATTCTGCTTTTAATGTCTTAACCAATAACCATATGACTATCATGTACATCGTATTTTGAAATCCTTGTAAAAATTGCAAAATATATCGTGGATGAATGCCCTCAACGTTAATGTATTGGTTTTACTGAAATAGCCCTTTGCAAATTTGATAAATATACTTCAGAGGACGAAGTTACACCTTTTTATTTTTTTTAAATATGAATTGTTTTGGCATCTCAAAAGAAACAAATATCGATTACCTACTTGTATAAAATGTGTCCATTGTTCGCTGAATGTAAACGAATGCTTGTTTTAATGCTTGGCCAATGAATTTGGTAATATAGTTCTAATAAAGTTTCATTTACACATATCTGTATTCATTTGTTCTAGCGTGTAGTTTAAAAAAGGACATGATTGTTTCTCCGGATCGAGAAGTGTTACAGATAATCTAATATATGAAATATATAATTTCTCTGCATTAGGTGAAAACAACTATGTACACTCATGTTCTCATTATGAACCTGAAAACAATTTCATTTTATCCTAGATTGTTTGAATACAAATGTTTATCATATTGGTTGTTTTTACAAATACTTTGAAACGTTTTAACAGGTCAATAACTTCTACTTAAAAAAAAAGACAACCTAATCAAAAATATAAATCTCTTAATTGCTTCTCTCTGTTTAAACAACTAATCTATTCTAATAACAATACAGACATGCTT
This sequence comes from Magallana gigas, assembly GCF_963853765.1. NCBI lineage: Eukaryota > Metazoa > Mollusca > Bivalvia > Ostreida > Ostreidae > Magallana > Magallana gigas. Next base: position 27,362,490 of record NC_088856.1, read on the forward strand.
TTTAAACAAATAAACAATTGTATTGTGAAAATGTATATAATTAGCGTTACATTGTTTGTCAGATTCAATATGATAATAAATAAAACTCTCCGCACTTGTTACAGCAGTTTTGTATTCTTTTGTATTCTTATGTATCTTTATTCCTAATTATAAATATATGTCTGTTGTTTGAATATTTTCTTATAAACTAAGGTTATCTAAACTGTTACACTGTTAATTGAATGGACTTTGGTCGGACGTAGGAAAACAAGGACTTGTAAAAATTACCTGGAAATAAATGAAACCCAGAAAATTCCCAACAATAACACATATGAAATATTTCCTGTATTAATGCCAACTTTCTAAGGTATAAAATTAATCAAACTTTCTCTCGTCAGTTCCTCGTCATTTTATCTTCCTTATTTTGTGAAATAATAGATGGCACATCTCATCGTCAAGCATAACAATTTTTTCTTTCCGATTAAAGTTAAAACATCATTAATATATCTTGACAGACAAAAACTCATATCAGACAAAGGAGATCGTAATGAGTAAGAGCCCGTCTTATGATATCGCGGTAGAAAAATCATTTTGTCGAAAAATCGATCATTAAGGAAATATTTCCAGAAACTAATGTTATTGTGAGTTTCCTCTATTGTATACCTCAGTGATGTTCAGCGTGTCTCTGTTTACTATGTTAGCAGAAATAACGCGATACCATAGAACTCGCGATATGATAGGAAACAAGTATATTTAAGCGATGTTTTCACGTAATCAAAAAGAAAAAAAAATTACAACAACAGATCAAAGATAGATTGGTAGATTGGAGTGTCGACCCTTTTTACGTCCATACACACACATATATTCAAACACTTGCACTACCTTATCATGTTTACGTTCCACATACTATGGATTGCGTGTTAAGTGAGTGGAGAACTACTGCAGATATACCATCATAACACAGACAGTGTACTCAAAGATTAAAATGAGTTTTATAATGAGTTTAATAATGACATCACATCATAGTCTCAAAGTGCAACGTTAAAAGCAAAAATCAAAGTTCACACAGCCGGTTGTTATTACTGTGGCTCTTTCATTAATATGAACTTACCCTTAGGATGACAACGTGTGAATGAATCACATTTGTAGACAAGACAAAAAGCTAAACATAAAGCATGGAATTCTTATTTTCGAAAGATATCACCTTATTACAGCAACGGAACTTGCAAACAAATTTTATTATGAGCTAACGCATGTTTCCCAATTTGCATGCACACACCACTGCAGTTTTGTGACTATATCTTAAAAATGATTAAAGGCTTAATAAGATCGCAACTCTTCTTTCTTTTCCTCTGATCTCAATTCTATATCTCACTCTAATCCCATACCCACCCTTTGAATACATAAACGTCATATGGCGTCAGTCTAAAAGAATTTACCTCGATAAACGTTATCACCTTTAACGTGCTTATTGCAATGTATTTGACAGATGTAATTTTGAAACTAATCTATTTATATAACGAAAAAGGTCCTTAAGACACTTTCAAACTAAGGACAACTTAACATAATTATTTATTCTGTAAATATACATACAATCAATAAAATGTTTGTCAGTGCTCGAATGATACATGTAGTTTCTTTTTTTTACTTGAAAGAAAAATTTCCTAATCATCTACATCAACATCTTTAATTTTGCTGTAAACTCTTGCGTATTTTTTTATATTAACCTCTTTTGTAGGTAAGTAAAGCATTTTCACATATATTTCATTATTTTCAAAGCTTAGCACAAATGTTTGCATCAAGTTTTGTTTTGCATTCAAAATAAAATAGAATCTGAAACTATTAACTAAAGTATTCTTTCGAGCTTGATTATCGAATTTTATAAATTCACTTTATAGATATCCTCTTATTCTTTTGTTTCCCCAGAAAAGTAAAGTTAATCATTAACATCAAAACTTCCATCCGTGGCCTGGGATCGTTTGATTTTTATAATTTACTGTAATTAATTATTTATTCAATATTGAAATAAAACCGTTAAATGTTACTCATCTTTAAGAAAGAATCTCGGATATTGAATAAGGGCAGATACATTTATGATTATAAATTGTCAGCTAAACGTTTTATATTTCTTCCAAATTTATTTTGATACAGTTTATAATACAAGTAAAGTAAGTGTGCGTTAAGAAAAAGAAAACCAAAACAGTAATATTTTTATGTATATAGTTCTAAAATGTTTAGTCTGATTAAAATAAACATTATTGTTCATAATTTTTAGAACAATTTTTAAAACCATTATTTATTCTTTACTACAAGTATTTGATTGGTCATGCAGGTATCTGTCAATTTTCACAGAATTTTAAATACATGCATGTTAACTATGCACCATTTGAATTTCCTAAATGAACAGGAACTCTTCTAAATTTTGAAGCCTTTTGCTGGTTTTAAAATGGTTCCCGTTTGTAAAGAAACATAAATTGTGCATACTCAATATCCTTTCTCAACAAACGAACGTAGATAAACACTTAAAACGAAAAACCATCTACTAGTATCATTCCTCCATGCTACTTCCTTTCTTTGGTTTTTATTTGTAATTTTCAAGGTTCTTGTTTATCAATGGTTTTGTATTTTTTATATTAACTTCTCAGCTATTATTTGTTTAATTATTTTTAAAAAATATAATGTTTTAGACGTAATCAAAAAAGCATTAGAACTTTGTTTCAGGTCAACGCAGTTGATAGATTTGGAAATGATGGATTGCTTTGGCGATGTGGCAACCGGAACCTATCTGAATTACTCGATCACATACCATTAAAATTCTCTTGAATCTTTACCGAAACAAAGATTCAGATAAAATATGAGTACTGTAAATGCCTAATTTTACGCGAGTTCTTAATTCGGTTTTATTTTGTATTAAATCGCGAAAAAATGAAATCATGATAACCAATTTTTGCAATAAATTCCTTTAGTACAAAACTGTCTGAAGAATAAAAACGAGATTGTAAAATCCGCGGCTGTTGCTTTTCGCGATTTTAAGGAAAAATTAATTCCTCGCGTTAAATTAGGAATACTGTGGTTTCATCACTATTCGTTGAATACCAATTTTCGTTGTTTTCGTTGTAAAATTTATCCTTGAAATTAAATATTCATTGAACTGCAAATTCTACTAAAATTTTGTATTGATAGGGTCATTGGCCACGAATTTACGTATCCTTGAAACTGTGATTTTCACTTTATCCACGAAAAATGATACCCTTGAATATTAATGAAACCACAGTGTACAGTATTCTAGGTAAGAATGGACGAAGGCACCATGTATTTTTCTTTTTTATCAGAACACATCTCTTTAAAGGACTGAATGATAGTGGCTATTTTAAAAACCATTTTTTAATCCACTGAGACCTCCTTAATTAAAGGAAATTAAAATCTACAATCATAAAGTGTAAAAGAAAATGTTCAAATATTAAAGCAAAATTGTATAGAATTTTTCAAATTAATGTTTATATTGAGCCTTAAAATAATTTCTTAAAATTTCAGATAGATCTGATTGTATATATTGTTGACCACCCAGTACAATCAGACACTTTAAAGGTTTGCATTGACAGAATATTAATCGTCTATATACAAGCTTTGGCATGGATACAAATTGCACATATGCGATTTCTATTGCATTTTTATATGTGCATGATTTCTTGATTCAGAAAGGAAAACTTTGCAAATGTGATAGAAGATTAGAGAAAATCCCGTTTAAAAAAATAATGTTTCCTTTTGAAAGAAAAAGGAGCAGAATTTTTCTGTTACTTTACAGAACATTTTTAAAAAATTTAGATTAACACATTTTGACAGCATGATAGTATAAGTGTGTGAAGAAATTTCATTCTGTATTTGCCATTTCACAGCGATGTATTATTCATACGATGTACTCAAAGCTGATTTCTTAATTTTCTCATAAAATAATGACATCTTTTATCAAATAATAAAATTCCATGGTTTCAAAATCATTTTGAATAGAGGAAAAGCTTGGCTTATCTTTTGTTAAATATTATCTTTAATCTTAAATCTATTAACTGGAAATAAAATCATGCTCCAAAAACGTCCCTAATTATTGACAACTGATAACTACTAGTACATGTAAAAGCCGATTACTAGACAAGTACATTAACAAAAGCATGGACGTATCTTATATACCGTGCATCTGCATCATGCAGGCTTTAAAATCTCAAATATAAAAACAAAGAAAAAAGGAGATTTGAATTCTGAATAAATAAACAAAAGGACTATGTGCGGTATGGTCAAATATCTGCCCCCGATTTTAACCAATTTTTAAATAGTATCGTATAAAAATAAAATCTTCACAAATTATTGTATAGAGGATGCCTATAACTATAATAATGATTTTAGTCATTATTGCTCTTTCGCTGTGTGTCTATGACGTCAACTTAAAGGCCCAATTCCGACAAATTTGCAAACAAATGAAAATATTCTCATTTTTGCTCTATATTTTGCATTCAGAAGTATAGAGCGCAGGTCTGCTCAAGTGCGATTTTAACATATGGCTTTTTTCAGATAGTTATACACATTATACTAAAATATGGCACTTCAGCAAGCCTGCGCTCGATGTTTCCCAGTCGAAAAACCATCGGAAAACACCCATATTTTGCTACAAAACATCAATTTATCAAAATAATGCAATATTCATGACGTCATTTCTACATTATGACGTCACTGTGGTGATAACCTTTTAAACCTTTATTTCCAATATGATTTAAACTATCTTTCACCTTATTTTAAAGCTCTTTCTAAAACTTTGATTTTGGGGGGCAAAAATTGCATAAAACCGCACTTAGTCCTTTACTTTGTTCAAGGACCGTTAGAATTTAATGATCTTCCTGTTATTATAAAAGCATGTAAAATGTGTAGTTCATTTATTAATTTAATTGATTTTTGTTGTGATCTATCTAACAGGAATAATCAATTGTGTCCGTTAAAACTTTTAAGACATAAAAAAACATTGTCTTGAAGAACTGGTATTGATACAGCAATGCGGATTCTTCTACTCCCGTGCTCTCTTTATTTAATTTGCAGGATCTCAAGTTTGTTTGCTTAATTGTATATTTTGATTTAAAAGGATATTCTTTATTAATGTTTTTCAATTTTAAATAAGATGACATTCATTTTATAATTTTTAGACTGGGTCACACCAGAACCCTGTACGTTTTCCCCGCACACCGATGGATGTGGAAACCATGGATGGATGTGGCAATGCGGACACCGTAACCTATCTGTGATACCCAATGGTCAGCACATACCACCAGAATATACAAGGACATCATTGACATTGGACTTATCCAAAAACAGTTTTACCGCAATATCCAGAAAAACATTCAATACCATTGGCCAATTTCTTCGATCAAGAATCGCATCTCTTTCATTACGGGGCAACCCTATTCAATCTATTGGAAATTTTTCTTTCAAAGCTCTATGGAATCTTTGTGAATTAGATCTTTCTAGCTGTCGTCTGCATACGGAGTCTTTTGAAATTAATTCACTTGCGAATCTGAATAAATTGAACATTTTATGTCTTCATAGTAATTCATTTCAGGCCAGAGGATACCCCGATGTTGCTATTTCAAAGGCAAGGACAATAGAAAACTTGACAATTGATGTGTTTGATGGATTTCAGTTTGGTTCGTCGTTTCAAAACTTAACTAATTTGAGAATTATAGAATTTTTCACCGGAAACTCTATGTTCCATTTAACAAATTCTACTTTCATCGGGTTGATAAAATCTCCAATAACAAATTTGGAATTGAAATTCAGAAACATGATACATTGTGATGTCAGTGAAGATGTATTTTGTTCGTTTCCTTTTTTAAGAGGTGTACATATTGCGTTTAGAGGAATGTGTGATCTGAACGTAGCATTAAATTCGTTGAAGTGTCTTCAAAATCGGACCATGGACCACATTATTGTAAACGACAATAAACCAATGATTGTCACAAAGCAAGTGTTCCTCAATAATGAAAATTGCAAATACCTATTCAATATTTGCTCCAAAAGAGTTGAACTCAATGGAAATCGTATCGCAGGAATTTCTGACAACCCTTTAAACACAGTTATGGGTCAATGCGTGGAATACTTTGATATTTCATCAAACAGGATCGAATGGATCAATCCCCAGATTTTAGTGGATTTTTTGACACGATATCCAAATCTACAGGTCATAAATATAAGCTCAAATAATGAACTTTGCAATTGTGAGACATCCTGGCACAACCCTTACTCACAGGTAGTAGCTTCAAGAATGACTGACAATAATGAAACCAATGAGTTTTCATCCGATGTATTTGTTGTGAATGAGTTTTTCTCAAACATTTCAAGTAAAGTACTTTTCATCAAGAGAGGTGTTATAACTATTAAGATTTCCGAAATAATAACAGTGCTGCAGCTCTCAAAAATGTACCTACATATATTCAGTACTTTACCTCGTTATAATTTAATACTGACTATCAATGCCAAAAATTTAAAAGAATTATACATGGTGCATAGTAATTTCTCATGTCAATCTTTGGCACCTATTCAGGCTCCTTCGTTGGAAATAATTGACATTTCCAATAACGACTGCAGCATAATAGGAGCAAACATTTTTAATTTTACTTTAAAATTAAGAGTTTTTTTGGCATCGAATTCAAATCTTCGTTTTGCTAGTAGTCTTCGATACGGAACCCTTTTCCATGACCTGAAAAAATTACAGAAAGTTAATGTTAGTCGCAATTCAATAACATATTTGCCACCAACCATGTTTGAAGATCAGCAAAATTCGCTGTTAACTGTGAATTTGGATTCTAATCTGTTCTCAACAATTCCCGTGTCAAATTTGAAAAATCTTACTCACTTGTATTTGCGTCAAAACAAAATTTCATTCTTCACAAAAAATGATATTGAAAGAGTAATGTCAATGGAAAAGGCTGTTGTTTTCATTGAAGGAAACCCAATAAGTTGCGAGTGCACACACATTTGGTCATTGAAATGGATGAAAGAAAACCAAGACAGATTTGTTGATTTAAATAAAACTTTATGCATCAACACAAACGTGTTACTTTCGACATTTGGAAACCAAGAGGTATTTGAAAAGTTTGAAATGATGTGTCAGTCAGATGCTTGGTTGATAGGTTCAATTTTTGCATTTGTTTTTGTAATTGTTGTTTTGCTTACTTCAGCAGCTATCAAACAATATCGTGTCCATGTCGATTATGTTATCTTGCGTATGCGTAGTCGATGGAAAGGCGTCATACACGTTGCAAATTCGGACGATTTTCCGTTTGATGCTTTCGTCAGCTACACCGAGGAAGATTACCCTGCATGCATTCCTTTTTACCAAGCTCTCACCAGTCTGGGTTTCAAAATCAGCATACCCGACAAAGATTTTTTACCCGGAATATCTGAAGCGGAACAACTACTCAAATGCATGGATCAGAGTCGAAAAGTTGTCATTATTGTTACCGAAAATTTTCTAGAAAACGGCTGGAACTCCTACGCTGTGCAAATGGTTGTAACTCATGCTTTTCACAACCAAAGGGAACGGTCGATTATAGTGATAATTAAAGATGACATTCCCATCGAGCGATTGCCAAGGGATCTGAAATATATCTGGTGGACCATTGTCAGCATAAGATGGCCAGATGGAAATGAGAACATGGATTTATTCTGGGAAGAGATTGCTGCTGCTTTACGCACTAATTAAAAAAAAATAGTATAAAAATGAGTTTGTGACTTGTCCGTTGTGTCCATATTGTATCTCAAGACAATAGAGAGTTTAAGCATTTGACGTTTTACGTGTACCCATACGTGTAGAGTTAGAAGAAAGATTACAAATACCCGATCTAACAGCACATCTCGTTTAACAAACTGCATATGTATGCATATGTTTAGAGAAAGACGTCACAAACTAATCATTTGGATGGAAATTTGAAATTAACTAATCAACATTATTGTTTGATAAGTACAATCGTAAATAAAACTGTCTCAAAACTATCTTGCTTGCATCGTTGGAAGGTGATTATGAACTTTTACTTCTTTCATGCATAGATGACGACACAGAATCATCAATTTATCATAATTTAGAGATAGATGAACTCAGAGATGAACAATTCCATATATTATTCATATATTCACGAAAGAAGACATATGTGCTTTGTGCAACGCTTATGTTTCCATGAATAGAACTGTATGCCCTGGAATAGAGGTGTTGTGTATTCCTATACGTTAATTAGCATACCCGAATAGAATGCAAAATCTTTCACATGTTTTTGGAAGATCAACGGCTGAAATGTTTTATATTTTTAACATGGTTCTGGACTTTATTGGTTTAAAGAACGGGCACAAATAGGAAACATGTATCAGCTGTGATTGTCTCATTCAAAACTGGACAAGATGGTGGCAGCTGTCAACAACTGAGGATTTATAGAGGGAACCGTGAGGCCGATATGCAGACCATAATCTCATCAGCAATTGATGTCCAATGGTCAAAAATGTATTACGACCGCTGATGAAATGATTGCTCATATGTTTGGTCCAATTGATGGCCGCCGTAATGAGGCAAGTATGCTAAGGGAAAGCCATGTAGAATAACAAATGCAAAAACATATGAAAAATGCAAAGTCTACTCCGTCTACGGCGACCCCGCCCATCCATTATCCCCATACGTAGAATCCTCCATTTCCAGGAGCTGTAATTTCAGCGTATTAGATGCGTTTCACCAAAAAAAGGTTAGCACTAGGAGTTTGCGAAGAATGGATTTTCAGCAATATTTTAACTTTGTTTGCTTTTTTGGACTATAAGAAAAATAAAAACTTAATTAACAGTGTTTTTGAAAATCGTATAGTATAGCACCTATTCTCATCAATTACTACACCATTTTGTATGGTAGTGAAACCGGTTCATTCTTTGATATTTCCCCGCCATTTCTACCCGAATTTATATCCGAATTTAAAAGAATGCCTTTTTTTTTTATACAGAAGTCTTTATGAATATATCAAACGCAGGAACTGATGTTTCATTTACGCATATATGTATCATTCAAGTGGTCTACCTTGATGTCTTAGAAAAAGTACGTGTTTCTTTGGATCTGAAATATTATAGATACACTAGTGAAATTTTTTTTTTTGGGTATTGGCTGGTAAACAAAGCTTGTTATGGTCAAATCAAACGATAACAATGTATATAACTTTCTCATGATAAATTTGAAAACAAATTTTATTATTTTTTTTTTAGATTGTCTTTTATAGAATAAAAATGTATTTATTTGTTATTTTGTCCTTTTCTTTCTTTCTTTTTTTTTTTTTTTTTTTTTTTACAAAGAATAATAAACATCTAAAACTTTAAATTGCTAGTCTGTTTAAAGAATTAATTTCAGTTAATAACGATACAACTACATAATTCTTCATACGGTCTTGCAAAATGCTTGTGATTAGTAATGTACTTTTTTCACATGCAAAAAAATAAATAACAGATAAAAACTCTGCACATTTGTAAAACTACTTGCGCATTGTTTTTTTTTATTAATTTTCTTTTATCAATGCTGTCATATGATTAATTGATTAGAAATTGAGTTTGTCTCAAATTTGTCATTGAATAAATGTAGGTCGGACGCAGGAAAACAAGGACATATAATAAGAACCTTGAAATCATTTATACCCATAAAATCCCCAACCACTATCACATTTGAAATATTTCCTGAATTAATGCATACTTTCTACGGAACAAAGCAATCTTTCTCTTGTCAGTTCCTTGTCATTTTTTAAATTAATTTTGTAAATTCATAAACGATATTTCCCGTAATCAAGCCTCGTAATTTCCTTTCTTTGTATTTACAGATAAAACATCATAGATGTAGCTATACTTCAGACTAACACACAGAAGAGAAACAAGTACTACCATTACCTTATTAGAATAAAAGCGATATTTTAGAATAAAAATTACATGTAAAAGATTTGGTAGATTGGAGTGATTACTTCTTTTCACCCCTTTACACTTTCCACTCAAAAACTTCACAACCTCATCTGATATCGCATCTCACTTTCTTCGCACCTATTCGCAACCTTTTCTCCCACTTTAATTTAACTCACCCTCCTGATAACTTAATCGTCATCTTTAACTTCGGTCTGGACGTAATTACCTTGATAAACGAAATCGCCTTTAAGTGCAAAAATTTAGATACATGTATACTTTATTTCCGTGCTGTAAAATTGAACATTTGCATTTAACTTGCTAACTGCCATATCCTAAGACAAACCTATTATTTGTAACAAATCAATTTCCACCTGATTCATTTTAACTCTCTATGATAATGTGTCCCATACTAAACTTATTCAAACTTTTACAGTATTCATTAAATCAATGAAATACTTGTCATTGCTATTACAGTTTTTTTTCTTTCCTAAAATATTTTCTTACTATTTAATTACATGTATAAAAGTCTTAAATAAAAATTCCCTTTAAATTCGAGAATATTTTTGTATACCGGTATTAAACTTAATTTAGTCAGTAAGAAGTGTAATGTTTGCACTTATCTCTCACCAGTTTTATAGCATGATATCAATTTTAAGTCATAATTTTTTGTTTTGCATTCAATTTTAAAAAAACTCAAAATAACTAAAATATTTCTTTGTGCATGTTTATCAGATTTGTACACTCCAGTAATTTACTTTGTTTCCCCTGCAAGCATTAGTGTAGTAACTCATTAAATTCAAAACTTTCTTTTGAGCTTTCAGATTGTGTTACTTTTTATGATTAACTGTTATTATTTATTCAAATCTGAATTAAAACCACTATCTTTTATTTTTATTGCAATGGGAATATTTTTTCTATTTTGTTTACTAGCACCGGAGATTTACTCTCGGATATAAAATAAGGGCCGTAACAATGATTCGTGCAAGTATTTTGTCAGTTGAGCATATCAGAAGAGATTTGTTCAACCTTGATACAATTCATATATATAATTACAAGAAACAGGTATAGATGGGACAGCTTTTTATAAATCAAAGAAGATCACTATTGTTTCTACGTATTGATTTGGTTTTAAACAGTATATCCTGATTAAAATAAAGATAAAACTTCATAGCTTGTTGAAGACATTTTTATCACTATAATACATTTTTAACCCCAGATATTGATATATTATTTTTTATTACTTTAGGTCATACAGATATATGTTAATTAAGACGGAGTAAAATACATACATTATAACTATCAATGAGATTTGATTCCTCGAAGTTTGTCTTATTAAACCGGAAATTTTGAGTTTTTTTGTCGTGTTCCAATATTAACTTCCTTTAAAAAAGATATCTAAATTTTATATACTCAATATCCCGCCCCCCCCCCAAAAAACCCAGAAAATTAAATACACGAGACGGAAAAGCCAACTGTCATTCAGCCATGCATATTATCTTTTTTCTTTAATTTGTTTTTAGTTCAGGTATTGTTTATATTTACCTATCATATTTTTAGATAGTATATGTTTAACACATTTTTATAAAGTTTGATGAAGGAGAAATCAAAAGCTATTCAGAACCTTATTTAAATTCAACATACATCGATTGATGAGAAAATATGGCATTGTTGTGGATATGTGGAAATCCAACCTATCTGAAATACCCGATCAGATTTCATTGAAGCACAAAGAAGAAAAAATAATATTAGACCTATCAGGGAACCAATTTACAAAAATTTTCTAGGAAACGTTTTACAATATTGACCCATATGTTCCATCAGCATTAAATATATCTTATTACAGAATAGCCCTCATTTTTTGTAAACAATGTCAATAATGAGCAGTTAGAACGGCTATGTATGCACTGAACGGGAAATTGGAATGACCGAAGTTAAGGAAAATGACATTTTTTAGATAAAAAGCGCCAGTCTATTTAACCAGAATCGCAGGAATATTTCACTACACAATCAATTTGCGACCTATGTATATATATATATATATATATATATATATATATATATATATATATATATATATATATATATATATATATATATATATATATATATATATATATATATATACAGCCTACTCCGGATCTATTGAAATTCAGGGGACCATGCAAATTATTTCAATATATTCGTATTTCAATATAAGCGAAATTGACTGACATGAGTCCGCCATTTTTGAAAGTTCAATCCCGATGTAAGCATAGAAAACCAAACCCGAACAAATTATTAGATCATCATTTATCTATTACAATAAACGGATTACATGGAAGATAAGTCCTTGAAAGTTTGATTAAAATTATATCCGAAAGTTTTGTAAGTTTCGTTTTGTTACTATCTTAAACCTCATCATAATCTCGGATCGCATTCTTTTACGTTTTAGAAAAACATTAGAGAAAAATCACCACACTGATCAAACGCTTCAAATATTACTGAACGCTGCTTGTATATCATCGTAAGTGTACACGCGATAATCTCAAAATCTTTAGCTGTTTCGAATTTAGGCTTTGTTCTTTCATAAATAGCCATAACTAGTTTGTATTTAGCGTCCGGAGATAAAGTATTTCTTTTCTGTGGGGTTTCCATATTACGTCTAGCCTCAATACATCCGTATTTGTAAAAACAAAACATTAAACAGTGAATAAATTTTACTTTTTAATAAAAGTATAAAAACACACATGAAGAGAACTTATCAATTCACACCATTGTATATCAACCGGTCAGTCTGGCATAATTACTGTCACTAACCATGACGACAGCCGCCAGGAAGGAATTCAATATAACCGTTATAAAAACAACTAATTATCACCTTTGGGGACCAATCATTGGCTTCAATATAAGCGATATTTCAAAATAACCGATTTCATTTTATCCGTGAAATCAATGCAAAGAATATGAGAGGTAAAAACTGGGGATTTATTTCTTTTTCAAAATAAGCGGAATTTCAAAATAAGCGAGTTCAATATAAGTGGAGTAAGCTGTATATTTAAATGCTATTTAAATAACATTTAATTATTGATGTAATGTATCAATTAATTGGTATATTCATAGCGTAATGACAATCATCCCTTCATAAATGTATAACAAAAAATTTATAATATACATTGCAGGAGTAAGACGAAAGCGGTTATTGTAAACTGGTAGCATCACAATGATCCCCGATACATTTACCAGACTTAATTACCAGCAGTATCATGATTGCAAATGTATAGTATATGTCGTTGTTTTTTATTGACTTGTGTGTGCTTCCTTCATCATTTTTCTTAAACTAAAACAGTTTAATTCTAGAGGCAGAAGACAATTGGTATTTAATCCATTATTAATCGATTAAGGTTTCATAAAATAAAGGGCAAGACCTAGTTAATAATTCTAGACTGTCTTTGTGGTGCCAGAACCAGTTTGACGTCATTATTGATTTGATGAACCTTTTCCCGTATTTTACGGCTTCAAAGAAATTAATATGTAGAAAAGAAATATTTTCACATTCTATATTTAATCACGGGAAAAGTAACCCCGGTGTCTATATTCTATTTGACATTATTTTAAAGAGGAGGTCAAGAGCTTGTTTAATGCCTTTTAGGAGAGATTCTAGGCATTCTAGATACATTTCATTAGTCAAAAATGGACAAACTCCTAGATTTTTTACTTTTATCCTTCATATTTCATAGAAAATGGTTGTTTAAAACATGATTTTTCATTGTGTCTACCTAAAATTTAAGCCCCTGTAAACCATATGAAACAAAGACCATTGTTATGAAGCATCATTAAAAGAATTTATATTTGGAATTTCATAAACCTGTAGGCACATTTCGTTTACTAGATCTTGACCTCAAACACTGTTTGACAGCCCTAGGCGGAATCCTATAACAAAATATATCTGTGAAAATATTTCTTAGGATCTACCTGCTGTAGAGCTTATAGCGTGAAAACTAATCCGTAAACTTATCATCACTTAACCAAATCTTATTTTGTTATTGTTGTTGATATCATTCTATATAACTAATAGAACATAATTTAAGTTAGAGTCCACTGAAATAATAAAAAAGACCGGAATTGTAAGATGAATATTGAGTTTAAAGTCTTTATTGCTATATAAAATTTATACCTGTCAACTTTTCTTGAGATAATAGGAATTACGCAAATAATGCATAATGTTATAATCTGTCCAAAAATATCATGGCATCCGATTTTGCTTATAATCATGTCTTATTCATAAATACCTCTAGTTTTTAACAATACTTATTTTCTAGGTACTAAAAATATTATAAAGTTTTTTTTTATTTTATTTTATTATTATAGACAATAAAGACAAACAGAAAAGTTCATGTAATATTTTTATTTTTGTGATTTGGCGATTGTGGCAACCACCTACATAATACAATGATGTCAAAGCTTACAAAAATGGTATGCCATTACGCGCAAAAAAAATTGGCACGGATCATAACTACAGCAATACCGGAAACATCGGTATAATAATAATATTTTTTTTATAAATAAAATAAATCGTATTATAATTTATTGCGTATTGATTAAGACAAAATTTCATTATGAGCATAAATCGATTAATCAGACACCAGGTGTATATATAAGTCCCCTCCAAGGTCAGTCATACGATTTCAATATGTAAATGTATAAGAGAATCTGCAAAAATGTAAATTTTGTAAGAGTACTAGTACTGTAGACATTTCATATTTAGAAAGTAAAATATATTTCAGAAATATAACCATACATTTCCAACTATGGCCATCCTTAACAAAATGGTTAGATAAATCAGGATTTAATATTGCAAGCAGTGTTTTGCAAGTGGCAGTGCAGTATATTTGCTTTACAACTTGTTGATCTTAAGCAGTAATATTTTATAGCAGATTTTAATAATAAAGTGTCCAAAGACTGTTAAAATGAAGAAGTAAATGATTTTATAACCTTCATGCTAAAAAAAGAAAATTTTTATAATTGTAATCGTTTTAGCATGTGGACTATGAAATTTAAAAGGCCCTGATTTCTCTTATAAGGTTAAGCATTTATATTGTTTTCATAAATTTTTCAGTTACCGTGGAGCTAATCCATAAACTATTTTATCTAACAAAAAAAGTATACTTATGTATTTTATTATAGTTTCAAGGGTACACTTCCGTATATCTTTATACAGAATGATCTAGAGAACTTTATAATCAAATCTGGTATCAATGTGCGGCCTCAACCTGGCAAAATTTAGTTCTTTTGAATCTTTAACGGAACAAACATTCAAACACTGTTTGAGTATTCTAGACAGAAAAAACAAAGGAAACTTTTTTCAACAGAGAACCTTTGTAAGAGAACTGAATGGCAGTGGCTATTTTTTTTTCTAACGGAGATCACAATAGAATTCTATTGTTACATCCCTCAGACAAACAAGATCTATCTAAATATGCAAGTTAGAAAAAATTGAAATTTTAAAGCCAAAAGATATGGAGCTTGTCAAATGAAAGTTTATTTATTTAGAGTAAAAAATCCTTTCTAAAGATCAAAGCAGATGTTGTTGACCATCCAGAAGCTTTAATGGTATGGATTGGTAGAAAATTATATCGACCACATTCCTAGGCATGGATATCAAATGCATGGTTGCAAGTTGGTTTGCATTTGATTGTTGAAAGTTCTATTACTTCTTGACTCAAATACACGTAGGAATACCTTACAAATGTTAAGGATTACAGATATCTAGCACTCTTAAACTTATTTTTCTTTTTCAAATAGTAAAAGAGAATAATAAATTTCCCGTTACTTAGTTTTTTGAACGTGCGATCAACACATTTTTATAAGACGGTATGATACTTTAAGTGTATAAAGATATTTCCTTCGATATTTGCCATTTCACAGCTATATATTTTTCTTTACATTGGCGGTGTAATCAAACCACATATGAAGACATCTCTTTTTTCAAACAATCGTGATATCTTATATCATAGATCAAAATTGAGGCGAAAATTGACCAATGTTTGTTGAATTTTACATGAAACCCTTTATCGTAAAATTAGAAATAAAACTATTTTCAAATTATCTTGCTTGAATAATTATTGAAAACTGATAATTACATGACAAAGTTAATTCGATAAAATTAACGAAAACATCGAAAGTATCTTATATACTCTAAATCTATGTCATGCATGCTTTAAAATCCCTTTTATACAAACACACTAAGAAAAAAAAGATTTGAATTGAGAATAAATAAATAACTAGATAAAAAAGTAAATATCCTAAGATATAGATATTACTATGTACACGAGCGCATTGCCATAAAGTGAACGTTGTAATTTGTAATGATCTTCCTGTTATCCTTATCAATTCATGTAAATCGCGCAATCCATGTATTTATTTAATTGATTTTTTTGTGTCTACTATCTATAAGAAAGAGTAAGTTGTGTCACATTGAAACTCCCACAATATCAGCTTGTCTTGTTTTATGCAGCAATGTGGATTCTTTTACTCTTAATTTGGAGGGTTTCAGGTTAGTTTATATATAAATTTTAAATTGAAGTGTTTTCTTTGTTCATGCATTTTAATGTGAAATAAGATGTCTCCGTTTTATAATTTTCAGACTGCATCACACCGGAACCTTGTTTGTTTTCTCCACATACCGATGGATGTGGAAACCATGGATGGATGTGGCAATGCGGACACCGTAACCTATCTGTGATACCCAATGGTCAGCACATACCATCAGAATATACAAACACATCGTTGACCGTTGATTTATCCGAAAACCGCTTTACCGCAATATCCCTGGAAACATTCAACACCATTGACTCTGTTCTCCGGTTGTGCATCACATCTCTTTCCTTACGGGGCAATCCCATTCAATCTATTGGAAACTTTTCTTTTCAAGCTCTACATAATCTTTGTGAATTGGATCTTTCAAGCTGTCGTCTGCATATGACATCATTTGAAATTTATTCGTTCGCAAATCTTAATAGTCTGAAAATTTTATGTCTTCATGACAATTCATTTCGGGGGAGCGGTTACCCCGATGTTGCTATTTCAAAGGCAAAGACAACAGAAAACTTGACAATTGATGTATTTGACGGATTTCAGTTTAGTTCATCGTTTCAAAATTTAACTAAAATGAGCATTATCAAATTTTTCACTGGAAGATCTAAGTTCCATTTAACCAATTCCACTTTTCGCGGGTTGATAAAATCTCCTATAATAAACTTGGAAATGATATTTAGATACAGGGTTTATGGTGATGTCAGTGAAGATATCTTTTGTTCTTTCCCATTTCTGAAAGGGGTGCAGATTCAGTTTGGAGGAATGTGTGATATAAGCGTAGCATTAAAATCTTTAAAGTGTCTACAAAATCGAACTATGGACCACATTGTTGCAAACGGAAATGAGCCAATGATTGCTAAAAAAGCACTGTTTCTTGATAATGAAAATTGTAAATATCTCTTTAATATTTGTTCCAAAAGAGTTGAATTAAGTGCAAATCGTATCGTGGGAATTTATTACAATCTTTTGAACACTGTGATGGGTCAGTGCATGGAATACTTTGACATTTCATCAAACAGCATCGTATATCTCAACATATGGTACTTGACAGATTTTTTGACACGATATCCAAATCTGCAGGTATTTAACTATAGCTCAAATAATGACAATTGTAATTGTGATGGTTCCTTGCAGTATCCTTTCCAACAACTTGCAGCAACAAGAATGATTGAAACCGAAACATTTTCACAGAATGCATCCAATATTTTTGTATCTAACAATACAAGAAAAACACATTTTAAAAAAAGAGTGATAATAACATTTAAAATGTCGGAAAAACTAACAGTGTTGCAGGTCTCCAAAAATCATGTGAAACTGTTTACTTTTCCCTCACTTTTTGATTTAGCTGTTATTGCCAAAAATTTAAAAGAATTATATTTAAATCATATTAACTTGCCATTTAAATATATGTTACCTATTCAAGCCCCTTCCTTGGAGATTATCGACATTTCGTACAATGATTGCAGGGAAATAAAAGCAGACTTTTTAATGTATACTTTAAAACTGAGAATATTTTTGGCATCTTATACAAATTTAAGCTATGCTGGTACTCTTAAAAATGGAACATATTTCCGTGGATTAAATAACCTTTGCATAGCTGACTTAAGCCGCAATTTGTTAACTTATATGCCAGCAGCAATGTTCGTAGATCAAAAACATTCGCTATTTACTATCAATTTAGATTTTAATTTGCTCTCGACCATTCCTGTGTCAAATTTGAAAAATCTTAAGCGCTTATATTTACGTCAAAACAAAATCTCATTTTTTTCAAGAAATGCTATTGAAAAAGTATTATCAAATGAAAAGGCTGTTGTTTTCATTGAAGGGAATCCGATAAGTTGCGAATGCACACACATTTGGTCACTGAAATGGATGAAAGAAAACCAAGACAGGTTTGGAGATTTAAATAAAACCTTTTGCATCAACAAAAAAGTGTTTCTGTCGATGTTCCTTCGCCAGAAGGTATTTGAAAAGTTTGAGTTGGAGTGTCAATCAGATGCATGGTTAATAGGTACCTTCTTTGCATTTGTGTTGCTCATGATTGTTTTACTTACTTCAGCAGTTGTCAAACGGTATCGTGTTCATATCGATTACGTTATTTTACGCCTTCGTAGTCGATGGAAAGGCGTCATGCACGTTTCGAATTCGGACGAGTTTCGGTTTGATGCTTTCGTCTCCTACACCGAGGAAGACTACCAGCTCGCTTGCATTACTTTTTACCAAGCTCTGACCAGTCTGGGTTTCAAAATCAGTTTACCTGATAAAGACTTTTTACCCGGAATATCTAAATCGGAACAACTACTTCAATGCATTGACCAGAGTCGAAAAGTTGTCATTATTGTCACCGAAAGTTTTTTAGAAAACGGCTGGAACTCGTACGCGGTGCAAATGGTTGTTACCCATGCTTTTCATAACCAAAGGGAACGGTCAATTATAGTAGTAATCAAAGACGACATTTCCATCGCGAGATTGCCTAGAGACCTGAAATATATTTGGTGGTCTATAGTCAGCATCAGATGGCCAGATGGAAACGAGGACTTGAATAAATTCTGGGAAGAAATTGTTGCCGCTTTACGCACTGATTAAAAGCGGGACCTTTTACAAGTGACGTCATCAAAGTACTGAATAGACAGTTTTGGACGTATTTATCATAGTTTGACAATCACGAAGTTTTTGTATGTACCTTGCTTTAAATTGTTGTGCTAGCTAGTAGCAAAGCAATGTCTAGTTCTTTGCATGTTAAGAATTCAATGTCTTTCTTTAATATTTTAATTGTACATACTATGGAGTGTATTTATTCACTATTATCTACGACATTTTGCTGTGAAATGATTCATCTACTGTATCTAATATACATCTTTAGTGTTTCGAAGAATATTTAATTCAAGGGTGTAAAAAACCTACATTAGAAATGAGTATATTATAGTACTTCTGAATTAATATTTTTATTTTAAGAAAAGAATTTAAGATTATCACAGTATCACCATTAAACGCGTCGAAATTAGACGAACCATAAAATTCTGTAAGAATTTCGCTTTGCTATTTTTATAAACATCTTGAAATTGTAAGTGTAAACTTAAGGTAGAACAATTTAAGACAATAACAAAAATAAAAGGCAATGCCAAATTTTCCGTGTTTTTTCCTCGATCGCAACGCTATTATAATATGCATAAACATTCTATACTTACATGTATACATGCTTTTAATCAAGAATATATTTCAAAGCCTGTTATCACTGGGGGAAAAAAACACCCGAGTTCATGAACCACAATTAATTCCAATGCACGTCCTGTAATTCTGATCCAGAACAGGGCAAGTCTGAAATAGACTAATCATCCAACTGAACGAATAATGACAATTCTGGATAGTAACGTACGAGGGTCAATAAAAAAATACGAAGACAATGTTGCTGTCTACCATATATTTTTCATGAAAGTCATACTTAACAGATCAATCTGTGCACCAACACTTATGTTATTGATATGCGAAGTTTTAGTCTATTTGATGAAACGGTATTTTTGTTACCCCTTTTTTTGTCACCACGGCGCACGATAACGTTCAAAACATGACGTCAAGATTAAACACAGTTTATAGATATACCCAATCATTATATAACGCATAGTCTTTTGTACCTTAAATTTTTAAAATTTATTACAGTTAAACACAAACTTGCAAAATAATTGTTGACTTATTTTTTGCACCATTAAGCATTTTCACAGCTTGTATCGGCTTCTTCCTGAGTTAATCCATTTTGTTTGTAATTCTCGTTGCGCCGTGACGTCCGGCGACGTCGATGTTTTTAGTCAATTCTAATGAGGACTGTCTGTCTTCAGTTACTAATATCTGTTGGACAAAACAATATATCCCGTCATTATTTGGAACATAGAGTACCAAGACAAAACTTAATTTAAGGTTTTAAGATTATTTGGTTTTAAGCCCAATTTATAGAGATATTACCTTCAACATTATATGGTTTATTGTTGACATAACACAAATTTTGACCGTGCGCCGTGACCTCATTTTTGCAGGATTAGATTCTAAACAATTCTTTGAAATAAAGGAATTTATTAACTTTTTTCTTGCAAATTGTTTGAAACTTTTGCCAAATTATGTCTACCAAATTAAGTAATGATATGACGTTAAGTATCATTGCTATGACAAAAGTCTTCGTATTTTTTGATTGACCCTCGTAGAATGTGAACAAAGATGTTATCAACAAAGTTTATTAGTCTGATTGCAATTCTTTGGAAATTTAAAAATATGTCAATTTTTTCAAAGCACTAAAAGACTAATTCTGAGATATTGCTTATTTATTAATTGTCTTCTATTTGAACGACTTAGCTTTACCCATGAGACATTCAAAAAATAAACTAATACATATGTAACAAAAGTAGAAAAGTATTTGAAATATATGTATGATATGAAATACATCCAGATCTTATACAGCAAAAAATGCTGGAACAAAATGGTCCGATAACTAAGTCTTACTTAATTAAGTCACATTACGGTATAACATATATTTAGTCTCAAGACGGGCATAAATATGTTTACAATTGAGTTAACAAGGATGATGATAATGCTGCTTTTAAATGACCCCTTCGTGAATTATTTTAAGAATGAACAAACGATGGTGTCTTTGAGAGGTCAGCATTTACATCATTGATTTAGGTACTGATTTTAAATCAGTGATTGGTACGACATACTGATGTTCAATGGTGAACGTTATGTCATCATCTGTCATGTTTATTTGTTTGTTTGTTTTTGGTAGGTGTTTGGTTTTTTGGAAAAGGGGGGGGGGCTTTAGTAATCTAAATCATCAGTATGCAGATTATCAAAGGAAAATGTTTGCCGAAGTTCAATATTCTAATAATGTTCAATAAAAGAATTATTTAACAATCTTTTCTATTGCCAAAATGCACGTGTAACAATGTAATTTTTGCCACTTGCAAAAAACAAACAAACAAAAAAACCAACCAAAAACCAAAAACAAATAAAAACAAAACAAAAGAAAAACAAAACAGTCATAACAATATACGTATTTGTCAATATGAATAATTTTCGTTATTCTTTATTTCAATGCCTATGGCTTTATGTTCAGATAGTAAACAAGTCTAAACTGTTAATTTTGAAAAAATGAACTTTGATCGGACACAGTAAAACAAAGATAAGTACTATGTACATAAAAGCCAATCAAACCCAGAAAATTCCCAAATTTATCAAATACGAAATATTTCCTGAACTTTCCTTCCGTGTATTGTGTTTAATTGATAATGTCTCTCGTAAAAGTATACTCTTCATTTTTTTTATTTACAGTGACCCTAAAACATTTAATTTCCTGCATTAGGCAGAAATTACATTTGATTAACAACCAAATTTTTTTTAATACCTGAAAGCTGATAGAAATACAAAAAAAAAAATGATATCAACGGTACTAAAATATATATTTATGTCATATTTCATCATCATTTTCTTTAACGGTTTTTTGGCCGGGTAATGTAACGAAGAAATCAAAGTTTTGAAAAGTGTTAATGCAATAATTGAATTGGAATAAAACTAAAATGGAAATGTTTCTTTAGTCTTAAAATGTGTCACATTGATCATTTTTTACCGTACACAACAAAACAGATACGAAAATGCATGGACATGCAGGACAAAGTTAGAAAAGCAAGGTGAAGGATTTTTTTAATAAAATGAATGGTAACCGAAAATAGGAAACGGCTAAAAAAATCACTATTGTACGTTGAAAAAATGTCGACAAAGATAATAATTTATTTTTTAAAAAGGCGCTTTTGATCCGTTAGCGTTCTAAATGTTATGGTTAATCTATCAAACTCTTCTCTATTTAAATGAAATTCACATTTCATAATTGATTGATTAGGTGTGGGCTTTTCAAGACCATACATGTATTTAAAGAATATGGACCGATTGTTTGTAACCACTGATGATTGAAACATATTTTGCTTAACAAAAAGATCTGACGAAATAAAAAGAAAACCAAAGTAAAGCAAAATATGGTTGTGGTATAGAAATATTGACAGCGTTAGATACAATATTGAGACATATTATTTTATTAAATATGGTAAAATAATGTAAAAGATGGTGCATTAAATTTGATCTGAAAGCTCAAGTGACAATTCTGATAAATTTTTTTCCGGTGTCCGTCTGTCCATCTAGTTGTTCGACGTTCTGTCTGGTATGCCTGTAAACATTTTTACATGTTTGACTTCATCTACGGAACCACTGGGCCGATGTCAATCAAACTTGGCAAAAAGCATTGATAGATAAATGGAATTCAAATAAAGTGTTTCACCCCTTTTTAAAGGGAAGTAATCAAGACTTATTTAACTTTATTGGTATCTTTAAACAAAAATTTTTCCTCAAAAACCAATCGGTCAAAAAAGCTGAAACTTATTTGAAAGCATCCTCGGGTAATGTAGTTTCAAGTCTTTGAATATCAAGTAATCCAATAGGCCAGAAAGCTGGAAATTGTATGGAAGTATGCTCAGGGACTGTCCATTTCCTTAGAGGTAAAGTAAGCTACAAAACAACGAGGGTTCGGATTTAACATAGATATATTAGAGAAAAACCTTTTGAAAAAATTTCAAAAATCAATTGGTCAGAGAGGTTGTACCTTGAGTGAGAGCAACTTAAGATTTTGCAGATTCAAGTCTCTTAAAGTCATAATTTCCGAGGTACATGTAGGTTGGAGACATTTGATTTTGAATTTAGCTATTTTTAATTATTTTCGGAAACTTAATTAAATAACATACTATATAGTTTTTTATGTACTTGACGTATATATACGTGTATGCAAGCATATTGCAATTGACATTATGTTGAGAACCGCAATGCTTATAATGTGACATGACTATAAAATCATTCTGCTACACAAGGGTCGGACTCATGTTTAACATGGGATCTTGGGACATCCTCCCTCCCTCAGAGTTTAAAGTATAAAACAATCTGAGCTGTAACAAACATGTTTTGTGTTTATAACTATTCAAATATATATGATATTTTCTCGATGATATAGCCCATCCATCTCTACAAACTATATTTCTTTTTTTTTTTAAATCACGTTTTCCAAATAAAGTTTTGTAAGAAATCCTGTTAACATCAGATTAACTAAAAGATCAATTGTCTTTTTAAGTCTTGTATAATGGCGAAATGGCAATAATTCTTTTCATTTTCATAGAATTAGAATTTTATCGTATTCAATACGACAAATCGGGTTTGAACGAAATATTTTTCAATATTAATCAAGCTACTAAATCACTGTGTGTATTCTTTTTAACGTCATTTCCGTAAAAACACTCCAGACTATTGTGTTTATTCTGTATTGACAAAGGTTTGTGATCCTTCTGGTTGTTTTCCTCTGTGTTTGTAGCTATAGCAGGGTGGTATTAATAAGTGTAAATTAAGAAAACTACCCGAATACATATGATTGATAATCATTCGTAAAGATGAGGAAAAATACTAAATGGATTTGCGCCATTCATGTTGGAAACCATTGCTCTGTTGAGTTGTTTAATCTAGCGGAAAAACGACAAAGAACTGTATCAGCTAACATTCTTTTATCATTAGTGCTATGGTTTAGTTTAAGATATAGCAGATGCATATATGTGAATTGTTTTTCACTCACTCAAAGTGATTAATCCTGCTAAAGATACAAAGTGTGTTATTCATTGATTATGATGATTTAAAACAGAAGAGAACATTGCTTATATTGTTTATGCATATAAATGACAAGCACCGATTCAGAATACAATTTTCAGTTGAAACTGCTGCTGGATTTTCATAAACACTTTAGAACAAATATCTATGATAATATGTAAATGATACGTTAAACATTGTCAAATACACCTGTATATCTATTATATCAAATCACTTAATTACTGTATATAATTTTTTTTTAAAATTACCCCTTAGCTATCACGTTCCTGAAAGTATTTACCGGTACTGTACCTCATATGCAAATAAGTATATATATATATATATATATATATATATATATATATATATATATATATATATATATATATATATATATATATATATATATATATATATATATATATATATTATTTATATTATATATCTATCTCAAACGTGTGGTGTATATTACCCGTGTGATAAACCTTTGCTATATCAAACGGGTGATGCTTTATCAAATACTTCCGGTCCGAACTATTTTTGACACAAGCCCTCGCTTCAACGCTTCAGTGACCTATTTTCGAAGATATGCTATAGTACTTTCAACATAACTATATCTATTACAAAAATTAGTATAAAATATTTTGTCAAAGATTTAAATTACAAATATGAAGTAAAACACATAACTGCGAGGCACAGGCGTCGGAACCGGGGGCTATTGTGAGTGGGGCCGGGGGGTTAGCCATTATTTTTTACCGTAACCACAAGACCCTTTTTTCTTGTTTGTCAAGATTTTTGATAAGTTTAGCCCACTTCCAACTTTCAATTTGCGTTGTGAAGTTTATAAAACTGCAAATTACGTTAACTATCAAGGAGTTCATCTTTACGACGCGATGAAAACAGAGCGCTCTGGTTGTGTTTATATACAAGAACTTAACGAAATAATGTTTCATAAGACTTTTATTCCACCACCAGTAAGCATCCTTATTCACTATTTTCAATTTCGAATCATAAGGCTAGGCTAGTGTTTGTTTTATTAAACATCAACAACTTTTCCTCGTTCGAGTCAATTCAAACTAACGAGCATTCGCAACTTTGTGTATGTCAACAACCTTGATTATTCAAGTCTTCTAATCGGAATTTCCATTTAATTTAGAGAATAAGCGCTAAGAAAAATTATGTAGAGCTAAAAAATTATTTTAAGGTTTATTTCAGTGAAACTTTACATTAAAACAGTTAGATTTATCTCAGGAATGCCGGTATTGTTTTAACTTAAAACTTATTTTCCTAAATCCTTTTCTAATAAATAACTAAAAATGCAGTAACTAGAAACATTTCTGGTTAAACAAGCTGAAAGAAGCCAGTAAAAATCTATCTAAAGATAAGACAGATGAAAGTCTGCAGTTCTGCACTCATCTCACCGATTCGGTAAATACATGTATTGTTTAATTTCTCATAAGTTTAGATAACAAGTGCTTGTATTTCCTAACACACTCTTGATATTAAGTAAAACGCTGCATTTACAAGTACAAAATGAATCTGATATGCCCTTAAAAAACACAATTCCTTATTTTTATTCTTAACTAGGCGGAGTCTAATTATTTCTACCCTATATATTTTGATGAAATATCTTGCATGTAGTTTTACCGTTATATCAATTGTTTTTAGATAAAACAAAAAATTAACGGCCCCTATTTCCTATGTAGTCTTGAATGTTGTCAAATGTTTAGAAGGCACTATACGGGAATTTGTTGAAAATGCGCTAAATCTCATTTTTCCGCATACATATTTTTTTTTTATCTCTGCCCATTATTTTTTTCGACCGATTGATTTATTGTTTAGAACTGATCGTGAGGGTTTCAGCTCTGTCAGTATCTATAGAGCTATGATTCACGCTTGGTTTTTTATGAATTGGAGAGACACAACTGGGTGTGTAAAGTACAAATCAAACAAATAAATGCTTTCTCATGTGATTTATGCACGATATGAAGGTGGCAACATTGCAAAAGAATAAAATAAATGAATAAATATAATTAACATAACACGCCCTAGCGGTTAATGTAATTTTTTTCTGCGATTATCGCTACCGTCATAACCCGTATGAATCATAAATGGAAGTATTTTGTTGTTTCAATTTACATCCTGCATGATTTCTAAATATACGTTACAAACAAAAACTAAACGATAAAAAAAATTGTACATTATGTTCATGCATGTTTTTAATACAAGATTTTTTAAGTCGCACGCATTATGTTTAAAAAAGTGAGAAACTGTTATCGTGCCTGTACCTACGGTGTCGCAAGTGTTCGGAATATTTTTCTAAACATGAGTAGTTAGTGATAATGTATTACTAAAAATGTTTGACATCATAATTACAGCTCATATTTTTACAACCATATATAAAATTATTGACTCCCTATTTTCTGCTATAATACCGATAAATCCTGATCGAAAAAACTGTATAATATTATAAACGTTGAACCTACCACATATTTTTTATCGGAACTTATTCTTTAATTCGATAAGCATTACTTAATCAATTACTCTGTTTGTCAAGACCAATCTCGATATATATTCATTTTCTTGTGACAATTACTGAAGAACTTGCAATTGTGAATATCAGACGGTTTCACGATCCCGTCCGAACCTTGGCTTCATTTTCGGATTCATTTAATTATTTACGGCTTTAATGAAGTGTGTAAAATTTACAAATGATTTTGGAATGTAGGATACATAAAGACTTATTATGTAGCTTGAATACAGCGCACTGACGGTGTATTTATATGACTGCATAAGGTTTGGATTATGGGTAATGGACGGTTGAGAGTTATCTTAAACCGATGGTGAAATATACATTCAAAACACGGGATCAATCTCTGCATAACGCATGTTTTCTCTATGATACTAAACCTACATATTTGCTATGGAATAGTCACACACAGATGAAAAGTATATGGATGTCATTTTTCAGGTGTGAGCACGCCCGAAATGTGAATAAGCAAAAGCGGTTGGGGGGGGGGCTTAGCAATTGTAGAAAAACGATCACAGTAGTTCGAAAAAAAATGTATAGAAGCGACTGGAAAGTAAAAATATCCCACATACACTAAAAAATACCTTTTTAAATTATGTGAAATTTATCAATATTGGATGGGGGTGAATATCATCCGATCTAGGAAAGGGCGCTCTTTTCCATAAATTCTGCATAAAGTCGAATGGAAAAAATCTTTTGAACAGAAAGGGTGGTGTAAAGGGCATGATCCTGGCAGTGGTAGAATTAACTACTTTTTCTTATTGTGTTTATCTGTGAATATACAGGTTAAAGTTTAGTTACCGTGGTGATTACTTCAAAAGAATAATTCAGTGCTGCTACTATAATTGCATCAATAAGTTGTACAATGGATCATGATTAAACAAGATTGTATGATACGTTACTTCTGATATTGTTTTCAAAGTTCATTACTAAAATATGACAATTTAATAATTTCTACTCGATGTTCGTAGATGCTGATAACAAAGTGCTGTATTTTACGTTTATTAAACAAATTTATTCACAGTAATGATTGTTGACGTTGCGTATGCGAAACACGACGTCATGATTTTCCTATTGAAAAAGCATCACTGCAAATGGGCAAAAAACTCTACTTAGAATAAGCGTATAGCCATAAAATTTTAGATTTGAGAACTTTAAGATGTGTTTAATTCAATTATGTAAAAATCTAAAAATGTGAAAAAATGTCATAAGCACCCTGTTCTCATGGGCGCAATCATATATATATATATATATATATATATATATATATATATATATATATATATATATATATATATATATATATATATATATATATATACCTTGCGGATTAATGAAAATGATCGTCGTTTTGTTTTTCAGATTAATCCGTACTATGCCAAAATGTTGCTTCAGGGTCACGACTGGCAAAAAAGTTTTAAGACTCGATTAATATTAACGAACAGTAGGTGTATATACATCTACAGCTGTGTCCAGATATTTTTTATCCTCTCTCTTCTTAATTGTTTTTTTTTTTTGAATTGGTAAGTAGATAACGCGGTTTTAAATTTAATACTTAAGTTGTTTTCTTCCTGCATGAATACATTACTTTATTTATGTAAAAAATCATACGTTTTCATTAATGTTGGTTTTATTTAACAGACACAAGAGGAACCCTCACAAGTTATTGTTCCATTCCAAGGACATGCCTGTTTTCAAACAGTGAGTGTTAAGCCGTGGGAAGTGAAATACTGATCATAGTACTTTATTAGAGAAAAAAAAACATTCATATATAAAAATCATTTCAAATGTTGTACGTTATTTTGTATAACATGTAATTAATATCAAACTGCAAGAGATTAAGATTTCCCAATTTTTAAAGTGTATTCATTTGTGGTATGGAATTTCAGTAAATAAATCAAAAGAGAGCGAGCTCATCCTAGTTTTATGGCCCAGGGGACTTGCATTTGAAAATATGTAAGTAAGGTATGAAATGGTAACTTTTGAGAAATGTATGCTTTTTTCACTGCTTTGACTGTTGTATGCCTTTAAGATCTTATGTAAAGAAAAAAAAAACATTTCATTTGTCCTCTCAGAAACATGCTTGGGTGGGCCAGAAAGAGTGTATTATCGACGTGCAATGAAGCGTAGTTTTATCAAATGATTAGCGGAAGGAAATTAAGACAGAATAACCAGATATAAAAAATACAAAACCCTATATTTATTTCCTGTTTCCATCGGTGCTTAATATTTTAAGCATTGTGAAAAAATTGAAATACTTCTGATTTAATAGATTGATCATTGTGATTTGAAACATTAATAAACGCATACATTTTACGAATAGAAAATTTCCTACATATATATAATATGGCTGCACGTACGTTTTTAGTGGCGTTTAGGAGTTAGAAAATTGATCATCGACTGATAATAGGAAAACGAAAACCGATAAAAAATGAATTTGCTGATATGTCCTGATTGTAATTAGTATATGTATAAAAATAGACATTGCAGTAGTTTTTTCTAGTCAATTAAGCCAAATTTCAATGAAGAAAAATACGTACAAAATTTGCTAACAAACGACATAAAAGGGTACCGCGTTATTTGGCCTCATGTTAAATTTCACCCCTGACGACGAGACGGGTAAGGTTGTATTAGGACCTTGACGTCGCATTAAATAAAGGTCAAAATAATCAAATTACAAATAAACATGTGTACGTGTTGTTCGCATATATTTCTGAAGTTTTCTTTCTTTACAATCGATGCATAGCATGCGGGTTGAAAAACCCCAATCATCCGGGGGACAAAACCAAACGGTTTCATTTTTCTAAAAATTCCCGTGATGCCCTTCGGTTTGTTTTTTTTCCGTTTGCCCAAAAAGAAATTATTTTTATTTACTTTGAATATTTCTAAATTTGTGAATAAGACTGATTCTGCTCGTGTAAATAGGAGAAAGTCCATAACTTTCTAAGACAATTGGTTTGTGTGGAAAAAAATTGATGCTATTGTAACAAAAAAATCGGACCAAGCAGCTTTAACATGTTATCTAGTAGATATATCTTGTTTATTAAGCTGTTAAGTAGTAGATATTTTAATGATTTTTTTTTTCAAAAGTACATTTCAAATTGGTTATGTAAGGTTGAACGTTTCATTTTATATTACAAAACTAAATATACTCAAAACCCCTGGTGACGCTGTATTTGTGCTCATGGCGCATGAATTAGCAAAGTGTATGAATGGGAAATTGAATGTAACAGATTTTCAATGCAAACATAAGGGGAAATATACACTGAATGTAAATGTAAAATTGTTAAAGTAACTGTGCCTTTTTCATGTTTTCATTTTATGCTAATGGATAAAAACATTCTAGTGTTCAAACGTTTGTGTATGTCCGCAACACACTCTAGTATTCTAACTTTCAAATTTCAGCAACAATAATTTTTTTAATGTTTGTGTCATTCTTCCCTATATAGGAGTGTATAAAATCCCCATCAATTAAGTATAAATTGCAAGAAAATATTTCTACCTTCAAATTTCAGCAACAATAATTTTTTTAATGTTTGTGTCATTCTTCCCTATATAGGAGTGTATAAAATCCCCATCAAATTTGCATCAAAATTAAAAAGAAGCATACAATCCTGCAGATATGTGATTTATCATATCATTGTGGTTCCTTTACTTGTGACTTAAGGTTGGTGAACATAATTTTCATGAAATATTAATTTTAATCCTTTTTAACAGTTTGTATTATTAGAGCATTAAAGTGTTTTAATAAATTTGTTTTCATGATTTTAGATTTTAAAATATAAAAACCTTGTACGTTTTTTGATGAACCACAGTAAAGAGAAAACCAACGATCATTCCGTCATGCAAATTTCTTTACTTTTTGGCTTGTTATCTTTAATTGGTAAGGATTTTAGTTCAGGTATGTTTTTTATCTATATTTTCATATAATTATTTTTCTCAGATGATATTTGTTTAATTCAACTTAAAAATAATGTAACTATACAACATTTTCTTTCTTTGATAAAGAAGTAATCAGAAATTCATCAAAATCTTGTATCATGTCAATGCACACCGATGGATGTGGAAATCGTGGACTGTTGTGGCAATGTGGCAACCGTAACCTATCTGAAATACCTGAGCACATTCCATTAAAATATAAAGGAGAATTTGTGACATTAGACCTATCTGAGAATCAGTTTACAAGAATCACAATGGAAACTTTTCACAATATTGACCCACGTGTTCGATCTCGCATTACATCTATTTCATTACGGAATAACCCTATTAGACATATAGGAAACTTTTCTTTTCAGTGTCTTTGGCGTTTATGTGAATTGGATCTTTCTACATGTCACCTTCAGAGGACGTCTTTTGAAATAAACTCCTTTGGAAATTCCCTTCTAAATCAATTAAAAATATTAAGACTGCATAATAACTCATTTCGTGGCAATGGATACCCTGATACTGCTATTTCGAAAGCGAAACTGTTAGAAAACTTGACCCTCGATGTGTTTGGTGGTTTTACTTTCAGTTCATATTTTCAAAATTTAACGAAACTGAAGAAAATTGAATTCATCACCGGAAATTCTAAATTCCATCTAACGAATTCCACTTTCCGCGGGTTGATAAAATCTCCTATAGTAAACCTGGAAATGATTTTTAAATTCAGGGTATATAGTGATGTCAGTGACGATATCTTCTGTTCGTTTCCATTTCTGAAAGCGGTGCATATTGAGTTTGGAGGAATGTGTGATTTGAATGTGGTATTAAAATCTTTAAAGTGTCTTCAACATCGGACAATGGACCGCATTGTTGCATACAACAATAATCCAATGATTGCCAAAAATGCAGTATATCTCGATAATGAAAATTGTAAATACCTTTTCAATATCTGTTCCAGAAGAGTTGAACTAATAAAGAATCGTATTGTGGGAATTTATGACAATCTTTTGAGCACAGTCATGGGTCAGTGCATGGAATACTTCGATGTTTCATCAAACAGGATTAGAGTTATCAACCCCTGGTACATGCTGGATTTTTTGACACGATATCCAAATCTGCAGGTCTTCAACTATAGCTCAAATGCTGATCAATGCAATTGTGAATCTCCCAGGTATAGCCATCGCCCAACACTTGCAGCTTTGAGAATGATCGACTGTGAAAACGATAAATTTTCACAAATTGCTTCAAATATGTTTGTATCCAACGTTTCAGGTAAAACATATCTTAAAAAGAGAGGGTTAATGGCATTTAAGATTTCCGAAAAAATAAGAGTGTTAAATTTTTCCAAAAACTATTTAAACCGATTAACATATCCTTTACCTTTTGATATCTCGCTTAATGCCATGAATTTAAAAGAATTGTATGTAGTTCGTACTAACTTCCCATGCAAATACATGGCACCCATTCAAACTCCTTTCTTGGAGATTCTCGACATTTCCAACAATGACTGCAGCGAAATGAAAATGCGAATTTTAATGTTTGCCAAGAAACTACGGATTTTTGTGGCATCTAATATAAACCTAAGCTTTGCTGGTAGTTTAAAATATGGAAAACTTTTCCGTGGTGTTATGAGCCTTTGCAAAGTTGACTTAAGTCGCAATTCGTTAATATATTTGCCACCAGCCATGTTTAAAGATCAGGAAAAATCTTTATTAACAGCGAATTTTGATTATAATCTGTTTTCAACAATTCCTGTTTCAAATTTGAGAAACCTTACTCGGTTGTATTTACGTCATAATAAAATTCCATTCTTCACTAGAACGGATTTTGAAAAAATATCGACATTGGGAAAGTCTGTTGTTTTTATTGAAGGAAATCCGATAAATTGCGAGTGTACAAACATTTTGTCACTGAACTGGATGAAAGAAAATCAAGACAAGTTTGGGGATTTGAATAAAACTCTATGCATCAACCAAAATGTGTTCCTGTCGAACTTTTTTCAGGAACAGACATTTAAAAAGTTTGAGTTGATATGCCAGTCAGATGTTTGGTTGTTAGGTTCCTCATTTGCATTGGTTTTTGTTATAATCATTTTGCTTACGACAGCAGCTATTAAAAGATATCGTGTTCATGTTGATTATATTATTTTACGCATGCGCAGTCGATGGAAAGGGGTTATGTGCATGGCGAATTCTGAAAAGTTCCGATTTGATGCTTTCGTCACATACACTGAGGAAGACTACCAACTCGCCTGCATTACTTTTTACCAAACTCTCGTCCGTCTTGGTTTCAAAATCAGTATGCCTGATAAAGACTTTTTACCCGGAATATCTGAAGCGAAACAACTACTTCAATGCATCGACCAGAGTCGAAAAGTTGTCATTATTGTCACCGAAAATTTTCTAGAAAACGGCTGGAACTCGTATGCTGTGCAAATGGTGGTTACTCATGCTTTTCACAACCAAAGGGAACGGTCGATTATAGTGATAATTAAAGATGACATTTCCCTCGAGCGGTTACCGCGAGACCTGAAATATATTTGGTGGTCCATTGTCAGCATAAGATGGCCAAATGGAGACGAGACTATGGATAAATTCTGCGAGGAGATCTGTGCTGCTTTACGCCCCGATCCATAAAAAATGATGTCAATTTTTAAATAAAGGATATTCATGGTTGACGTCACTGTTCACTGTTTGTGAATGTTTGTACAGTCATCTAATATACTTTCTACTAATTCTAATTTTGACTTGAATGTTATGCATTTTACATCTTTATGGAAATTGAAAGTTTACCTTTTGACAATTTTTAACGAAAATACACGTAACTGTCAAAGAAATACATGTTAAATTATTATAATTATTAAAATCGATTGAAGGAAAAATAGCAAGATTTCTCAGTTGACATCTCTCTCTCTCTCTCTCTCTCTCTCTCTCTCTCTCTGAGGAATGAACACGAATTTGTTTACATACTCATGGAAATACATGTAGTGTACTAGATTCTAAATTGTTAAAACCACGTGACCTCCGAAATAAGTCTTGCCATGAAGTCCAACAATCGAGGGATTCAAAGTTAAACAAAGAATTATATACCGAAAATGATTAAAAGTCCTTCTAGCTCCTCAAGAACTACAATAGTACAATTTGTGAGATTATTACGTATGCAAGCATCATCAGATATTTTTACTAACAAGCAATTTCGAAGAATAATGAAATCTTAATTTAGTTCATATCAATAATAATTTCATAAATAACAACTCGCAGATGGTGTGTAACTTCTTTCTGTATGTATATATAAAAAAGACCCCCCCCCCCAATAATTGCAAGATTAATATATAAACATCTTTCCTGTTGCTGCTTCCAGCCCTTAAAACCTTTTATATATATAAAAGCAGTAGATGTAGTTATTGGCATTTCATTGAAAAGTATTAAGATAATAATAATTATTAAATAAAAGTCAAATTGAAAACAAATGGTTATTAATATGTCTTTTTAAACGATTATCATCAAAGAATTTACAAACTGTTACTATTTTTTCTTGGTGTTAATTTTTTTGGTTTGCTTTAAAATAACTATATTTATTTAATTATTAATGAGATTTGATAGCATATAATTTTCGGCATAATGATTGTGAAAACTTGTTAAAATAACCAACATTGTCAATGTAAAAAAAAAAACACGAAAAAAACCCCATAGATAGTCAAATAGAACTCGCTAGATATTATAAGGCACATACACTGTAACATAAAGGGTGTTTCATTCAAGTAAAATTATGCCTTAAGGTAGTACGAAACACCCCTGAAATTAATTATTTGAAATATTTTCTCAAATACACAAAATAATGACTTAATATTATGTAAAAATTAATTTCAGTCCATTATCTTAAGAAAAAAATATAAATCATACCCATAAATTACTCAAGGCCAAATAAACTTATGATACAACGTATTTCGAATATTTTGAAACATACATTTGGATGGTGTTCATATGATTTTTGTGCAATTTAGCCTTATATCATTTTAAAATGCGTAACTTGTGTTCTATTCATAGTAAAGAGCTGAAATTTGGACACAACATCCAGTGCTTAGGCTTAGGCTTTATGTCAAACAAATTTCAAGGTCATATCAACAGGTCAAAGGTCAAATATGATGACGTCATCTAGGATTTTTATCAATTTATACCTCTGTCAAACATACTTAAACCTTAATTTATCTAAAACCAATGGTTAAATTTTGTTTATTTTGATATATGTTAATTACAGGGTCATGACAATCATACTGTAAAATTTTATTCAAATTTGAATTATACATTTTCTTTTTAGATACCGTTAAGTGCTGCAAATGTTCATCTTAAAAGAGTATTCACAAGCACTAGTTTTACATTATATCGCATGAAAAATTATCTTAAGTTACCAGTTAGAATTTATTTCAGTATCTTTAACTAACAAGAAGGTCTACTGTCTTAATAGCAGCCCAAATATTTGTAATATCTTGAAAAATAACTTAATGGCATAGAAAATTATAACAATGACCATTTCATTTTACACTCCACTGAAAGGAGATTCCACTGGTAGGTTTGGGGCGATGTGGGCAAAAATTTTGAGGTCGGATTTTTTTCAAATTTTACGTATTAAAAGATTTCACTCCAAAGGAAGAAAGAAAAAAATTTCAGAAAAATTGAATTATAGGAAAAATTTAGCTTATCTGTTTTGTACTACCTTAAATCTTTATTTTTTTCCCCACTGTTTGAAAAAAAAAACATTTAGGGACCATTTATTCATAATAAAACTTAATTTTACCCTGGAAGTGATTAGCTTATAACACATTAATGGTCGATTGGCGGTTGTACATCATTTTAAATGTATACTATCAAGATACATACTATGTATATTTACACATACAATTGTACACAAATCTCTGTATAATAAATAAATTGCCTGCTTATTTACTTACTTATTAATTTATGTATCTTGTATTTGTAACTTTTTATTGATTGATAATTTATTAATTTGAAAAATATTTAATTACAAAAAGATCTGAAGAAATAAGTTCCTAATTAAGTAATTAATGGTATTTGATAAACTCTGAGGAATATTGACAGCGTTTTGTCGCAATCGGAACAAAAAAAAGTCAGAGGACCTTGATTAATCATTTGACTGACCAATGCTAAAGACTAGGTAAAAAAAACATCAGTCTTAGATAAGCGGTGTGAAAGGGACTTATGAAAAAAAAATTGTTCGGACGAATTAGGATTTGTTCGGACGAATAAGAATTTGTTCAGACGCAAGTAGCTATTTGTTCGGACGAATTAGGATTTGTTCGGATGAATAAGAATTTGTTCAGACGCAAGTAGCTATTTGTTCGGACGAATTAGGATTTGTTCGGATGAATAAGAATTTGTTCAGACGGAATTAGCTATTTGTTCGGACGTACTAGGATTTGTTCGGACGAATAAGAATTTACTCAGACGCAATTAGCTATTTGTTCGGACGAACTAGGATTTGTTCGGACGAATAAGGATTTGTTTGGAGGAATACGTTATTTGACGTTTGGACAATAGAACTAGGATTTTTGAGGACGAAGAAGTTATTTGTTTATATGAAGAGTGTGTTATCAAGCCACCCATTTCCTTCAAATGATAAATTACAGAAATGATACATATATATTAACTGTAAACTATACAATTGTCATGTAAATTTTGAATTTACTGGGTGGGTGTAAATACAAAATTTACAACATGCATATGACAACTTTTGTATTTACATCCACCCAGTAAATTCAAAATTTACAACATGACACAATATCTGACATATTCTACTGTAAAGCTGTAAAGCTCAGTTCTCAAAATCTATCACAATGTTGCATGTCGGTAAAGGGTTGGAGTTAGGTTTTCCTGGCGTCCTGCAGGCATGTTCACGAAGCTATCTTAGGACTATGGTATGTCCTAAGTACATCTTAGGATACGTCTTAGTCTTAAGTCTGTTTCTCGAAGCTCTCCTAAAATTTAGGAACCGCCATAACTTTGTCCAAACTTTAAGACATCACCTACCTTGTCCTAAGACCATCCTAAAGCTATAAAATCACGTTTTTAGGGATATTGGGATGTTGTGAAGCCTTTTCTTAAGACCCGTAGAATAAGGCAATATTTTCCACAGTTCCAGCATTTTCGACAAACATCAAATTCCTAATCCCGGGGGGTGGGGGGGGGGGGTGGGGTGGGGGGGCATAGTCATTTATTCTATCATGTATGTTCATTTTAACAAAATGATGTGGAGGGGGACCCCGAACTTACACCACTTTCCCGTTGCTACATGCCTGCCTTGGAGCTGACAAATTAAGATTTTTTTTCGAAAATACTATCTCTGTTTGACGAATGAAAGTTATTCACTTATTTTTTTTTTTATCTACATTGTACACTAAATGAGTTACATTCATTGTTTTGATTAAAATAATTTTTGATAACAATTATTTAAATGTCCTTTGCTATAAAAATTAAATTTACATCGGGTTTTATATACCATGCGTGATCATTCCTAATTTTTATCACTTTATTCTGAAAAAAATAATCTTAAAAAAATGTGTAATGTTGAATGAACTGTATTTATATATTTTCGAGATATATTACAACTTATTTCTTATTTAACACGTTCGTGTATTCTATATATTGCAGATTAAAGGGAAATTGGTTGTGTTTGTACGAGTACATGTGTTTCCTCATGTAACGTTTCAAATTCTATGAAAATCGTGTGTTTATGTATTACATATACTTGAATGACAAGATTCTCAAATGTTAATTATGAAATGACAATACACACGTGTTGTTTACATAATTATCTGCTTGTAAGCCAATTCTGTCCGGATAAATATTTTCTTTATAAATAATATAAATAAGAACAGTTATTTGAATTTTTGGGGGCTTGTAATATTTTTTATTTTAATTTCTTTTTTTTTTTGGGGGGGGGGGGGGGGTTCATTTAAAGAAAAACAAACTAAATTGTTATTGGTAACTATATATATTTAGGTAAATTTAAAATCATTAAAATGCATACATTAAAATTACTGGTTTTAGGCCTTTTGTGATAACTACCGAGACGTACAATTTTCTCTAGCAAAATGTTTAATGATTCATCCCTACACAAGTCTCTCAAATTCGATCTGAATGAATAATTGTGAAAAATAAGAATGGTTGTAGAAGGTTAGGATATCCTAACTTAAGATGTTCTTAAGTAACCGTCGAGCTACATCTTAAGACGTGTCCTAAGTTGATCTTAAGATGTTCCTAACTTTTTTCCTAAGTCATATCTTAGGAACACACTTAGGTCATATCTTAGGAAAGTTTTGTGAACATGCCTGCTGGGTTCCCGATGATCTAAAACTAAAGGTTGGTCCTAATTATTGTCTCTTTAATCAACAATTTTGAATCTGTTTGATTTTAATTTTAACCTTTGACAACATCGAAAATCACCGACACAAAATCAAAGTTAATCGTCATCATACTAGTATGCATTTCTAGCTATAGATAAAAAGGACCAGTTCGGCCAATAAGAATGGGCGGAATTTTTTTTTCGATAGTATGACTCATTATTCAATAATATAGTGAAGATAAATTTGACATAACCTTTTGAATATGTATTCTATAACATAAACTTTAATTATTAATATACAAACCTAAAATATATTGGTCAATTGTTTTGTAAGCTTTTATTTCAAATTAAATTGTCCAGTTTTTAATTTTCCCTAGAACCTAGTTTTAACACTAATGAGTGTTACAATACCGTCATTTGTATGATTATTAATAGCGAGCGCAGCGAGGCGGCGCGAAGCGCCGCTCGCGTAGCGAGCTCCATAGACAACGTGTACGAACGGAGGAAATTCGAGTTAAAATCTGCACATTGTTCAAAGAAAATTTTGTGGACCCGCGTGAAAACGTTCTACTATCCCAGTGATCCTTTGCGGTGCATAGCAACATCGTGGAACAGGAAGTGTTTCTACGGAAAATTCTTACCTCTACATCGCATACATCATTTTCATTTAACAATAAAAAAATCCTTCTAAAAACATTACAGTAAACAAATAAGCTTACGTAAAAAAACTGAACTTTATATGACGTCATTTCCTTCTCCGAATTTGTCCGACAATTTACGAAAACTGTCGAGCGCAAAAGAATGTTAACTATGACGTCACAAAGATCTCGCGTTTTAATTTCCCGCGATACATTTAGAGGTGGATCAAGCATATGTACTGTCTGGATCATGTAGGAAGTACTCAGTATCAGTGTTAACGGTGACTCTTTGGCTGATTAGTTTTGATCTACGTGCAGCCACGTCATTTTGTAATGAATAGATAAAAGAAAAGAATTAAACTGTTAAAATATCTACCGGTACATGTATTTGTTATATAGTTGCATATGTGGTCAAATAATATTGGATATCACACACTAAGAAAGGGTTGAGGGCACATGTCTACAACGCAGCGTCGCTTATATAGCGTACAGAAATTAAAAAGATTTAAAACAAAATTGATGTCACAGAGGAAAATAATTAAAACACAGGTTACAACAAGGAACAAAATGAGAAATAACAGACAAGATTTATTTTTTTTACTGATTTTAATGATCATTATTAAAAGGTAAAGAAAAGATAAAACATAATTGTATCTACATAAAAAAAAACGGCGTTGTGTTTATCAAAATATTTTAATACAATGTAAGTCTGTTTAACATTTTATTAATGCTCAGTGGTAGTTTGTTTAAGTGTATAAGACTAGGAAGGGGTCATTGGATAACTTCGGGTTCCTTGCGGTGGTAAGTTTTCGAGACAAAGCCAACGTTTTTTGGTTAGGGCATGTCCACGGGTTGCATTTAACAATGATGACAGATGTGTGGTTCCTTCTGCGCTCGCCCCAACGGTCACACCGTAAAACATATTAATGTTTTTTTTTTCCTCTTATGATTCTAGACAATGGAAAAAATGTAATATTTAAATGCCTCATCAGAGGTCTATTTGACTGACGATCAGTATTTTATTATGAAATCATATTTCAATTTTTTGTGTGTGTGTATCATATCATAGTTATGGTGTTGGGCAATTTAAGTGACTTTAATTATAAAGTATAAATAAAATTCCTTTTTTATTTTTTTTTATTTAAATAAGTTATTTAAGTAACAGCATGATTATAACAATTCCACGAAACATAACTTTGATATAAAGACAAAAGAAGATATTTCGTTTTTCCTGTCTCCCAAGAAATAATTTGTCTATAGATAATAGCTGATTCTTTCAAATCTATAAGTTATTGAACGAACAAAAAGCTAAGGTGAGGACGGAAAAAATCCTAGTTCGTCCGAACAAATAACTTATTCGTCCGAACAAATCCTATTTCGTCCGAACCAAAAAGATTTATTTTTTCGTCTGGCCCTTCCACGCCGCCGTACATTTCTAGTCTGAATGATTAAAAAAAACTAAAGTCATTTGTCTTCTAGGTTTTATAAAAAATACGAAATGGCTCTTCAGTGGATTAGAAGTTGATCTTATTCAAATAGCATACACGAAATATTTCTTGATCAACCTACTAAATCCCTGTGTGTTCTGACGTCATTTCCGTACAAAACAGACAATTGTTGACAAGAAACCCACAAAGGTTTGTTAGCCTTCTTACTACTTTCTCTTGTGTTTTGGCTATGACAGAATGGTATTTATTGGTGTAAATTAAAGAAAATGACACAATTAGATTTGGTTGGTAATCATTTGTGAAGATGATGAAAAATACGAGATCGATTTGCGTCATTAATGTTGGAAACCATTGTCCCAATCAGCTGTCGAATCTAGTGTAAAAAAGACAAAGAACTGTGTCCACTAACATTCTTTTATCATTAAGGGTAAGATTTAGTTTAAAATATGGCATATATTTATTATTCCAAAATTGTGTTCCAGTTCTTGAAAGTGATCAATCGCGCTACAGATACTAAATGAATTCAATTGATTTTTATCTGGTACATGTGTTGATGTATTAGGTTTCACCTTCCCACCATGCCAATTACGTTAGTTACGAAATCTGACCCTACAGCTTTGCCGAATCTTCATCTCCCTCTCATTTAACTCTTTTCTCTCTAACTGGTCTTGACCTGATTTTATAATTAACAATGAATCATTTGCATTGGTTACTTTGAGCATAAACACAAATGTCACTTGTCGCATAAAATTATAATTTATAGTTTAATACTGTAACAGTATCCTCATAAATATTATTTTGTTGGGTTTTTTTTTGTATTTATATATACATAATCAAATGAAATGCACACACTATAGCTATGCTGTATTACTGCTTGCCATGACATCAGAGATGTTTATGTAAAATGATTGAGTTATATAGATATATTAAAGCAAAATGAGCTGTATTTTTTAAAAATTTATTTTGCTGCAAATACCTGCTAGTATGTTAAGTCTGCATGTTACTTAAACTTTTATCATAAATAAGATTTGAAAAAATCATTAATTTTTTTCAGAAGAAATATTTCTCTTCTAAGGAATATATAGCAGTACAGGACAACAATAATTCAATTTTGCTTCAATTTAGGCTTCTTATTGGCTTTTCCCACAAAAGTAAGGCTAACAGAAATTAAAAAAACCATATTTTTGTCAATTTAGTAGAAAATAACATTTTAGTAAAAAAAAAAAATTCAGCTTGAAAATTGCAGCTCATATTGCTTTAAGCATAATCAGGTATATTCTTCAGCATGTTGAGTGCTGCAAGTTAGACTATTCTGACACATTAATGACTTTATTGAAGGTCGGATTTTAACAATTGTCGCAAATCATGAACTAATTTTAGACCTTAACTATTGTGCCTTGTGGACTTGGCTAATCTATGTTAAGCTACATATAATATTCAGTATTTGCTCCAATTTCATACAGCAAGTGAAGTGATAATGAGGACTTTCTAGTTAAACGGATGGTAATAAAGCAATCAAATTGTTTGTTTCCTTATTAACAGATGTCGATGTCGGAGGACTCCGATTATGATCACTCTGATCACATGGAAGATGATGATTATGATTTTGGCGGTTACTATGACAACGACACTGATGACCTTGACATAGACAAGCCCAAGAAGAGTGAAGATCCCGAGTACTTTGAATATGAACTTCTGCAGGTAGAGGATGTGGAACGTCTTCTAAATGAAGAAGTGGAAGTCTTGTGTAGTGAATTAAAGGTTTGTTATTTATTCCTTGATGATTTTTAACAGAAAAAATCTTGCTTATTTATACATTCAATGGGCAAGCACAGATTCAGAATACAATTTTTAGTTGAAACTTCCGCTGGATTTCATAAACACTTTAGGGAGAGAAATGTATAAAATGATAAGTTTATTATTGTCAAATTCCCTGTTTATTTATTTCATCAAAGCACTTACACATATAATGTACAGGTATTGGATATAATAAACTTAAAAAAAAATTTTCCTACCACTTCCTTACAAGCAGTTACCGGTAATATATCTAGCTAATATGCAAATTAGTACACATGTACTCTGCAGTTTAATTAAAGATATCATCCTTTTGTTTTTCAGATTGATCCTTACCTTTCCAAAATGCTGCTTCAGGTTCACGACTGGCAAAAAGACTCGATTATTGAACAGTAAGTGTTTATTCATGTACAGTCTTATCAACAATTTTCTGTCTTCCTCATCTGTTAAATTTGTAAGCAGATAAACATGATAAAGGAAGAGGTTTTAACTTAGATACTTAATTTTTTTTTCTTGGCAAGTTCCTGCATGAAAACATTACTTTATACATGTAAGAATTTAAAAGTGTTCATTAATGTTGATTTCATTCAATAGACACAAAAGGAGCCCTTCCAAGTTATTGGTCGATTCCAAGATCATGCCTGCTCTCAAACATCAGGTGAGTGTTAAGCCGTGGGAAGTGAAATACTGATTTAAGTACTTTGATAGAAAAATCTTTCATAGATACAAAACATGTCAATCTTTGTATGATATATAGTATAACATACATTGTAATTAATATGAAATTGCAAGAGATCATTCCCAATTTTTCAAAAGTGTATAAAACACATTTGTGTTATGAAAAAGTAAGATTCTGATAGATCAAAAAGAGAGTTGGTTTAAGTGTTCTGGCCAGGGGGTTTGCATTTGTAATTTAAATCTGTAAGTAAGGTATGAGATGTGAGCTCATGAGAAACAATATGTTGTTTTAACTGCGTATGACTGTTACATGCATTTATCATAAGATCCTACATGTGTGTATATAATAGACTCTATTTTTTTGGGAGTTGATTTTAATCAACTCTCCTATGCAGTTACTCAAGCAAACCGAAAGTGAAACAGTGTTTGGACCTAAGCAAAATTCAACACCGCTGTCAACATTTAGTTCTAATCAATAAATTCGATGTAATAAGTTCTTAAGCATTGTTTTTCAAGGAAACTAATTTATAGATACCTTGTAAATAGTCAGATTTTAAATGGTACGAACAATTAAGATATTTTTTGAAGTCGTACAATTTATGTATTCCTACGCCAGAGTTCAATATAGTCTCGTTCAACCAGACGCTTGACTGTCTCCTTAAATCTCCGACAAGCAGAGAGTCTCTCTTGCTTTTCGGAGATAAACGGATACAGCTGAGTCTGGTTGAACGAGTTCAATTTTAATTGGATCCATACAATTTCTCATAACTATTTCGATCACTGATAAGTAGTTTGATGGACTAATTCTTTGAATATTACACAACATGATTGATATTGAATTTTCACGAAATTCCTGTATAAGAATTCATATTATAAAAAACAGGCGTAATTCACATACTTATAGGAATTTACTTGCCATGCGAAATAACATCGTTTTAAATAAATAATAATCGATAAAATCAACTCCCGTCAGTACTTCAGTACTTTGATTTCTCAGGAGGATGTTGGGGTGGGCCAGAAGGAGTGCAGTGTGTGTTTTGAGCAGGCAATGGCCGACACGTTCAGCTGTCTGACCTGTGGACACATTTTCTGTAAGAACTGCTGGGATATCTATTTCCAAATACAGATCAAACAAGGGATCACTACAGGTCGGTTACAATTGCAGATACATGTATTTATCGGGTTATTTCAAATTTATTTTTTTGATGTGAGATTTTTTTAGGAGAAAAAGTGAATATATTAATTGATTTTAAAAGATATTGTAGAAAAGAAGTGGATTTTTTTTTTCTTTCCAATTTGCATACACCTTGAAGAACAAATTAAAATTTGTATTTTAATATTTTAGAAATTTACATTAATAAGGGGCAAATTTTTGGTTATCAATTTCCTTACATAGGGATGAATAAGGGAAATCATCATCAAACTCTCAGTATTTGTATGGTTTCATGTTTACTGTATAAGTAGTAAATTTACATGGTTACTTTGACAATCTCAATCATCTTCCAAGACTTTGAAGCTGTAATTTAAGATTTGAAAACATGTTGATAAACGGTGATTATGAATAAATTTTTGACAGGCATTGAATGCATGCAGAAGGACTGCCATATTCTGGTCCCTGAGGATTTCCTGTGCAATGCCTTGTCAAAGCCTGAATTACGAGACAAA
The DNA here is from genome assembly GCF_963853765.1 of Magallana gigas. Classification (NCBI taxonomy): domain Eukaryota; kingdom Metazoa; phylum Mollusca; class Bivalvia; order Ostreida; family Ostreidae; genus Magallana; species Magallana gigas. The sequence continues at coordinate 27,406,679 of NC_088856.1, forward strand.
TATACACAATTATCCTTCACAGACCATGTCAAGGTAAAATCTGTGCACATTCAAAGAAAAGATTACTCCTTTCTTCCATGAAATCCTAAGGCTTTTACTTGTATATGGCAGGCATTGAACATGAATCTTTTGATTTTGTCGTTTTGTAGGGCCATCCTGAGCTGAGATTTTGCCCTGGTCCAAACTGTGCAGTAATTGTCCGCTCTAAAGAACTGAAATCAAAGAAAGTGGAATGCAGTCATTGTAAAACCACGTTTTGGTGAGTGGGCAGGTTGTCATATCTGTTTGGAATTTGATCATTTAGAGTAGGGATAAAATGTAGGGAAATTGTGAAAAATTGAAAAAAAAAGTTTGGTTTAATACAGATATAAAACATTTTGGCCATCATTTAGGTCACATAAAAAAACCCCAACCCCACCCAAATATTACCCTCAAATTTATTTACTTTTGACAAGGTTTTTTGAAATCCAGGATGTATATATTAAGATCAGGCTTTATTATCTTTAATGTTTTAATAAGATATAATAAAATGCCCTCACAAAGGTTTTGAAGCCTTCCTCTTTGTAATTGATCAATGTAAGATTATAATCTACTTGTAAAATCTGAGCAGCTTGTTCTTTAAATAATGTAGTCACATGCATGTGTAAGTTTAAATTGTCCTGACAAGTGAAGATGCTGCAATTTATAATATACCATACTTGTACAGTGTATATTCCTGTGTATTTGCTAAACAATTTTCATAAATTGGTAAACATTCTCTGTTCATTTCTTAGTGTATGTAAACCTTTTAATTAATGAATACAGCTGCAGCTTAAAGCCCAAGTCTATTTGAGATCAAAAACCAACCTTCTATAGAAAAATGTGACATTATATAAATAGTGCCTGTTTGGGAGGGTAGCTGTTGAAATTGACACCCCGAGAAAGCCATTGTCAACCGACGCGAAGCGGAGGTTGACAATGGTTTTCGAGGGGTGTCAATTTCAACAGTAACCCTCCCAAACAGGCACTATTTATTTTACTATACTGAATGTCTTAATTTTAGAGAAAATTTTACTGCTTTTATATAAAAATGACATGAATTCTACTGCGAACCGTACACGCATAATTTACGCGCATGTAACAATTCGTTGTGTTACCCGTTACCAAGTGCGTTGCTAACGCTGAGGGTGATAGAATGGATTATCAGCTGCATCTAAGCCAATCAGATTTCAGTATTTAACATGAAAGTATAATAATATTTATTGTTTCTAATTGAGGGTTCTCTGTTGTTGTAGTTTTCGCTGTGGGATTGACTACCATGCCCCCACTGATTGTGGAACAATAAAAAAATGGCTCACAAAATGTGCTGATGACTCGGAAACTGCCAACTATATTAGTGCTCACACCAAAGATGTATGTACAAATGATATCAGGAGTGAAGCATTTTTAAATGTTAAATTCAGTCATGATCTTCTTTAACAAACTGAAGACTTGCAGTTGAAAACAACCAAAGTTAGAGTTTAATATTGGATTTGCAGATACTTCACATATACCACTAGGTGTATTGTGTTTTACACGTATTATGCATTATGTCTTAAGTGTTTTCATTTCCTTTCAGTGCCCTAAATGTCATGTGTGTATAGAAAAGAATGGCGGCTGTAATCACATGGTGAGAGAACAAGAATTTAAGATATGATTTCCATTTATTTTTTGTCAGATGTCTTTTACATGTCTATACTGAATGAACTAGTTTGTTTTGCTGTGGACTAGATTGATGAAATTACATCCTCAACAAAAAAATACATCATTTATTAGGTTTGATAATGACTGTCTTCAGTCTACATGGTCTTACCCTCACCTTTCATTAACTTTAACAGCTTGACACATTTTCGTAAGCAGTCTGTAATTAACCTAACAATGTGTGCATGTTTTTAATATTAATGATACAAAAAACAATATTGTGAATCTATTACTGCTTGAAATATTCAACGTAAACAGTGATTTAATAATTTCCCTATTCAAAGATGCGTATGTTAGACCAGCATATGCAAAGATGGTCAAACTACTCTAATTAAGGTCTTCCGCTGGGAGCGGAAGACCTTACTGTTATTCTGAAAGATTTTCAGAATTCTTCTTATTTTTTTTTTCTTCTAGACGCCAACTTTGATCCTTAATATCTCGCTCGTTTGTTCACCGATTGTTTTGAAATTTTCAGGTCTAATAACATGCCGCGCGATGTTGTCATTGCATATTTTAGTTGATGAAAATCCCCATCTGGTTTGAGTTATTCTCCTTTTAGTAAAATTTAACGACCTCTTTTGTCCGGTGGGTTTAGCTTTAACGATGACTGGCAGAGTCTCAAAGATGGACTGGTTTGGAAGCTGAAACATTGAATTTGTGCGAGACATATTTTATTTGTTATTTAAATGCAAATAAAAGGAGTGGTATAGATGTTGAAACAAAGGCTAGAAAAAAATGCAAAAAAATTCGCGTATTTTCCGTTTTAGTTTTCTACTTGATAATAATTTGTTATAAGATGTATTTTAAAAGTTCCTGGCCTTACTATGACCTTTCATTCGGTATACAGAAAAAGGATCTGGCCCCTATAATTAGGGAGTTAGAGGCGTCAAAACTTTTTTGTCAATAACTTGTAAAGGAATAAGAATTTCTAATGCATTATTGAAGCAAAATTGTAAAGAAATTAATTCGGAATCCTTCCGTACTATTCAATTGATTTTTTCGTAATTTATAGTCAGTATTTGCAGAAACAATTGTTGTAAGTTCTGTCCATTTTTGTGGGGGTGTGCACGTAAATGAGGTTACGAAAGGGCTTCTTGTAATGCACTAACTGATACATGCAGCGAGTAAAGATGATTCCACATAAAACTCCCAAATGTTTTTCTTCAGATGTACATTTTCATTTCATAAAGATGAACCTCTTTGACCTTATTTTTGTTGTTTGTTTCATAACTGTGCCCCTTTCTGTATTTAGATGCATTATGAGACTCAGGTAACCGATCAATAGTAGAGCCGCTAGCTGTATTCAGGCCGTTGCCCAGACGACAGTGCATGTGCTTGTAGAGCTGGGCGTACACATGCTTAACGCCCCACTGTTTTACTGTAATGGAGACATTTTGAATTGATTCAGTACTGGGAGATGTGTTAATAAAATAGTTCCAATGCATGGTATTTAAACTCAACTTTTCTACAATACACGGCCGTCATATAAAGCACAATGTGTATTACTGACATGACAAATGTACGCTGGCAATTTAAACAAACATGGGATTGCTTCCGATAGAACATTTCTTTTAAAGCAAAACAAAATACTGATTTACGATGAAGATAATATTATCATCGTGGAGATGAATTTAAAAAGTGAACTTAATATTCGCATACGATAATATTTGAATCCAAAGCCGCTTATTTTAAGTTACGATTATGGATATTAATTATAACTTGCCCCGCGTTTCGCGTTTTTTATTTGCAAAACATCTACAAATGAAAATACCAAACAACAGCAGCAATTTATAAAAGATTTATTACATACATAGTTCTCAGTCTCTCTTTATGCCTGTTTGTTAGCGGTTAATCTAAATTCATTTTGTATATCCTTTTGTGATTAAAAAAAATGCGATGGAAATCTTTTTTCCATGCAATATTTTAGGATAAAGCAATGAAGAGTTGTATCTTAAAATTTTATTAGACCATAAAATTGTAAAATGCCAACATTGAAAATTGTGCCTGATTTCTTTTCTTTTTTTTTTAAGGTAAAACTTTATTGATTAAAAAAAACCTGATTCTTTGAGACAAAAAAAAAAAAAAAAAATTGACATAATCAATAAGAGTTTGACAATCTCTAACTGCAGGTCTGTAGCTCTTAGTCTGAAAGAGAATCAGATGGACGACCTAGGACCCAGATCGTCCATCCGAATTTCTTGAAAATTGCCATTTCTTTCGAACACGGACACAATACTCACCGAGACTAAATGGTTCATATCTTAAGTTTTAACTGCTTTGAAAGGTAATATTGGCATTCCGATAATTTAGAAAAATTAATGAATAATTAAATAAAAATGGTAAAAATTACAGTAAAATTACCGGCATCGGTCTTCTCCATGCGCGGATCTAGAAGGGAAAGGAAAAGGGTTCCAGACCCCACCCCCCCCAGCAAAATTTCTTTCAATTACGTGTACATTATAAACTGACCAAAAATATGCCTTGGACATCCCTTGGCAAACTCAAATAACAGTTAGACTCTCAACCCCCACCTCAGAAACATTTTCTGATCTGTGCATGCTCCCCCTCCTCGAAAAACAAAATTATTCTTCAAAACCCCCCTGTAAAATTTCCTGGATCTCCGCATATCTACTAAAAGATTCATTGGCGCTTGCGTTCGATAAAAATGCATGTAAAATGTTTGCCAATGGTCTTTTTACCTTCATACCAGGCATAACCACAGTCCCACTGTGTGAATAAAATGCGTCGAATCAAACTATCGACAACGTGTTAACATCTGTTATTGCTTACAAACATGTAGTATAGTACTTTGTTTCTTTTACTCAGTGTTTATACATCTAATATTGTACCATGGTCAGGTATCAATTTTTGTGTTACGTCACAAGTATGACGCAGCTACGACGGAAGACCTAATTGTTGCTTGCAATGAGCTCGTCTCTTGTTTGCAAGATATGCTTCTGGAAAATTTTTGTGGAATCCGATATTTATTCTTCTAATTAAAGGAGGAATTTACAGTATCTGTTCCTCATATTTTAAATGTTTTGTTGCTTGCAGCAATGCACCAAGTGTAAGTTTGACTTTTGCTGGATGTGCCTGGGGGACTGGAAGGCCCACGGCAGCGAGTACTACGAGTGCAGTCGCTATAAGGAGAACCCGAACATCGCCAACGAGTCAGTCCACGCTCAGGCCAGGGAGGCGCTCAAGAAATATCTCTTCTATTTCGAAAGGGTATGTATGGCTGGTTTGCCGGATTATATGCTTTTGATTCATCAGAGAATGAGGTGGCACAATTTTGTTGGTCCACCTCACTCACAATTGTACATACTCATTGAATTATGAATAAAAGTAATATGAACAATGATTCCAAGATATTTGCCATCACAAATTTTTGTGATTTCAAAGTTAATGATTTTATTTAGGTTATTTAGGTTTCACCAAATTTGTTAAACGCCAATTTAATATTTGTGGATTTTGTCATTAAGTCAATGATTGAAATCCACTGTTCAGTGACACACATGTATGATACATGATACCAAATTCTGTTTTAGTTTTACAAAAGCATTGTTGATGAACTTACATACAAAGTGTTCATAGTTTCTTCTTTTTTTAAAGATAAATCTTACTGATGTATCACCAAAGTTGATTCTTTTTAAGCTTATTGAGTGTGCTGCTGATGGCATTTTACCACACAGATCAATGTTGGTATCTTCCTAAAATGTATATCTGTTCTATAACTCTATAACAGTACGAGAACCATGCCAAAAGTCTTCAGTTGGAGGAACAGACCCTGCAGAGAATCACATCCAAAATCCAGGACAAGGTCATGAAGAACACAGGGACCTGGATAGACTGGCAGTACTTGCTGGACGCTGCCACACTGCTGAAAAAGGTACAAAACCACCCTTCCCCTTTTTTTCTGAACTTGGTTTATTTTACAACGATTGATAAACAAGTTTTGCAACTTATATTAATATCTCTCGTAGACACGGATGTTAGCGCGAGGGATGTCCAAGTAGCGTAGTGGACAATGCACTTGTTTCTCACCGCTGCTCTCAGGGTACTCACGCTTCTTCCCAAAACAATGACCCTCCCCCTTCCCTTCTATTGTCGTAAACTATGTGCATATTAACCTTATTAGTGATTGTACATTTGACAGGGGGTGTCTAAATGCAGAATCATTTGGTAGTTTAAGCCTATTTTCCTAGATTGTTAAATGTTTTAGACGTTTAGTTGGAAAGTTATTTTGTGGACTAGCCATGTTGCATCATTTGTTGGGGATGTAAATCTATGGCTAAAAATACTCACAGAATCTATCAAAAACTGAACCCTTGAATATTAATTTAATGATTTAAGAGTATTTGGCATTTTCTATGTTATTTTTTTTTATTAGCCATGTTTTATTATTTGATTTGGATGTAAATGTTTGGCTAAGGAAAACATTGTACATACAAAATCTATTAAAGTTGATTTAGTGAAACAATATTAATTTTGATGATGTAAGAATATTTTGCATATTTTTTTTTTAAAATTCAATACAGCTAGGGATTTATGTTTCTGTGCTGAGCTTGTTTTCATACATTATTTTTGGTTTATTTCAGTGCCGGTACACACTGCAGTACACATATCCTTATGCTTACTACATGGAAAAGGGAGCTAGGAAACAGCTGGTATGTAATTTTGAAAATGTAGAGTGTACACATTGGTTTGTAAACTGTTTCATAATTAAGTGCTGTGTTTAAAAATCAAACAATTGTGATTTTAAACCAGAAACATGACACTGCATAAACACACGTAATCAATGTATCTTTATTATTTAATTTGCAATAAATGTGTACATGAACTACTTCGTGTGAAATTGCAAAATTTGAGTTAATGAAGATATCTGCAAAATTTAATCAGAAGTGCTGTTTTACCATCAGTTGAGTAAAAATCTAATGGTTGGTCTCTTTCCACAGTTTGAGTACCAGCAAGCGCAGTTAGAGGCGGAAGTGGAGAATTTGTCATGGAAAGTGGAGAGAGCTGAAATTACCGACAGAGGGGTAAGATACAGAATTGGCAAAAAAACGGGAAATACTCAGATTTCCGTGGACGGTGGGAAATACTGGTAATTCCCAGGAATTACTGGTATTTCCCGAGAAATACTGGGAAATAAAGTACAACTACATGTTATAGTACTTCATACTTAGACATTAGTCTTAATCAAATCTGTAGGGATGTAGACAATAGTACACCTTGTCAGCTATATGACATTTTACAGTGTTCTTTGATTTTAACAAGTTTTGGTCAGTAATGCATAATTATCCTCTTATGAATACTCAAAACATGGTTCATTCATACACCATTGTTATTTTAATTGTTTTTAAGGCTTTAGTCAGGTATAGGCGCATCTGTACAGTTATCATAAACATAATATCAAAAGTTCCATATTCCGGTTATATGGTAAATGTGAAAATGGGGCAAGAAAATTGTGAAAAATAAAGTGTGACTGTGTCACTACCTCAGTATGCAACACATCTAAGGAGAAGCCAATCAGCCCCACTCATAGTAAATATCTCCTCAAAACAGAAGCACAAAACTGTCAAGTGTCAATTATTTGTTAAAACAACATGTGTGATTATTAAATTTTTACTTGTAACACAAACACTAATTATAACAGTTTATTTTGTGCTTTGAATCATAAATCTGTAAAACACAAAACTTGAAATTCAAAAAGCTGGACAAAATATAAAATTTGTATATTAGCAGCTATAGAAGTCTTTGAGAATAGGTGATCTGGTGAACTTAATAAACTGACCGTGAAATGGGAAAGTATGATAAATTGGTTTTTGATGCTTATTGTTAATATCTTATATCCGAAACATAAGTTTAACATTGAACTAATTAAAGAGATGAAGATTATAAATTTGTATTTCCCAGTTTAGTGAAAAACAGTAGTATTTACCGGTACGGGAAATACCGACATTTACCACCGGTATTTCCCACCACTGGTATTTCTCGGCCAACTCTGGTAAGATATGATTAGTATGATGGATTCAGTGCTGCAAGCTCAGATGCCAAATTGATATGAATTGTTCATTGAAAATCAACAACAAGTGAAGCATTTGGTTGAAAATTGTTTGAAATTCAATGTTCTCTCCCTACTGACTGTAGCTGCAATAATGTAGCCCCCTCCCGATTATTTTTTTATATTTTTTTTTTTTTTGTGAGAGGAAAACATCAGATATAAAAAATCGGAGAGGGCTACATTATTGCAATTGTACTGACTGGTGAAAAAGAATTTGACTCAGATAACTTTTGTCCAGCTTTGAAAAAAAAATTAAACCTACTTACTCAAAGTTTAAAAACTGAATCGAGTGAAGGCAAACTTTTTTTTTCATTATTGTGCTATTATAGATTGTCAGTAATGTAGGTTATTATGTACTTACCGTATTTTAAATTCTTAAAGTCAGAATGATGATATTTATACATTTAAAATTGGATGAAATGAAAGTTGGCAAATGAATGAAATTGCTGTAAATTTGGATGTTTTTTATTCAGACTGAGTTGATACTAATCATGGGAGTTCTATGTGAAAATATATATTTTTTTAGAAGTGTGAAATAATTACTTTTAAAGAAGTGTTGTAGAGAACTAATTTATTTTCGGATATTATTCTGATATTATGGTGTAGTGAGTCTGTTTTTAGAAAGAGTAAATGAAGACATCCATTTCTAATTAATTAAAGAGCAAAAAAAAAATACATGATCAGTAACTTAGTAAACTTTTAAATGAAAGATCTATAATTTTACTTCATTCGTCATATGTTTTGTTTTGTCTCTGCTTGCAGGATCTAGAAAACCAAATGGATGTGGCTGAAAAACGAAGACTAACACTGTTAAAAGATTTCTTGGAAATATGAACCAACTTTATCTTTTGTTTGGGAACTGTGTGAAATCTGTGAATAACAGGTGAAAATTTTTTCTTATTTTCCTGTACGCAAAACCATAACGCCAGGAATTCTACCACTACAAGCTAGTGGTGAACACGATCTTCATTCATGTCATGAAGAGAACAGATTGATATATGCATGTTCACAGCTGTGTAAAGATGTGAGGTAATCAAGAGAGGAATTTAAGATAATATGTGTGTCTTGCTTTTAAGATATCTAGTTCCAAAATTAACTTTGGGGATCTTTTGAAGTGTTTTTTTTTTGCTACAATATCAGAAAGTGTTTTCCTGTATCAATGTGCCATGTGACAACTAATAAAAATACTTGGCAACTGTGACTTGTTACAGACATAGGCAATTTTTTCTGGTGGTCACAGTGTTGATTTTTTTTTTCATAAGAGCTGGTTCATTCATGATGACATGCATTCGTTTTAGTTGGCATTTAACACTATAAAATTCTGGGTTCAAGTAACAGTAAAATTAACAGGATATGCTTCCCACATTGGTGTAAATGCCAACTTTCCATGCTAAGAGGTCCAGGTTTTTTTTTTTAAATCTCTTGAAACAAATTTCCAGTGTTGCACTTTTTCAATTTTACTCTGAAGGTGCCCTTGAGAAAATTATTACTAAACTGACCTGCTTAGAAAAACAAGATATTATGCTGTGATCTCCTTCATCATATTGAACTTTGCATTCACAGAATTTATTCTGTATATCCCTAATTCTGTCAAAAATACGAGTCATACTTCAGTTCTATGAGAAAGGGAGAAAAAAATATCATCAGTTTGCATGCATTCATGTAACGTGTCAGGTAACTTTCATTTTCGTTTTTCATTTTTGCACGAGGTCAAAGGGATAATGTGTAAGATGAGGTGTAGTTGTCAGAGAGGAATAAATGAAAGCCAAAAAAAAAGGTTATTGTGAGAAAATGTTGTCACATCTGTGAAAAATACTAGTCACATGACATTTACTGTATGTATATTGTACTTATTGTGTGTATTTATTGTATTTATTAATGAGCTTTATGTATTAATGAATTTATTTATTCTTATTTATAGAATAAGGAACTGTCTTTCTTTTAGCTACAAGATAATATTGTTGTGAATTTTTTTTTAAATTGTGCATGTTAACAATTTTTTATGCTTCTTTAAAAATAGAAATCATGTTCTTTTTTTTCCCATACTTTTCCATACCTCTCATGTACTAATAAATCGTGTGTTGATTTAGAAAAAATATCATGATTGATTCGCTAAATGCATTTAATAAATAAGATAAAATTGATGGTAACTTTGCTCTAGCCATTTAATATTTGCGGAAGGATGTACATATGGTAATTGCAATATATCAGAAGAAATATAATGTAACATTGGAAAACCATAACATTCCAAGTTATATCAGTATTTTTCCATACCCAAGAAAGAATTGTTCTCATAAAACTGCTGTAAAAATGGGCTACAAGAAGATTCATGTAGCTTATTTTGTACATGTACTGTAGTTTACGTAAGATGATTTTTTCCATGGACTGGAAAGCCCATACTGTGGATGCACAGTGTACACATATAAAATTGAACTTGGTTGACAAGTCAAGGTATATTGTATAAAAAAAAGTTGTGACTTTTCTTTTACATGTATATCACAAATATTTTTCTTTAATTGATATAATCATCCCTTAGAAAGACGTGCTAAATATCTTGATCTGTAATTGATCCATCAGACATTTTTTTCTATTTGATGAGTGATGCATAAATTCAGAACATGTAACAATGGAACTTTCTTTAGTTAATATAAACATGATCTACCCTAATGTATAATTAAGATCTTCAGATCTTAGCAAAGTTTTAACACAGTTTGACAGTTAATGCATTCTCACTGAGACAATGGTCAATGGTTTCAATCATTTCATTTCCATGAGTATCTCAATTGGTATAAAATTCATTAGTTTCATGTATGAGTGTTTTCACTCCCATTTAAAAAAGTCTCCGGGTCAGAACACGTTTCAAAAAGGGGGATGTGTATTCTGAAAAATGAATGTGTTCATGATACCTGTACTTAAATTATAATATGCTTCTAATATGATTTAAAAGAATTGAAATGGATGATTGATATGTATTTAAATTCATTTTTTGAATACAGATTCTGAATAATTTGAAATTATTATGAAGATTAGATTTTCAATGTATAAAGGAAAATTAATGCACGTGTTGAAATGAAAAAAAAAGCCGATTTATTTTGTTTGAATTCAAATACATGAGATGTAGCTACATGTACATGTTATTGTTAATAAATACTGTAAAAATATGAATGGATTTTGGTACCATTTCGTTATGCTCATAAGCATAAGTTAATGTTTCATTTTAAGATATAACTTTAATTTTAATTTAACAAATGATAAAATGATGGTCGTAATTTTATTTTTTCTTTGGAATTTCAGAGAACTAAAGATAGGTTCTGTACTTCTGTTCTCCGTTTTTACAAACTTGCAAACTTATTTAAAATGGGAATATGATATTAACACCATGTGTTTATACGTCTACTATATAACCTTAAAATGATATTTTTCAAGCATTAAACATGATTACATTTTCATCAATAAACTTATTGTACTTATTTTAGTGTTTTTTTGTGTCATTCCTTTTGTGCTGTGTTTTATTAAAGAAGATGACTGGATAAGACATGTAAAATGTCCATATAAAGAAGGATAAAATGCTGTTAAATTTAAATATTAACAAATGGGATGATTTTGAAAAAAATAATTATTTAGACCAATGTATCTTTGAAATAACATTGATTTGTAACCCTTAGATATGTTCAATTATACTTGAAATTTATTGATCTAAACCAGCGTGTTTGTATAAAAAACCTCCAACTGAAGAAAAAAACGAAAAAGTAAACCGAACCAATTTTAATCAACAAAAACGATGATGACCCATTATACATTAGACATATTATTTTGTATTCCAACAGTTGAACGTTTTAAAAAATTGATGCATGTCCGTACATTCGTGGCCAAAGTACATGTCGAATATTTGTTGCTGTGTGAAATGTGTAAAATAGCTCAGTGGTTAAAGCACGACACTTCAGCTTAAGTTGTGGAAGTAAGCTTTTTAAGTTGTGGGTTCGATATTACCAACATTTAAGGCACTTCTGTCTCGTCGTTTGTTAAGGATCGACATGTGAACCTGAGATGAAAATAATTGAATAGTCAAAAATATTGTCTAAACAGACAGTAATAGTGTTTCTCGTGTTAATAAAGTTATTTTAAACATATGTATATGAGTTCGTTTCCATGGTAACGAACTTCAAACATAAGCATATTAAACAAGTTTAAATAGGAATAAAAATATCTGTGCAAGTCAAAAAACTATATAATTAAAAACCACACTGTCAACTTTAAAGATTACATTTCCTTTGTAAATTATGAAAATATATTGGAAACATTTTTATATATGGATTTTTTTTTCATCATCACTTCTCATAAATCAACAATCTTAGTTCGAATTTCCTCTGTTCAGCTAAACAGTGACCTTTTTTTAGCCTAACCTATGATAGAAATAAGTCATAAAATAATACTTCTTATAATTACACCCAATTTTTTAAAACAATTATTTAAAGATATGACATATAGCAACAAATTAATGGGGGAAAAAACATATGTTCCTGGATTAGAAAAAAAAGATATGAACGTCCAAATCTCCTCTGACCTATTTTAAAATAGCTGTATATAAACCTATTGATGTGAAATTTAAGTTGTAAAACTTTGCTGCGAATGGATAATTTTTTACAAAAACTTATATTGTATGTCTACTGAAGTTTTTTTTAAAGAAAAGAAATTAGAATTGTGTTCGAATATCATTAGTAATTAAGGTTTTAGTCCAAATTTCCTCTGTTCTAAATCTAAAAAATTACACTTTGAGCATTAGAAAAGTTTTATTAGCAAAAACTTTTTTTTGTCAAGTTGACATACAACTCGGACAACGTAATAGTTGGTACTATTCTCGGATCCAAGGACAATGACGTCATTCCAGAAGAAGAGTGGGCAAACTACATGTTGTCAGTCTCGGAAGGCATCACAGCGATGATAAAGGACATGCGGACACTCTTGTAACGTTACTCTGTTTACATTTGTGTGATTGAAAATGAGCATTCTATGATCTATGAACATTAATTGCGTTTTGTATGGAAGTAATTGTATATATGTGTTCGTGATAATATTATGCTTGAAATTTAAGCACTCTTAATTGTAAAAACCTTGCACCAAACACTTGTTTGATAGATTTAATCTCTAACTCATAGAGGAAATAAAGAATGTCTGTCTGTCTGTCTGAATATGAAGATATGACTTAGTTTGTTTATAATATTGTATTTGAGATATACTGGTATGTCGAAGAATTTATTTAATGATTTTAGGGTGCCAACAACCCCAAAACAATGTTTTATAGGTGTATGCGACTCCACTTTCAATGCTTCATGAATAGTGCAAACAAAAAAGTGCTTCATGAATAGTGCAAACAAAAGAGAAAAACTATGCTTATATTTTTCACATGAAGTTTATTTAAATTGCTTTAAAGACTAACTGAAACATCAGTCTGTCAAAATATACTTGATATAATAATAACAAAGCAAAATCTGCTTAGAATATCCTCTGGCTAATTAGAATAATATTAAGATTATTTCAAAATATATGGTGTTGAAAAGTAGGAAGATCATACAAATTGTTTCCAAATTCACATAGAATTGCAGGTTAGAAGTCATGATGGTAATATTAATTACAATACCAGTAATTTCAATTACAATATTTGCACAGTACAAGATTTTTTCATTGACCATTAAAAAAAAAATTCTCAACTTTAAAATCATATGCTCATATGTCACTTCAGTAATTATACAGTAACTGACTGTACACAAGATCTGACAGTAAATGTTATATCCAAATTATAATTATCATACAGTCATGAACAACATTATGTTTACACTCTTCTAGTAATTCTGTTATACATTGCAAGTTATGAAATCCAATTTGCAACATCATCACAGTTTTAATATTATATCAGCTCAACTAATATTTGAATGCACAATCTGCATTCAAGTTATGCAGCTGAATAAATACACATTTACATGTAAAAGGAGAATCTTCTATCTTCAAACAATCTAAAAACTATAACAAAATTACATAATTTTAAGTTGCAGAATCTATACAATATATGACAACTTTCTATATCCAAACTCTGATCTTTCAACCAATTAAGAAAATTAATCACTATTAAATATCAATTCAATGCTTCAGTTATATAAAACTTAAAAGTAAAAAAATTCGAGGCAGCATCATTTCAATAAAATATCTGAACTGATTCATAATAATTCATAGTCAAACCACAATCTGTATGATTATGTGACCTCCTGACCCTTTAAAAAATACACACAAAAAACTGTACCAGTATAAGTGCACTTTAGTTCCTTCATATAAAAAAAAAGTATTTGCAAATACAAAAATGTGATAAATCTGAATACAGTATACATTTTACATGATTTTTAAAAAGCACAACTATTATTATACTACTCTTCTGAAGAATGCATGTACTGAGATAAAGATTGAATAATCATCTTTGACTTGGTCACTCTCTGACTTTTGAGTTTTCACAAATTTCAGACAAGAGGTTTTCCAAACCCTGTTGGCCATCTCTTTTAAAGGTTAAAATGATATGGGAAAGAGACAGTCCACTATTAGCTATTTTGGAGGCCATACATTTTGAAATTAAAATGTTTTTGATTGAACCAAAGGAAGCAGTGAATCACAACGGGGCTTTGCATCCTTTCTGAACCTAAAAATCGACACAACAGATGGCAATGAAAAAGAAAAGCTGGAATTGACAATTATGCTGGGCTCTTATAATCTTCTCTACAAATCTAGATAAAGCAATAACATCTTGCAAGGAATCATGAGCATTGTATTGATCCTCAAACACTGTTTTATATACTTTAGGTTGGGAGTAAGATGGCAAGTTAGGAAGACATTCTTTAAAAAGAGGAAGAGTATCAATTACACCAATTACTCCAGTTGACATGAATTTAAGCTTTCGAACAAATTGTTATTTTCTATTGCTGAAAGTAATACTGGAATGTCAAAAGATTTACAGTTATGACCAACTAAAACCACTTTCTCTAACTTTGCCAAAAACATAAAAAGTTTCTGTAAAGCCGGTTGGATTCTGGAGTATTCAACTTCCTTGTTACTGTGGTACATTTTCCCGTTTTCAAACTGTATACCTGTAACTGTTGAAGCAGCAGGAGAAATTTTCTTTCCAGGCTTAATATAACAGTTGAAAATTTCTTCATTAGAGTCTACACTAACTGACAACTGTCTGATATGGGAGTCACGACCTGAAAAAGTTCAAAAATGAATTTGCATAACTGAGGAAGTGGATTAAATATTTTATTCTTTGAATTTGAAGCAATCATATATCATGGCAAGTGTCGAACCATGCATTCCTTGGACAAATTAATACATGTAATACAAATTAAACTAACAGCACTTATGACGCGTTTAGTTAAATATGGTTTGTGATCGACTTAGGTTTTTTTCATGGTCAGTAAATTTATGTATTAAGTTGAAAAATCATACCAGGATAATTGAATGCATGTATATTTATTAAATTTCCATTAAAGTTGAATAATTCATACCAAGTCCAGTTGTTTCAACATTAAAAAAGGCAAAATAACATTCAATCAGTTGCTCTATCTCAATAGGTTGGTATTCAGGTTGTAAAAGAGGTGCTGGTATCCTCTGAATATAGGTGGATAGGTGATCCACTAGGGAACATCCTGACTGGTATGAAGTCCCTTCTCTCACCTCTGAGCTTGCATTTCTTTTGTACCTGTTATGAACAGAATTATCTATTTAATATATGTGCATACATCTTCCAGCATATCTTTTATTTCAAATAGTTTACCATAAAGAATGCTAACTTTGGAACTATAATGAAACTCAGTCATCAGATCATTAATATAAGTCCTTAATAACTCATTATTACTTCATCGATTTCTTTGCTAGTCTTTTTTTCTTGAACTTGTGGGAGTTGGCAACAGCTCTTTGCTTTATACGCTGGGAATCTCTAAGGCAAGGCGCTCAGTGAAGAAACCTGATGAAAGCCCCAATGAACGATTCACCTACAAAATGAATATTTCATTTTCATTTTCTTTATACTAGCTCCTAATTGTTGCTTATAAAAATATAGTATAGCAGTGGCACATTTTGCCATGATAAAGTTGCAATATTCAAAAACTCTAATATGTGTATGACTTAAAACTTGAACTTACACTGACAAGGTACTTATGGCCATTGTTCTTTTGTGCGACACAAGCAGCAACTTTGTAGGAAAGGTTTCCCGAAGAACTGAAATGAACGTTATTTGGAGCCTTAGCTGCCACCATGTGATTGAAACTTTCGTTTCCTTGTGTGATTCCAAGAGATGAGAGCTTATTACTATGACCAGCATAAGCGGTAAAAACTTTCTCCAGATATGACTGCAGATTTTTGGTTGACAAGGGGTTTTCTATGAGGGAACGATTTGTATTGGCAATCTGGGTTACCGATTTAATAAATCTGCACCATCGAGATGAACAGCAATGATGGTCTCCGAATGGATGTTTTGAGAGTGCATCAAGATCAGATGAAATCTGTGAAGGATTCTCCTTTCCTTGAGCAATGTAGTCAAAACATCTCTTGAGATATTTGATAACTTTCACTGTTAGCATTGGGTGTTGTTTTTTTAGTGCATACAGAGAGTTTCCCAGCAGCTTACGTATGTGATTCTTGTCAGATATCTTCTCAATCTTCTTCATTAACATTTGCACGTAAGCGTCCTATAGTGGTAGAATCTTCATTACCAACAACTGCATCAACTGTGAAACCCTTCTCCCCAACATCTTTGACCATCTGGGTGACCATGTCAGCCTTCATCGCTTTAGCACTTCCTTCCCAGTTTTGATAGCAGTCGTGAGGTTTAGGTGGCTCATTTCTTGAAGCTGCTGAAGAACAAACTCTACAATCTTTGGACCGCACAGCATAGTGTATTATCTCACCTGTCTGTGTGCCTATCATAGAGCAGTGTCCTTAAAAATAAAATAAAAGTAGCTATAAAAATATGTAAGACCCAAATTATGGACAATGAGTTATGCTTAATATAGTTTATCGATATATGAAAGATATATATTATATCAAACATGTTTCTTAGTTTTCAAGGAGTTAAAATTGTTATTACACAATAGATGTTAAGCAATGCGCACGACTGACAAAAACCAATTGCAATAGGTCACATGAGTGACTCAGGTGACTTAAAAATTTAGCTCCATTTTGCCTAAGAGACTGTCATAGGATCTTCCACTCCCTGTTTTCTGCCAGCCTGTATCAACAGCAACTACAAATTTTCCATTTGTCCTAAAATAATAAATCAGGTTTATTAAGGAATGAATTTGATTTTGACATATGTTATACGATATAACATAACTTGGGACAGTTTACGCTTTATAAACCACGAAGCGTCACTATAAGTAATACCCCCGTGAATATACAAAATAAGCAAAGTCAACAATTATTTCTGGGTATTAAGACTTTATATGTATAGTGCTAGTGTTATTAAGACTGTATATGTATGGTGCTAGTGTTTTTATGGCTGTTTATGTATGGTGCTAGTGTTATTATGGCTGTATTTATATGGTGCTTGTGTTATGTATGGTGTAAGTGTTATTAAGACTGTTTATGTATAGTGCTAGTGTTATTATGGTTGTATATTTATGTTGCTAGTGTTATGTATGGCTCTAGTGTTGTTTTTGCTGTATATGTATGGTGCTAGTGGTATTGTGGCTGTTTATGTATGGTGCTAGTCTTATTAAGACTGTATATGAATGGTGCTAGTGGTATTATGGCTGTATATGTATGGTGCTAGTGTTATTATGGCTGTATATGTATGGTGCTAGTGTAATGCATGGTGCTAGTGTTATTATGGCTGTATATGTATGGTGCTAGTGTTATGTATGATACTAGTGTTATTAAGACTGTATATGTATGGTGCTAGTGTTATGGTTGTATATGTATGGTTTTAGTGTTTTTATGGCTGTATATGTATTGTTGTAGTGTTATTATAGCTGTATATATATGGTGCTTGTGTTATGTATGGTATTAGTGTTATTAAAACTCTATATGTATGGTGCTAGTGTTATTATTGCGTATAAATATGGTGCTTTTGTTGTGCTAGTACAAAGCTAGTGTTATTTTGGCTGTATATGTATGGTGCTAGTGTTATTATGGCTGTATATGTATGGTGCTAGAGTTATTTAGACTGTATATGTATTGTGCTAGTGTTATTATGGCTGCATATGTATGGTTCTAGTGTTATTAAGCAGTTTAAATATGATGCTAGTGTTATTTTGGCTGTATATGTAAGGTGCTAGTGTTATGTATGGTGCTAGTGTTATTAAGACTGTATATGTATGGTGCTAGTGTAACTATGGTTGTATATGTATGGTTTAGTGTTATTATGGCTGTTTATATATGGTGCTTGTGTTATGTATGGTGTTAGTGTTATTAAGACTGTATATGTATTGTGCTGGTGTTATTATGGCTGTATATATAAGGTGCTAGTGTCATCTATGGCGCTAGTGTTATTATCGCTGTATATGTATTGTGCTAGTGTTATTATGGCTGTATATGTTATTTTTTAGTGCTACTATAGATGTATATATATGGTGCTTGTGTTATGTATGGTGTTAGTGTTATTAAGACTGTATATGTATGGCGCAAGTGTTATTATGGCTGTATATGTATGGTGCTAGTATTATGTATGATGCTAGTGTTATTAAGACTTTATATGTATATATAGTGCTAGTGTTATTAAGACTGTATATGTATGGTGCTAGTGTTTTTATGGCTGTTTATGTATGGTGCTAGTATTATTATGGCTGTATATATATGGTGCTTGTGTTATGTATGGTGTAAGTGTTATTAAGACTGTTTATGTATAGTGCTAGTGTTAATATGGTTGTATATATATGGTGCTAGTGTTATGTATGGCTCTAGTGTTATTATCGCTGTATATGTATGGTGCTAGTGTTATTAAGACGGTATATGTATGGTGCTAGTCTTATTAAAACTGTATATATATGGTGCTAGTGGTATTATGGCTGTATATGTATGGTGCTAGTGTTATTATGGCTGTATATGTTAGGTGCCAGTGTATTGTATGGTGCTAGTGTTATTATGTCTGTATATGTATGGTGCTAGTGTTATGTATGATACTAGTGTTATTAAGACTGTATATGTATTGTGCTAGTGTTGTTTTGGTTGTATATGTATGGTTTTAGTGTTATTATGGCTGTATATGTATTGTTTTAGTGTTATTATAGCTGTATATATATGGTGCTTGTGTCATGTATGGTATTAGTGTGATTAAGACTGTATATGTATGGTGCTAGTGTTATTATTGTGTATATATATGGTGCTATTTTTATGTATGAAGCTAGTTTTATTATGGCTGTATATGAATGGTCCTAGTGTTATGTGTGGTGCTAGTGTAATTATGGCTGTGTATGTATTGTGCTAGTGTTATGTATGATGCTAGTGTTATTAAGACTGTATATGTATGGTGCTAGTGTTATTAAGACTGTATATGTATGGTGCTAGTGGTATTATGGCTGTATATGTATGGTGCTAGTGTTATTATGGCTGTATATGTATGGTGCTAGTGTTATTATGGCTGTATATGTATGGTGCTAGTGTTATGTATGGTTTTAGTGTTATTATGGCTGTTTATATATGGTGCTCGTGTTATGCATGATGCTAGTGTTATTATCGCTGTATTTGAATGGTGCTAGGGTTATTATGGCTGTTTATGTATGGTGCTAGTGTTATTAATACTGTTTATGTATGGTGCTAGTGGTATAATGGCTGTATATGTATGGTGCTAGTGTTATTATGGCTGTATATGTATGGTGCTAGTGTTATGTATGGTTTTAATGTTATTATGGCTGTATATGTATGGTGCTAATGTTATGCATGATGCTAGTGTTATTAAGACTGTATATGCATGGTGGTAGTGTTATTATGGCTGTATATGTATGGTTCTAGTGTTATTTATGGTGCTAGTGTTATTAAGTGTGTATATGTATGGTGCTAGTGTTATTATTGCTGTTTATGTATGGTGCTAGTGTTATCATGGCTGTATATATATAGTGCTAGTGTTATGTATGGTGCCAGTGTTATTAAGACTGTATTTGTATTGTGCTAGTGTTATTATGGCTGTTTATGAATGGCGCTAGTGTTATTATGGCTGTTTATGTATGGTGCTAGTGTTATTAAGACTGTATATATGGTGCTAGTGGTATTATGGCTGTATATGTATGGTGCTAGTGTTATTATGGCTGTATATGTAAGGTGCTAGTGTAATGTATGGTGCTAGTGTTATTATGGCTGTATATGTATGGTGCTAGTGTTATATATGATACTAGTATTATTAAGACTGTATATGTATTGTGCTACTGTTGTTTTGGTTGTATATGTATGGTTTTAATGTTATTATGGCTGTATATGTATTGTTGTAGTGTTATTATAGCTGTATATATATGTCGCTTGTGTTATGCATGATATTAGTGTTATTAAGACTGTATATGTATGGTGCTAGTGTTATTATTGTGTATATATATGGTGCTATTTTTATGTATGAAGCTAGTTTTATTATGGCTGTATATGAATGGTGCTAGTGTTATGTGTGGTGCTAGTGTTATTATGGCTGTATATGTATGGTGCTAGTGTTATTATGGCTGTATATGTATGGTGCTAGTGTTATGTATGGTTTTAGTGTTATTATGGCTGTTTATATATGGTGCTCGTGTTATGCATGATGCTAGTGTTATTATCGCTGTATTTGAATGGTGCTAGGGTTATTATGGCTGTTTATGTATGGTGCTAGTGTTATTAAGACTGTTTATGTATGGTGCTAGTGGTATTATGGCTGTATATGTATGGTGCTAGTGTTATTATGGCTGTATATGTATGGTGCTTGTGTTATGTATGATGCTAGTGTTATTAAGACTGTATATGCATGGTGGTAGTGTTATTATGGCTGTATATGTATGGTGCTAGTGTTATTTATGGTGCTTGTGTTATTAAGTGTGTATATGTATGGTTTTAATGTTATTATGGCTGTATATGTATGGTGCTTGTGTTATGTATGATGCTAGTGTTATTAAGACTGTATATGCATGGTGGTAGTGTTATTATGGCTGTATATGTATGGTGCTAGTGTTATTTATGGTGCTAGTGTTATTAAGTGTGTATATGTATGGTGCTAGTGTTATTATGGCTCTTTATGTATGGTGCTAGTGTTATTATGGCTGTATATATATGGTGCTAGTGTTATGTATGGTGCCAGTGTTATTAAGACTGTATTTGTATTGTGCTAGTGTTATTATGGCTGTATATGAATGGTGTTAGTGTTATTATGGCTGTATATGTATGGTGTTAGTGTTATTAAGACTGTATATGTATGGTGCTAGTGTTATTATGGCTGTATATATATGGTGCTAGTGATATGTGTGGCGCTAGTGTTATCATCGCTGTATATGTATGGTGCTAGTGTTATTATGGCTGTTTATGTATGGTGCTAGTGTTATTTAGACTGTATATGCATGGTGCTAGTCGTATTATGGCTGAATATGTATGGTGCTAGTGTTATTATGGCTGTATATGTATGGTGCTAGTGTTATGTATGGTTTTAATGTTATTATGGCTGTATATGTATGGTGCTAGTGTTATGTATGATGCTAGTGTTATTAAGACTGTATATGCATGGTGGTAGTGTTATTATGGCTGTATACGTATGGTGCTAGTGTTATTTATGGTGCTAGTGTTATTAAGTGTGTATATGTATGGTGCTAGTGTTATTATGGCTGTTTATGTATGGTGCTAGTGTTATTATGGCTGTATATATATGGTGCTAGTGTTATGTATGGTGCCAGTGTTATTAAGACTGTATTTGTATTGTGCTAGTGTTATTATGGCTGTTTATGAATGGTGCTAGTTTTATTATGGCTGTTTATGTATGGTGCTAGTGTTATTAAGACTGTATATGTATGGTGCTAGTGGTATTATGGCTGTATATGTATGGTGCTAGTGTTATTATGGCTGTATATGTATGGTGCTAGTGTTATAATGGCTGTATATATATGGTGCTAGTGATATGTGTGGCGCTAGTGTTATCATCGCTGTATATGTATGGTGCTAGTGTTATTATGGCTGTTTATGTATGGTGCTAGTGTTATTTAGACTGTATATGCATGGTGCTAGTCGTATTATGGCTGAATATGTATGGTGCTAGTGTTATTATGGCTGTATATGTATGGTGCTAGTGTTAATATGGCTGTATATGTATGGTGCTTGTGTTATGTATGGTTTTAGTGTTATTATGGCTGTATATGTATGGTGCTAGTGTTGTTATGGTTGTATATGTATGGTTTAAGTTTTATTATTGCTGTATATTAATGGTGCTGATGTTGTGTATGGTGTAAGCGTAATTAAGACTGTATATATCTGGTGCTGGTGTTATTATGGTGTATATATATGGTGTTAGTGTTATGTATGGCGCTAGTGTTATTATCGCTGTGTATGTATGGTGCTAGTGTTATGTATGGTGCTAGTGTTATTAAGACTGTATATTCATGGTGCTAGTGTTTATATGTTTTTTGTAATTTTGTTAATTAGATTATGATTAATTTCAGGTTTTTTAAAATTTTATTAGTCATTGATGCGCAGCTCTAGAATACGCTGGCATCATTTTACTTTGAGTTCACATTTCATCTTGTCCCAAAACGACATGCGCACTATGATTTTATTTTAAATTTTCGCTGTAACCAAATCATGTTTTATGCAAATAAGAATAAAGTTTGTGAAAATCTTAATGCATTCCTATTTGATTTTTTTTTTATTTGAGAAGTCCTCATCCTTGGGATTCTTATTTCAATAGTATGTTGATTTTACTTTATCATTTTTACATTGCGCTGCATATGTCGAAATTATGAACAAGTATACTTTAATTAATACAAAATTTGAAATCGAAAATTTAATTTAATGTAAATTATTTGAATCCTTTGTGGCACAAACAACTCCCTGTGTCTTCGATTTACTGAATGCCACTTGTCTATGCTATTTAGGGACAATAACCCTTGTATATCCTACATGTATTTAAGAATCAATTTGGTGCTAGTGTCTCACAGGTCACACAAACATGGTGCATTTAATTTTAATTCTTTATCTCATTTTCAAAAACTTGTTTTGAAATATATGCAAAAGAGATTGTGGAAATCAGGATTGTTTATTGAGTATTATGATAAGTATTATAAGTCTTTCTACAGTCGTTCATTCAGTAAAACAAACATATACATGTATACTGTCATCTTTTCAAACTATTAAAAAGTAATTAAACTTAATGATACCACTAGTTGGCATTCAGTCAAGATGGCAAGTAAAGTGGCAGACAATGATAAACCTAGTTTATCGGTTGTGAAACTATGATTAGCTTATTTTTTTTTATTTAACGTGACATATATACCCCCCCCCCCCCACACCTCCCGAGATGTCAAGATCGAGGGCTTGTATGATGATTTAATGATATACAGCGACCTCAGCTAATATAGGATGCGATATAAAAATTGCCATGTAGTAATCCAAAAATATTTCATTCATAGTATACGAAATATTTTACCTGTATACTTTACTGTATAGTTACAAATCATTTTTGTTCTGCTTGCAACATTTCCCGGTGAAACCGACATGTCAAACTGAGATACACAGGTACACCAATACTTTCCTTTTCAATGAAAAAAATATTCGCTTAATTATAAGTTGATATATTTATATATATATATCAGCGGTGAATTCATGGCATTAATGCACGGATGTCTAGTAAGGCAAATCAGGGACGTATATACGTCCCTGGGCAAATGAAAGCGGAAAGTAAACAGAATTTTGGCGCATGCGCAGTGAAGATGGTGCTTAGGCTGGTGCTAAAATAGTAATATAGAAGACTACATGAAATGTCGTCTGGGTCGAAGAAAAGACGCACGGAGTCAGAGGGAGACGTGGAAAAGGAGTTGTTAGATGCCTTGATTCAAATTTGTGCTGACATGAATGATTCAAGTATTATCCTTACTCCGTTAAAAATAGAATGCTGTAACGCAACATCGTCGCATGCTGCATCGTTTTCCAAGGCATTTTGTGATACAAAACCCTACGATACTCGTGTCTTATTTGGCGATGTGTTCCGAAATGGCATATCGATTTTAAGAGATTTTGAAGTGAGTAAAAAGATTCCTAAGGAAAAACAAACGCTTTTTGTCTTTAATAAACTGATGGATCTTCTAAAAGGCGGTAAGTTACGTTAAATTTTCAAAATCATGTCCATTTTGCAAGTACTCTTACATGTATACCATGTTTACTTTTAAAATAATAAAATAATATATGTGTCCATCTTTCCGCATGGGTGTTTAAAAAAAAAGTTCGAAATAATATGCATCCCTGAAGTTGGGTTTAAAGAAAGTGTTTCTGTATTGAAAATGATATATTTTATTCAAAGCACGGTTATAATTGCCTCCTTCTTTGGACTCTTAACTTTCGATTCCTATCATCAGTGCAAGTGGACAACAGCTGCAGCTAATAAAAAAAGCGTTCTTTATACTTATGTACGTATATATCTCAATTTAGATATAGAGGCGTATTCGTGCTATACTGACGCTAGATAAAATGTTCTATCGTTAAAATGACAGATGTCCTTCGGACCCGATTTAACGATAGAATTCATCCCATATGCTCGCTTCGTAGCAAATAAAAAATTATATCGTGCGGTATCTCGCCTAAATTTTCATATAATTGGTCTCAATTACCTACAATGTTGCTCCTTTATAATCCCATTTTACAACTTAAACTGTTTTTGCAACGAAATCGCTGCAACTTTTAACATCACATTTGAAAATTCGCTGTTACAGTCACCATGTTAACGATAAAACCCCACACATTGAGAGTGCGATTTCCGACAAAATGGCAGGCAAATTCAAACATGTATATTAACAAAATGCCTTGGTACGACCGATTAAATGGATATTTTGTGGACTTAACTACATATGCATGTTCAAAAAGGTTTGTTATGTATAAAAATGTGTTTTTACCCTGCATATTATTTTTAACGGAATTAAAATTGACGCGTAGCAGATCCGCTTCGCGGCTGCTACATTGCAAGTATATGGGACGAATTCTTACTGTGACCTGAGCGTAGCCTGGTCACGGTAAGATTATTCTTTCTAGTCGCATGCCAGTACTGGTTGGGCACAGTTACCCTATTGAGGAATGATTACGCTAAACGGGAACTATGCCCCCTAAAAACTTCAGTAACAAAAAACTCCCGCATTAATGAGGAATTTACTTGATGTATGCCAAATGAATAAAAAAATCCCACTTAAATAAAAAATTCAATGTGGTGCAAAAGTACTAATACAACTGACCTTCATGGCCTTAACTCTTTGCCCCTTACGCCGTTTGTGACATTATAGCAGCTTTACGTCAAGTGCTGTTGTATGACTTTATCCTTTTCCCCCCAGCGCACTTGCGATAACTTGTTGAAAAACATGATTTTTAACAGTAATGTTTTCATTTATATATATGGCGCATTCAGTTGTTACAATAATATGGATATGAATGTAATATGTATGTTTGATTTTTATCTTTTATAAAATCATGAAATTACCATCGAATTGTGTATTATTGTATTTTACAATTCATTCAATACACATATAAAAGCTTTAGATATTTCGTCAACAATAGGTAAAATTAAACACCAAAAAATTATACATAAAAAAATCCATCACAATAAAGCATGACTCAATAAAATCTAAACTTATCTTTATTATATATAATATATAATACCTTGTAATATTAATACCTTGTAACATTTTAGCAAAACTGTTTTTAAAATGAGTTAAGCTGGACCCCGTGACATCGAAATCCCCAAAATTAAAAAAAGAATCAATTTCAATCATTCACAACTTATAAATCACATATAATGTAATTGTGCACATCGTGTCTATTACAAAACATACACTAGACAAATTCACAAAACTGCACAAAAAGCTTTGATCGATCAAGACATTGTGTAAATGTTTAATCATACCTAATCACGCAGGACAGTTAAGGTGGCAGGGGACAGTTTTTTTGATACAATTCATTGTAGCCAAGGGATGCATGTCTTCGGAACTCTGTAACTAGAATTTCCTCAGTTCCCATTCAGCACAAATACCTTTAATTCACTCTTTATAAGGCCAATCACCAATTTCTGAAGAAAATTACTAATCAAAACCTGTAAAATTCTCTACACACTGGTTTTTATGAGATTTTGACCCTTTCATCTTTTGCTAATTTTTCATGATTTTTCAGCTTTTTAGACCTCCCCCAGCTAATTCCCTGCAGAGGGTTGACCTTCCGTACCGCGTGCATGTTGCACTATCACATGTCACAAACTTACCGGTGTTTAGTTTTCAATGTCCCATCCACCTACTTTTCGTGTTATTTTACCTCCCGTCTGTAACTTGCAATTTCACTGTGTAAAGTCAGCACAACAGTCATAGCCGCAGGTTTCGCATTTTACTTCTGATTCTCATGTACCTAACATAAGGGGCCTACATATTGCATATCAATTTCAACAATAGACACCCCTCTAACTAATGATAATCATTAAAAATCATTTCATGAATTTTAGCAACACTCATAAGCCTTCAAGTACAGCAACTCTCAATTTTACAAAAATATTGACGGGTACTTTATTCGAAACTGTCCCTTGCTACCTTTAACATACACTAACATTCTCTGAAAAGTCATTTTGTCTTAAAATTAAAAAGCTTATGCTATTCTGAAAAAAAGTACACCACATTTTGCCAATTCCATTGAGGTTTAATAAAAATATGGCCATTTAAGTGAACCCACCATTTCCACTTTCCTCTGTTTAACACAGATTCACAGGGCTCTCCATAAATAAAGCATCTTTACCTAATCTTTTAGAGGTCAACTGTTGTTCAACCTCCTTAAATAAGAAACCTTATTCAATACTACATACATCTGCTTGATATTATTAGGATAAAAGCATCACATCACTTAGGAATCCCTTTACATGTATACCCTCCCCCTATCTTTTGATTTTCACATGAAGCATTAGTTTGAACACTTTAACCTAATATTATGAAACTTGTGGCAGTTTCCTTGAGTCATTTCTGACACATAATTGAAAACAACCATCACTGATATCTAAAATTGATTTTTTTTTGGTAAATGGATGATTTGTAGCATTTTTATTCACAAAAAGTCATGTCGCCCTACATGTGATTTCTTGTTTTCATGAAAAACTACGCTTATAATCATATTTAGTGGATATCTTATATAGTCTGGTTTCTAGTCTCCTTTTAACTTTGCTAAATTAGTAAGACCTACAAGTGTGATGTGTGCATTTAATTAAAATGAAATTCAAACACACCCGGGTACCTGGGGACGGATGAGAATTCTATGAAAAATGTTCAAATTTTACATGTTTTTCTACATTTTTGATGCATATATACAATAAAAGGGTAAAAATATGTTGTTTTTTGTTCATTTCAAGAGTAATTATCAAAGCAGATGTTATTTCAAGGTCAAATGTACATTTACATAGCCTACATGTAATGGTAATGGAGTCCATTGGAAAGAAGGGGTGGCTTTTTCAATTCTGTAAATACATCTAAAATACCATTTTTTGATAGGAAGGAGCAAAAACTTCAGTTTTTTGACATATTGTATACTTTGATAACTGCATTTGTCTACATGTAAAGTTCATTTGAAATAAAAATATGCTGTTTTAAAAAAATTGGGTGATATAAGTCAGGTGGATTAATGTTATTTCATAAAATCAGACAGCAAAATGGCTGCAAATTCATAAATTTAATGATTTAATTGATAAAAACTGTTTTAAAGTATTTATTCTTATCTCAGTAATTAACTTAAGCCTATTAATTGTCATCAGGATAGGAAATGCCTACTCTCTAAGCCAATTTACTCTAGTGGTGGTCATTCTACACATTGAAGAGGGAGTTACTCCCCTTGAATATTTTGGCTAATAAATCATGTCATGACATCTACAGCCAAGAAAATCATCCATTTTCACAAAATGTATTACTTATGGTACAAAATCCACTCAAAATGAAACTCAAAGGAGAAATATGAAAATACCATGTAGTCTTGAAGGTGGCAGGGGACAGTTTTTTTGATACAATTCATTGTAGCCAAGGGATGCATGTCTTCGGAACTCTGTAACTAGAATTTCCTCAGTTCCCATTCAGCACAAATACCTTTAATTCACTCTTTATAAGGCCAATCACCAATTTCTGAAGAAAATTACTAATCAAAACCTGTAAAATTCTCTACACACTGGTTTTTATGAGATTTTGACCCTTTCATCTTTTGCTAATTTTTCATGATTTTTCAGCTTTTTAGACCTCCCCCAGCTAATTCCCTGCAGAGGGTTGACCTTCCGTACCGCGTGCATGTTGCACTATCACATGTCACAAACTTACCGGTGTTTAGTTTTCAATGTCCCATCCACCTACTTTTCGTGTTATTTTACCTCCCGTCTGTAACTTGCAATTTCACTGTGTAAAGTCAGCACAACAGTCATAGCCGCAGGTTTCGCATTTTACTTCTGATTCTCATGTACCTAACATAAGGGGCCTACATATTGCATATCAATTTCAACAATAGACACCCCTCTAACTAATGATAATCATTAAAAATCATTTCATGAATTTTAGCAACACTCATAAGCCTTCAAGTACAGCAACTCTCAATTTTACAAAAATATTGACGGGTACTTTATTCGAAACTGTCCCTTGCTACCTAAGGCAACATTTTGCTTTCAAACAGCAGTTAAAGGAGGTCGTTTGGTTTTTATTTATTTCTGCATTATGAATCGTTCTAAACTATTTCGAGTGTTTTTGTAAAAATATGGGTCATCTTAACTTGACCATGTCTAAATTTGACAGTCACGGGGGCGCCTTTTAGACAAAAACTGTCAATGCTAAATTGAGACAAAAAGTTCAAGGGCAAGGCAAAGAAAGTTTTGAGTAAGTAATATGGCAACGTATTCAAAATTATCTATACATCATAGAAATCAATGTTCATTCAGTTGTAAAGTTCAATAGTTATGTAAATTTCTTAAAAAACTGGCTACTTGTTCCTAAAATAGTGAAATTTTGTATATTTTGATTAAAATTACATAGTAAACCTTCATCTCTCAACAAATGAGCATCAGTTTTCATTAAGAACTCGTAAAACGGAAGAAAATCATACCAAGTTTAATAATATCTATAGTCGCATTGCACTTGAACTTTTGCATTTAAATTCTCAATCTGGAAGGTCTGTCAAATCAATACACATTTCAAACGCACAAGTGATCCCAAAAGGGGAGGGAACTCTTTAAGCAATAACTCTTCTGATATAGGCGCGATCTCATTTTTTCACCTTATCCAAATTAATTTTAAGACATATTTCAACAGTTAATTATGTAAATGGTTATTTAAACATAGTTTTTTCTGTTTTATTAGCTCATCTGAGCTGAAAGCTCAAGTGAACTTTTCTGATCACATTTTGTCTGTCATCCGTCTGTCTACCGTCCGTCTGTCTGTCCGTAAACTTTTTACATTTTCAACATCTTCTCAAGAACCACTGAGCCAATTTCATTCAAACTTAACACAAAGCATCCCTAGCCTAAGGGGATTCAAAGTTGTGAAAATTAAGGACCAGGCCCTCTTACAAGGGGAGATAATTAAGAATTAATGAAAATTTTCTTGAGAAGAAATTTTCAAAAATCTTCTTCTCAAGAACCATTTGGCCAGGAAAGCTGAAACTTGTGTGGAAGCATCCTCAGGTAGTGTAGAATCAAAGTTGTAAAAATCATGACCCCTCGGGGGTAGGATGGGGCCACAATGGAGGGTCGACTTTTTACATAGGAATATATTGAGTAAATCTTTCAAAATCTTCTTCTAAGAAACCGTTAGGCCAGGAAAGCTGAAACTTGTGTGGAAGCATCCTCAGGTAGTGTAGATTCAAAGTTGTAAAAATCATGACCCCCGGGGGGGGGGGGGGGGGGGGGGGCGGGGGGGGGATAGGGTGGGGCCACAATGGGTGGGGGGGGGGGGGTCAACTTTAAAAATTACATAGGAATATATAGAGTAAATCTTCTTCTCAGAAACTAATTATTAGCCATGAAAACTGGAACTTGTGTGGAAGCATTCTCAGGTAGTGTATATTTAAAGTTGTGAAAATCATTACCCCCAGGGGTAAAGTGGGGCCACAATTGGGGATCAAATTTCTACATATTAGGAATATATAGAGTAAATCTTTAAAAATCATCTTCTCAGAAACTAATAAGCCAGAAAAGCTGACACTTGTTTGGAAGCATCCTCAGGTAATGTAGATTTAAAGTTGTAAAAATCATGATTCCTGGGCGAAGAGCTGGGCCACAATGGGGGTGGAATTTTTACATCGGAATATTAGGAGTAAATCTTTAAAAATCTTCTTCTCAGAAACTAATCAGCCAGGTGATTGTTTAATAAAGTTTAGATTTTGGCTTCTGGATGATATCTGGACGATTGGGTCTTACAAGGGGTTCAGAGTTCGATGTAGGTTTATGTCCCATTTATAAACATTTTGAGAGCTGCAATGCTCAATATGTGATATTACTACAAAATCATCCTGTTAGAAAAGGGAGTAATGATAATAAACATAAGAATATCCAGTGGAAATAAATTATTTTTATTTATACAGGATCTACATGTATTATTAATACTACATTGTATTATGATTCCATTAAGCTGATTTTATCATACCTACTGTTCCTCAGGTGAGCAATGTGGCTTATGGACCTCTTGTTCTGGTGGGAATTATATTTTAAAAACTCTGTTTTACCTCCTTATATATTTTCTGCTTTATAGAGATAGGGTCCATGCAATGATAAATTTATTATTTACCCTTCCATAAAAAATGGTGAACCAGTGTGGTGCTCTGAAAGAACTATCACACTCTGCAAAAAGAATGCATGGTTTTTATTAATTAAGGAATATTGATGGGTATAGAATAAATAAAAGCATCTATTTCCACTTGGGGTCATTTGTGTTTCTTATTACTATGTTTATTATTTGTGTGTGCCAACAAAACCATAAAAAGGTATGTCAAAAGTTATTATCACAAATTAATCCTTCATGATCGATTTTTTGTAACAGATAGACGCCTCAATCTCTCTGATCCTCTGAAATTTCGGTCCATGTCAGGAACTGAACGGACAGTACTTGTGGCCAATCATCTGTTGGGAAAATTAGCAACATCTTCCTGCTATCTGGTTGACAAAAATTGTAATGGAAAAAAAGGGGATCAATGTTTTTGTGGAGAAGATTCTTGTACAATGACAGGAACCTATGGTGATACCAGTATAGGTGAGGTTATAATTATATCTGTATCATTTTTAGCCATTAGAATTTTTTTTTTTAAATGGTGTTCTTTTTAAGGATGAAAAGTTTATAATGTGTTTGAGTTACTAAATATATATATAAATCAATACAAAAATAACATGAAAATTTAATCAGAGTTTAAGTAGTGACCATTACAAAAAATGTGTGCATTACTTTTCTTTTTCAATTGAAAAAAATGTGGAAAAGCGTTCTTGTAAGAGAAAAAATAATTAAAAAAAATTCTGGAATAGATTTCTATCCAAATTAAAATATAATACTTACATGATGATTTTGAAGTAATATCATTTAAAAAATCATTGAATTTGTGTTTTTGGGGGCACATGTCAAAGTGTGATGACATTATTTTTCTTCAATTGTTTATGAAAAGTACTGTGCAAATTCTAAGAAAAAGGCTTTGTACATCATTTCTTAAGCTTTGTCCATACTAAAGGTATGCTTAATTAGCTTAAGTGATTTTTAAGCGCTAATCGTACGCAGTAAGCAAAGTGCTTATTATACCCCCGCAAACGAAGTTTAGGGGGGTATATTGGTTTCACCCTGTCCGTCTGTCCGTCTGTCTGTCCGTCCGTCTGTCCGTCTGTCTGTCCGTCCGTCTGTCTGTAGACGCAACTTTGTCCCCCCTATAGAATTTTTTATTACTGCATGGAACAGTTTGAAAATTTGTACATATGTTGAACACTATCTGAAGATGTGCACCTGCAATTTTTTTTTTAGATCAGACACGATTTAATGATTTTATGACAGTTTTCATTTTCCTTATTCTATATATTGTATACTAATGTTGAAAAGTAAGGGAGGTAATCCTTACAGATTTTATTAATTAATTAATAGAAAACACTCTAAAATATATTTATATAAATACATCCAGATGGAGATTTTTTGTCTTTATGTCTTAATTAATAAAAAAAAAATATTTTTTTATAAGTATTCTATCAACTGACAATGCAAAGTTGTTGTTTGTCAGTGATAAATTCTTAGGAGCTAATAAGAACATCAAAGACA
Organism: Magallana gigas; assembly: GCF_963853765.1. Classification (NCBI taxonomy): domain Eukaryota; kingdom Metazoa; phylum Mollusca; class Bivalvia; order Ostreida; family Ostreidae; genus Magallana; species Magallana gigas. The sequence continues at coordinate 27,438,908 of NC_088856.1, forward strand.
AGTGTGGCTGAATTCATTTGTCCCAAGGGAGCCATTATCTGAGCCATGGTTCAGATCGAGCATGTGTTTAGGGGAAATTGATAATCTGTAAAATGGGTGATGGTTTTGGGGCTATTATAAAACTGTTTCATGTAAACAAAAAGTTCTATCATTATAAGGAAATAAATAATTATATCATTTTTAATAAAGAAGTTAAACTATTTGAGGTTGTTTAAATTTATTTGTCAAGTAAGTTGATGAAGTGACCCTATTGGGCATTAATTTAAATGAAATTCAAAATTACTGATATGATTGTAGTGTTTTGGCAATTTTAAAATTGTTTGTAATATTAAATTTTCTTTTTTACATATTTTTACATAGTATGGTAATTATGGTAATGTTTTGGGAGTTTATTAAATTTAACAAGCTCATCAAAGAAAATCATAGTCCTATGGGATCAATTTTCTGATATGGAGTTCCATTGTGCCATAGGAGAAAGTGGGGAAAATTTGAAACAACTAATTGCATGTGTCAAGACTCTTATTAGAAAGATATTGAAAGTTTTATCAACAGATGAGCATTGCTTGGATACCGGTATTTTCATTTACTGCAAAGGGAGGGGTTATTGTCATTTTGTTGGTTTTTCTTTAAATCAATTAAATTTTAAAAAAAAATATATCATCAGATACATACATTTGTAAATGTATTACTGTTATAGATATGTATTTACAGTGAAATTCTGACAATTCTGATTTTAATTTTTCTTTGTTAACTAATTTTTTTTTTTACAATTCTAGAATTTTTTTTTGTATGTGTTCCAAACCTTTATTTTTGTCCCATTTGAAATTAGCCTTGCGGGGGTATTAGTCCCATTAGGACAGTTCTAGTTGGCATTGCTTTTCGGGGATGCCACTTCCGAATAAGTGCCACCTATAATCATCTAAAAATAATCTGATGACTCAAAATCTAATAATAGAATGCAAAGAAGTACTCGGCTTCGGTATCGGTGTAAAGGCAAATGTAGCAGCACACAAATTATCACAATATTTTTTAGCTCACCTGAGCTGATCATGAAACCCAGGGGTACGGTGAAGCAACAATTGGGGGTCAAATTTTTTACAAAGGAATGTATAGAGAAATATCTTTAAAAATCTTCTTCTCTAGAACCAATTGGCCAGAAAAGCTGGAACTTGCGTTGAAGCATCCTCAGATAGTGTAGATTCAAGTTTATTCAAATCATGATCCCCAGGGGGTATAGTGGGGCTACAATTGGGGGTCAAATTTTTTGCATAGGAATATATAGAGAAATATCTTTAAAAATCTTCTTCTCAAGAACCAATTGGCCAGAAAAGCTGTAAGGAAGCATCCTCAGTGTAAATTCAAGTTTGTTCAAATCATGATCCCCTGGTGTTCAATGGGGCCACAATTTGGGGGTCAAGTTTTTACATAAGAATGTAAAGAGAAATATCTTAGTTTTGAAAATCAATTGAGCAGAAAGCTGTTACTTGAGTGAAAGCGTTCTCAGGTAGTGTTATATATATAGAGATAAATCTTAAAAAATGAAATAAAAAAGTATGAAACTATATAGGTGGGGGATCAAATTTTTACATTGGAAATAAATTTGATCATTCTCAAAAATATTAAGTATATTGTATTACTAATATGCAATCATATTGACATTTGTTGATTCTCAGTTGTTTAGACTGTGGACCTGGATAATTATTGGGCCACATGTAAGGTTCAAAGTTTGATGTAGGTTTATATTTAGCTGATTTTATTATGTCTAGTGTTGTTCAGGTGAGCAATGTGGCCCATGGGCCTCTTGTTTTCTTAAACATCAAAGATTTAAAATAAGAGAATATTTATCAGTGCATTTAAAAGGTCAAAGAGCATACGTAGTTGTGTAAACAGCATGTTGCGATGGGGTTTCATTCATAAGTACACAGGCTGTGATGTCGGTAAAATAGGCTAGCTTAACATTCAATAGACATAAAGTAGATATCTATAACATAGCGGCTATGCACGCATCACGGTTATTGAATGCAGTTCTGGATATTGTTTGCAGTTCAATTTATACAAAAAAAGCAATATCTTGGCTATATATATGACGTATGTTAACTTTTCAATTTATTCATAATTACACATGTAGTATAATGCTATTATTTTTTGCTCTTGTAGGGACAGCTTATCGCTTTTCAGGACCTTCAATACTTTGATTATTAATAACAACAAATTTTTAGTATTTTCTTCACTTGGATTTTGTTATTATTTTTTCATATTTTGCAAATTAGATACGCAATATATTTCAGCCAATGTACTTGTCCTTAAATAAATGTCATTCCTGTTACCAGGTTGTAAAATAAAGAATAAATTGATTACAATATAATCAAACTCTTCTAAATTATACAAAAATAGTCCACTTTATTCATTAAGTTTGATGGTAGGGAAAATATAACCCGTTCACATCAAATAAATGAAAAAAATTTCTCTCAGAGGAATCACTGCATGGTTATCTTCCCCAAGTGTCAATACTGTTACCAATGTAACTCCCTAAATAAACAAGAAATTTACTTCTTTTAACTTTCAAAGTTTATCAATAGAATACCTCTCTAGTATCCATTTAGAATCAATATCAGCAGTAGTTGTCTATATAATTTACTGTACAATATATAGTGATTTTGTCATTTCTGTTACTGTAACAGGAAGGACACAAACAGTAATGACATGATGGGATAGTTTGACATTATTTGTGTGCAAATAACTTGTTTTAAGCACATCAAGTATGTTTGATAACGTTAGACACATCAAATATAGATATTGAATTTAGAAGCAATCATATTATTCAATAAGCTTATCATAAACACTTCTGTGATTGGTAACAGGAATTACAAGTAACAGCAATGACATTTCATTATGTATAATGTATAATATAGGTATATATGGTAATTAGAATAAAATATCATATATAATTGCCATCATATATACATTTGGGTATACAAATCATAAAAACGGTTTAAAGAAATGATTTATGTAAAGAAAGTTGATTCAGGTGTCAGGTCCTCATCCGTCGGCAGACGTGGTGCCGGGTGGCAATTATTTTTACACTATGGAAAATGTAAATATATAATTATATGATCTCTATCAAAAATCAAAATTAAAAAAGCCCCACTAAAAACCCCACAAATTATCTAAGGCAAGTATCAAAGTTTATACTGAAATAGCTATAGTACACACATTACAGATGTTTGATCCACCTGTAATGTTGTAAATTTTGAATTTACCAGGTGGCATTAAAAACAAAATTTACAACATGACAACTTAATTCATGTTGTAAATTTTGTATTTACTGCCTCCCGGTAAATTCAAAATATACAACATGACACACCTCTTAATTTATCACGGGAAAACTAGCGCAAGATCACTGTGGCATCACACGTTCAAATCTATATTCATTTATTTACGGGCTAATATTGTATTCGGCGCGCTCGCGCAACAGATTTTGTTTGAAAATTAAATTATCGATTATACGATTTTATTATCATCGGGCACGTGTTTCACTCAGCCCAAATGAGTAGTGAACAATACACAAAGTAATAAATACTTCGATATCTGTGAATTTATATGATTTAATTGAGGCACTTACTATGAGAAAAAAGAGACGATAAATGAATAAGAGAAAGAAATCTAAAACTGTTTTGATACAAAAGGTGTGTACAATACAATTAAAAGTTTTTTCATCAAACTTCATGTTATTTCCATACAATGCTATATATAGGACTAAAATCAGCTTTATTGTAACGTCGAGAGCATTTGGGGGGGGGGGGGGGGGGGGGAGGGGGGGGTCACAGCCGCTAACTGATGTTAAACATATTTCTTGCAAATAAGTTGCATTTATTATTATAGTACAGAAAATTATCATATTATTTAAGTAAATATTTTAACGTCAGACATCTTTGCCACGAACCACCATACACGCAAATAAATCGAATGCTGGATACTATTCATTTATCATGTAATAGGGTACAGGTTCTGGAGAGGGAAACATGTATTATTTGGTTATACTGTGCGGGTGCCAGACTGATAACAAAAGAAAGGAACAGTGAAATCATGGGCATGTTGATACCCACGGGTGGTCGCGTCTTTTACTAATATCCTATAAGCGTGATAAGTAAATAACGCGATAACCCGTGGATATCCGATTATGCAATGAAATTGAAGTTATCAGGCGTCGTCGACCCCAACCCCCACCCCCAGATTAGGCTGCTGAACATTTGGGAATTTTTTTAACTTGATTCTTCATCACCCAAACCCCCAATGCTACGGGTCTGAATACCGTGTATCAATATTTATTTTTAAATTGGCAAGAAGTTATTACTTGATAATTAACAATATCGGGATTAGGTGCTGGAGAAATTGAACTTGTAGAAAATGTCTGTACAAGTCATGTGCCTTCTAGATCTGGTCACAAACCATATAATATTAATTACTCAGACAATCGATGCTTAGCCCTTTATAAACATTCACATTAAGGACAGTATGGACAAATCTTGCAGCAATATCACTTAACTATGCATGTAAAACATATTGGACGTCCAATACCCCGTCTCAAATAATGTTTAGACCAGTTGGGCTATTGGCTCAACAAGTCCAATTTCAAGACGATTATATATCCTTATTATTGACATATACGGACAGTATGTGTTTGTGAAACGATACCCTGTAAAGCATTGTATGGCCAAGATTAGTCTTACAAGAGTAGGCTAGAATCCAGGATCAATGTTGTATTAAACATTTAAAATATTACATGGTGATGTTCACTGAATTGAAATAAAAACTCTAACCCCTCAAAGTTATAGCAAAATAGAACAAAATCCAAGGTGAAATCATGAAATACAAATGAAATACAAAAAATTGGTTTGCGACGCTAGAGAATAAATCTGCGATGTTCGTGTATGAAAGCTCAACCACCCACCGTGAAAGCTTTTGTTTCAACTGAGACAATGTAATTACTATCGGGCTCGATATTTCTAGTCATTAATATAAGCGATAATGCTTTTAAATAAATAAAATTCGACGTCATTTGAATGTTTAACTATGGGAAGATTTTAGTTGGAATTAAAGAGATGAGATTGACGCGCGGGCGCACTGACGCGCTGAATACAATTAGCCTATTTACGTATCTCGACTCAATACGAAGGAATGCGCTATTTAAAACGTGTCTTCAAATCTCAAGGCACCGTTAATTACGAGTTAAATGTTAGCCATTTTTGGGCATAGCAAGGTGAACGCACTTTGAGTGCACGGTGAGCGCACAATGAACACAAAGAAAAATTTGAAAGTAGAACGTTTCAGAGACTGTATGATGTCCATGAAGCCCTCAACCAAAATTGTAAAATTCATAGCTGGTTCAGGGGTTTAGGCCCTAAGGTGAGAACAATGTGGCCAATTATGAAAATGTGTATATCTTCTCTACTCCCATATGTAAAGCAGGGTAGGGAATAAATAATTAGAGATTTTTCTGACTCTTGCCTTCCCCCTCCCCAATTTATGAATTGATATTTGCAAACGTCAATCAAAGCGGGGGAGGAGTCTCAGATAAGGGTTTAGACTCAAACTTAACATGCAAACATGAGACTCCCTGACAAGTCCATTCAAGGGTGAAGGTACTCAAGTGACCATCAAAGCATGTTGGTCTATTTTTTCCTGTCGAAGTAATTCATTTCTATTCTTAGTCTTTTCTCTGCCACTTGCTCTGTTGACAGAATATGGCATATTTGAAAGAATGACAATCAGTTAGATTACCTATTGGTAACTTCCTTTCTTTGATTCTTGCTGACACCAACTTCATGTAAGTTTTCAGCTATATATTATCATTCTCTCACCAGAGGTCATGCTACACAAGTTTCGCTTACACCTCTGTTAACGCCGGAAAAATAGTCTGTCACATGATCAAAACAAGCATGGCGAGCACATGGCATTGTTGATTCGTTTCTTCTGTACAATCAGCTTGAAGAGTCATCGACGGGCGAAGACTTTGAGGACACGTTTAAAAACATCACATGAGATGACATTGCTGCTGATTAATGTAAAATCATCGATAAATCGGTAGCGTACAGAAACTGATTTTTCAAACATCTGTCAAACTAGATCATGTGATCATATTTTAATTTTTATCTCTGCAAAATAGTTCTTCCAGTAACGTTGAATTAAAAATAAATAAAGGCGTTAAAGATTTAAATTTAATTATTTATAATCATATTCATAGATAAAAGGAATAACTACATAGATTTTAATTACATTTTGCCCATCTTTTAAGTTTGTACAAGAATCTTGTACATCGGGCGTTCACAGAGGTGTAAGCGAAACTTGTGTAGCACGACCTCTGGTGAGAGAATGATATATTATTGCAACGAGTAACACTCTAGTGGAAAGGTAAAAACTTCTTATTTTACTACTTTTCAGGAAATCCAGAGGTGTGGCATGGAAATTTAGATATCATCATCAACAATGATTTGGCAGTGGAATCACTTGATGAGCAGCCAGATACTCCAGAGACCCCTGGTGAAAAATCTCCTGTTGAAGTGAAATTGAAGGCTTCTTTGATAGAAAACCCACAAATCATTGCACAAACCATTGTTTTTTCTTTTCTCCAGAAAAAAAGACACCCAAATCGTGATCATTTTTTAACCCCATGCATTGGAATAGGAAGTTCTGAGCTTATAGTTATGCTTTATGATTCAGAACATGATGTTTTGCTAGAGAGTTCTACTATACCCCTCTTTGAGAATGAATTGTCATGTAGGTTTTCTTACTGTGCAATTCTTGTTTGTTGGTTAACAGTTAACTACAGATATTTTTGTAGTGGTCTAACTGAAAGATACAAAATGTTCAAAAGCAACTTCTTTAACATTGCCAGAGAGATAATCAATGTGTATGAACACAAACTGCAATTTCGGAATGTCAGGAGCAGTAATTTTCCTAAGCTTATAGACCCTCCTGTTAAAGTGAAAGCTTATATTTCATCATTTATGCATGAAACCCATAAAATGCTATTCGAAAATTACGCAAAGTTGAATAAATCTGATGAAGAAAGTTCAAATGAAATAAATGAAAGTGATTCTGCAGGAAGTTGAATAGACATCTAGCCCACCTTAAAAAAATGTTTATAATGTGAACAAAACCCATTGCTTTTAATCTTTTGGAGTTTAAGGGTCCCGAAAAAAAAAGAACCCAGAGGTCCACATTTGTCATCTACCTTGATGGATTTTCCAATACTTTTAGTTCCAGTGTATTGTATGCAAATGTCCCTTAATTCGCGGCTTTTAATGATAACACGACATACGATTTTGACCAAAGTGTTGAAGAGTCCATTAAACTAGTGGCAAGTATATATCTAGGTCACTTGACTATGTATGAGTCACTCATGAACACTCAAGTTTTTTTCTGATTAAATGTATTCCTTGTTTTTAAAATTTGATGATGGGCAATTGTTTGCAATAAATAAAAAGATATTTGAAATAAACAATTTCAAACATGGCATTATTCACGTTGGAGTAAATATTATGATGATTTTTTATTAAAAATTTCAGATACATAGGAAATGTTGTGAATTATACGTTCTATATGATAGAACAAATTACACTTATGATTTTGTTTGTCATTTTCAACAACAGCTGTTCTGTGAATTTGATAAAATACCTCCAGTAATGTTGAATCCTATCATTAATGAAGTCATTTATTAAATAAGGAAAAGTTGTTAATCAGGGTTAGCAATTATTACGCCCCCTTCGAAGAAGGGAGGGCATATTGCTTTGCTGCTGTCTGTCGGTTGGTCTGTCGGTCTGTCGGTCGGTCGGTCCACCAACAGTTTCCGTTCATTTTCTTCGCAGGGGATGAACATATTGAAATGAAATTTGGTACCCAGGTTTATCATGATAATATCTAGGTCAAGTTCGATATTGGGTACGATCGAGCCATTTTCGACAGAGTTATGGCCCTTGGACGTAGAAAAATTCTAGTTTTTAGCAGTTTCCGTTCATTTTCTTCGCAGAGGATGAACATATTGAAATGAAATTTGGTACCCAGGTTTATCATGATAATATCTAGGTAACGTTTGATACTGGGTATGATAGAGCAATTTTTGACAGAGTCATGGCCCTTGAACTTAGAAAAATTCGAGTTATTTAAGTTAACGTTCATTTTTTTGTGGATGTTTCCAAGGGAGGGGGGCATAAGTGTTTCACAAACATCTCTTGTTTCTTTTGTTAAACACAGTCTATTGCTGATAGTTTAAAACGTATCTATTCTGTGCCTTTAGTATATTTAGTAGGATAAAATACTGTAAAATTTAAATATTAACAAATCGGATGATTTTGAAAAAAAAAATTATTTAAACCAATGTATCTTTGAAATAACATTGATTTGTAACCCTTAAATACATTGTATGTTCAATAATTGAAATTTTTTGATTTAAACCAGCGTGTTTGTATATAAAACTCCAAATAATGTCATGTTTTAGAACTTCAATGCCTTTTTGTTTTTAGAGTGGGGCTGTGCTCCATATATATTTTTGTCATAGTCTAAATAAGATCAACTGAAGAAAAAACGGAAAAAAAACCGAATCAATTTTAATCAACAAAAACGATGTTGACCCATTATACATATTATACATAGTATTCCAACAATTGAACGTTTTAAAGAATTGATACATGTCCGTAAATTCGTGGCCAGAGTACATGTCGAATATTTGTTGCTGTGTGAAATGTGTAAAATAGCTCAGTGGTTAAAGCACGACACTTCAGGTGAAGGTATGGAACTAAGCTTTTTAAGTTGTGGGTTCGATATTACCAACATTTAAGGCACTTTTGTCTAATCGTTTGTTAAAATATTTCAAACTGAAGCAATCGAGCTTTTGCAAATTTGTATTTTAATATTATTAAATTGATAACTGAAAAAAGGAAATGAATTTGAAATTGTATTTTACGAGTTAACCAAATAAGCATTTTCGCTATGTTATCCCCCCATTTTCTTTCTAAAGTGTTTTTTTGAAAGTTTTCGTTAGTTGTTAATCTTTTTATTGGTTGTTAAATTAGCTGGCCCATAATACTGTATTTTGTAATATTGGAGATGAAATGCATATTTATTATTTTCATCCGAGCCTCTGTTAGTCTTTTTATTGTGTACATTCATACCAGAAAAGTGTTCGCGATACCAACAGTGAATCCCCACCTCCCCCCCCCCCCTTCTCAAAAAACAAAACAAAAACAAAGCCAGAACAAACAAAAAAGTCGATTACAGTTTGACAATGACGAATTATATGTTAAGTCGACAAAATCCTAATCATTCTGAAAATAAATCTATATTGTTTTGGTGATTCTGGATATCGAACAAGGAATACAGTTTTTAATGCCTAAGAGGTGAAAATCCATTATTTTTACACAGATGTGTAATAGAACCATTTTAACAAGAGCTTGGGCTATCGGTTAAAAAACAATCTGTTTCTTGAATTAAAACAAGTTAAAATGACGCTGGTTTTGTTGATTTTAAAGAGCCTTGAATGAATGACCCAAATTGAAATTACTTTTACACAGATATATAATAGAACCATTTTAACAAGAGCTTTGACTTTTGGTAAGATGTATCAATCTATTTCTTGAATCAAACCAAGTTAAAAATGACGCTGGTTTTGTTGATTTCAAAGAGCCTTGACTGAATGGCCTACAATGGAATGGACAGGCGTACGTCACATTGCTGTTGAACATTACTACTTTAAGTCCAAGGTCTTGTAAATATGGTTTAAAATTTATGTCATATAATGTGCATTACAACATTTACAACACGGAATGTTATGGCTTTGTTAGGCTTTCAGCTCACTTTTTCTGTAGGTTCATGTCAGGTCTTATTATCTAAAAAGGTATTGTGTCCTTTAACATTACTTTCCTGATTCAGATTTTTAAACAGGAAGGTATTCTGTACAACAATTAATCTGTTTTAAAACTTATCCTATTTATTCGTCATGTCTCAATTGCAAGGAACACCCCTCGAGAAATATTTACGTTGAAGTCTTTCAAATAGTTTAAATGTTTTCTCACTTAAGTGCTTTTAGTTCCAATAATGCTTTTATTTCCACTAGATTAACTACATATGGTCGACGTGAAGGAAATTGTACGAATTTAAATCAGTTTAAAAACAAAATTCCCTTCAAAATCGCACCCTTCACCCCCCCCCCCTCCCTTCCGAAAAACAACAACCATTACCACTCGGTGTATACTTAATTACGCAACAAAAATTTCAGTTTCAACACGAAGTACTGTAAAGGCAAAGTTTATTGTTCCTTGAAACGAGGTTCTAGTTTGACAACTTCGACGATCGTACATAGAACCAGTCTGTCTTTTTGTTGGATGCAAGGACTAAGAAAGTAAGTTTTAAACCAATGCTCCGCATTCTTGTCATAATTTAACATGCAATATACATAGTAAATAGCTTGATAATCAGATTGCGTATACTAACATATATTTACTTTCAAATATTTTGATAGATAAACGAACAAACCGTTTTAGCTTTTATAATTGTCGGAAATATATCATCCGTTTTAATTAAAAGAAAGCATCACGAGCAAGTGATAATATCCTCACTCTTGACTCGTGCTCATCCTCACTCTTGCCATTTGCTTTGTCCTTTAAAATATTTGATTCAATGTCTTTAATTTCATTCTTTTTTTCTTGCATTTTTTAAAAATACTTCCAACTCACTCAATATAATCAAATCTCGATATCAAACGAAACGCCCTTTCAATGGAAATTTGCCCCCCCCCCTTCCAAATCGACATTATGATATTTTCTTCCCGATCCGTCTCATGGAAAAAATTACCTTTTGAGAATCCAAGATGACATAAAGTGTCTTTTGGAGGTATTTATTATTAACACTTTGTGACTTAACTTCTCAAACTGAGCTATATGGAATCAACTGTCCTCAATTCAGTAAAGTTCAATGTCCTTTATTTTTTTCATTGACTATATAACAAAGTCGTACATTTGAAAAAAATGGAGATGACAAATGCCCTTCGTTCTAACGTTAGATATTTATATTTATCATGATAAGTAAAAAATGACAATCGTAAAAGTAGAGAGAATAAACGAGGGATAGAAAAAAAAGTTTTAATCAGGAAACTATGGACCTCGGAGCCAAGAGTTTATAGATAACATATTAAAAAAATACTTTGAACGTATTGCTCAATTAAAATTTGGAATGAAAACAAAACACAAACACTACAAAACAATTGTAAATTCGTAATAACTTTCATTGAAAACGGATGTTGGCAATCAAGCAGCTATTAAACAACTTATATGCGGAATCAAAGTCAGGAATGACGGCTTTGATTTGGGTAAACTAATGAAATTGCTAACTTCAAAAAAATATTTTGGAACTGTAATTTTCCTGTAAACAATTAAAATTTTTCTGATAGTTATGTGTCCAAGTGTATGAAAGGGTGTGTGAGTGCCAATAAAAATTTATTTTGTTTCTCTGATTTCTTGTAATAATTTTGATGATGACAATAAAATTTGAAAACAAAAATTGCTAACTTGTGCAGTACCGATCGGACCCAACCTAACATCAAAGTAAATCCGGTTTAATTACAGTTTGCTTTTTGTTTACTCTGGGTTTCTTGGGGCTTACTCTCGGGTCTGCTTTAATAATCAAAAGTAAACCCCGGAAGTAAACCGTCTTTCTGTTAGGTTGGGAATGATCGGTATTGTACAGAGCTCCGGAATAAAAACGTATATTTTTTAAATTGTACTAAAATTTTAAATTGCATTTTTGCTTTAAACTGTTTGTAATCTCAAAAAAAAAAAAAATTAAGAGACATGAATATTGGAGTATAATTTAAGAATCAGTGTATCAATTTCATATTTCCCCTTGCTCAACCTCTACAGCACCACCTTTCCCCCAAAGAAATTTCCCTTCCCCTATTCAAAAACAGAACCTTTTTGAAATGTAATTCCTTTTCAAAGTAAGTTGACAGTGACACTTTGGATTTTTGATTGGATCGAGATCAATGCAGCGAAAAAAAATCAATATTGGTTATTATGAAAGGTAACATAATCCTATTAAAAGAGCCTCGTTTCTAATTTTTGAGTCAAGTTTAGATTATCCATCATTCTAATATTGTCATGCAGGAACCAGTATCTATGGTTTGAGTGGCCTAAGTCATTTTCAAAAAACCAATCTGGTTTGAGTGTAGAACAGCCTAGATAATTCAAAGCCACCTTTCTGACATTGATTTACATTGGTATATACTATATTCAGGGTTTTCTCTCGCGGCATTCAGAAGCTGGAGTTCTGTTCGCTTTTTGCTATTCTGTGGTCGGTTCGCTCTTCAAATTACCGTAAAAATGCTAATAAACAAAAATTCAAAATTTCATATAAACTTCCCTTTTTAATTATAAAAAAAACCCAGTTTTGTAGTAAAAATTATTACTTGCTGATCTACCCTGAACATTGACATAATAAACACGATCCGTAAGAGGCTTAGCTAGCCTGGCGAAAATGCGACATTTCCTATAATACAGTTATAATAGGATTTCTTTCAAGGGGCTGGCTTACACCTTGTATCCCATATTTCTTTTGAGTGTTGACTGGGCTTCCCCGGGGCCCCATCCCCACCAAATATGAAGGCCCAAATACTGGATACAGGGTTTTAGCCAACCCCTTGAAAGATATTCCATTATAATTGTATTATACGAAATTTCCTATTATTCGCCAGGCTAGCTAAGCCTGTTAATGGCCGTGTAAACCCAATTCCTTTTGAGGGGGGTCGACTTGACTTCCCCTGGGCCCCATCCCCACCAGATTTACAGGCCCAAATATTGGATACAGGGTGTAAGCCAGCCCCTTGAAAGATATCCCATTATAAACGTATTATACGAAATTTCCTATTATTCGCCAGGCTAGCTAAGCCTGTTAATGGCCGTGTAAACCCAATTCCTTTTGAGGGTCGACTGGGCTTCCCCGGGGCCCGATCCTCACCAAATATGAAGGCCCAAATATGGGATACAGAGTGTTAGCCAGCCCCTTGAAAAATCCAACAGAATATCATGATTTAACAGGTCAGGTCAGGAAGTAATACTTTTTACCTTATAACTATTTCTTTTAATTAAAAATGAATTTTATATGGATTTTTGAATTTAAGTTTATTAGTATGTTTACAGTAATTTGAATAGCGAACCGACCACAGAATTCTATTTGCTATTTGAATGGTGAATAGTGAAAAGCGAACAGAACTCTAACTTCTGAATGCCTTCTCTCAATCGTCTTGTATTCGCCCAGACAATGGAACATACGAGAAAGACTGTTTTTAAATTCAAACAGCACTTGAATTCCCCCGGTCTTACTTTTTCTCAAATTCTATCCTAACTAAAAAACAATGACTCTGTTTTGTTGACTTGTTTTTGTAAAGGAACATAACTTGTCACTGTTAAAAAAAGTATCACGTGTAACACTCATAACTATCCAATACATTTGAAAAATTGCACCAAATAAATAATGTCAGCATGCGTAGTCTAGTTTACTTTATTTATCAACTGTTCTCAGAGCTGCAGCCATTCAACAGCCCGTGCCAGTGCACTATCTCTCTCTCTCTCTCTCTCTCTCTCTCTCTCTCTCTCTCTCTCTCTCTGTCAACTGCAAGTCAACAAATTCTAGTCTTATACCCTTTCATCAGTCTGCAGTTGCAGTTGTACTCTAGTGCCCAGCATCCCCCTGATTGTAAACACTTTATAAAATGCATATTTTGTCTATCATATTAAAGGCTACGAGAATGTAATATTCTCCATTCTCCTCAAGAAAGGAGGAAATTTAGAACGGACAATTCACTTAATAAAAAACCGAATTTTTTGCGGCTTTATTGTGGACAGTGTCATCTTAAAACATCTAGATCTGTAAGGAGAATAAAGTACCAAAACTAACCGTGGCATTTGACTTACAGGAGCTCTAAACAACAACAGGAAGTTAAAATGTTAGAACCATTTTAACAAGAGCTTGGACTTTGGATCTTGTGTTAAACAGCATTGTGACGTAGCTTTGTCAATTTCATTGTCAGCCACTCAGCCATTATGAGCTCTCTGAAATCAACAAGATTTGTTTGGTTTTTGAGCTAAGACTACGCAATTGGTGCCAATTTCGCTTGAAACCGCGTCAAATTTAACTTGTTTTGACGCAAGAAATAGATAGCTACGTCCTACTGAAAGTCTAAGGTCTTATGGTTCTAATGTGTATTGGAGAGCAGATTTGTTGTTTGTAACAAGTACCTTAAACTATTTATTAATGATAATATTATTATATATCATAACTAGAAACCAACAAATATGATATTTAATTTTATATTTGAGGCATTTTATCATATGACAAGGTAAGAGTTATTGTCGTCATATCTACTTGTACTATGAATATAAGAATTGTTAAAGAAGCAATTCACGTTGGGGCTTAATGAATGAACTTACCGTGGACTCAGATTTATTTCTCAGTCTCGTTTGAAGTCATCTTTTCTTAAGTTCTATGCTCAATACAACGACCTTGTCAGCAAATACAATCTTCCACTGGGTTGCATGCTGACTGACATTTTTTATTTTAATTGTTAGGCCATAATTAATCATCGAACTGTGTACGGTATTTCCGTTTTTTCCCGATTACGACACAGATCACACGGCGGGGATTACCGATTAGCAGAGGATGCTCACTCCTCCATGGTACCTGGTCCTCCCTCAATTTTTTAAAGAGGTCCTTGTTCGTTCTGCTTTGGTTGGTAAATGTTCTTTGGACGTTTGAATTTGAACACTGTTCGATATTACCACATATCATGATTCAAATGATTTTAAAGACGTACTAATGCTTTAATGAAACAGCTGAATTAGGTAAAGTCTTGCATTACGAAAAGTGTAGGACGAGTTTACCATGCATCGTGGGCAGATACCTTGGATCGGACTTCGATTAATACAAAAAGTTAATAAATTAAATGGAACAATTAATGCTATTTAAGTATTTTAGTTTTGATTAAAAAAAACTTTTCAGAACTGGGTGCCAAGAAACGGGTTCACTAATTGACATCATGGCAGATACTTTGAATCTGACAACTTTGGTTTAAATTATGCAAATAAATATGCATAACCTAGCATGTTTTAATGTTATACATTTTCATACCACGACAGATTGGTAGTAAAACTTAGACATTAGTTAGTAAACATTATTTCACGAACAGATTCTACGTCAATATGGATAAATGATGTATGCATAAAACGGGGAAGTTTAATGGGTGTTCCCGACCTCTTTATATTGTTTTTCAAAACAGTTTTTAGTCTAAAATACTGGGACAGTACTAGAAATTTTACTGAAATACACAAAATACCAGTTTCCTGGTTTGAAATGAATACAATAAAAGAGTTTATTTTTTGAGCCAGTTGCAACAAACAGAATTAAAGCCACGCATGTGTATATATTATCCATTTCAGTTTAAGTTTTGCAGCCCTGCCTGCTCCTCTAAATATTCAGCAATGCAGTTTTTGTATTTCAATTTTGAAGAATAAGTTAAGGAACAAATCGGACAAAGTATATAAAAAAATGAACCAAAAAAAATATGGTTCAACATATAGGCCTAATGCATTATATCATATTAATGTGAAAAATGTTAATTCTCGCGCTTGCGCCGCGGGGTATCATCTAGTCATAATAAAAAAGATGGACATTATTTCTAACAGCAGCAGAAATGTGTTTAAACATATTCTTGAATTGGTTACACTTATTTCATTTTACTTGTAGAATGTGCAATTTGCTTTGCAAACTGAGAAAACCAAATGTGAGTAGAAAATGTCTTGAAAACCAATGAGGAAGAATCAAAATATTTAAGGGGCTTGATCCAAACCATCGATTAACAACAAGACATGGACTCTTGTGTGATAATCCAAATCCTCTATACACTATGGTTCTGTTTAATTATTTTAAGTACATGTCAAATCACTGGGAAGCTGGAGACTCAGTTTGAAAATCCTCTAGGGAACTTTCCTCTACTGAACATCGAGTGTGATCACCAAACTGGTGACGTCGTTGTGAGCGGTATGAATGTTCTGTACAGGTTTAGTATGAATGGAACAGAACTAATTCAGAAGATGACCAGAAAAACTGGACCAGTTACCGACTGTTTGCCACTGTCACCTTGGGAAATAAAAGACTATTGTGGAGATGACTACAATACAGTGATAATTGTGACCCCTGATAGTTTGATCACCTGTGGTACACTAGGAGGTGGACTTTGTTTGAGACGTGATAAAGAATCTTTAAACATTACAGAAAGTAAAACTTCTTTCTCACGTATACGTTTAGTATCAAATAAAAGAGCCTCAGCAGTGGGGATGTTTTTGCATATTAATGACAGGAGTTCCTATGAGAAGTTTGAAAATATTCTCCTGTTTGCAAAACAGTATACAAACTTACCACTCAGTTATGCTGGATTTGATAGAACTGCCATTTTTTCTGTTTTACCAGACCTATCGAACATGAAGAGAGGTTTATCAAAGTTTGGGAAAATATTTGATATGATTTTGAAAACACCAAGGAATGTTGTAATGGACTATAGAGTGGTGATTGAAAATGAAAATTTTGTTTTCCTTCTGGTGAATCAGAATTCACAATCAAAGCTTGTTAAGATCTGCAAGTCCATAGACAGTGAAGACCCAAAGAAAGTGTATGAAGATATTCCCATATCTTGTAATTCAGAAAAAACAAGCTTGACTCATGTAAAGCATGGAATGTTTTTTACCATATCTGGAAAGAGGTACTTAATAAGTCTTTTTTCAAGTTCAAAGCCCACTTTATCCGCAATGTGTGTTTTTGAAGAAAATGAGATCTACCAGGCATTTCTAAAGTCAAGAAAACACAGATACATGTGTCCAAAGAATGATATTCGAGTAGAAGAGATGATATTTGAAGATGACCGACTTCCAGTCTGTATATCTGTCAATCTGGTATGTATTATGAATATAGAAACAACTTTTGAAGCATATGAAACCGTATTAATCGTATATGGTGACTTATTGCTAGCTAAAGAACTTAATATATATATATATATATATATATATATATATATATATATATATATATATATATATATATATATATATATTTATATATATATATATATATATATATATATATATATATATATATATATATATATATATATATATATATATATATATATTCAGATCCATGTACTGCAGTAAATAACAAACCGTAAAATAGGTTGTTATTTTGGCATCATAAAATGGACACGTTATGAAAACTACATTATACATGTATCTGGAGAAGACGTCAAATTAATTTCACTACATTACGTCAGTAAATAAGAGAATGTGTTTACAAACTTGAATATAATGAAATTCTTTTATAGAGAAAAAATGATTTCAGCAAAGATTTTATGAACTTATGAATTTAGTTTATGTTTATATTAGCCAATGGAGTTGTTCGTTTGCATGACGTAGGTGTTAATTTTCTTTAGATAGCTTTTGAAAAATCTGAACACGTTGCCCACAGACATTACCATGTTCACTGCAAATCCAGTATTACAATTGAAAATGTTAATGTTTCTCAGGAATTGCCATTGGATATGTTGAGTCCAAAAAATGTCCGAATGACTTGCTTTTAAAAAACATTTATCATTATTATTAATTTTTGGAAAAATTAAAAGTTGGTGTCAACGCTAAATTAAATATAAGGACAAACTATTTAATGGTTTCTATTGAATATGCTTTTGGGCGTCTTGTATAAAAGCAGTAAGATTTTAAAGGAGTGTGTTAACATTTATTAAATAATTAATCTTCGTGAATGGTGTGGTTGAAGGGCCTTTTGTTTTGAATTTTATTTACATTAAGTTTTATCCCCTTTACAGTCAATTTCCAAATTCTATGACACTTTTCACAAAGGAGATTATTGTAATGATGTACCAAACCATATACCCCAGTTTGGTATCATTGTGGGACTCTTACCACTACAAGGTAATGCAGTGTACTCAACCAAATCTCATCGAGTCACTGTTGTCGGAAGTTCAACTATTAACGACTTGATCAATATCTATATTGGAACAGACACTGGATATGTCATACAAGTAAGTCAAAACTTTAGATAACAGTTTTTTAAAGATTTTACAGCACTAGCCAGATTTTTTGTAGTCTTTGACCAGTAATATCCTATGATATTATTGAACTAGTACACAAGTAAGCTTTGTGTTTAGCCAATCTCCTTTGCTTAACAGGTTTTTTATGACCCAGTAAAAAAAGACGTGATTGAGCTTCGGGAAATCAAAGTGGATAAATCTAAAATTAGAGCTGTTAGAAATGTGAATGGAGAGATATACTTTATGTCTCAAAACAAGGTAATTTTTGTTGTTTTATTGGTTAACAAAAATGTGAAACTTATTGTGCAAATTCAGTTATAACGTCTTTGGTAAATTGCTAGAATTTAATCATTCTGATTTAATTGTTCGTGAATCAAAATCTGCTAAAATTTAAATGCAATCCAAATTCAACTTTTCCCTCTTTCTTATGAATATATACATCACAGTTAGGTAATTTAGCGACCTTTATTTATTATCGTCTATTGCCCAAAATATAATTGTAAAAGGTGTGCAACATTAAAACACGCAGTGCAAGTATATTTCGTTTAGGCCTTGATTATCGTATCAATTGCCCCACACACGGTGAGTTAATTTTTTTTTATCAATTATCATATAGCTATTCTTATATGCATTCATGTACCATTTAATTTAAGTTATAAAATCACACTTCGTAAAGTTAGACTCAAAGTAAGTTTTTTTTCTTTTCAGATACATATTAGGCTCAACTAAAGGCGTATACGCAATTCCTTATGATAGAATATATGAATACTTTCTTAATTGTGTACTTTTACCCAGTTTTTAAAAGGAAGGCTGACTAGTTTCAGAGTCATTCTCAATGACATAAAGTAGCAAATGTTCCCAGCTTCAAGATAAAATTTACCTACAGGCAAACATAAGGAAATATATCGGGTTGATTCGTCTTATAGACGGCATGTGACAAAGCCGAGTCGTCTATAAGATTGATCAACCTGATTTGGCTATATACATTTCCATTGCCAGTCAGTAACACACCTAATGGATGCTTTGTTTTCCGAGAATAAACAAGTGGGATATTTCTTTTCACAATCTTGAGGCGATGATCTTCAAAAACCTATGTATAATAGTGGCTTTTATCTCGTCTAATTTAACAGTCGATCAGTTCAAAATTCTCATTCTTTCCTTTCAAATACTCTTTGAAAATCTTCGCAGCACCCTTGTTTACTCACAGAGTTTCGATGAAATCTAACTTTAAAAACTAGACATGTGTAATGTAGCAAATATTGTAAGTATTTGCACCATGGCGAATCAAAGAAGTGCGCATTACAAAACGTGTTCACTGGCATGAAACGTGAAAAAGTGAGGCAGAAATCGTGCACGCATCTTAAAACAATGGATAGTGTTAGGTAGTAAGGGACAATATTTTTGTAAAATTGAGAGTTGCCGTACTTGAAGGCTTATGAGTGTTACTAAAATTCATGAAAGGATTTTTAATGATCATTAGTTAGAGGGACGTTTCTTGTTGAAAATGATATGCAATATGTAGGTTCCATATGTTAGGTACATGAGAATCAGAAGTAAAATGCGAAACCTGCTGCTGTGACTGTTGTGTTGACTTTACACAGTGAAATTGCAAGTTACAGACGGGAGGTAAAATGACACAAAAAGTAGGTGGATGGGGCATTGTAAACTATACACCGGTAAGTTTCTGATATGTGATGGTGCAACATGCAAACGGTACGGAAGCTCAACCCCTTGCAGGAGATTGGCTGGGGGAGGTCTAAAAAGCTGAAAAATCACGAATAATTAGCAAAATATGAAAGAGTCAAAATGTCATAAAAACCAGTATGTAGAAAATTTTACAGGTTTTGACTAGCAATTTTCTTTAGAAATTAATGATTGGCCCTATAGATATTTGTTTGTGCTGAATGGGAACTGAGGAAATTCTAGCTACAGAGTTCGAAGACACACATCCCCTGGCTACAATGAATTGTATTAAAAAAAATTGTCCCGTACCACCTAACCTTTCTCATGATTAATTTGTACATAAAATTGATGGAGAAACCAATAATTTTTAAATATTACCATGAAAACTGTTATAAATTTTTGAAATCATTTTTTTTTTTTTGTTAATAAGTCAAAATAGGAAAATGTTTAATTTTACATATAATCAATGTCCATGCAATATAAATTTTATTATGAAAATTGACATTCGTTACTATGGCAACAAGGCCAAAAAATAGGAAAATCTGAGAAATTGAAAATGATTTTGATATGCTTAATTTCCTTATTTTAGAATTTTTTGCAATTGTTTTAATTGGAACTTCTTAAAATATATCTAAATTTTCATTATATACCATAAAAAGCTTGGTTATGCAACAGATAAGTTTTGTTGCTATGAAAAATTAAGTTGCCTTAAAAAATACACAGAAATTCTTACTTTTTGAAAAGTACTTAGCAACGGCAGTTATATTTTTAAAAATTTCTGATTGTTTTCAAGTGTCATTAAAGTTCAGGACATACTTTATTTTTTCGTATCGATTGAATTTATATAATGATTCATTATAAGTGAATAGTATCCATTTAAAGATGCCTAAAAATTTCATAATTTTTCTTATTTCT
Organism: Magallana gigas; assembly: GCF_963853765.1. NCBI lineage: Eukaryota > Metazoa > Mollusca > Bivalvia > Ostreida > Ostreidae > Magallana > Magallana gigas. The sequence goes on from NC_088856.1 coordinate 27,459,645, forward strand.
AAGCTTGTTACCATTATGTTATCAACTGTTCTCAATTTCTAATTTTTTATTTCAAAGTCCTAAAAGTGTTTACCAAAAAAAATCCAATGTTTCAACTTTTTATTCATATTACATGAAGAAAACAGATTTTAAAGAAAACTGCAACTATTTTAAATAATGTTTTCTACCCTGGAAACCCAAAGTTGTGCACATTACTCACAATATGTTCTCAAATAAGCATTACAAAGCCATTTCTACATCTTTACCCTCGGTTACCATGGCAACGGGACCACATAGCAACAAACAAATAATGTTAGGCTTTTTTACTCACAAAAGTCTATCAAATTGTCAAGTATGAGGAAAATCTGTGACTATGGGTGGCCACAGAATTTTGATTCTTACATAGAATTGATCTTAAAATGCTTTATTTGATGATTCGTTCGGGTTATGAAGGTAGCGATAATTGCAGAAAACATTTCCATAACCCGCTAACGCGGGTTATGTATTTGTTTTGCAATCTCGCTTCTTTTATATCCCGAATGATTCACAAAAGAAAGCATTATATTGTTTAAACATTTACATTCAATGTATATTTCCCCTTATGTTTGTATTGAAAATCTGCAACGTTCATTTTTGTATGAATACCTTTGCTAATTCATGCACAATGAGCACAATATAAACGTCTTCACGTATCTAAAATATATTTATTTTTGGAAGTTTAAATGAAACTTTTAATCTTTCATAACGATATGTACTTTTGAAAAACAATCATTAATGTTTATCTACTCCTTAATAAAAAAAGATTTTTCTCCACAATATTTCTGGCACTGTATTTTTTTCGTGGAAGCTAACTTAATTACATGTTATTATGGCTGTTACATGTTTGTTTCATATCCTTGACTAAGAGCGTAAATAATGGCTTTATAGCAGCGATACACAATCTTTCATACAAATAGACATCAGTATGAAAATATAAATATAAGCAGTGAATGTTTATTTTTGAATGTCGTCGGTTCTATGACACACCAAGCAGTGCTGACAAATTATCATGCCGCGGTATGGCGCGAAATTCAATCTGTCTGCACCTCTTGGTGTTTCATAGGACCGACGACATCCAAATATAAGCAATCTATGCTTAAATGAAGACGCCCACTTTTATACTGACTGCATACATAGTTAGCACATAGTTTTCTATTGTTTTCCGTTAAATTAACAGTAGATGTATATTTGCATTATCTAAGTTATGTCAAAGGGAGATTACATGAGTAGACTAACATGCGCTCATGGTTTAAATAAAAAAAACCTGCTTCTTCTTACTTTTGCTTTCTCTGTTGTAACCAAGGGTTGATACATGTTGAATATTATAATTCAGCAGGTGATTTCTCACCTCAGATAACTTTGTGAATACAAAATTAATCAAAAGACGTGTAAGATAGCATGTTATAAGATAACTAGGACAATGTTTTCAAACACGTTAATTTGTCAAGCATTGATTTAAAGTCTTCTGTAATTACAGGGGCCTGGTCTTATTGTTGAAACCATAGTAAATAGTATACTTGTAACATATGAAATAGAAAGGGCTTTGATGAAAGAGTGACCACATAATTGTTTGATATTATTTTAAATGGCATTGTTATTCATGCTAGTCTAATCATAGTACCATTCTGAAAATATCAGCTCCACCTCTCATGCATATTGATATCAATTTTATGTTAGATCAAGGGGAGATAACAGAGAATTCTCAAAAACAAACATTTTCAAAAGGTTTATGGAGAAAATCATAGAATGATTTTATTGTATCACTGTCTATGATCTTAATTTATGTTGGAAATTGACAAGACTCTTTAATAAACTGAACAAATGTAATATTAGGGTATGAAATAAACGCATCAGAAGCGACCGAAAAAGACAAAAAAAAAAAACCCTGGTGCTAAGTGAGGCCATTCTTTATTCAATAAGTAATAAAAAGCGCAATCTATTGTTTCTCTGCTTTGAGATATCGAAGTGGATCCATGAGACCCAGTGTAGTCGATATTCAGATAACTGTATGCAATGTATGGACGTAAGGGATGCTAACTGTGGATGGTGCGTGACCAACACTAGGTATGCTTATTAAACTTTTGTGAAGAATCAGGTAAAACAGCTATTCTATAAGTGTGTTCGCGTATATCAAAGCTATACTACGAGGTATAAAATGTGCTATTGAACCCTCAATATATTTTTTAATATCATTTTGACGCCAATCATTTCATTTCGCATTGGTTAGCAAGATAATTAGATATTATAAGCGGTAAAAATTGACATTTAATTGTTCGATATTTTGAATAGGAATGAATTTTTCTTTAAGATATTCGATCCATAACAACCCATGTTTAAGGAATTGTGATGCATGGCAGTTGTGAATGGGCTTAATACTCAGTATACTTTGTCATACTTTTCATGTATAAGTATCATTATGTAAGAAAATAATATGTCCTAATAATAGACCTTTCCTGTTATCGAAGAGTTGTCCCCTTTTGCTTCTAGTATATTAAATTATATTCTAAAAAAATGTAAACGGTATAAAATTTGTTTTAAATAGTTTTCCTATTCCTAATGATTATTTTAAAAAAATGTGCTTGTCCCAATATAGATTCATGCAATCTTCATTAATTTATTACTGCTTAGTTAATGGTATTTTTTTGAAATTTCTCTAGGTTAATCTTTTTCTACTCTAAAATGCTTTGAATTGATATAAGAGTATTTAATACATGATTGATATTCAAGTTATTATAATTATGTCCTAATATGGATCGGATACCTAAATAAAACACAAGTAAAGGTGACGATGAATTAAAATGTTTTGTATTTTTCTTCAAATTATTAGTCAGATAAGATATCCACGTCAGTATAATACAACTTTGATGTAAGCATTAGCGATTTTAAATTGTAGCATATTTGTAATTCCGTTTAAAAACATCTGGAAACAAGTTTGCATCATGTCATGACATTAAACCAGTGCAGTTTACTTTGTTTCAATCAAATATCCCAATTTTGAACAAGATCATTTATTGTTTTGTTAAAATGTCATTTCATTTCTTTAGATTCTTTCTTTTTCGGGAAGTAAAGGGGGTTAAAATTGTTCTACATATAAAAATTGGTCCTATTTTTTTTATGTATATTGTCTTCAAATATGAATTGGGCTTTCAATTCTATGAATCAGTGTTTTTTTAATTAAGATGTAGCACAAAAATAGAATGTACAAATTCGTCATCTGACTACTGGCTTCCATCCGTGAAAAAAGAATGTCTTAGTCTGGAGTTTCAGAACCATCCCTCAGGATTTGCTTACAAATTGGATGAAACCATTACAGTATTAACATTATTTACTTTTTTATATGATTATTTGATGAGCTGGATGAACAATTCTAAATATTCATTTACATATTATATTATTTGTTTATATCATGGAAATAGAGTAGCAATGGTCAAAGTACGGTATGGTTAAAGAATATTTCTGGTTCATATTAATGTAATGTCCGGGTAGGCGTCACATAAATAAACAGAAAATAATGTATAAAGCTCTACGGCAAGCTAATGCAGTTCCACTAATCTCGATTTGTTTTGATGAAGTATACAGTTGTAAAACATGTTAATTTATATTCAGGTATCAGTGAATTTGTCTGTGACTTTTAAGCCACCACTGAAAACTGATTACAACATGAGATGCAGACTTGGGGGAATATCTATACCAACAGTATTTGTATCTGATAAGATTCATTGTATAATCGAACCCAGGGAGGAACGAAGTATAATGTTATCATGTAACGTATCAGCAATTTAATGATTCATCATGAACTATGTGTCATTAATCAATAAGCAATGGCAATATGCGTACTCTTTAAATATCTGCTACACTTATAGTTTTATACCAATGAATTATTGTAAGCTTACTGTGAATTATAAAAGCTCATGTTTGTATGTTGTAAATTTTCATAAACTTCTCCAACCATACGTCATAACAGAAGGAGGTAGGGAATTATATTTTCGGAGTCTTAAAATATGTTCCAATGTATACATGTATATACTAGATTCAGAAGATTTTAAAAGTAACCAATAAAGACAATTTATGTTTTAGATATATGAACATCTTTGTTGCTATGGAGTTATTTTATTCACAAGTTTTTTATTCAAATTAATTATTCCAGATCCAGACGGAGAAACTCCACTCCAGATCTGGCTGAATGGTAATGTCATAGCTGAAAGACAGATACTGTTCTACAAATGTTCCGGATTTCCCAGGTATGACTAGTGACAATTCTGCGTTTGAGAATTAATTGCATTTTATTGTGCTCAGAATTAAAATCATACATTCCATTTTCAAACAAGAATTGGAAGTAAACTAGAATTACCTCGTCTCTTTGTCTTTATCTCTGTCTGTCCGTCTGACTTTAAAAACATACACTTAGAAACTACTGAATGAATTCATTTGAAAAGGACTACCTGCAGTATCATGCATTTCTTGCCCAAAGAATTCAATTTCGTAAGAAATCTTTAATCAAAGCATTACAGAAAGTTCCAATCATATTGAAAATAAATAAGTAAAATGTTTTCATCCCTAATACGTCTTAATGTTTAAATGGCGTCATGAAAATGTTTTGATAACGTAAGGTTTTTGATAAGATAAAGGCGTTTTCTGACAGGTTTCTGACAGGGAAACATCGAGTGTATGCATGCTCAGATGCCATTTTAACTAAGATGAATATTATTATTTGATTTGAACCATATGTAAATACAGTATTGAAAAAACCTTTTAAGGCTAAATATGAGGGGAAAACATATTTTCATTTGTTTGAAAAATTGCGGTAATTTTCCCAATTTAGAATCATCTTAAATGAACAACTTTTGGACATTGATGAACAATATCAATATTATTGTAATTGAATCTTACAAATTTTAAACTGATATCAATTTTGCATTGAAAAAAAAATATATTTGGTTTTTGTGTCTTTTACATTTTTAGCATCAGTGACGAAATGAGGTAAAAATTGTATATTTCAAAAAATATTTAAACCCAAAATTAGGAAACTTTCTTTTAGATTGGTCAATTAATATTTCGCATAACGCAAAGTCCAAAAGATCTTAAATGAGTAACGCAAACTCAAACAGGGATTTGAATTTGTTAGTGTGGCCAATTTGGTATTGTTCTGCTTGTCTGAATTTCAGAGCAGTTCTAAAAAGACTACTCTTATCAAAATTTGGCCTTTTATATTTATTCACTCATCATGGCTATTACATATATCTATCCTAACCAAAAAAAAAACCCAGGTTAAATATTTTAAAATTCGCAGTCTAGGACACAATTTTTGCATGTCAGAAAAAGTCCAATATACGCTAAATGCATAATTTGGAGGGTTCAGCACTACAAAATCATGGTCTGTTTTCACGTTTTAGTTGTGGAAAATGCATTGAGCAAACAAAAACAGATTGTTACTGGTGTACAGAGGAGGCTGTATGTAAACCAGCCAGGAGTAGCTGCATAAATGTAAGTAAATATTTGTTTAAGAAAATGTATCCGAGGTACTGATTATCATTGCTAGTATGCTTTCAATTGTGGATTTATTTGAGCAAAAAAACTTACATGCGTAATATATATACGTCGATCGATCGATCGATCGATCGAGAGAGAGTTATTTATATTTTTGGATGTTACATCTCGTCATTCACAACCAAGCTGATTCTCTCTGCCATAGAAAGAGCTCATCATTACAGTATTTAAACCTGAGTTTATTTATGATTTTGTCTAGCTGTCTATCAGATATCACTTGTGCATATTTGTTTTCCTTTTGCCCAGTTTAGCTCATATATCACCCAAAGAGGGCGCTAGAGTAAAGATAAATAATATTAAGATCATTTTTAAATCATGCCAGACCTGGAAAAAACTTTATTTTGGCCATATTATCTCCCCATTACTGCATCTTTGTCTTACTGTATATAAGGGATTGTTAGAAAAGGTATGCTGTGACCTAAAACTGCTTAACCTATTTAAGTCATATGTGAGGTCAGAGAAATCTTTTAGAATTAATTTTTCTTTCTTATTCAGACTTTACCGATACATTTCCTCCTGTAGGTGGAGTTTAATTGAGTTTGGGTTATGACAGAAATTAAAATCATAGGGATATTCAGAATTAATTTCTTCTTCGAAGACAATTCTGTTCTCCTTTGTCATATTTTGATACTTCCCTTTTATTATGCTAGTGGAGTAAAGAATGCACAATGATTTGGACTAAATTCACTAGTGAGATAAGGGTCAAAGCAAAGTCCTGTTAGATGCTTTCCATCCTAGCATCTCTTACATGTACTAAACCAATCTCTAGTATATTTTTATCTCTTACAGAATGCAGCCATTTATTACCCATTTAATACGGTATGTGTATATTTAACAGAAATAAGAATACAAAGACATGCTTCATAAAAAATAATTCCTAAATGAATCGTGGCAAATACTGGCGTAGAATTTGAAGAGAAGATATATTTTTTTTATTTTAAGGTTACGGCATGTCCTCAGATTTTAAGTCAAAACGTGTCGATTCCAACTGGACGGTCTAAGACATTTGTATTTAGAGGAAATAATCTTAAAGTACCCAAAGACGTAAGATTCTGATTGTGTTTTCACATTGCGTAGCATTTTTTTGGACATAAAATTAAAGATGACTGTGTTTATCTATTTTACTGTAGTTGTTTTGCGGTCAGGTTTTTTGGGGTATTAATGAAGTGAAAGTTGGGAAAACTAACTACACGTGTATTATTATAAATTTTATTGAGAGCAAAAACATTTGGGTGTTTTGACTTATGTTATTTTATTGTTAAACTTAAATAAAAAACTTATTATAAATACACTCATGCTTGCTAGCAAATTTAAATTAAAAAGTACGTTTTACAACTGCTAAAGGAAATGATTGAGTTATAATTGAAATTGTTACAAGCTTTACTTATTAAAGTTGGTAAATCATGAATAAAATTGTTTACATTCTTAGATAGATGAAACCTAACTTACAGTTAAAGAAATAAGAATTTTTTTTTTTTACTTTTCTATGCAGTTTATCTACTGGTGTAAAGTGGAAGGTTCGGGTACTTTTTGTGGGAGAAGAATACCAGGAACAAATAATATACAGTGTTTGAATATTAAGGTATCATTATAATAATAAAAAACAGAATTTATTTGACTGTTGAAATTGTTTATAATATACATATAGGTAATTTCAGAGTAAACCCTTTTGATTTCTTTACAATGTTTGCAGTGAATTTTTTTATGCATAATTAGATGTATAAAAGTTAATGTTCTTCTTTTTAGGACAAAATGGGAGCTATCAAATGTATGAAACTATATTTTAAGGTTAAAACGTTAAGACTTTAGAGTAGATTATTTTGCAATAATTATCTTGTTGACTGCATTTCTGAAACAATTTTTTGCGTTTAGATTTGTTAGCTTTTGAATGTAGCGATTTTAGCAATATTTGCTGATCACTAATTTTCTTAAGATTTGTTTTTTTTTTATATCAATCAACGAAATCAAATAATTTTGAGACACAAACATGTGATAACAAATTTTATTGACAAAAAACATTGTCAGCGAATTTAGATATGGTTCATAAATATATAAAGATATACAACGTACAAATATTGATTAACCTTTTGCTTTCTCTACAATGTAGTACATATAGAATTTTAGATTCTAGTGTGCTTTTTAATAACAAACGAGTTTCCAAAAGTTAAAGTTTAACCAAGCGTCGTGTACATGTAAATTAATATATTTTGAGACGTGCCATTTTAAAACAGCAAAACAAAATACATGTAATTTATATATACACTATCCTCTTAGGCAATCAACGAGTGTTTAAACTTTAATTTTATAAATATTGATTATTTTGCTTGGTAAAACTTAATATACATAGTTCTATTGATTTGGTAATGATGTTTATCATTTTGACTGTACCGTTTTACTCAGTGTAGGAGTTGTACCATGACGAACATGGATTTTCCTACAAATGTTTTTAACATTGTCAATACTTTCATTTCTATTTTGTCTTGCTTTAAAATTTTGTAATATAGTTCTATAACTGTAAACATTACTCTTATATTTGCAAATACGGCAACATATATAACCAATTGAACTATCATCCTCGTTTGTTCTGTAGAATATGGAAAAAGAGAAACCATACTCAGTAAATAATTTTTGAATATCACAGATACAATTTCAAAGATCAGACCAAATATGGCTCTCATTGATATTGTTAAACTATTCAATGTTTAATACGTAATCCTTGTCAAAAAGAGCAAATCGTGTGTGCCTTTCAATCATTTGGTTTGTAATTTCTGAAACTGTCTTACTTTGCCAATATTTTCAAAACCGGTTGCTTCCAGGCATTAAGACATGTCAAGGTTAACAGCTCTTTCCAAGGATATGACAGTTATTCTTTCATTTTACGATCATGATGTCAGACCTAAAGCTAAACAGCAGAAATAAATTGAATGTTATTGTTAATGTTGAAAACGCTTATCTTATCAAACGAGAACAATTTGCCTGACAGATATTAAGCTTAAGTAATTTTACGTTTTATCGATTATGGATCATATGTATTGATTTTCAGTTCACATCACAGATACTAAAGGTAAAAATCCAAACAATAATGAATTTCTAGAGATTAAAATATGTTTCTTGTTTACAAGAATTGTATTGGTGATCAGGCATTAATTTTTTGTACACATATCCTTAGGTAGCAAGGGACAGTTTCGAATAAAGTACCCGTCAATATTTTTGTAAAATTGAGAGTTGCTGTACTTGAAGGCTTATGAGTGTTGCTAAAATTCATGAAATGATTTTTAATGATTATCATTAGTTAGAGGGGTGTCTCTTGTTGAAATTGATATGCAATATGTAGGCCCCTTATGTTAAGTACATGAGAATCAGAAGTAAAATGCGAAACCTGCGGCTATGACTGTTGTGCTGACTTTACACAGTAAAATTGCAAGTTACAGACGGGAGGTAAAATAACACGAAATGTAGATGGATGGGACATTGAAAACTATACACCGGCAAGTTTGTGACATGTGATAGTGCAACGTGCACGCGGTACGGAAGGTCAACTCTCTGCAGGGAATTAGCTGGGGGAGGTCTAAAAAGCTGAAAAATCATGAAAAATTAGCAAAATATGAAAGGGTCAAAATCTCATAAAAACCAGTATGTAGAGAATTTTACAGGTTTTGATTAGTAATTGTCTTCAGAAATTGGTAAAGGCCTTATAAAGAGTGAATTAAAGGTATTAGTGCTGAATGGGAACCGAGGAAATTCTAGTTACAAAGTTCCGAAGACATGCATCCCTTGGCTACAATAAATTGTATAAAAAAAACTGTCCCCTGCTACCTTCAAGACTACATGGTATTTTCATATTTCTCCTTTTAGTGTAATTTTGAGTGGATTTTGTACCATAAGTAATACATTTTGTGAAAATGGATGATTTTCTTGGCTATAGATGTCATGACATGATTTATTAGCTAAAATATTCAAGGGGAGTAACTCCCTCTTAAATGTGTAGAATGACCACCACTAGAGTAAATTGGCTTAGAGAGTAGGCATTTCCTATCCTGATGACAATTAATAGGCTTAAGTTAATTACTGAGATAAGAATAACTACTTTAAAACAGTTTTTATCAATTAAATCATTAAATTTATGAATTTGCAGCCATTTTGCTGTCTGATTTTATGAAATAATATTAATCCACCTGACTTATATCACCCAATTTTTTTAAAACAGCATATTTTTATTTCAAATGAACTTTACATGTAGACAAATGCAGTTATCAACGTATACAATATGTCAAAAAAAAAAAAGTTTTTGCTCCTTCCTATCAATAAATGGTATTTTAGATGTATTTACAGAATTGAAAAAGCCACCCCTTCTTTCCAATGGACTCCATTACCATTACATGTAGGATATGTAAATGTACATTTGACCTTGAAATAACATCTGCTATGATAATTACTCTTGAAATGAACAAAAAACAACATATGTTTACCCTTTTATTGTATAAATGCATCAAAAATGTAGAAAAACATGTAAAATTTGAACATTTTTCATGGAATTCTCATCCGTCCCCAGGTACCTGGCTGTGTTTGAACTTCATTTTAATTAAACGCACACATCACACTTGTAGGTCTTACTAATTTAGCAAAGTTAAAAGGAGACTAGAAACCAGACTATATAAGATATCCACTAAATATGATTATAGGCTTAGTTTTTCATGAAAACAAGAAATCACATGTAGGGCGACATGACTTTTTGTGAATAAAAAGGCTACAAATCACCCATTTACCAAAAAAGATCGATTTCAAATATCAGTGATGGTTGTTTTCAATTATGTGTAAGAAATGACTCAAGGAAACTGCCACAAGTTTCATAATATTAGGTTAAAGTGTTCAAACTAATGCTTCATGTGAAAATCAAAAGATAGGGGGAGGGTATACATGTAAAGGGATTTCTAAGTGATGTGATGCTTTTATCATGATAATATCAAGCAGATGTATGTAGTATTGAATAAGGTTTCTTATTTAAGGAGGTTGAACAACAGTTGACCTCTAAAAGATTAGGTAAAGATGCTTTATTTATGGAGAGCCCTTTGAATCTGTGTTAAATAGAAAAAAGTGGAAATGGTGGTTTCACTTAAATGGCCATATTTTTCTTAAACCTCAATGGAATTGGCAAAATGTGGTGTACTTTTTTTTCAGAATAGCATAAGCTTTTTAATTTTAAGACAAGATGACTTTTCAGAGAGTGTAAGTGTATGTTACATGTAAAGGTAGCAAGGGACAGTTTCGAATAAAGTACGGTACGGAAGGTCAACCCTCTGCAGGGAATTAGCTGGGGGAGGTCTAAAAAGCTGAAAACTCATGACAAATTAGCAAAATATGAAAGGGTCAAAATCTCATAAAAACCATTATGTAGAGAATTTTACAGGTTTTGATTAGTAATTGTCTTCAGAAACTGGTGATTGGCCTTATAAAGAGTGAATTAAAGGTATTTGTGCTGAATGGGAACTGAGGAAATTCTAGTTACGAAGTTCCGAAGACATGCATCCCTTGGCTACAATGAATTGTATAAAAAAAAAACTGTCCCCTGCTACCTTAGAAGTGTTGATAAACTTTGTTATCACACAATTTAAGATAGAAAGTCAAACTACATGTAAGAGTAGAAAAAAACCCATAAATTAGAGGACACAAGGTCAAACATTAACGGTTAAACATCTTTTGACATGGAAAGATAGTCTTTGTCTACAGCCTGAAATACCCTTTTCCAGTCTTCTCAGTATCATTATTCTAAAATATATCATCGTTTTATTGCGTAAGGACTCCAGATGTGTTATAGTTTTTTAGGTGATGAATTTAATACAAATTTGTATGTTATTTTGAGGATGTATTCTTTAACAGAATGTAAGAGAAGAATCCACATATATAGAAATCAAATATGGACCTTGTGGTACTGTTCCATTGGACGTTTTTGATGGAGCTATTTCTTTGTATCGTAAGTTACTTACGAAAAGCACTGTAGCCGTACTGTAAATAAGATTTAACTAGATGCTGTCATTAGACAGTAATACCTGCACCATGTGTTTGCCCCTAAATAACACTGTTTTGTACCAGTTTAATTAAAAATGAAGGCTATATGCAAGCTCCGGTAATACAATTAAAATTTATAATTTTCATAACTGAAGGATGAGATCCCTTCCCATATGATAATACACATCGTGACATGAGCAGCACTTTATGTGCAATTTGGGGTAGAACTGTTTGCAGTGAATTTTCAGTTAATCAATAATCTTAACATTTTATGTCATAGAAAGTATAATGGTCTACATAATTATTACAAACACAATTAAAAATTAAATTATGCCCCCTCCCCGTGGCGGTTGCCGGTTTTAGATTTGCTTCTGTGTGCCTACATGAACATCATCGTGTGCACAGATTTAGAGAAGGGGTGGGAGTGAGGGGTCCAGACCCCCCCCCCCCCCCTGAAAATTCATTTATATTAATTGTAAAATTACCAAAAATACACCTTGGACCCCAATGCTCTTACAGACATGTAAACGCTCAAACCCATTGCGCTTCAATGTTAGGTAACATTATTTGGGGGGTAAATATTTAATCAATATTTAATATACTTTATTGTTTATCTCAATAGAAAGTATACATGTACATTACAATATGCAGGTGTCCTGTACCACCTTAAAGCTGTTATTTACCTAATAACATAGTGCAAGTGGATTTGAAGAATAGGTCATAAAAATACATGCATGTTACAAATGAATGATCTTTGTCTGAAGTTACGTACACAACACAGGTCTGCATGTCTCATTAGCGGGTACTAGTTTTACCCAGCTCTTCGATTAGATGGGTTCATGTGTATATATACATGGGTGTTGCTAAAACGCGGAACGGAAAATGGAACGGAAAGCGGAACGGAAGGGAAAACGGAAAATCTTATCTAATGTTATTTACCTCATAGATTTGTTAATCATGCTAAAACGATATACTTTATGTACCTTTTTAATTTTTTTTGAAAGATTAGCAATATTAGATTATTTATTCAAGAATATTTATTTCCTCAAAATTAACAGTACATGCATTGACCACTATATTCTGTCCTAAAATATCCTCGATTCACTTTTTGCTGTATATTTATATATACCTCAGGGTTCAAGCAATTCTCTTTTAGAAGCATTAAACATTCTCATTATTCTTTCTTTAAAACGTTCTCTCTAGCTTATCAGCTGGTATAAATACACGGCTAAAAATAAAGAAGTCTACGGGGTTTTGCATTTCAACAGACCCGGATGATAGTGTTGAAAAATTGTGCAAGGTCTTCTGAGTGACTTCCAAATGGAGAAACGATGTCAACATTTTCCATTATAAATCGTCCAAATGTGCTGCATGAATATTTTGGGATTGATAGACTATAGTCCCAATATATAATCGGAAAATCAAACCAGGCAACTTCTAGAGCTCTCTATTCGGATCAAATGTATATAGCTGCTGGAATAAACAACTGCTTAGTAATGCAAACGTAAACAAAATTGCATTGCTAAAAATACTAGTCTCACAAATTACCGGGTATTTTAATGTTAACTGTATTTTAATTTTTAATGTCGTCAGTCCTACGGTTTTTTTTTCTTCCATCTCAATGATACTGTATCGTCTGTATGATAAAAGATCGTCTAGAACACCGAAAATTCAATTTTGATGTAAGTATATACATGTACATCATATTTGAAATATAAAAATACTCAAAACACGCATAAAACGCTTTCACTAACTGCGTACGTTACGCTGATATGCCAGCAATACCATATAAGAAAAATAAGTAAAAAGTTATGGCTAATTTGCTCGTTTAATCATGTTAATTCGTATACATTTGATTTTTCCGTTTCCGTACTCAACTAAAGCCAAATGAATACAATGCTATAATTGATAGACATTCATATGAATATTAATAAGATAACAACGTGTTGATAATCATTCATTAGATATAAATAAAAGATACAAAGTAAATCGTTTCTGGCCAGTCTATACCCTTTTTAAGCAATAAACGTGATATTTTCCATTCCGTTCCGTTTTCCGTTTCGCGTTTTAGCAACACCCATACATGCATGTCTGTGTTTTTCGTATGCAGAAAAGGATTAATTAAGATCAGCTAAAAGAATTCAGTATTGTGTTTTAATTGGATTATCATTATGATGTTGACCAATTTAGGTAAGCATAATACATGTAGTAGCAGTAGCATAATATAATGAGATGCCAGCTTACATATATAAGTTCTACTTTCACTTTCTAAATGTGATCTCCCTTTGACAGCATACTGTATCATCATCTTTTGATATTTAAATAAGCTTATCATCGTTACCTATCCTATCGCATTTGTAAAGTTTCTGTCATTTTAGTTGCAAAAGTTATTTTTTTCATTTGTCAGACTGCATGCAGTATTGAGTTGACCCCATATTGACCCTGTATAAACAATTTCTTATTAAATTTGTGTATTACATGTAAGTAAGTGTAGACACTTATCATTTTGATATGAGTTATAATAGGAAGGAAGGAGTATTTCTTTCTTAATGTATTATAATGCATTAAAAACAATGTAGGTCATGACCTTAGGGACTGTTCTGACCCCACGAAACAGGAAAATACAAAATATCTTCTAATGTCATTATGATGCATCAAATGGTGTAAAGTACATTAATGACCCCCAGGTGTTGTCTTTAACCCCCCCCCCCCTGCCTTTATGAAATAGGAAATGATATGATACACTGTATATTTTGTTAACTTCTGAGATCTGAGATCCTCATCCCTAAACCATATAATTATTTTTGCTCTTTGTGTCATTGCGCATAAAATTGTATGTAGATTATGCCCCCTTGGAGACACCCTGACATTTTAGAACTAGAAATAATAATGTATTTTATCTTATTCATATGTTATACAGAGGTGTTTGATCCATGTGGGTAAATCCTAGCCTAATGATGTCACTGCTTTGTTTAGGAGACTTTACAATTGCCCCAAATAGGCGAATACACATGGAAGTGATGCATATAACATTTTGTTTATAAATCTTAAAAATTGAATTAAGCAATTTCCAAAATGTAAATGTGAATCACGAGAGAAAAAGCAATCAAGAAATGATTTAAAATTTGCTACTGTACACATGTAAGAATGTATTAAGAAGACTGAATCTTTATAACCAGGTTAGATGGGGGGGGGGGTGAATGTGGAGTATAAACATTTATAATTTGAATCGTTTATTGTTATTAATTTTAACTTGTCAAAGAATACTACTTATTGATCCCAAGGTAGAACTATGACCTCTGATCATATCTCAATAGATCATTTGTCAATTATGCAAGGTGTAATATAATTTTTTTTAAGAATAACATTTTTTACCAGTTTATAAAAGCTTTTAGACACCCAAATTATATTTTGATTTTAATAGATCATTCGACAAGGGGGGGGGGGGGGGAGAACAGTTTACACTTGAGTTTGTTTGGGAGTGGGGGTTCCAAGTCATATATATGACAATTTTTTAATGTAATTTAAAATAAGACTAAGCCATACTACAGTCATGAACATGAACAGTATAGAACAAAACACAAACTTTAAATACATGTACATGTATATATACAAAGGAAGTATTACAAAACAGATGATTGATCTATATAAGGTTCTTAAATTGAATCATCCATATCATGAACATATTATATTATTGTTTCTTTGTTCAAGGCATTTAAGATGGTATGTAGGTCATGATCCCAAGTGCTCTTCCTGAAATTATTAAATATCATAAAACCATTGAGATCCCCACCTTAATCCAAAGATATTATTCCTCCTTAGGTCATGCAGGCACATCAGATCATTATGGCATGTAAGTCATGACCGTAAGGGGTCATCCTGACCCCCTTAGAATCAGAAATTGTCAATTATCTTTAAATTATTGATGTTTGATGATCCTATCTCTATTTAATCTTTATTATTAAGTCTCCCGAATGAAAGAACTATATATGATATTAGTCAAATTTGGCCCCCCAAATTCGCTATTTTTAAAATGATTCAGGTACATTAATTTGTTGTGTTATTTTATAAAAGAGT
Source organism: Magallana gigas (assembly GCF_963853765.1). Classification (NCBI taxonomy): domain Eukaryota; kingdom Metazoa; phylum Mollusca; class Bivalvia; order Ostreida; family Ostreidae; genus Magallana; species Magallana gigas. Next base: position 27,475,293 of record NC_088856.1, read on the forward strand.
TGACATGAAATATGTTTTTCACCTATTTATTTGATTTATATGCACTCACTGGCAGTATATGACGTCAGAAGTGACGCTATTTTTATAATTCAATCAAAATCAATCAAAAATTGACATTTTTCTTATCTTTTTTCGAACGGGAAATATAGAGCGACTCTTTGAACATGAACGAACTTTTTGTCACTTATAAGTATTGGAAGGATACATCTTTGGTGAAAATATTTTGTTTGTTCAAGTAGTCGCTCAATGTTTCCTTAAAGAAAAACTGCCTCAAAACAAGCCGTTTTATGCTAAAAATGCGAAAATGGCGGCAAAAGGTAAACTTTATGATGTCATATTTTTAAATTGTGGGCACTAAAATCAAAATGAAAATTATGAAAAAACTTCAAATGTATATTTGTACAAATAAAACAAAGAATTACAGTAAAATGACAATGTTCATTTTAGGGGGCCATTTTAGGCTCATACCATATATAGTCCTTTGGAGACTTATTGTTTTTGTACGGTTCTTAATACGGTACATGTATTATTATTCATCTTCTTTTTCTTCTTTCCTGCTCTGAACTTGTTTCTCAGAGATGGCTGAACAGAATTTTACAAAACTCTAGGATATGATAGGCCTGCATATCTAGTTGTGCACCCTGGTTTGATTTTTCTCATTTTGGGTTAGACAACCACTTTTCGGGGGAGGGGGGGAGGGGGTGTCAAAAGGGTGGGGGGTCTAACATTGAACCTTGTAGGAAGAATCATAGACTCTATTGTAAATGGTAACTTGAAAACGGACAAAGATAATAATATAGGGTTTTCATAATCATATATTGGCTGTTACATGTACTGGCAATATATAGGGTTTATTAGATCTGACCCCTGGGGTCATCCCCACCCCCCAGGAATTTGAAATTACCATATATCTCAGAAACTGTTATAATCATGACCCCTAAACCATATATATTCATGTTTCTGATGTCAAGGAGCATCACATGTTATGTAGGTCATGGGCCCTGTGGGTGGTCCTGACCCCCTCAAACAAGTCCCTTAATATCTTCAAAACAGTTGAGATCCCCACCCTTAAACCATATATATTCTTGTTCCTTGTGTCAAGGGGCATCATCGGTATGTAGGTCATGGGCCCCGGGGGTGGTCATGACCCCCCTTGAACAGGAAGTGCACGAATATCTCGAAAACGGTTGAGATCCCCACCCCTTAACCATATATATTCTTGATCCTTAAAGGGCATCAAAAGGTATGTACCGGTAGGTAACGGGCCTCAGGGTTAAATTTGATTTTTCAAAACTGTAATGCACATCTATGGAACAGTTCCTATCATATCCCAAGATATGATGTGTCTATCCATTAAATCATAAAAGGAGTTCTAGGATCTATGTTTTTTTGAAGTGATAAACGTCAATTTTCTGCTACTTTTTGACTCCCTGGATGAAATTTAAATTTTGAAAACCTTACTGCACATCTATAGAACAGTCCCTATCATATCCCAAGATATGATTGTCTATCCATTAAATCATAAGAGGAGCTCTTGGATCAATGTTTGTTTTTTTAGTGATAAACGTCAATTTTCTGCTACTAGTTGACTCCCTGGATGAAATTTAAATTTTTAAAACCTTATTGCACATCTATAGGACAGCCCCAATTATATCCCAAGAGATGACGTAGCTACTCCAAAAGTTGTAAGAGGAGTTCTGGGAACCATATTTTTTTTGCCAAAAAACGTCATTTTTTGTTGCCCACTGATCCCCTTAATAAAAAAAAAAATTCTGGAACTTGATCACGCCTCAATATGACACCCCCAATCATATTCTAGAAGATCATTTGGCTACTGCCAAAAAAAAATGACGTTTTTGAAACCAGTTTTTTTGTAAAAAAACGTCATTTTTTAGCCATTAAATGACCCCCAGGACAAAATTGAAAATTCCGAAACCTTATTGCGCATCTATAGGATACCCTAAAACATATTCCAAAAGATGATTTGTCTACTGTTGAAAATGTAGGAGGAGTTCGAGGAAGAAGGTTTTTTGTGAAAAAACGTCATTTTTTACCAATAATTTGACCCCCAGGACTAACAGAGAATTTTTGAAACCTTTTTACAAAACAACATGATACCCCAAATCAAACTCCAAGAGTTCAGTTTGCTGGTTTATAAGATGTAGGAGCAGTTTGAGAAAGTAAAACGTGACAGACGGACGGACGGACGGACGGACAGGCGGACGGACGGACGGAACGGGGTAACAACAATATACCCGAACTTTCTTTAGAAAGTGCGGGTATAAAAATGTACGTTTTATGTTTGTTACATTTGTTTAAGTAACGTCTGGTAATTTCAAAACAAATACGATTTAAATGTTTTATAGATAGAACTATTAGCAAAAGATTTTCTAGAAATACGCTCAAGTGAGCTATTCTGGTCACATTTTGTCCGTCGTCCGTCTGTCTGTCTGTCCGTCTGTCTGTCCGTCCCTCTGTAAACTTTTTACATTTTGAACTTCTTCTCTATAACTGCATGGCAAATTTCAACCAAATTTTGCACAAAGCGTCCTTATTGGAAGGCAAATACAAATTGCAGAAATGAAAGACTGATCTTTATTCAAAGTGGAGAAAACCTCAAAACTGTAGAAAAAGGGGATGCATTTTTAAAAATGTTCTTCTCAAGAACTACTGAGTCAAATTTAACGTAATTTAACATAAATAATCCTTACAGCAAGAAAAAATATAAATTGAAAAAAATTATGGTTTAATTCTTTCTCAAATCTGAGTCATTACGAAAATATAAATAAAGGAAAATCGCAATTCTATCAGTTTATAACTTCGGATTCGGTATTCGATACTTCTAAAACGAGATTTTTTGTTAAAGCAGCCATGTTTGACATACAATAAAAGGGTCGATCTGTCTAAGATGAATTTGTTGTTTGCTGTGCAACAGTTTGCGAGCGAAGTGAATCTTTGAAACATGCAGATAAAGTGTAGGCAAAAATAATTTTAAAATTGAATACTTTATAATATTCATTTTTTGTTATTCTACCGAATTATACGGCACAATATCCTTTGAACACCTATATAAAGTCATTGTTGCTCAGGTGAGCAATGTTGCCCCATGCAGCGATGTAATTGTCCAAATTCCAATTACTATGATACACAATGATATCAATAAGATTGTTCCCCACCTTTTTGCACCTTGTTGTTATCTGGATTGTTAAAATTGAGTATAACTTGCTACACATGAGAGAATAATGAATTGTGTTAGTATAAAATTGTATAATATCTATTATAATTACAGTGTATTTACCGTCCATTTCAATTGGTAATATTGTGTTTTATAGAAGATCATCACTTGTTTGGAAATAAGACATTGCTTACTTGGAAAAATTGAATAAATGAACTTGTTAAATACACTGCAGAACAAATTTGGTTCTTTTTTAAATATATGAAAAAGAGCTGTACAATTCTATTTTATGCCTTATAGCATACAAATGTGAGTCACTTTCTCCAAATAAAGAGGACTGTAGCACCTGTCACTACCTGAATAAGTCCATGGGATACGAGTGTCAGTGGTGCCAAAGAACAGGCTGTGTGGACATAGATAATGACCAGTGCAGACGTGCAGAAACCTGTGAAGAACCTGTAGTTACAAAAGTAGGTTTTCTCCACCACATTAACCAAAGACAAAAGTTAAAATCTAAGTATGACCACATGTCTGTCTTCATGCCTGTTGATTTGTCTATCTACCGGCAGTTTAAATTTCGGATGCATTTTTAATCTTGATTATCATGAATGGCCAGAACAAGCATTCATTTAAATCCACAATATCTGTCTAATATCATGGAAGTCATTAAAAGAGGCTAGTCATTTTAAATATGTTTCCATTGTTTCATTGATACCCTGGTGGAAAGCTTTAAAAAACTACGGAAATCCCTCTTAATGATAAACTAGTAAGAAACATATTTAACACCGGCATACACATATGGTTCCAATTCCATACACTCTGTCCACCCAAAAATGATTGAGAATTTGTTGATGTAGAAAAAAATATATCAATTTTCAGGGTTATTTCATAGAACTAAAACAATGATACGGAAGTTTTGGGATTCATTTTTTTTATTTGATGAAAAAATATTCTCTACTGATACACCATATTTTATTTCAGATATCTCCAAAAGATGGTCCTCCAGAAGGAGGAAAAGTGGTTACTATAGAGGGATTCAATTTTGGAATTCAATCACTTGTGACGGTAACTGTCGCTGGTGTGTCATGTAACCACGCGACATTCATTGGTCGAAGGTGAAATATATATATATATATATATGGACCGCTCTCTGAAAAAGGGGTCTTAATGACATTTTTATTAAAAATTGGGTTATTTTATTGGAAAATGAAGGAATGGGTCTACAGAATAATATTTGCAAATTTAAAACTTGTACTCCCACTAGTTTTCCTTGTTACAGGCTTTTGACAAACCTTTCATAACTGGAACAACGTCATAACGTCACTTAAATTACCTTGACGTTGCGCACATTACAAACATTTTTTTATCATTCAGATATGTGGTAAGTTAATTTTTTTTAAGTTGTATAATTTGTAGAACTGAATGAGATCTTTTTAAAAGCTTAAGTTAATTAGTTAATCAAATTTGATCACTTTATTTTTTTCCTCCAAGTCGGAATAAACAAAAAAAATTACACAAATAATCATAGAATAAAATATGAATTTGATTTTAATTACCCTTCACTTAAATCATTCTTTAATTTCACATTTGTTAACTTCTATATTCAAATCATATTCAATGGTGTAATTAATATATGAATTTTATTATAAAAAAAAAATTTATACAATAAAAAGTCCACCATCTCTTGAAAAAAAAAATGTTTACATCAATATGTGTCAAAATAAAGTTTCAGTTCAGTAAGCTTATTACTGGACTGGAGAAGGGCACATCTTCTCCTGAAAAGCAGGTCTCACAAATGGTTTCACATGCTAGTAGAGATAACGCACCCTAGATTCAGACAGTCCACCAGCGGGAAGTACATCCGGTCTTCTTATTTCTATGAACTGAAATCCTTGATCTTTCAAAATCTCAATCTTCTCCTCGGTTCCGTCACAAGTCTTCTTTGCCTTTACAATGCCTGGCTCGTAAGAATCGAACGAAAAGTGTTGATACTGGCGGATACCCTATACTGGTTAAAAAAAATGCCCCAGATACTCTCTCCAGGATCTCCATTGCCTCGCTGGATATCGCACAGTAGTGTAAGTAGAGATAGATCTTTTAACAACATCCTCAAGTATTCCAATGCTATCACAATCACATCTCTTATTCAACTTCTTGAGAAAAGCAAATCCTCCATCGATGAGGCACCATGCGTGTCTGGGGATTTGCATCTTAAACTCTATTATGTTGTGTTGCTTTGTCATTTCTCGCCACATGAAATATCCAGTGACATACTGATTCTTACCCTGGCGACAGCAGTTATCAGCGTGTATTTTGCATGACATGGTGGTTTTGTAAGGCCCAGTCCAACATAGAAATTACAGAATCTGGTTGATGCACTTTGGTTCCATTTGGTCCGATAGTTTCATTTTTGTTTATAAGAAAGTTTATTTGTTTTGGTTCTCCATCAGAGCGGACACCAAATATTTGGACTTTTCGAAGTGTCTGAAAGTACTGGGGCCCATTTGCCGCGAATGATGAGGAATGCATACATTCTGAATGAAGTCAAACGTGCAATGGAAGCATCTGTCTTGTGAATGGTATGTGTCTAGGCACCTTTTCACACAATTGTTGTTCACTTTCCTTTCAGCTTGTGCATGTGTGATGTGTTCCATGCATCTTTCTTGCTGCCTCCAACTTTTCCTCCTCTGAAACTGCATCTAAAACACCTTTTTGGAGTTTTTCGTGGCACAAACATCGTCCCTTAGTTTGGCTTTTCTAATATACGGAAGACACTGGTTCCAGATGTTGCAAAATGTGGAATACCGCACATGTCGATCGTTCGGACAGCTTTCAACATATTTCTCGTGGACGTCCTTCTTTGTTGTATCGGATGGAATGTATATGGGAGGAGTGTCATCTCTTTCTATTGGGGCAGCCGATTGTGGTAACCCAAAGTCTTCTGCATAACTAGAGATGAACTGTACAACTAGCTTAATGTTATCATAATGTAGCGAATGATTAGATTTCTTTCCTAGGTTCCCATAATTGCGTGGTGTTACTCCATGTGTATTTTTATGGGTAAAGATATTATGAAAATACTGCTTCCTTTTATCATAGAAAAATGTAGGGTTTACCAGGAGAACGACCTAACCTACTGAGCCACGAACATTACGCATTAAAATGAAATTGATATTGTCAGATTTGTTGCAAACTATCGAAAACTTACAAAAATGTTCACCTTATTACTTTTAAACACATTTTCGTATCTACTCATTTTACCTTAAAATGCCCTGAGAGTACTTTTCTTAAGGATACTAATGCTTGTACACCATCAAAATACACAGACAATGCATAATTGCATATAGAAACAAAACTGCAATTTTCATGCAGAAATTTCGTTTAGTTCAAACATTATCAAAATACCGGCTTTGGCTGATTTTGTGAATTTTGTATTACTGATACATATTTCGGTAAGTTTTTGGTGTTGGTCTTTACTTATATAGCATATAAAAGCGAACGAACGGCTAAAAGAACATTATGTCTACATAACAGAGACGGCAATCTTAATAATGGCTCTCTGTGAGCCAATGACCTTTGTTATAATAATCCACGCCTATTGACAATAAAAAATACATCCAGTTTAATAAAAAAATATTTGCTCACCTTATTTTCGAGATCCATTCCTGCACAAAATGTTCAGCAACGACACTGCACTCATTAAAACCATACTAAATATTGTTTATACTGAGATGTGCTGAAAGCATGAGACGTCAACTTTTTAAGTGCGATTTTCTACGTCATAATAGCGTTGTCAATAAGCCCGGTTTTGACAGAGAGCGGTAAATAGTAAATATGGTGAATGCTGTGGAGGTTATTATCTATACATATCCATATCATTACACTCTGTGCATCAATCAACCACACGATATTACATTATAAATAAGTTGAATAAACAGCTACTACCAATAAAAAATAAAAAGAGTCAAACTTCATGTTATAACTTACACAATGGCATTTTTCTGACAGGATAAATTGCACCACATCACACAAATATTTTGATTCCACGAAGAACTCTGAGACAAGTGGACCTGTGATTGTGATGGTGGATGGGAAGAAGTCGTCAGAAGACATTCAATTTACCTATAAGGTATTGATTAGCGTTACTATCAAACAAATAAATTAGGAAAACTACTAAACATTGTCTTTAAAAGAGCAACAGGTAGTTGTTATATTGTTTTTAATAATTTATTTTGTTTGAAAGCTTCTTTCAGTCCAAACATAATATATAGCTTTAAAATTGAATTTGTTTTAGATATACTTCTTATATATATAAATATAATCATCACCTAATTGAAATGAGCTTAACATTTAATATGCCTCTTTTGAGATCTTTGGGAAAAACATATTTATTAATTGGAGTAAGATTACTAAACTTTGTTATGTTAACATTTTTTAAGTTGCTTTAGATGCAAGTAAACGTTCAACTTTTGCAGCTGATGGAATTGCAATAATTCATTTTACTTGAACTTTGGTTGTTCCTCATAGATGCCAAAAATAACAAGTATCTACCCAAGCCAAGGTATTTTGTCCGGAGGGAGGACCATTTTCCTGAAAGGAACTAATCTTAACATCGGCAACATGGAGTATGCAGTAGAATTTATCCATGTAAACGTGTTTAAACCACATGTATCCGTAGGATGTACGATGTAAGTATGAAGAATGATGACTGCATTCTCTTTGCTCTCAGTATTCTTAGCTCCCCATTTCATGGAATAAAAATATATAATGGATAAATACAGTAAACAGGTGCGGCAAAAATCATTGCTGAAAACAAACAGGGATTAGCGGGCTACTTTCCCCTCTTTCAATATAGAAATTCAGATTAAACCAAATTGTAAAAGTATCAAAAATAGGTATCGGACCCATTAGCGAACCAATAATTTTTTGGAAACACGCCCAACTGGAATTTAATTTTTCATAAGTATGGTAAGCCAGAAATATTGAGAAAATCAAAATGAAAACACAGCATTTCTTAAGAGTTATTTTGTATTTTTTCTTAAGTATCAACTCTGATTAGCAAGCATCAGTTTTGGGAAAACAAAGTTTATCTCAAACACCGAAAATGTCTTCTTGCCAAATTGTTTTATTGTAAAAAATCAGTTAAGATGCATACATTACAATTTTAATGATCGGTTGGGTAAATTTATTTAAAGGAAAGTCAGGCATTAATTTTTAATGACTTGGTTAAACTATAATGTATAATTTTCACTGTTGCATGCATGCGTTGGATTTTGTTTTTAATTAAAGATGGTGCCTTTATATATATTTTTAATAATAATAAAATGTTAATCATTAAGACGTTTTCTTCTAAATTCAATGTCTTAATGAATGATCAAAATTTATCTAAAAATTGTTGTCAGTGGAACATATCAAACTTTAGTGAATAATAAAAATGATAAATTTTGGTTATGTGGAAAACATTATTTCTGTACTAAAAACGCCATTTGTAGAATTAAAGGAATGTCAGTTAGAGGAAATATAACTTGTAACAAAAAACGAGCAGTGGACACAGGGCACTAAAAACTGAAGATTACCTATTCATTGTATAAATTTAAATGATTGAAAAGAAATACATGCACTGAACATATGTCATCTGCAGAATTAAAGGATTGTCAGGTAGAGGGGACATAACCTGTAAACCAAAAATGGCAGTGGACGTAGGGAAGTATAAAGTGAAGATTACCTTTGACTCCAATACAGAAGTGAATAGTAATCTCCAGTTTGAATATCTACCAGACCCAGTCATTAAAGCAACTAAGCCTGCAGAGCTGAAATCAATAAGCAGGTATCTTTGTTTTTTAGTTTATTTGTTCTTATAATTGACATCAATTCAATGTTTAATTAAGCTCGTACAAATTTTGATTATGCCACTATTGTATAATCTATAATCTGGTCAACCATTAAACGTTTAACAGAACAGCTAATATTACTCAAGTTAACCTGAATTCAAATTTCACATTTTCATGGCTTAAATAAAATTTTTAATCATAGAAACATATTTTTGATTTAATAAGTAAAATGGATCTTTTCTTAGTGGAGGAACAACTTTTAATGTGATTGGTGAAGGATTTAATGCCATTGATAGTCTAACAGTGGGAGTTGAGGACAGTGAGGTAAGATTGATACGGAATTGTTGTATTTTATGGAGTCAGTTTTCATAAGTAAATTATCAGGTTTGTGACTAAATAGAACTTTTGCTCTAAGGTGACTTCATTGCTGAAAATCGATTCGACTGAATTGATTATTAATTTGTTTTTTGTATCTTACAGGAAAGAGACTCCACATGCAGAATCCTCACCCAAACTAAACTTGAATGCAAATATCCAAGAAACGGAGAAAGCGAAAAGCGACGGAAAAAGAGAGCTACTAGGTCCAATATTGTCATCTACCTTGATGGATTTTCCTATGAATTCGCTTCTAGTGTATTGTATGTAAATGACCCTCTGTTCGCGGCTTTTAATGATAATACAACATACAACTTTGATCCAAGTGCTGAAGAGTCCATTAAACTTGTGGTAGGTCTAGATCTTATGATAACTGCAATACACATGTAATATGTGAAATGGCTTAAATTCGCGAGATCCAAGTATCTTTTGATTAAATTCATATCTTGGTCAAAAATACTAATCAGGGGCAATAATTGCCATAAATGCAACAAAATATTCATAAAGAAATACTTTGAACGCTGGGGTGTTAAGGAAGCATATAGGCTATTTAACGTCTTATTTTGACTGTTATATTCAAAATCATGAAATCGTGAATAAGAACAAAAACTTAGTATTACCCTTTAAAATAGATGTCAGTTCAATAACATCAGGTAATACATAACTGCCACATTGGTGCATTATCACATGACAACTATAAATAGCTTACGTATATTCCTTAACATAAAAAGTGATTGAACAACACTACCCTGCGGTTTCCAAAAAAACCCACCAAAAACCAAGTGAAGGCAAAACATCTTAGTTTAATCCAAACCGCTGCTAGAATTCTATCTTCCTAATTAAATTGTAATTCAACCGGCTCTCGTAAAACCTTCCCAACTTTTGTAAAGTTTGCACGGAAAACGGTATGTTGCACCAAAACAACAGAAAACATGAAATTCTAGCAACACTTTTCAATTAAAGCATTGATCAAACTAACGATACGTATAAAATTTCAAGTTCAATATAAACGGGGTAGTGTTGTTCTAGTCGGAATTTTTATATCGTAAACAACGACAGAGGAAAGCCTGCCGAGAAATAAAAGCAAATATACATACCTTTTAGCGAATGATTGATAAAACGAACATCTCTCCCAGTATTCTTATGTTCAATTCTCAATGAATCACACCACAATACTTTAATTTAGATTAGTTATATTTTGAATATGTTAACAATGCTTTTTCGATCAAAATCACACAACATTCAGCTTTCAGTCTTGACGTCATCAATGTGTAAATCTTCGTAATACAAACTAATTTCTGAGAAAAAAGATTGTCTTCAGTATTTTTTATTTGTTTTTGGTCTACGTTTCGTTGCTTAGATGTTTGAATATGTACATAATAACTAAGATTTGTGATTTCACAGAATTACATTTAACCCAGATTTCATATGCTTCCTTAACACCTCCGCGAATTGTATTTTTTTTTATATGGAAGAACAAATTGCATTTATGATTTAGTATGTCATTTACAACAACGGCTGGTCTGTGAATTTGATAAAATACCTCCAGTAATGTTGAATCCTATCATTAATGAAGTCATTTATTGCGTGCTACCTCTTATAGGGTAAAGGTTTGACAACTGTGACGAAACATAATGATTATCGAGTATCTGTCGGCTCTAAAGAATGTATCATTACCAACTTGACCGACTCAGAACTGATTTGCCGTCCACCTTTTATGGAACCTTCAGCAAGATTAAATGAGGACAAGTTGTTCATCAGGGTTAGCAATTATTTGTATTGTTAAACTATACTCTTACACAATTTATTTCTAATAGACTTAGTTTATAATGTATCTGTTCTTGCCATTAGTAGATGTCGACTCCTTAAATACATATAAAATATTAGCATAGATCACATATAGCTAGTATAATTGAACATGATTTACTATGAACTTCGAATTTCTCTAAATCCTCCGTATCTGTCTTGACCACTCAAGGTAATGTTTTAAATTTGGATTTTGCCAAAGCAAAGACTGTTAAGTATCTTACTGTTAATAGCACTTGTGTAAAAAAAATAATAGGTTCAAAGTAGAACAATTCACTATGAAAATTATAGCAAAGAGGGCAATGCTTTATCAAGTTTCTAAGTTTTTAGCAAACATGCAAACAAAAATTGTTTATTATTCATTTTGATAAGATTTGAATTTGGTGAAGTATGCGCACGTGAGGTAACACTAGGAAAATAATGTTTCTGTGAATATGAGCTAATGAAAATTAATAAAGTGTATATTTTGATCGAGAAATTTTTAATTTTTATTTTTTTACATACTCAGTACCCACAATATGTCAATGCTAGTGCACAAAATGACGTCATCTTATTACCGTTTTTTTAAACACATAAACAAAACAACGTCCGAGCAAGGGCATATCCTATTTTATTTTTTTAAATTAATATGTTAAATAAATGTTAAAAAAATGAATGAAATTTTCACTCTCTTATTAGATATTTAAGAATCTAATACTACAATTTGAATTTTTACCCTTTTTCAATGAAAAACTTTACGAATAGTAATAAAGAATTGCACTGTCGACATTTTTGTTTAACAATATCATAAAACCTTAGAATAACCTGCTTCTTTTTATAGCTTTTTTTTCTGAAATAGAAACATAATAAAATATGTCTTTGCGTTGAAGGTATTTTGTTGATGTTCCTGATTAACTTGTGTAGAAGGGAACGATGAGGTCATAATATGACGTCATGATGTATAATGGCTATCTCATGTCGTGGATACATGTACAACGTTTGTACTCAATACATTTTTGAATTTTTCAATGATGGAATCAAAGCCCTAAATGCGCTTTAATTAGCTCATTTGCAAAGAAACATCAATAAATAGCCTTAAACTCGTCAAATACTTATTTGCTAGCAGCTCTCTGCGTTCAGTCGCCCCGACTCTTCTACGGGATCAAACATTGTGTTCCTTCTTAGCTAAAATTAAGAATTTTCTATAGGTAGCATGTTTTAGCTAAGTATGAATGTTGCACAGATAAGGTCGTCAAAGATCAGAGGAAATTAATTACGGGTGAATTATAGTTATGTTCAATTATTGACCGTAGGTAAAGTTTTAATTTAAAAAATTAAAAACAAATTTTTTAGATTATGTTTTTTAAAAAAAATTGATTTAATACATGTAATAGATGTAAAATTTAACAATTGAAAAGGGTTTGTTTTATGATTGATCCTAGGTAAATTTTATTTTATTTAGAATTGCTCATTATTCATTCTTTTGAGTGTTGATAAAGTAAACTGACATAGTTGCATTAAAGTGCCATGGTAACAATTTTAGTAAAATTTTATTTTTCTAGTGTTTATTATAAACACTGCTTTAGTAAGGCATTTCTTATGATCAACCAAATTTGAGTGTTATTTGTAGAGCTATAAGCAAGAGCTTAAAATTCTTTAAAGGGTATATGCAATGCAAACTCGTTTTTTTAGCTCACCTGAGCTGAAAGCTCAAGTGAGCTATTCTGATCACTTTTTGTCCGTCGTCCGTCTGTCCGTCCGTCCGTCTGTCCGTCCGTCTGTCTGTCCGTCTGTAAACTTTACATTTTGAACTTCTTCTCTAAAACCGCTTATCCAATTTCAACCAAATTTGGCACAAAGCATCCTTATGGGAGGGTGAATATAAATTGCAGAAATAAAAGTCCGATCTGTATTCAAAGCGGAGAAAACCTTGAAACTGTAGAAAAAGGGGGGTGCATTTTAAAAAATCTTCTTCTCAAGAACTACTGATTCCATTTCAACGTAGTTTAGCATAAATCATCCTTATGGGAAGGAAAATATAAATTGCAAAAATTAAGGTTTAATTCTGTTTCAAATCTGAGTTATTACGAAAATAATAATAAAGGAAAGGCTTGTTTCAATCAGTTTAATAGCTTCGGATTCGGCATCCGGTAAAATGGGTAGGCAAGACTTGGCCTGGGCAAAACAAAAGATTGGCAGTTATTAATCTGCCAATCTCATTAAAATTTCAGGATATTTGATGGACCAGTATATTTGTATTTGCTGTAAATATTGCTGCAAAATAATGCGTATTTGAAATTGACGATTGCCGATCTGCCCCGGCTTTTATTTTGCCACGGCCGGGGTTTGCGTACCCATTTGACCAAGACTCGTATTCCATACATCTAAAACGAGGTTCTTTGTTGAAAGCAGCCATGACATTATACGAAAAAGGATCTGACTATGATGAATTTGCTTGTTGTGCAACAGTTCGCGAATGAAGGGAAATTTTTGATACATGCAAAATATATTGGTGCCGATTTTGTGAAGTAAATTGAGGCTAAATATTTCAATTAATGCGTTGACAGTTTTCACACATGACGTTGGTGTTAGCTTGTCCTGATTTTCGTTTCGTTTTCATTATTTATGCTTTGTAACCTGGGAACTATCGTCTGTATTTCGTGATTTTTACGTATCAAATCAAACAGAGACTTCAGTAAATCAAACAGTTAATTAACCGTTTACCTGTGCAAATTAAGCAAAATCTGATGTATCAAAAAAGTACTGAAATACAATTCATTCTATCGGTAATTCGGCATTATATTTTGCGTAATGGTAGATTAATGCAAGAGGTTTTGTTGAGATGCTCGGCATTTTCTCGAGGTTATTCAGTTTAAATAGAGTTTGATATCGCTGTCGGAAATATGTAGGTATATACATGTACATGTATATATATGATTCATTTCGAAAAAATAAATTGTGTTCTTTATTTGTTATAGTGCATGTTTCTTGTGTTTTAATTGTTTACAATTTCTATTTACTAACCATATTTGAGTGTTAAGATTCGAATTATAAGCAAGATACCGAGATTTGCTCACAATTCTATGTTTGTACACAGATCTTAAAAACTAAAGATTAATTATTAAGAAAATTTTCAAAGTCTCCTCTTCCAGAAACCAACTTTAACAACTTATTGTATTGTAAACTTAACCTTTTTTAGCTCACCTGAGCCAAAGTCTTCTTCTCAAAAACTATTAGGCCAGGAAAGCTCAAATTTGAGTGGAAGCATCCTCAGATAGTGTAGATTCAAGTTTGTTCATATCATGGTCCCCGGGGGTAGGGTGGGGCCACAATAGGGGGATCATGTTTTACATAAGAATATAGAGAGAAAATCTTTAAAAATCTTCTCAAAAACTATTAGGCCAGAAAAGCTCAAATTGAAATGGAAGCATCCTCAGGTAGTGTAGATTTGTTCATTTGTTCAAAACATGATCCCCGGGGGTAGGGTGGGGCCACAATTGGGAGATCAAGTTTTACATAGGAATATATAGAGAAAATCTTTAAAAATGTTCTTCTCAAAAACTATTAGGCCAGGAAAGCTCAAATTAAAATTGAGGCATCCTCAGGTAGTGTAAATTTTAGTTTGTTCAAATCATAGTTCCCATGGGTAGGGTGGGCCACAATTGGGGGATCAAGTTTTACATAGGAATATATTGAGAAAATCTTTAAAAATCTTTTTCTCAAAAACTATTAGGCCAGGAAAGCTCAAATTTGAGTGGAAGCATCCTCAGATAGTATAGATTCAAGTTTGTGCAAATCATGGTCCCCGGGGGTAAGGTGGGGCCACAATTGGGGGATCAAGTTTTATATAGGAATTTATAGAGGAAAGCTTTTAAAAATCTTCTTCTCAAAAATATTTGGCCAAGAAATCTCAAATTGGCATGTAACCATCCTTAGGAAGTGTAGATTCAAGTTTGTTCAAATCATGGTCCCTGGGGGTAGGGCGGGATCACAATAGGGGATGAATTTTTATAGATAGAGAAAATCTTTAAAAGTCTTTTTCTCAAAACTATTAGGCCAGGAAAGCCCAAATTTGAGTGGAAGCATCCCCTGATCATATAGATTCAAGTTTGTTTAAATAATAGTCCAGGGGTTGGGTGAGGCTACAATGGGGGATGAATTTTTACTTAGGAATATATAGAGAAAATCTTTAAAAATCTTCTTTTTAAAGAATTTTTGGCCAGAAAGGGTTTAAACTTGTGTAGAGGCATCCTCGGGTAGTGTAAATTCAAGTTTGCAAAATCACAGTCCCTAGTGGTAGGGCGGGACCGTGATGGCGGTTTGAATTTTTACATAGGAATATAAAGAGAACATCTTTAAAACTATTCTGGGAAAGTGTTCGGTTCAAAACTCAGTACTTAGTGTGAAAGCAAAGGTTATGCAGATTTAAGTCTGATGAAACCATGATTCCCTAGAGAAAAATGGGGCCATGAAATGGGGGGGGGGGGTATATAGGAATAGAGAAAAATCTTCTTACAGGTACAACAACAAAAGGGGCTTGGTATTTACCAAAAAATAAGAGGTTGATAAAAATTGGCAGATTTTCAATTTTTTTTAGCAAGATCTATTGTACTTAGTTGTCAAGATATTTTGATACTGTAATGCTAATTTGATCAGAATTAAGACAATTGTTGCTCAGGTGAGCGATGTGGCCCCTGGGCCTTTTGTTATATTTTGTTACACTCAAAGAGATAAGACGATAGAAAAAAACCGCATCGAAATCCGTTCGATATTAACGGAGTTACAGCGCTTCAAATTCGTCTATTTATACCTGAACCGGAAATCCAATTAAGCCAAATACGAAACACTCGTAATAGTGGCTCTGCTTGTGTGACGTCACAACGAGGACGATGGCGGCGAATACAAGTCAACACAGCGACGAAAGCAGCGAGAGTTTAGACCTTATGATGGAAGCCGGGTCGTCCAGTTTCGAAGAAATGGAAGACAATGTACCCCTAGGCACACAGTCTTATCTGTTTGAACCTGAGGCCAGCTCGGATGAAGAAATTAACCAGCAATCTTCCCCAGAGTCAACCGACGAAGACCGAGTGGGAAACACCGATTGGTATGTGTTTAAAAACCCCGTTGCGCATATATTCTGCCAATAAATCATTTTTTTAATCATATACAATATTTTTAATTAAATATTTATCAGTTTCTTTCTTCATAACGTTGGTATGTACATATCCAATTGCATTTATAGAAATATTTTCAAAATGGCTTCTTGCTAACTTCGTCATTAATTACCAACAATTTAGCCTATACAATCGGAAGCGGTAATTATCTTGATAATAAGATAGGGTAACTCATCCAGATTACGTTGAGCCCTCAATTGGCAAACATCTTTAATTGTAATTAAATGTACATGTTATTCTCATTAATGTGGATACAACTATTATAGGTGCTCATGTGGTAACTGCCCTCCAATGTCAACCATTGAGGAGTCAGTGTGCTGTCATGAGATCCCTCAAGTCATGACAGTTTTGGAGGAGGATCCTGGAAAGCCATGCATCATAGAGCACAATGGCTTTGAACCTGTGTGTCTGCACCCTTCCAGTCTGCGTACGGCATACTACAACTACAGACAGCATTATGACAACTTGCCAGAATCCAACCAGTATGTACACTTATTTGGTAGAAAAGGTATACGTAAAGCTAGGTAGCTTTATGAAAACAATTTAATTAGATACATTTATGAATGTAGCAATAGTAACATGTTATATCTTCCACAATTATAACTATTCATTAATATATATAACAGTATTTCATCTTTATTTCTCAGTAAGAGAAAATCAAAAATCATTTGAAAAAAAACAAACTACTCTGCAATAAGTAACAATGATATCAGAAAAGCATTGATGAATATTTAAACATAAAAAACATTTTCAGGCGCATGCGGTACATCGGGTACAGACAGCTTGCCAGATGGTGCTGGGGATGGTTGGGGAAGCATGTTCGCGTACCACTTCCTGCCTGTGCTGTCCAAAAGATCCGCAACACATATCCAGGGATTCAACATGGCTTAATTCCTTCTGTAACGTGTGAGCATCTGATCTACTGCATCTTCTTTCTCTGGATGTAAGAACTGTTCACAAAGT
This sequence comes from Magallana gigas, assembly GCF_963853765.1. Taxonomy (NCBI): domain Eukaryota; kingdom Metazoa; phylum Mollusca; class Bivalvia; order Ostreida; family Ostreidae; genus Magallana; species Magallana gigas. Next base: position 27,492,596 of record NC_088856.1, read on the forward strand.
GGTGGTGGAGCCTCTCCGACGTCATCACAGTGTGGCATCTTGGTGTCCCTGGCCCGGCTTTTTGCAGAGTCCATGAGGACAGCAACATAATCTGAATTTTGAAATGATAAGTTGATTTACTCTGACTGAATAAATTACCATTGTAACATGTATGTGCATATCTGTGATATCATGATAAGTTATATCTAATTTAATTAAATTTACCATAAGTACTCCGAGTCTTGACTTTCTTTACGGTGAATTCCCCCTTCTTTTGCTTGGGAAACACAATGCTGTATTGCAGATTCCCTTCTCTGGTGGCTGCCTGGGCCTTTTCCGAGTTTTCATTATAATGAAGAGCTGCTAGTGTTAGGCTACACTACACATAAAGCCAGTTTACATGAATATAAATCAACTAATTTTCTTGAAAAAAGGAAATATTAACAAATGTTTATAAAAGTGCAAAAAATTTACATACCGACTCTGCATTCCAAAGTATGAAAACTTGTACATCTTTGGGGCGAACTGGTTTATGATGGAGTGGTACGCTTCTAAACTTGATGTTTGAAATGATGGTGAAAGCATTGGGATATCTCTCTTCATTTGTCGGCTGTTTACTATAAGTTCCAACTTTTCCATCACCTTTGTTCCTGAAATAAAATATTGATTAGCTTTGTTTAGCTTAATTCAGAGTGAAATTTTTTCGTGACAAGTGAATAGTAAGATTAAAAGTAAATACAAACAAATGAGTTGATCTAACCTGATCTAAGCCATCTTTTTCGCCTAGTAGTTGGGTCGAGATCCCCATGTTCACACTGCTGAAACTGTTCCCCATGACCATCATGTATGTTCTGGATGTGGTTTGTTATGCTTGTCCACTTTTCCCATTTCAACTCATCATCTTCATCTTCTTGTGTGGAGGAAGGCACCCAGTACAAATGGTTGACTAAACTCTTGATCCAGTCCCTCAGGTCCTCGCACTCCTTTTCTTTACTGAGAGCCAGGAGCTTCTTTTTCAAACCTGACAAATATTCATAGAAAAAATTATAAAACCTGTATATTTTCTATGACAATCAATAGATGAGTAATACTCTTCAATTAATAGATGTAAAAAATTAATTTTAGGAAGAATGGTATTTTTTTTTTTTTGGTTACCTTTGGCAACGTGCCAGACATCAATATTGTGAGTTGTCTCGGGCAAGTTTTCCCGCAGCCACTTGGCAACCTGGAGATGTCTGTCAGTGACGATTTGGCCAATTGGAACTCCATTCTGCTCAAAGTAATTGATTCCTCTAATCAGTCCTTCCTTCTCCATGTTGCAACTTCCATGAACCTCATTACTCTAATAAAAAGATACAATTGCTTGAATATTCCGAACAAATATTTTAGTTTCAACTCTAAAATTGCAGAGTAAGCACTTATTTAAGAGTAGGTTCCATATCTTATAAAGCTATTCTTTCATTGCTTTTTACCTGTATGAGCTGCAGATCCACCACCATGTTCTTTTCAAGGTCCATTAGGGTGTAACTTCCGAATTTTGCACAATGGCCAGGTGTGTCTGCCCTTCCATCACCACCAAGATGAACATGTCGACCTGAATTCTGTGCTTCTTGCATGTACGATGCTTGCTGGTCTCTCCACACCTCAATCACTACTGGATGTAGATAACACTGTTGGTGATACATGAATGTTCTGTAGGAAATGGACGCCATGTTCAGAAATTGGAACATCCGGGTTGCTTTGCTTGGTAAAGATCCCGAGAACAGCAATGCACACGACAGTTCAAAATTTCCAGCAGGAATGCTACCAATGAAGGGTTGACTGCTCCAAGTTCTCTGGAATGCGCAAAATCCACAATCCTGGGTGATAGTGATGAATGATCCCTTTATCTGCTGAATTTCCCCATATGTTGGTTGTGCACATGATGGACAATTTCGAAATAGGTCCATGAGCTGACCTTCATAAACAAGAAACTTTCTTTCACGATCATTCCTGTGAAAAAAAAGTCATTCTTATTACACAGTACAAACAATTTGCATGGAATAAAAAAAACAAAATATGTACCACACAATCTCTTTTTCTAGCCTGTGATTAATTTTTTTACATGATATTTCAATGTTACCATTCCTTTATTAGAAATTTTTTAAAAATAAGCATTCATAAAATTAAAAAAAAAAAGAGAAAGATTACCCTAGATCACTTCCGTCAGTGTCATCAGACTCGATGGAGTGGAAGGATTCATCAGGATCTTCTACCTCATCCTGGATGCTGTCAGTTTCCTCAGTGGCAAACGACTCGTCGAGTGTTGGAACATTTATGGGTTGTGCTCCTAAAGGAGGGGCTGGTAGTAGATTACAACTTATTCCTATTTCTCTCGTTGTCACCTTTTCAACAGCTTGTACCCCTAGAAAAGTCAGAGAAAATTCAGATTATTTTTTTTGCTTACCCATGAACATAAAATTTATATAACTGAATACACACAACATGTTTTAGGAGAATGAGAGAAAGAAAGAGAGGGAGAGAGAAAGAAATCATTTTGAAAATACTAAGTCAATAGTGGGTTCCATCTATTCCATTGGGTATCAAACTTCAGAGAAATTGTTTTTCATTATTAAATAAGATCTGGAAATTTTAAAAAAGGAAAAACAATTTATCAGATAAAATAAGATGACACATGTCAAAATATCATGTAATAAAATTCTACTTTAAAATCTAGAAATTAACATACCTTTATCACAAGTCTTCCACTTTGTCTGAGTGAAAAGTGATCTTCTCTGGGGTTTTGGTATAGAAAGTTGAGACCCGACAGATCTTGTCTCCTTCTTGGGGGGAGTTGGGGTATCTGCAACCTAAAAACAAACGAAGAAAAATTAGTGATCATTTCTTTGTCTCTTGGTTTAATAAAGCTATTTTAATTTCATATTTTCATTATTAGACAATAAAAATTATGTTTTATTATTTCTAAAACAAAATATATACCTGGTCTATAATCTGAGACAAAATGTTTTCTGCACTTCCATCAGTCTGCAAAGGATCCTCATTAGACTCTGCAAGAGCACTCTCCTTCTGCATCTCGAAGTCCAGCAAAATCTGAAGTCACATAAAAAGTGTTCAAAAATCAAGTTATATATGATTAAGAAATTATCTTAAAATCAATTTTAAGAATGAAGATAACCAGTCATAAAAATGAAACAAAAACCTATGTAATGACTGAAATCACAATGACTGAATGAGGAAATCCTTATTTTACTGACTATGAAAGACAATATTGAGCTATCTATAAAGTCTGAATTCATGTGTAAAATATTATTTCATAAATTAATATAATGAAGAAATAACGTAAAAGATATATTATAATCAATATTATAAGTTGTGGTCACTATATAAAAAAAGAAAATAAAACTAAATAAGTAAATATACCCGCTGAGATTCCCTCTTGAGAAAAGCTCTCCTTGGCATCTTGGGTGTGCTGGTCAGGATTGCAGGGGATATGTCGTCTTCAGCCCTACGTTTTCCCAATACAGGTGTTTCATCTCCATGGGGACGTTTAGTCTGTATAGTTGGAACAGCGTCTCTTTCAAACTCTTTCCTCTGGACGGGAACTCCCAACGACTCCATTAAGCGATACTTGGCTGGGTAAGAATCCTCCGTGAAATGGGCAGAACAAAGCACAGATGCTTTCGTAGGACCGTTCCAATTTTTCCGGGAGTTGTGCACAAAGGCCGTCCACTGTCGAAGAATAGCAGGACGATCGAATGGAAACTGATGTAAGCTCACACCATAGGATTTTCTTCTGCTACAGCCTCCAGCAACACACATCCTTCGTCCTTTGCCGCCAGAATTTACTCCATCCATGATGGCAAAATGTTCATAAACACTGTCTAAACTAATAATCTAAAGCTACGTACTATATCTACAAACTGTCGTATATCCTTAGTGTCCACATATTTACACAAAAAAGCACCACAATACACGTAAAGACGATAAAATCACAGCGCTTTCTCTCACTGTTTACCGTTACTCAAAACATGGCTGTCCTCGTTGTGACGTCACAGCCTGTGTATACAAAAAAGCGCGCGTTTCAGTAAACCGTTCAGGTAAGAATTCGGGTTTTATCGGAATATCTCCGTTATTACTCGGCCGATTTCGATGAATTTTTCGGAACATGCTCAGTTTAATTAGATCTTTCTATTGTAGTAAAAATCGTTTGACATTGCATATACCCTTTAAACAAGGATCGTGCCATGTTTATGTTTACTTCAGTTCAAAAGTTCTTTTTCAGGTTTTTTCTACATTTTGTATCTGCCGATTAGCTTTGAACATAAACGAACAGTTACTAGCATTTGTTACATTTGTCTTAAAGGGGCATTGTCACGATTTTGGTCAAATTTTATTTTTCTGTTTTTATTATTTAAAATGTTTTATGAATGCATTTCTAATGATCAAATGAAATTTGGGTGCCCGTCGATGAGTTTTAAGCAAGATACAGTGCTCACAATTCTTCGTCATGTAAAAAGGCTCGTGCTCTGGTTTTGTTTACATAGGTTCAATATACCAGTAAAAATATTTTTCAAGATGATTTGTCTATATTCTTATTAATTTTAAGCAGAAATAAACAGTTCCTAACGATTAACACATTCATTTTAGGTCTAAAACTGGAGTTTTCACTGCAACATTCAAAATGTAAACAAAAGCTTTGTTTACATAGCGAGGAATTGTAAGCTCTGTAACTCGCTTATAACTCAACAAATGACCCTCACATTTTGGTTGCCTATTAAGAATGCCTTACTGAAGCATTATAAACATTAAAATAAAAAAAAAATTGACCAAAATCGTGACCATGCCCCTTTAAGTCTAAATTGGAAAATTCAAATGTAAACAAATACACTTCCAGAGCTTTATTTACATAACAGGGAATTATGAGCTCTGTATCTCACTTACAACTCGACGACTTAAGCTGAAATTTTGATTGACTATCGGTATTAGAAATGCCTTACTGAAGGTTTGTTAACATTAAAAACGGGAAAGTAAACGTAATAGTAAAATTTTGACCAAAATTGGGACCGTGCCCCTTTAAGATAATTTTGAATACAATCATAGTCTACAACAAACTTTCTTTAGCATTTATAACTTATTTTGAATCTCATATACATGTATAGCGATGTGTTGTTTTTTTAGGCAATTACTTGCCAGGCCTATTGAATTTTTTTTTTATTATCTTTTTTATTTTATTTTAATTACTAAATATTAATATTGAACTTTTCAATAACTGATAGTTCTTAAATTTAATATCTTTAGCACTGTAAATCCATATTGTCAAGAATATATCTAACAATATATCACATGTGATTTTTATACAGGTAGTTCACACCTAAAAGAGATTAGAGTCAGTGCTCACTCAGGTGTGAAAATCACAATTTAAGCTAGTTAGGAATAAGTATTTTATAATTTAGCTACGTGGGAATAAACCCATCAAATACACCCCCCTCCCAAAAAAACCTGACGCACAATTAGGCTTTTAAATCTGAAATAACTAATTATAAACTACTAGTCAAGCTACTGAGACACAATATAATTATCTTTTTAATTTTACTCATTGCTACGCCCTTTCATTTCTGACTTACTAAAGTAATTTTCTGTCACAATCAGAGTAACAATTAGTTAAGATTATTAAAATTGCGTGCTATTGTAAGGAAATTGAAAAACGTAACAACAATTTCACGTCAAGAGCGAACGAAAGAGAGAGAGAGAGAAAAAAAAAGAGAAAGATATCATTTAACAATTATCAAGATAAAAGAGTCGAATTCATTAAACAGATTGATATATTATTTATTGTTATGATTTATAATATTTAATTGAATTATATAAGTATAATACATAGTAATGAATATAAGATAAATTGAGTAGTAATACGACAGTTATTTATTAAAACATTCGATTAATAGATTATTTCTTAACTGTTTGGTCAGGTTTGTGTTGGTAACATGAGACGGACTGTGGGAATAATAGAGTACAGGAGCCAAACTCCAATCACGACAATTGTTATAGTCGTACTCTCTGTTTTGATAATTGTTGCTCTCGGTGTGCTTGTTGCTGTATTGATACAAAAAAGAACTCATGATAGAAAGACAAGGATGATTGTAAACATCACGAAGGAGATGCAGCACCTGAAGAGGGATACCAAGAGCTCGACGACAAATTAATAGGGCCAGTCATGTACATCAGCGTATGACACAATCGTTAAAATCTAGATTGTTTCTTATTTACGTCATTTGAGTTGTATTTAATCAATATAGAAAACTATTTCTGAATAATATTGATTACCAGGGACGTCTTCTGTTAGCCTGTATGGCTGATGAGTTACAACCCTCTGTACACCCACTCTGCAAATACATTGTATATAGTAAAAATCAATCGTTCTTTAAGGCCCTTACACAAGTAGCGCGCTAGAGTTTACAACCCTTTGCAATCTGAATGTTTTAGTTTCACAGGAGCTCTCACATATCCTGCACGTGGTCTCGCAATCGTTACATGCGTTTCACTGGTCGCATCAAGTCTCCTAAAAAAAGTGAACATGCACACAATTCAGACGCGAAGTTTAAATATGAGTTCAAACTGTCTATGTATGTGTTTTTCGACAATGAGATTATTGCTCAACGTGTCATGTGGTTTCGCAATGTTTGATTATTATTGCACGATATATTTGCTTCAATTTGCTATGCTTTACAACTGCAATACGCCTTGTGTAAGCATTTTTGTTTCAGTCAACAACTGACCATGATGCTACTAATCTTCTTCGGGGGGATCTACTCTTGCATTCAACTATGTCTACTGAAGAGCGGCGGAAACCGGAAGCAAATATACAATCTCTGACTCGCAGAAGCATTCGTACTATGCGCATCTTGTCCAATCGCATTGGCGCACCTTCACTTGATCACTTTCGCGTTCCTATGGTATTTTTTACAACACTCGCTTTCACTGAACAAGAGTTGCATATAGACGCTTGTTATGTTTCAAGATTTAATGCATTTGCATCGCACATATTTTTGCTTTACATCGTGTGAGTTTGTACAAATACTTTCATATGCGGTTTTTTTTAGCAACAGTTGACTATCACACCTATTTTTGTTGCTTCTGTTCGTGCGCCAATGGCGAAAGGGCCTTTGTTGACACTTGTGTGATGTAAATGTCAATATTGTAAATAATAATGTATTTATTCCAACTGTGAACTTTAAATAAATTGTATAATAAGTTATATGTGAATTTGATATATTTCTGCTGTACCTAAACATGATAATAGTTTATTTAATGTTTCTTATGTTGTTAGATAATTAACCATGTACATAAAATATTGATTAAACATGAAATGTTTCTTTAAGGACATTTTATTACGCATGCATGGCTTTTTCATAAATGTCTGAGGCATATGTAATCCGAGGCTTAAAAGACCAAGACATCTAGAGGATATTTTATACGAAATTATTTTGTGCCGTTACATGGATAAATTGTATGTTTTTCGAACAGTTTACATCAGACATTAAAAACCGCTCTAAACTTGTTCTGTTTTGTTTGTCTTAATCATTCATGCCGTTGTCTTTTTATAAACTGTTTTAGCCAGAACTCATATCTGCTGTAAACTAATGTGCTTTGATTAAAGTGGATAATTTGAACGAAATAGTTAAGTATTCATTTATTGTTCACAAAATAACCTTTATAAAATACATAAACCAAGAGAAAAAGTTTATGTTAAATAAAACTTGCTATTTTGTATATTTTAACACTTTAAAAAAGCTCTAATCACAAACTGAACTGACTTTTTCAACAAATTATACCACTTTCATTGAAAAAAAAATGCTCAATTAAGAGATTTGGAATAGGTAATACAATTTGAAAGTCTGTGCAAATAATCGGCAGTTGAGTTTGGGTGTTTTCACACGGCTCTTGCCATTTTTTCTTTTTTACATATATTGTACAGTGATTGAACTGTCGTTAGGCAAGGTGGTATTTCAAAATGGAAGTTAGATATATACAAAACTTTGTTTTTTACTTTTTGTCGCATGTATCTCATTTTGTTTCAAATAGGATATTTTATGTTCAACAGTCTGTATGTATATAAACAAACACACAGCTTAAGATGAGATATATGGTACATTTTGGCAGTTACAATTAGGTACATGTATGTATACAAAATGCAAAGTATAAATATAAATTATTGTGCAGGAAAGAGTATCAACAAAACTTTACAATATACACTTGCTTTAATAAACAAGTTACAGGCATTGTGATAGTTTTCCTTGACGTATTGTTAAATCTTTCTTGATAAACATACAATGTAGCAATTTTACGTGAGGCAATGCTTTACAATTGAACAATTTTTTAACACGCTTAACTTTTTTTTATTCAATGTAGTTGTTGAGATTGAAAAGCTATAGCTAAACGTATTGGGAATTCTTCTCAAACTAAGTAGTACTAGACAATTTATAAGAAACGTATTTCATTTTTTCACCGATATTACAGTTCCACATTCTAAACAATCTTTCTGACTTAGCAATACCCTTATGTCTACAATCTTCTATTAGAGGATATTGCTTAAAACATCAAAATGAAGACAGGACATATCCATAGGGGAAGTCTATTCAAAATAAATTATACTCAGAATGAAATTGTTTTTTTCAATAAAATGAAAATGAACACTTAGGGTGAGTTTGTAATTTGATCGTTCCATGTTTGATAATCACAATCACTCAACCTTTCTCTAAATACTTGAGAAAAACGTCAACATGACCTTGGCCATTATATAACCACACATTCCTAAAATCATATTGGAAAAAAGTCCATTTTAAAGATGTTGCCCAATTTGGTCGCTCCCTGTTTTGACAAAGTACACAGCATATGGAAGCACTGACGGGAAATTTCACTTGCCTCCTGCCATAATATTACTTACCTTCTTTCCAGCGCCTAACACCAATGTACAAATTTTATATCTTTTTTTTTTATTTCCAGACCCCATATTTCAGCACCCTAAATGAGGCTTGGGAGAACAAAACTTCAAAAAGTTTAAAAAAGACTACAAAGACCTTACATAGATCACGGGCTACATTTGCACACAAGTCATCATGCGTAAATTTGTGAACGAGATGAGGGAGATGCTTACATTAAACAATATTTTTGGCATTTATTTTTTTTCACTAAAACCCTACACTGCTTTAAATTTTCAAGAAGAAAAAATATAATGCGAATTCACATTTTGCTAGAACCATCGCAGAAAGGTGTTAGCCCACCCCTTATGATATATAGTAAGGAACGATAATTTAAATTTTGTGGCGGAAGGTTTCCAAGTAGAAAATGAACAATTTTCGTAACTTGATAGAATTAGGGTTCTGTAATTTTAGCCTCCTAATTTTCGGCGCAGACTAAACTTCCAGATAGTATGTGTATTTTGATATATTCATGTTGTTCTGAAAAACATTTTTGAACAATATTTTGATATTTCTATCGATATATTTTGGCATAATTAGCTTATATTTAATAGAAGTCAAGAAATTATTTTGCCTAAAATTAGCTTATTTCATGTCATACATGTCATGTATCTCAATTTTTTGATATGTGACCCCCTACTTTCTTTTTTTTTTTTTTTTACTTTTAGTGAGACAGTAAATGTAGTTTTATTTGTATGCAAAGTTTTGGAAAGATGACATTCCGATTATTTTTATACCTGTACTTTCTAAAGAAAGTTCGGGCTTATTGTTGTTACCTTGTTCCGTCTGTCCGTCCGTCCGTCTGTTACGTTTTACTTTCTCAAACTGCTCTTACATCTTATAAACCAGTAAACTGGATTCTTGGAGTTTGGTTAGGGGTGTCATGTTGTTTTGTAAAAATGTTTCAAAATTTCTCTGGTAGTCCTGGGGGTCAAATAATTCTACAATATGATTGGATGTGTCATTTTAAAGTGTGATCAGGTTTCAGAATTTCTTTCCACGGAATTGCTGGACAACAAAAAATGACGTTTTTTGCATGTATAATTCTCAGAACTCCTCTTACAACGTTTGAAGTACGGTAGCTACGTCATCTCTTGGGATGTGATAGGAGGATCTGCAATAAGGTTTTAAAATTTAAATTTCATTTAGGGAGTAAAATAATAGCAAAAAATTGACATTTATAGCTAAAAAAAACCCCTACATCCCAGAACATCTCTTTTGATTAAATGCATAGACACATCAGATCTTGCGATATGATAGGGACTGCCCTATAGATGTGCAATAAGGTTTTAAAGATTTAGATTTTATCCCGGGAGTCAGAAAGTAGCAGAAAATTGACGTTTGTCACTTGAAAAAAAAACCTTACATTTACACTTGTCTTAATTGTCGAATAGTCTATTAAAATGACAAATATAATGGGGTCTAAATGTTTTAGAAAGTAGTAAAAAATGTTTTCTAAACAAAACAAATCACATTACACGTTGCATAAATGACAAATGATCTATTAAGATATTATCAAAATTCATATTTTTATCTTGTGATCTATAGCTAATATTCAAGTTAAATTTAATAACAATAATTGATTAAAATTAAATGTTTATACTCCACATCAACCCCCCTCCACCCCATCAAACCTGGTTCCAAAGATTTTATCTTCTAACATTCTTACAAGTGTACAGTAGGAAATTTTAAATCATTTCTTGATATCTCTTTTTCTCCCAATTCACATTAACATTTTAGAAATAGCTAAATTAAATTTTGAAGATAAGCAAAATGTTGTATGCATGTGTATTTGCCTAATTGGGGCAATTGTAAAGTCTCCTAAACAAAGCAGGGTGATCATTAGGCTAGGAATTACCCATATGGGTAAAACACTACTGGGTTGCGACCAGTTCTCGCCAAGTACCATTTCTCGACAGTGCATTGTTACGTTATTTTTCGTATATAATTTTATGTGTTGATAAAATAACGTAACAATGCACTGGCGAGAAATGGTACTTGGCAAGAACTGGTCGCACGCCAGTACATATGAATAAGATAAAATACTTTATTATTTCCAGATAATTTATCGATCGGTCAAAACCTAGCAAAAAAAATCACTGTCTGCATGACAAAATCATTATGGTGCATGATATCAAACTTAAATTGCCATATAAGTATGAATATGCTATTTCTTCTGTGTAACCAACTAATTTACATTACTAATAATTTACTTACTTTAACTTACTCTTTTAGTTAATAAGAAAAAAAATAATTATGTTTTTCCTTTGGCTCAAAAATCTCCTTCACAATGTCAAGAGTAAGGTACAATTGTATGAAAGAAGTATTTACTTTAGTATTTGAAAAAATGGCAGTGTATTAGAAGCATGGCTAGTTAGAAACAAAGAACCAATATCCATACATAAAAGGATACTAGTAGTACCTGTACAAAATTATTGCACTAAACTAGTAAAGCATTGCTGAGTTGTCTCGGAGATGTGTTTAATTCCGTATTAATTGTATGTATAATGTTGACTACTTATGCCGGCCATGTTGACATTGTAAAAGAAAAAACAACAACCAATCAAACAAAGCGGCGACAGGGAAAATTATTCTACTTTTGATAACATGTTTGCATTTTAGCCCTTGATTGCACTGTCAATACTTCAGAACAGGAAACTGTTCTGTCCGTTTGTTGACTTTAAAGCTACATTTAATTAGGTGTAGAGAGTAGGATTGTTAAAAATCTTTATACAGGAAAATGCATTGTAGTTGTTATTAAGTTAAATAGCTGTATGTCTAGAATAAGAATAGAATTAACAATTGTTATTTCCATACTTATGTCGACTCGATATATCCAAGTGAACTTGAAATGAAATATACCACAGAGTCGGCGTCATCTGTTTCATATTTGAATATTTTACTGGAAATTGACATCGATGGTGACCTTACAACAAAACTTTATAATAAACGTGATGACTTCAATTTTTCTGTAGTCAACTTTACCTACTTATGTAACAATATACCTTCATCACCTTTATATTTTGTTTTTGTCTCTCAGTCAATTCGATACACCAGGGCATGCTCTACATACGAACAGTTTCAAAGGCGAGGCAAGCTACTGACAAACAAGCTGATAAAGCGGGACAATCAACATGCAGTCTCGTTTGAAGTCATCTTTTCTAAGTTCTATGGTCTTGGCACCTGATCCTGCCTCTATCTTTTTAGAGGTCCGTGCTGCTCTGCTTTGAATTTGTATTTCGTTTTATGGATTTTTGAGATGGTTGACACTTTGTTATTGTCATATTTTCATTACAATAATATTTTTTTCCCGAAAATCCTGTCTCTCTCTCTCTTTCTCTATCTCTCTCTATCTCTCTCTCATGAAATTAAAGGATAACTAAATTGTGGTTTAGGAATAATGATAATACTATTTGCAGATGATACTGTGCTGATGACTGAAACTAGAGATTAACTTTAATATCTGTTGATAGTTTTTTTTAATGCTAATAAAAATGGGTATTAGATACAAAAGTAGACAAATCTGAAATAAATTCTTTTAGGTAAAGACAACCAATCAGGAATTGTATCATTATGTACAACAGAAATTAAAAAAGTCAAAGAAAAATTAAAATATTTGGAATCCTGATTTCAAGGGCTGGTTCTTTTAATCACCCAAGAAAAGATTTGTTTAAAGTTATGTTGACAGTTTATATAAAGGTAATGTTGAACCTTTCTTGCTTATTTTATTCTGTTTCATATAGTGTTTAGCTCACCTGAGCTGAAAGCTCAAGTGAGCTATTCTGATCACATTTTGTCTGTCGTCCGTCTGTTTGTCCGTCTGTAAATTTTTCACATTTTCAACATCTTCTCAAGAACTACTGGGCCAATTTCAACCACATTTGGCACAAAGCATTCTTAGCGTAAGGGGATGCAGATTTGTGAAAATTCAGGACCACGTACTTTTGCGAAGGGAGATAATTAGGAATTTATGAAAATTTTCGAGAAATTTTGAAAAATCTTCTTCTCATGAACCATAAGACCAGGAAAGCTGAAACGTGTGTGAAAGAATCCTCAGGTAGTGTAGATTCAAAGTTGTGAAAATCATGATCCCCAGTTCTAGGGTGGGGCCACAATGGGGGTCGAAGTTTAACATAGGAATATATAGTGTAAATCTTTAAAATCTTCTTCTCAGAAACTAATCAGCCAGCAAAGCAGAAATTTGTGTGAAAGCATCCTCATGTAGTTTAGATTCAAAGTTGTGAAAATCATGACCCCCGGGGTAGGGTGGGGCCACAATGGGGGATCGAAGTTTTACATAGGAATATACAGAGTAAATCTTTAAAAATCTTCTTCTCAGAAACTAATCAGCCAGCAAAGCTGAAACTTGTGTGGAAGCATCCTCAGGTAGTGTAGATTTAAAGTTGTGAAAATCATGACCCCTGGGGGTGGGGTGGGGCCACAATGGGGGATCGAAGTTTAACATATAAAAATATAGAGTAAATCTTTAAAAATCTTCTTCTCAGAAACTAATCAGCCAGATGATTCTTTATAATTGTTAAGACTTTGGCCCTAGGACAATTCGTTGGCCTGACAAGATGGTTCAGAGTTTGATGTAGGTTTATATCCCATTTATAAACCTACATCTTTTAGGATCTTTTTAAGAACTGCAATACTCAACATATGATATGACTATAAAATCATCCTGTTAGAAAAGGGACTAATGATTATAAACATAAGAATATCCAGGGGGAAAATGGATTTTATTTATACAGGATCTACATGTATTATTGTACATTGTCCAGATAGTTTGTATTATGACTCCATTAAACTGATTTTATCATACCTATTGTTCCTCAGGTGAGCGATGTGGCCCATGGGCCTCTTGTTGATTTATATATAACGTCTATACAATGTTTAATGCAATACATATAATAATGATTAACTAATATGACTGAAGTGAATTGAATTGTAGATTTTTTCGTTTACAACCGTCATAGCTAAATCATGCTGGGAAAGGGTGCTTTTTGAGTTAATACTGATTTCATTTACGTTAATTATTGGTGCAAGCTTAAACAAAGCATGCCATACAAAAAAGGTCATTTTTGGTCATAAAACTTGAAAAGTTTTAAACGTTAATTTCAACTACTGTTGGCAATACCAATTGATCTAGATATATCAACGAAATATTGGTTATCAATATAATTTTTTAACTTCCTTATCTTTCCATCGCAAAATTAAATTTTAAAGTCAAATTGGTACCTAGATTTCAAGTTTTTATTTAGATAATATTAAAAACCAAGGAAATACACCTTTTCAAATAAACTATGATTTAAAATCAAATGAATTGATTCCTCTAATTTTTCGTTTCTATTTACTGTTATGATATTCTTTTCCTGAACTATTCTGTAAAACTAGAGACGAGCTCGTTGCAAGCAACGATTAGGTTTTCCGTCGTAGCTGCGTCATACTTGTGACGTATAACAAAAAATTTATAGCTGACCATAGTACAATATTAGATGTACAAACACTGAGAAACAAAGTATTTTATTACATAATCAAATGGATTTTGTTGTGTTATTACCGATTAAATATTTGCGTCTATTTTGAACTGCCGGTCAATAGACTGCGATCTATTAGACCGCCGGTCAATAGACTGCGATCTATTGGACCGCCGGTCAATAGACTGCAATCTATTGGACCGGCAACGTATTTCAGAACGCGGGTATGTTAATGTTACATCATTTCGATAGTTCTCAGGGAATGTATATTCCTTTACATAAACGTTGTTTTTAGTACTTGGTGAAACTAAATTCAATGTTATCAAAATGGAGTATCAAATAATCAACAGCTTTAAAGCCTCAAATAAGGTAAAAGACTATTTAAAATCTAATGGGTTTAAGCCCCCCTTCTTTTGTTTAAACTACTATTAAATTGAGATGTTGTAATGCATGCAACAGGTTCTGTGCATGTAAAAGATGGAAAAAATATCTTAGTATATTGCATAATGGCACGAAAACCATCTGCAATATGCAAATTGTAAACCCCGAAAACTAAAAAAGGAATTAGGTAATAAAACAATTATTCAATGCTTGAACAGTCAATAGACCAAAGATCATACTGAGCTGTTCCCTGCACCAAGGGAAAAAAATTCTGGTCTATTGACTGCTCAAGCATTAAATAATTGTATAATATTTCTGTGACCGCGTAGATTTTACGGTGCTAGAGAATTCGTCTGGATCTGCATCGGTCGTGTGCAGTACGAACCGGGTGAGGGAATGTTGGCGTAAAGTGTATAAGGTATAAGGTTGTGGCGCGCTGTGGGCTGTAAGCTAAAACGAAGGGTAGGTTTGCCGTATTCCCGAAGGTCCACCAGTATACAGTTCCAGAGAAATAAACAGGCAATTGATGCAGGATTCCACATTAATTGGACGAGACTCAACGATGGCAACATTATAACAATTTAACAGACAGACATGTTACAAACAAGTGGCCTCCGGACTCAAAACTCTGGGAGAGTCGGACGTGGCCGGGGCTGGCCGCCGTATTCCAGACTGCGCATTGACAATTGTACATAACTATTTATAAGAATCTTAACAATGAGTATAAATTGACAGGTAATGATATAAGTAAGCTGAGTGAAAGGTTCACAGATATAAAATAATTAAATAAACTCAATGAGTCTTTGATGTCCAAGAAATGAAAATCTGATAATTGCACAATGTTGTTTTAAGAGATAAATAGTCCTTGAGACATGACACTCTGTCTCTTAAATTTGAAATCACTTATTAAGTCTGAAAAGTGTACATGTCAATCACTAAATAAAAAAGTAACTTTGTAAAAAATAAACTGTGAGAAAACATTATACGAAACAGATGTTGAATTTTACAAGTGAAGTAAAAAAAAATCATAATTGAACAGTACATTTTGCACGATGATACTACATGTTTATAAGCAAATACAGATCTTAACACGTTGTCTCTAGCTTGATTCGCCGCATTTTATTCACAGAGTGGGACTATGGTTATGCCCGGTACGAAGGTAAAAAGACCATTGGCAAACGTTTTACACGCATTTTTATCGAACGCAAGCGCCAATGAATCTCTTAGTATATATGCGGATATCCTGGAAATTTTACAGGGGGTTTTGAAGAATAATTTTGTATTTCGAGGAGGGGGAACATGCGCGGATCAGAAAATTTTTCCGGGGTGGGGGTTGAAAAGTCAGACAGGTTTTTTGAGTTTGCCAAGGGATGTCATATTTGGTAAGTTTATAATGTACACGTAATTGAAAGAAATTTCGCTGGGGGGGGGGGGGGGGGGGGATCTGGAACCCTTCCCCTTCTAGATCCGCGCATGGAGAAGACCGGTGCCGGTAATTTTACTGTAATTTTAACCATTTTTATTTAATTATTCATGTTCATAATTATCAGAAAACCAATATTATCTTTCAAAGCAGTTAAAACTTAAAACTTACGAACCATTTAGTCTCGGTGAGTATTGCGTCCGCGTACGAAAGAAATGGCAATTTTCAAGAAATTCGGATGGACAATCTGTGTCCTAGGTCGTCCATCCGATTCTTTTTCAGACTAAAAGCTACAGACCTGCAGTTAGAGATTGTCAAACTTTTATTGATTATGTCAATTTGTTTGTCTCAAAGAATCATTTTTTAAATCAATAAAGTTTTACCTTAAAAAAAGAAAGAAATCGGGCACAATTTTCAATGTTAGCATTTTACAATTTTATGGTCTAATAAAATGTCAAGAAACAACTCTTCATTGCTTTATCCGAAATATTGCATGAAAAAAAAATTACATCGCATTTTTTAAATTACAAAAGGATATTCAAAATGAACTTGGATTAACCGCTAACAAACAGGCATAAAGAGAGACTGAGAACCAATTTCCTCTTCTTTTTTTTTTTACATCAAAAGAAATTCAAAAATAAATCAAAATATATTTTTTCTTTGTATGCGTTAATGAAAATGTAGATCAGCAAAGGGTTCTTTGTCGTGCAAGCACCTACTTAACAGATTGTTACACGGGTCTACAACGATGACAAATATCGAAAAGGCAATATTGTGGGTGACGGATGAATGTGTAGTTTGTTTTTGAAGTTTATTTTTGATACATGTAATTATATTTATCTGGATCGGTTATGTTTGTTGGTTTGTTTTGTTTATTAAAGAAGGGAATAAAGAAATGAGTAATTTCCAGACACGTAGCATCGTTTTTGAAAGTGTGGGGGGGGGGCAAACTCATCCAACAAATCTTGACAAGCAAAAAATGAAAAAAAGAAAAATTTTGAATTTTTCAAAATTGTCAAAATTTCACCCATAATTTCATGATTTTCATACCATTTTTTTTACATGCTACCAAAATGGGGGGGGGGGGGGGGGCAACTCCATGATAATTCAATTTTTGTATGTAAATTTTAAAAAAATAGTTGCTGCGAGAAAAAGTGGGGAGAGGACATCTTTATGCCATATAACATGTGAAACTGATTTCATTCCACCCACAAGCTTGAAATAATTTTAATGAAAACAATATAAATAGACGTCATAAATCCCATATCAAACAACATATTACCACTTGATTCTGCGCGTCTTTTTAATGAATTTATAAACAGCGGCAAATTCTAAAATGTATTTTTAAAGGTAATGTTAGCTGCAAGTGTGTAGACCTTGTATGAAAAATTTCGGATGGTAGTCAATTTTTCCGGGATACAGACCGAGCGTGTACATGTACTAATCCTTCTTCACAATGTAATTTTTGTATATATCTTCTCTACACTGTAAACACAGTTTATTGAGAATAAAGTTCATTGTCATTGGTACATATATGCAGCTAAGGTAACTAAGAATGCTTCCAATAAAATACTAAGTTGAGTAATGCAAGCTTTTAAGAAAGCAATACTTATATTTGTTTAAAATATAACACCCCCAATACTTCGTCTTACATTCGCTATTTCTAGAACAAGCAGAACCAGTATCAGTCCGACCGGCCTCACCATATACATTGTTGAAATTTAATTGTCCTAGCATTGCATTGCTCTGCATGTACACAATTTCTTTTAAAAATTAAACACTTAAAGTGTTCATCTATATGGCTTCACATAACGTACACACGTGATTCAAAATAACGCAGACGGAAAACGGTAAATAATTCAGTCATTAGGTCTACATTTTATAGAACTTGTAAAAAAACACATTGCGGGTCTGAATGTTTGTTGATATGTCAATCTATCAATATACAGTTTGTTAATTATTTTCGATTGCTAACGCTACAGCGTATTTGATGAACATTGAACAACATTTTTTCCATGCCACTTTTTTCCATGGAAGATAGCGAGTACAAGTATAAAGCATTTATAAAATCTATTTAATTACCTCTTTAGAATTTAGTATGGAATAAATAATTTATAAGTTGCTGCTGAAGGTTGTTTGGTATTTTCGTTTGTAGATGTTTTGCAAGTAAAAAACGTGAAACGCGGGGCAAGTCATAATTAATATCCCTAATAATCGTAACTTAAAACTAGCGGCTTAGGATTCAAATATTATCGTATACGAATATTACATTCACTTTTTAAAATCATCTCCACGATGATAATTATATTATGTCCATCGCAAATCAGTATTTTTTTTTTTTGCTTTAAAAGAAATGTTCTATCGGGAGCAATCCCGCGTTCGCGTACATTTGTCATGTCAGTAAAACGTGTATACGTATTGTAGAAAATTTGAGTTTAATTACCATGTATTGGAACCATTTTATTAACACATCTCCCAGTACTGAAACAATTCAAAGTAACACAGTGGGGCGTTAAACGTGAACGTCCAGCTCTACAAGCACATACACTGTCGTCTAGGCGACGGCCATGAATACAGCTAGCGACTCTCCTATCGATCGGTTACCTGAGTCTCGTAATGCATCTAAATATAGACAGGGGCACAGTTATGAAACAAACAACAAAAATAAGGTCAGAGAGGTTCATCTTTATGAAATGAAAATGTACATATGAATAAAAACATTTGGGAATTTTATGTGGAATTATTTTTGCGCGCTAAATGTATCAGTTAGTGCATTACAAGAAGTCCTTTCATAACCTCATAAACGTGCGCACCCCCACAAAAATGGACCGAACTGACAACAATTGTTTCTGCAAATACTGACTATAAATTACGAAAACATTAAATTGAATACTTTGGAAGGATTCAAAATTAATTTCTTTACAACTTTGCTTCAATAATGCATTAGAAATGTTTATTCCTTTTTACGTTATTGACAAGAAACTTTGGACGCCTCTAACTCCCTAATTATAGGGGCCAGCCCCTTTTTCGGTATACCGAATGAAAGGTCTGAGTAGGACCAAGAACTTTCAAAATACATGTTATAACAAATTTTTATCAGGTAGAAAACTAACACGGAAAATACGCGAATTTTTTAAAAAAAATTTCTTACCATTGTTTCAACATCTATACCACCCCTTTTATTTGCATTTAAATAATAAATGAAATATATCTCGCACAAATTCAATGTACTAGCTTCCAAACCAGCCCATCTTTGAGACTCTGCCAGTCATCGTTATAGCTTAACCCCCCTGGACAAAAGAAGTCGTTAAATTTTACTAAAAAGGGAATAACTCAAAACCGGATATGGATTTTCCTCAACTAAAATATGCAACGACAACATCACGCGGCATGTTATCAGTCCTGAAAATTTCAAAACAATCGGTGAACAAACGAGCGAGATATTAAGGATCAAAGTTGGCGTCTAGAAGAAAAAAAAAATAATAAGAAATTTGAAAATTTTTCAGAATAATAGTAAGGTTTTCCGCTGAGAGCGGAAAACCTTAATAACCAGCTTGGGGGGAGTAAGTTTTAAAGAAATTCAATATAATCGTTCCTTAAGGAAGTCGCAATCGTGAGCCATTATTTAATCGAACAGATTGATGAGACTCTTGCATCACATAACATAATAAAATGAGTCACTATACATTTCGTGCCGACCAAGATGTAAAACTTTATGACATTAAAATACTGTATTGATTGTAGAGCATAAGCATGATATTTAACCACAGAGATACTATATTCTATTTTCGTCATTAAACTTCTAATTTCCTATTTTTTTAAATAATACAAGTCCCAATTCATGGAACTTTGTATGCAACAAAATTCTGCAGACAATATTCTCCCTATATATACATGTAGCCGTACACAAACTTTTTAAGACACTCTTTCGCAGTGTCAACAAATAGTGTTTTTACTATTATGAAAGATATTCTAATTAGGTTTAAGATTTCTTTTAAGGTAGCATGTTAACACTTGATTTTTTTTCTTTTACTTTTTAATAATAGCTGTTACCATGTTACCATAAACTGTTACCATTACTAAGGATTTTTTCTTCTTAATATATCTTTAAATGCCATTTTTACATAAACACATTATGTTTCATGTACCATGGCAGCTGACTATATATCAAGACATAAATAGTATAAGGCTTTTAAACCATCAACGTCTATCAAATTTGAAAATATAAAGAAATTCAGCGAGTAAGCATCCGCGGCCACCGAATTTTAATTCTTATAATCATGTAATTGATCAAACAACTCTAAGAATATTTTCTAAGATTCTTAAGACTTTCACGATTAATTGAATCGGTATTTTATAATGACTATTGATATTAAGATTTTAATAAAAGTTTAAAAATATTAAGCGTTTTGTAATGTACATAATTATGTTACATCTAGAAATAAAGATTATAAAAACATAAAAACTTATCAATTCTATAAATAATTTGTCAATTTTAAGTCGTGCAAAAGATAGAATATACGCTTACGTACATGTACAACAGCACTTAGTCCTTAGAAAAATGTATTATTTAGAATGAACGCTATGTAGTTGCTCATAACAAGGGCAAACATATTATAATTGTCAAACTTACATGAGAGAAGAAGGCATGCTAATGCCATGAATTCCTCAACCAAATTTGTGAAATGAATGATCCCTGTTCCTGGGGTACAGGTCCTAGAACGGGGCTTATATGGTCATATTGTAAAATGAATTAACTGATCATGAATGCATGAATCTCATGTTCATGAAGCTCTGCACCAAATTGTGAAATTCATTGCCCCTGTGTCGGGGGTTCAGACCCTAGGGCGAGGTGACAGCCTAATATACAATGTTCATGTATAGTATACCTGAAAACTGAGTGTTGCAAAGAAAAAAAAGAAGAAAAAGTGTCTTTCTTTGCAACACTCAGTTTTCAGGCCTAAACGCAAAAAAACACAGATCACAGCTCAAAATTTTCAAAATTTATATATTTTTTAAATTCGTGTGTCTAGAATTGTTAATTTATATGTTTCTAAATCTTTGACAAAGTTTGAAAGTCTAATATCCTGTTACAAGAGAGTTATAGAGGTTAAAACTCCTTGTTTTGTAAACAAAGCTCGAGTCTTGTTAATGTTTATTTTTGTTGCATTGGTAAAAGTTTCAATCTAATGTGGCTGTTTGTTGTGATGAAATCATATATGAATCTATTAAATCAGTCTATCTTGTTTTCACAAGTTATTTTGATAAAGAAATGGCAATTTCTTTACTTTACAGTATTTGTAAATAATTATAAGACTCGAGCTTTGTTTACGTCACAACGACTTCTTTCCTTTGTGTCTCGCTTGTAACATGACTTCTAACATTCAATTTTGGTGAACCATTCAACATGAAAAAGTACGCTATTTTATGCATAGAAATAAAAAAAAATTCATCTGAAATCGTGTCTAGATCCTTTTAAGCTTTTATAGATGTTCGCCTTTCTTTAAAAATTGAAAAAAAAATGTTTTTGAATTTTTTGATTACGTCATTGTCATATTTAAAACTTTCCTGCCGGTTTTTTTACCCTCCTTATGGCAGTTTATTTTTATGCAATTGATCGCTACAAAAGTGGATTAGACCTGCTCACTCATTAATTAATCCAAGCATTAACTATTTTTTTTACGAAACTGAATTATACTCGACATTTTGATGAATTTGCAACATACATATAAAACAGTTTTTTGACGAAATAGTAAGAATGTTGAATGCCATTCATTGGGATGGATCAAAATTACAGGTATATCTTCTTGTATGGATCAAGCTAAAACTAAAAGTGTTAAGTAAAACTATGAACATTTATTTTGAGTCATTAATTCATCAAAATTCATTTCCCTTAAAATTCATTCAACTGACATTTGCTGTAATAAGCAATGGTCTGACAAAGATCAAACAATAATCTTTAATATTCTTAAACGAAACAGACTCCCTCAAGTAGTTTCAGTTTCACTACTTTGATATTTTGATTTGATTAAAAAAAAAGGAAAATATTGACACTAAGGCTATCACCAAAATCATACCTAGTGTATTTTTGTATATATTTGAAACATTTTTTTTTTCAGTAAAGATAAATTTGTATAAGCAATGTGTTTTGGTACCAGGCGCAGAATATCGATTACTCTGCACAATTTCATGAACACTTATCTTTACCTTTACTGAAGGAATTGGAGAGGGGGCGGGGGCTAAGAACCACGTATTCTACTATTATTATGTTGAATTTCAATTTATCGCTATGCATCAGCGTATATATTTTACAGATAAACTTAAACAAGTATTAAAGTGGATTATGGAAATTATCAAAACAATCATCTCAACATGATCCTTAGGGTAACATTTATCTGCGTTTTGCTACGATATTCATATTCCTTACCCGATGAACAAAATGTAAACAGTTTGAAATTGTTCTCGAAAACCCTTTAGAAAACTTCCCTCTACGAAACATGGAAATTGATCCTGACGGAAAGAACATTTTTGTAAGTGGAAAGAATATTCTTTACCGGTTAAAATTAAGGAAAGATATGTCAATAAAATCGAGACAAACTGGACCAGAGGCCAACTGTTTGGAACCTGAACATGAAGAATACTGTGGAGATGACTACAATACAGTGATGGTCGTGACACCTGATAGTTTGATTACCTGCGGTACACTGAGAGGTGGACTTTGTTTGATACGTGATAAAATATCTTTGAATATTACAATGACTACTGGGCCCTCCTCAAATATCCGTTTAGTTTCCAATTATCAAGCTTCATCCGTAGGCATTCTACTTAATATTACTAACAGAAGTTCTCCTGGAAAGTTTAAAAATATTGTTCTTTTTGCGAAACAGTACACAACTTTACCAACAAGTCCTGCTCAACTGGATATAGCTGCTATATTCTCAGTTTTACCAAACCTGTCAGCTATAAATATAGGTTCTTCTATATCTGGAAAGATTTTTGATATGATTTTGAGGACACCAGTAAATGTTGTAATGGATTTTAGAGTGATGATTGAAAATGAATATTTTGTTTTCCTTCTATTAAATGAGGATTCACAATCAAAACTTGTTAAGATCTGCAAGTCCATAGATAGTGAAGATCCCAAGAAAGTGTATGAAGACATTCTATATCTTGTAATGCTAAGGGGAAAGATTTGACTCATGTCAAACATGGATTTTTTATCTTTGTGTCTGAAAAAAGATATTTAGTGGGTCTTTTTTCAAGTTTAAAACCCACGTTGTCTGCTGTGTGTATTTTCAAAGAAAATGAGATCTACGAAGCATTTCTGAAGTCAAGAAAACATAGGTATGGATGTCCAAAACAAGACCTCCCTTCAAAAGATGCGATATTCGACGCAAATAATAGTGTACAAAATTGTTTCTCATACAACAACTTTAATAAAACCTCTGAGGTATGTATACTAAAATCAATTTGTTTCTTCAATTTTTTTCTATCCCTGATAGATAATTAACCCCCTTAGTGCCATGTTAAAAAAAAACCAATTCACATAACAATGTTTTGTAATATATTCTTAACAATCTGCTGAGGTTTGCCAACGTAATCGTGATTGTTTTTTAATAATTTGCACTCATACATGTAACCCATGCGCGGAGCTAGAGGGGGGATTAGGGAAGTCAGGACCTCCCAGGACCTGGTAAATTCAAGCTTACCAGGTATTAAATTCAAATTGTACACTCAATCCTAACCGCGGGAAAATGTTCTGGATTTGTACAAGTTTAGAACCATGGCATTTAATGAAAAACGGTATTTTGTATTTTTGTTGTCAGCTTTAGCCGAACAAAATTGTTTCCGTATGAAGCATCCTACCGACTTCACTATTTGCACACACATCACGCTTTGCACTACTTTCTTAACTATGCAGTGAAAGCTTCATGTAAATCTTTAATAAAATATTATACAACTTAGAAACATAATTTAGATGAAATTGACATAAGATTTGACAATTTTCAAAGTTACATAATGATTTAAATCACGCTTTGTTTTCTTAACTTGCGAAAGAAATTCCTTTGCTTCGCCTACTAAACGGAAAGCTAATTTCTTCCTTGCTGCATCGAAAAGCAACAAAACAGTGCGCGTTTTATCCTATTTGATGCATATTGTTCATTTGGCACAACATAAAATCATTTCATGCTGACAACCGATCATTTGTTTAATAAAAATATTCGTTTTTTATCCCCACCCAGATTTTTTTCTCGAAACACATAAGAAGCAAATAAAGCAATTGAATACAGTATTTGTATTGTATTAATACCTACCTGTCTTTTGATGAATTTAATAAAAGCAAAGATAGATTATCATTTGATCATCATAAGACCTAAAGACTTGTTAGAGTCAGATAGAGAAACTAAAAGAGCTATTTAGCAGCATAGACCCACACAACTGTGTTTGAGTGATATTATGGTAAGCACATAAAATACCGTAGAAAATAATAGAGCATAGCCATGTCCATGTCATGCATTATCCATTCAAAAGTCACAAAGTGTAATTGGTTTTTTTATTCATATTTTTACAGCCTATTGAAGGAGTATATGAGGCATTTTACAAGATTACTGGATACAAGGAGATTACTGTAATAGTGTAACAAGCCAACTACCCCAGTTCGGTGTTAGTGTGGGTCTTTTGCCACTTAAAGGTAATGCAGTGTACTCCACCAAGTCTCATCGAGTCACAGTCGTTGGAAGTTCAACTATTAACAACTTGACAACCCTCTATATTGGAACCGATAATGGAAATGTTATTCAGGTTACTTATAATCAACTGTGTTGTTTTCCTTTATTCTATACTGAAATAGCCTACGATACACTATGAAGCGAAAATTAGTTTCAGAATTGATATTAGAAATTCTATTTCGAACATAATACAGTTTCGCGGGGGTGTTAAGGAAGCATATGGAATCTGAGTTACATGTAATTCCGTGGAATCACAAATCTTAGTTATCTTGTACATATTCAAATATATAAGCAACGAAACGTAGACCAAAAACAAATAAAAAATACTGAAGACAATTTTTGCCAGAAATTAGTTTGTATTACGTAGATTTACACATTGGTGACGTCATTACTAAAAGTTGAATGTCGTGTGAATTTGATCGGAAAGCATTGTAAACATATTCAAAATATAACTAATTTAAGAACTCTAATAAAGTATTGTGGTGTGATTTATTGAGAATTGAACATAAGGATACTGGGGCGATGTTAGTTTTATCAATCATTCGCTAAAAGGTATGTAAATTTGCTTTTATTTCTCGGCCAGGCTTTCCTCTGTCGTTGTTTACGATATAAAAATCCGACTAGAACAACACTACCCCGTGTATATTGAACTTGAAATTGTATACGTATCGTTAGTTTGATCAATGCTTAAATTGAAAAGTACTGCTAGAATCCCATGGTGTGTGTTGTTTTAATGCAATTTGCCGTTTTCCGTGCAAACTTTATAAAAGTTGGGAAGGTTTTACGAGAACCGGATGAATAACTTTTTAATAAGGAAAAACATAGGATTCTAGCAGCGGTTTTGATTAAACTGAGATGTTTTGCCTTCACTTGGTATGTTTATTTTATTTTGGAAACCGCGGGGTAGTGTTGTTCTATATCATTTTATGTTAAGGAATATACGTAAGCTATTTATAGTTGTCACGTGATAATGCACCAATGTGGCAGTGATGTACTACCCGATTTTATTGCACTGACATCTATTTTAAAGGATAATACTAAGTTTTTGATCTTATTTAAAGTAATTATTTAATTTCACAATTTTGAACACAACAGTCAAAATAAGACGGCATATTACCCATATGCTTCCTTAACACCCCCGCGTTTTTTTTTAGGTCATGGAAAGTAAATTTTGAGATTTTTCTTTTATAACTATACAGCAGAAAATATCAATTTCTTTTTACATCACATAAACTATGTTAATACCAATTACTATAATGTTGTATTTTTACACGGCTTACTTTCATACAGCATATTATATTATTATGAAAAACTTAGGGTCAATTTTCCGACATCGGAAAAAAAAATAGCAGATGGATAAAACGTACGCTCAACTAAAATGTAGTGCATTTCAACCGCAGAGTGAAAGTAGAATAAAACGCAATTCTTTTGAGCCTTGATAAATGTAAAACGAATATACGTGAAAAAAATCCCCATAACATGTATCTATATAGAAATAACTATCTGCAGTTAGGAACATACTACAGGATAAAAAGAACCCAACATGGCCTGTTATATTCTCTACACGTAAGATAAACGAAATAATTTATATAGTAATGAATTGCTAAGATGAGCTGTGGTCTTCCTAACAATTTATAATAATTAAATATTCATAACATGAAGAAGTTATATTAACACGATATTTCAACAATAGCTTATGCTTTGGCTTTGCTGAAAGCAGAGTCCTGGCTGTAGGCAGGTAAATCGCCAATGTTACTATGAATAGCTCAACTTCAAAAGTAAACAAAAAACCAAACAGCGTCAAAGTAAAAGCTTCCGGTATACCAAATGTTTACACAAAGAGCCCCGTTTTGTCAAGAGTGTTGGCATTTTGTTTGTTTTCTTTTTTTATTTCGAGAGAATCGTCTATCTTTTTTTAGTTTTCTTATTAATAACGTGTTTTAAGACTATGCATTTTGGAAACAATGCGCATGAATCTCAGTGAACTACTTTGCTGTGCGTTGAAGAAATGGGGATTGGATATATATCGTTTGTTGGAAAATTCAAGGCAGCAACTGTTGAACTGTTTTCTACTAGACAGCCATATTTTTGTTTATAGTCGCTTACAAAATTTGGTCGCTCTCTGACGCTTTGCCGACATAAAAAGCATGAGAGAGAGAGAGAGAGAGAGAGAGAGAGAGAGAGAGAGAGAGAGAGAGAGAGAGAAAGAGAGAGAGATATTGCAGGCTTAACTACACAATATGCATAAAGACACACCAAAAAAAAAAGCCCGACTTTCAGTAGTCCATTAATTTGATTAACCTATGGTCTCCTTATCACTTTATGCAACCTCTGGGTCGGGTCTCCCGAATGATGTACAATATAAGGTTTCCTCTGGTCTCCGTATTCACATCCACCTTTATGTTACCTATGGTCTCTTTAATGTTATACAATATAGGGTCTCTGTATTTATATACATCTTTATATATTTATATACATCTTTATATGACCTTTGGTTTCCCTAATATTGAACAATATAAAGTGACCTCTGGTCTCTCCGTGTTTATATACATTTTTATGTTGACACTGATCTCTTTAATGATGTACAATAGAGGGAGACATCTTGTCTCCGTATTCATATGGATCTTTATATGACCTCTGGTCTTCCTAATATTAAACCATATAAAGTAACCTTTGGTCTACGTATTTATGTACATTTTTATGTGACCTCTGGTCTCCCTAATATTAAATGTACAATATATGGTGACCTCAGGTCCCTGTGTTTATATTCATCTTTATAAGACCTCTGGTTTCCCTCATGCTTTACAATTTATGGTGAACTCTGATCTTCTTACTTACCTAATGTGACCCCTGGTCTCCCTTCAGTGACTGACTTCTGGTATATATCCATCTTGTAAAATGAAGGAAACCCCAGCTGATCTCTCTATAGTTAATAAAATCATTAATTAATTGATTAAGGATCTGAGGTGAAATCTGGTATCGTTATTTACAATGGTTGACTTCTATTCTATTGCCATCTTCTTAAACAAAATATGGTTATTTCTGGTGCCCCTATGGATTAACAAACAATTTCGTCATTGATTTTAGACCTGATACGACTCTTATTTCTTTATGGATTTTCTTTTAATGGTGACCTTGATCCCCCTGTCAAGGCTGATTTTTGGTGAATCTCTATCTTGTGAAATGACATAAGGTGACCTCTGGTCAGCCTATATATATCAAGAAAAACAATTAATTTATTTAGAACCTGAGGTTACCTCCGGTGTCCTTATGGGTGTTCTTGTAATTGTTATATAAGGTTATCTCTGGATTCCGTTTTATTTGAGAAAATAATTATTACATTGACCTAGGACCCACTGTTACCTCTGGTCTCCTTTTAGATATTTCACTTAAGGTGAACCCTGGACACCTTACGGTAGCTGACTTCTTGTGAATCTCCATTTTCCAAAAAAAAAAAACAACCCCAAAACAAAGCATAAGATGACCATTGGTGTCCTGTTTGATTAACAGATATATTACTTTAGGTCCTAAAGTTTTCTGTGGTCTCCTTATGGATGTTCAACTTAAAATGACCCCTGGTCTCCCTACAGTGACTGGCTTCTGGTGAATATTCATTTTGCAAAAAGACAAAAGATGACCCTATAGATTATCACAATTATTACTACATTAAAAGACTATGGGTGACTTCTGGTCTTCTTTTGGATATTTCACTTAAGGCGACCCCTGTTCTCCCTACCACGGCTAATTTCTGATTAGTTTATATCTACAAAAATGACATATGGTGACCCTTAAGCATACAATTATATAATTATATTATTATTTCTTCATTGATTAAGGACCTGAGGTGACCGCGGAACTCCTTATTGATGCTTAATTATATGCTTAATTTGACCCCGTCTATTTACAGTGACTGGTTAATCTCCATCTTCGAAAATGACCCAGAGGATTCATGTTCTTTCTATATGTTACCAAAAATACAAATTTATTGATTTGGGACCGTTGGACCCCCTATGGATATTCTACTTAGGATGACACTTCGTTTCCTAACAGTTTTGAATGCTAGTGAATTCCAATCTTTAGAATTGTGTAACGGTGAAATCCGGTCTCCCTATAGATAAAAAAATTATCACTTCATTAATTTAGGACATAAAGCGATCTCCGGTCTCCTTGCAGATATTCGTCTCAAGGTGATCCCTGATCTTCCTACAGTGGGTGGTCACTGCTGAATCTCTATCTTGTAAAATGACATTAGCTGACCTCTTAACTTTGTATTGATTAACAAAATTAATACGACATTGATTTAGGACCTTAAGTGACCTCTGGTCTCCTTATGGATAAAGATTTACATACTTATCATAACTTGTAAAGGACTTCCATAAGTGTTCATTAATACAGTCACTTTGGAGAACCATTTCAGGTGACCCCAAATCCTAGTTGATTGTACGTTTTATCCCTCTGCACAAAAATAACGTAAGGTCAGGTAAATGTAGCGTGAAACATCTAAACCAAAATGGTATGGTTTTAATGATATGAACTAATTTAAACAAACACTTTTAAACGGTTAGCATCTGTTTGGTTGGGTAAAATACATAGTTACTCAACTATCAACTTATTGTAGTTATTTTGAAAATTAAACAATTTGTATTTCTATTTTGTTCATCTTAATTACAAAGCCTTTGATTGATTTTTTAAATATTGGAACAATGCAGAAACGTTTTTATGTGGGTTTTGAAGTCTAACAGCGTTTTGGTTTACTTTGAAGCTATTTTATGATATAGAGAAGAATGGCACTAGATTGCTTCAAGAAGTAAAATGTGACTCATCAGAAATCAGAGCTGTAAGACGTGTAAATGAGGAGACGTACATTATGTCACAAAATAAAGTACTGGAGATTTTTTTCTCAAACATTTGTGTCTTTTTATGAAAATGCACGTCACAAACTTGATCTTAATGTAACTGAAATTAAACTTCTTAACTATTGTAATAATGTTTTTGCTAAAATACTCTACTGTTTTCATACCTTTTCAATGACTTAATGTGTGGTTTTACGTAGGGTGCATGCAGTGCAATTATATACGTGTGGTATATAGTTTTATTCAAGTTCAAACACTTTTCTGTTTAATAACATCAATTCATTTTTATATTTCTCAATGTATTGAAGATTGTGAAGATACTTCGTACAAAGACTTGTGAACAGTATTCAGAAAACTGTCAGCAATGTATGGATATTCAGAATGTCAATTGTGGTTGGTGTGTAACCCAGGGAGGGTATGTTTTTCATGTCATCATATTACAATTAAAAAAAAAACTTGATTATCAATAAAACAAGTTTATATTAACATTTCTGTGAAGTTTTCACACGAAAATTTTAGATAAAAAGCATCAAAAATACTTTCTTAGCAATTTAAGCAATAAAATACACTGTGAAGGGAAAAGTAAAAACAAACTCAGAATTCATGAGTTCAAGTCTTTAGGTACATAATTATAATTGTTACTTTAGTTTAAGAAGATCTGGCCCCGAGGTTATAAAACTTTTTTGAGTACGATCTCGTACTCCAAATCGTACCCCGTGCTCCAAATCGTACTCCTACTCAAGATATCGAGGTTATAAAACTTTTTCATACTCCTACTCGTACTCCGGCTGAGTACAAAAATACGATTTTCTGAGTAAGCTTTGAAGCTTTCTCAAAGTCGTACTCAAGACATTTAATCTAAATAAAATGCAGTGCAAACATATAATATTGTTCATATTGTAACATTGCTGTATTATACGCTATAATTTAATCATATTTTCATGTATATGAATTAAAATGGAAAGTTTTTACCAATTTTTTAATGACATATCTAGATATAAAGGAGGTGAATTTAAGAGTAAGGGCGAACTGCAACCAAGATTATCAAAATAACTTTTAGATAGTTTACTTCATTAATTAATGTACATATACATGTATAACTACCTACAAAATACTACCGTTGAATAGCTCGACTTTTTAAGAATTCTGTTTTTTGTCAAATACGACCCATACACCCCATCATTTAAAACAAAGAAATCAATGTACATGTATCGTTATTAATCAATTTCAATCAGATGTACTTGATGGGTCCATTTTTTTATTATAGTGAAAATGTAGGTTTGTTCTAAACATTACAAAGGATGGGGGATGCATAAAAGTCTAACGCTTTCTATTACTTACTTATTAATCAATTATCATTTATGTTGCATGCCACAAAACTTGGAAAGGGAAACATTTTATAGAATAAGCGGTAAATCAGTGGCGGAGTAAAGGAGGTCGCACCCGGCGTCCCCCCCCCCCCCCCCCACACACAGCCCTAAAAAAATTGTCCAAATAAAGTTAAATCATACTCCTTCTGGCAAAGAAAATGTACAACTTGCGAGTCTTAATTATCTTTTTTTTTTAACTTGGGGGATTTCTCTACATTAGACTGTTTCAATGGTGCAATATGAAGAAAACGCGTGTGTTCAATGATGTAACTAAAAAAACCAAGGAAAAAACATTTTGGTTACGCTGTCCTTGGGTTCAAATATGACCAGTCACCCATATACCCACCTTTAAGTAATTGGTTATACTAACAAGTGTTTTAACGACTCTTCCATTGTTATTATAATATAAGCTGGTATATATAGTTACATGTATCTTTTATTAAAACTTCATTAATTTACATTGTCCCATTGAACTTGGTTTTTAAACTGATTAATTTACAGTCATTCGAAAGAAAAAAAATAAAAGGATATGTTTCTTGGATTTCTACAAGACAGAGGAATTTGATGACTGTAGGTCTTAAATCTACAAACCTTTAAAAATTGTAAATAATTTTATTACTTTAAGTATACCGGTAATCACGAGAAGAAATATCTCAAACGTCTATTTAAAGACTTCCTTTTTACCCTACAAAATCTCTAGAATCCCGGAGCTTCCGGGGCCGGCTTTGCCCCCTGGGTCACCAACAGGACTTTGCCCTGGACCATCTGGAGGCCACAAAGCGGCCTCTCCAGACTCCCTGTCTTATACTGACGTCCCCTCTAACTTCACATTCTGGATCTACCCCTGGTACTAAATATTTTTAAGGTGTGTGTGAGTTGGGGGGGGGGGGGGGGCGGCGAATCCTACTTCCTATGGTTTATCTATACGATTGTTGTTGGGGTTTTTTATTTTCATGAAACAGTTACTGTCTGCATGTGGAAAATATTGGCTTATAAATTGCCTTTCCTCTGTAGTGTCAAAAACGCTGTGAAATTTAGAGTAATTTTGAACAAGGTTCATTTCTTTTTATCTCGAAATATCGATAATAAAAACCTATTTTGAAAGTTAACAAAAAGCAATCTTACTTGGAAATGTAGAAAGTAATCAAGAATCAGCAGTAAGTAATTAAAACGCAGGTTAAAGGGCGTTAGATGTAAACATAAAGATAATATTTCGAATTTTTAAGTTTTGTATTGGCAATAATTTTAAAATTATGACGTACATATTTGGCTTCCTAGGTGACCATATACTACATGTAGCTGCAGAGATCTAGATGTGTTCTTTGTCTAATATAGGCCGCAACTTCTTTCTTAATTTTACTGCGGGAAGGTAGAGTATCCATTCCGAACCATCTACCAGTAATTGATTTTTATTTTCCAAATATTAAAGAAATTTTACCATGGAACATCACCTACCTTACGATCTTTATTATTTATTTCGAATTAAAACATCGAGAGCATAGACATGTCTAAGTATACGTAAGTATGTATTGTTTGGTTTAACATTTAATTATAAACGCTCGAATATAAGGATGGTGGGTCCCGGTGACCCCATAGTCTTAAGTATTATATTAGTATCTTTCTACAAATAAAATTTGGTGTTATGACATCAAATTTTATTCTTATATATATTCTGCTTGAGAATTCGGGTAATTTACAGTTAATTAAAAGCTTGTTTATGTAAAAAAAAAAAGAAAAAGAAAAAAAAGATAACACTTAAATTAATCATAACCCGCAAGATAAAAGCTAGAATTTATGAGAGAGAGAGAGAGAGAGAGAGAGAGAGAGAGAGAGAGAGAGAGAGAGAGAGAGAGAGAGAGAGATTTGAAGGGGATTATTGTTATTCTATGCAATCGATTGAAAATACATGTACTACTTAAAATAGCTTCTTCGCATTTTCATGTGAGAGATTTTTCTCTATATAGCTTAGCTGTGGGAATATTCATCTCTTAAATTGTTTAATTTTATTAGCAAGTAACTATTTAGATAATTCAAATAGCTATTCCTTTTTTATCTAAAGTAACCAAATATCTATGTCAAATGCATCAAAATTAACACATGTATTTCGAATTTTAAAGATGAATAGGAAAAGGCTTGCTCAAAAATATCAATGGACGTTACTTAAGATTAAAAATGACACAGTATGTACATGTATATATAAATTCTAAACACACATTTTCAAGCCTTGACTAAGTGAGAAAAACTTGAACCATAAATAAAACCCCACAAAAAGGGTTACAGCAACTTTAGTACACAGTTTCCTTGAACACGTTGTTTCGGTTTAACGTGGTCCTCAAATTGGAAATTTCAAAAATATTTCAATTAGTGAATTTTCTTAAACTCTCGTGCACATTCCCAAAAATATTAAAATGAGAAACTTTACGTGTGTCCTTGGCTTTTGGCATATGTTCATTGATGCAATTCCAACACCCACCCCCACCCCACCCCTTCAAGATATTAGATGTTTTTTTCTCACAAGAATTTTAAAAGGCAAATATAGTACTAAGTATGTTGCAATTAAATTGGAATACCCATATAATTTCCTTAGTGTATACTATATGAGTGTAAAAATAAACGGATTTCTCAGAATTTTTGTGATTTTCCCAAGTATATGTTTCTATTTTTGAATTAAACTCTTCCTTGTTTTCCCTAATACAGGAACTGCTCACTAAATATCTTAAGAGATATCCACTTGGGGGCAGTGACTTTCCAGTTTTATATTGGCGTCGTTTCTGACCTTTTCCTGGCATGTAAAATATCAAAATCGTATAAAAGCCAGGAAAATTTTAGATATATCGAACTAAATTCTATGTTGAAATACTCTCTTCATATCCGTCTTTCTTATATATTCATATCGTTCCTTACAACATAATTATACTTAATCATCACATGCATGAATCACTATCTGAGTCTCATGAGAGAGAGAGAGAGAGAGAGAGAGAGAGAGAGAGAGAGAGAGAGAGAGAGAGATTTGACATAAACACAATTTGTTGATAATTTTACCAATTACACTGGATTTATCGTCTCTGTTGCTCAAAAATTCATAAGTTATAGATGCAGACACATCTCCATGCTTGCAGATGGAGAAGGTAATATGTACATGTAAATAATGTGTTACATTTTGTTGATAAATAATTAATCTGAATACATGTACAGTTTGCCTACATGCCAGGACTATTTACATGAATTACCGTTCTCTGTCTTTCTTCAGAGACGTAAAATTTCGTCGATCGGCTTTTGGAGCATACTCCAAATAGTACTCA
Source organism: Magallana gigas (assembly GCF_963853765.1). Taxonomy (NCBI): domain Eukaryota; kingdom Metazoa; phylum Mollusca; class Bivalvia; order Ostreida; family Ostreidae; genus Magallana; species Magallana gigas. The sequence goes on from NC_088856.1 coordinate 27,527,091, forward strand.
GCGGAGAACGTACTCCAAAACTTTTATAACCTCGGTTTTTAAAGTCGTACTCAGTGGAGCACATACTCGGAGTACGGAGTATGAGTATAAGTACGAGTATGAAAAAAATTTTATAACCTCGGGGCCGGGTCTTTAATGTATACCGTACATTATTTACTGGATTATTTTAAAAACATTTGACAAATAGTTATATTTCAGTTGCAGCACATACTCTGAATGTACAAGATTTGCCAGTACTTACTGGCTGCCATCCGTGAAAAACGAATGCTTGAGTCTGGAGTTAACAGTTGACTTATCAAGACATGCTTATAAAGTGGAAGGAAACCTTTTGGTAACTTTAATAAGATTTTTAAAATTAGAACGTAGTTTAAACCGATAATCAAATATTAAATATAAACTTAAATAAATAAAGTCGATTGAATGATTTTTTATTTGAAATATATTTGTTGTTTAGTTATTGTTTTTTTAAAGTTCGAAGTTTATTATTAAGTAACTTTCTTACTTTTTGCGCATGTTATTGTTGAAAAATATTTATCTATTGATCTATATCATATCAGCGTTTATAAAAATACGTCAGTTCTTTTTCGAGACGTTTACCAACTTTATACTTTCTAATACACTAATTTGTTTCCTTTATTACATTTCATTCATTTTTTGTGGAAAGACATTGATGACACCATTGAATTATGATGAAAATATGACTTGTAGTCTGGATGGATCAAATGTTTCACCATCTCTCGATGCTGAAGATATATATTGCAGAATAAGATATACAATCAGTACGTATTTTTATGGTGTTCCGATGGGGCTACTTCGACCTTCGCATTTTTGCCTTTAGGGCGAAGATGCGAGGGTACAAAGTTGCGAAGGCGAAAGTACTAAGGTGCGACGGCGAAGGAGCGAAAGTGCGAAGATGCGACGGCGAAAGTGCGATGGTGCAAAGGCGAAGGAGCGATAATACTATTGCTCCTTCGCACTTTCGCGTTCGCCTTTTTTTATTGCATTCAAAAAGCCTCGGTCCATTACATAGAATTTGACAAAATTAACTCGCCAAGGTTTTCCGATTAATCCATGATACTAGTATCATTGGTACGCATTGGTTCGCCATCGCAACTTTGCAGTCTTGCATCTTCGCCCTAGAGGCAAAAGTGCGAAGGTCAAAGTGGCCCCATCGGAAAACCATATATTTTGAAAATTCCATAAAATATTCTAAATATAAGATGTTTTACGTAAAAAGTAACACACGTCAAAAACATTGTTTTATGCACGGTAAACAGATAAAAAGTGAGTGAATCTATATAAGGTAGCTCATTGGTTTGCTGATGTCATAATAGAAATTTTGACAAGGAAATGTGACTGTCTTAACAAAATCATACATTTTTTTTTAAATACAAATAATTTCTAGCAACATAATAATAATCAGTTCAAAACGAGTGAATGTAGTTTATACAAATATTTAATTGTTAAAAAAAATAAAACTCTCGAAATGCGTTTACTGACTAAAATTCGTATGTTACTTTACTGTAAATACAATGAAATGGAGTTGCTTAATTCGATATATTGAACCCGGTAACACCATTGAAGGTTACATTTTGTTCTATAAAGTATTAGTGTCAGTTAAAAACTGTTCAATCATTTATTTATAATCATGTTCAGGCTACTAAATAAACTGAACGTTCGCTACTTTTGCAACTAAAAATTCAACTCTGTACATGTAAAAATGACTATTCATCAAAAGATGAAATAGAACCTCTAGCTAAGTATCAGATGCGATCACAAACTTATTTTGTTAATAACTTTTCGGCAATTGTTTCTGCATTGATCAAGTTTCATGAAAAAATGTCATATTTCTACTCTTCCCAACCCTTCAATAATCATAATCTTTACATTCGATGTCAACTTTAAGTTCATGATCATAAACCTCATTTTTTTTTTTTTTTATACAAAATCTCATATGCTTTGTTATTTGTGGTTTTTAGATGTACAAAAAAATTATGACGTCATAATAAAAATATGAGGTTTTGTGAAATCTTTTAAAACTTTAAACTTAATTTCCACAAAGTAAGCCGAGAACGCTTATTGATTTTGTGATGAATTAATTATGAATTATATTTTCTGTCATTTTGTTGATTAGATTTAGAATTGTCTGATTTGTTAATGTACTAGAGTCATAGTTTTGAAATGCGCTTACGAACTCAAATATGCATGCTACTATATGTAGTATTTATTGCTTGATTTGATAAGCAAGACTGTCTCTAAAACACAATAACCACGCAGACGAATTTCAAATAGATTCCAGAAATAAAACCTTAAAAACACTGAATATCAAGCAGACTTATTTTCAGGATAGGTTTTCTCACTAGCAGGAAACCCGCAAATAAATCAAAACATTAATTAAAATTTAGTATGTTATGAATTGTTATATAATTTCCAAAAACTATTTTTGAATTACCTCCGAAATACCAATAATATTACTCTTTCTCTATACATGTATTTATTATCTTAACAATAAAATGCGTTTACTTTTTTGGTTTCATGCGGATGTAAAGGTAGCGGAAATTGCAGTATAAATCAATTATTCACGTCGAGAATGTACATTTTTGTCTGCAAATAAAGCACAAACGATAACTTTAAAAAAAAAGATTATCTTTTGTAAATATTCATTTAAAGTGCGGGTTTTTTTATTGAGCAAAGTGCGTTAATTTTGTTTTGTCAATTAAAACGTGAAACAGAAGGAATTGACAATTCTCCAAGTATGTGCCGTGGTAGCTTCAGTCTACTTGCGAATCTGAGGTCAGCCCTTGCGAATCCATTAAATGCGTGCTCTCAATGTTGCCTTAGTTTCAATCAATCAAGAAATATTACACATAAACCTAGCAAAAGTGTAAAAAAAAAAAAAAAGAAGAGACAATAATCAACGATGTTAACAAAACTAAGTATTGATACTTGAGATACCTTTGACAATTTAAAGGCTAAATAATGAATCTATAACAGTTTTTCAAAACTAGAATAATGCGTAAGTTCTTAGGCCGACACCCACTTCGTGTTTTGGATTGCGTATAAAACACTGTCAGCAGAAAATAGAGGGATACTTAGTGGATATAAATATGTTATTATGTTTTGAGAAAAATTACTTTTTACAGTCTTAACTTAATGCATATTTTTTTTGTTTCTACAGTTTTCACAGCACGGACGTCCTCATTTACAACTCCATTTGAAGTTTTTATTCCAATATTTGGAGTGGTATTTGTCTTGAATCTTTGTGTCAGCTTCTTCTGTTACAAATGGTAATTTTTGTTTCAAATAACAGGGTCTGGGTTATATTACATAATTAACTGTTAGGTAATAGTACTTCGAGAGAAAACATAAAAAAAAACAGAACTATACACTGAACAAGAGTTCCGTTCACTCTGATAAATAAAGTAATTTTCAAATCATGAAATAAAATAATATGAAATGTTTAACATTTGTAACTGGTATGTCTCCTCAACAACAGCACAGAAAAAAACAAACAACATCAATTATCTTTAAGAAAACCTTGAAGCGAGAAATTAGTGTTTTTCAGGACATGCTATTAATGGCATTTCTTTTGCGGCTGACATTAGTCTTCACTAATACTACTAGTCTAAATCTACTGAAATAGCCATTGTTTTACTGATTTCTGATATTCACCGACATTGTGCCGCCAGTGCTGAGAATTGCAGATATTTACTTATAATTCAACTGTTGTTACTGGCAATTGTTGTTGTTACTGATATTTACTGACGTTTTTGCCATCAGTTCTGATAATTACAGAAATTTATGAGATTTACTGAGCTTTACTCAGCACTGACAGCACAATATCAGTTACTATAATATATTATCAGTAAAATGGCATTTCAGTACTTTCTTTCTAGAGCCAGTATCGATTATGGTCTAAAATAAATGATCAATTAGGAAAACACTAAAAGCCTTTCAAAGGTTGGTATTTGAATTATTCGTACGATAGGTTGTACTGCTTTTCAATCTACTGTTTATTTCGGCCTCGATATTTTTTTTTAACATTTTGCAATCTGTTTAAAACGTTACTTTAATATTATACAATTATTTAATGCTTGAGCAGTCAATAGACCAGAATATTTTTCCCGAGGTGCAGGGAACAGCTCAGAATGATCTATTGCCCGAGGCCAACGGCCGAGGGCAAAAGATCATACTGAGCTGTTCCCTGCACCAAGGGAAAAAATTCTGGTCTATTTTCTGTTCAGGCATTAAATAATTGTTTTATTACCTAATTCCTTTTTTTAGTTTTCGGGGTTTACAATTTGCATATTGCAGATGGTTTTCGTGCCATTATGCAATATGCTAAGATTTTTTTTCATCTTTTACATGCACAAAACCTGTTGCATGCATTACAACATCTTAATTTAATACTAGTTTTCACAAAGAAGGGGGAGTCTTCAACCCATTAGATTTTAAATAGTCTTTTACCTTATATGAGGCTTTAAAACTTTTGATTATTTGATAATCCATTTTGATAACATTGAATTTGGTTTCACTGAGTACTAAAATAAGGGTCTATGTAAAGGAATATACATTCCCTGAGAACTATCGAAAGGATGTAACATTAACACACCCGCGTTCTGAAATACGTTGCCGGTCCAATAGATCGCAGTCTATTGACCGGCGGTCCAATAGATCGAAGTCTATTGACCGGCGGTCTAATAGATCGCAGTCTATTGACCGGCAGTTCAAAATAGACGCAAATATTTAATTTGTAATAAAACAACAAAATCCCTTCGATTAGGTAATAAAACTTAATATAGTGTATTGTCATTTCAACTGAAGGCCAAAAATACGATAGTCGCGGGGGAAACTCTTTAAGTATGCATGGTCTACAACAATTGCCACTGCCTCGGATCGCTCTCAAAGGTCACCATCACTTTATTGTTCTTAACCACTTGAGACTTACAGAAAAAAGCCGACCGGCATTAAGGCAAACTAATGTGTTTTTCCCAATATTATCAATGCGTTATGTTAGGTGAACACTTGAAAATGCAGTTTAGTGTGAAAATAGATTCTATGCATTATTTTTGCGTATTTTTAATAACATATACCATTTTTCGATTTTGGATATGGCGCAATTTGAAATGTTATTAGGCAAGTCATCTTATCTTTTTTTCTTCACATCAAATTAAACTTAATTTTGGTATTTAAATTATTTTATACATGTTCTATTCTTATCAATTTTAATCATTTCTACAGGGGAGTTAGACAAGGTCAGAAAGGTCATCATGAAAATAAAACAACTTATTACCAAAGTCAATATCGAGATAGCACAGTAGAAAATCACATTTACGATGAACCCCGCCAACCCAGAGGCCAAACACCAGTGGAAGATAGACAAGAGCTAACAGTATATGAAAGTATCTTGTAAATCCACTTCGTTACTTGGTATTAGCATTGTTAAACCGAAAACAAACTACAATGTTTGCCCATTGTTGGCAAATAAGGATAATCAACATTAACATTGTAACACTTCAAGCATTTTGCAGATGTTTTGAGTAATATTTGCATGTTGCAGCAACCTTGCGCTTGGTTACAAATATGAAAGAAACCAACAAAATTCGGTGCTGACTCGCCTTGTCACGTTAGCAAAAACTAGAATATGTGTATGCAAAATTCATATGATTCAGAGGTCACGGAACCAAAGAACAAGTATCTTTAGAGCCATTTTTAACAATAAAAATTAAAAACCTCATTGTGCTGTTGTTTAAATTTGCTAGCTATTTTTATTTAACCACGTTTTAAAGCACTTCTGTTTCAAAAAATAAAAACAATGATATGCATCAAACGTGGATCGGGGGGGGGGGGGGGAGAGGCTGACCCCCCTCCCCCTTTGACAATTTAAATTTCTTAAATTTACACGGTAAAATTACCAAAATAGGTCTAAGTCTTCCCCTCGGAAAACATATTAGATAATTAGATATCCCCTGGACTTCCCTCCCCTTTCAAAATATTTTCTTGATCGGCGATGTGCATGTATAAGCACCAATTAGGTCAATGTGGATTTGATTCAACTTATCAGTCAATGTTGAACTTCAAAGACGTTCAAAAATCCTTAAATGGATTTTCGTGAATCCTGTGCTTACATAATAAATAATACATATTTTTATAGCTCATAAATTATATGAGATTCGTTGTTTCTAACTTACAACTTGTACTTGATCATCAAAGCTGAAGAACGATATTTCTTTAATGTAAAACCTATATAATTAATACATTGTTGATTGTCAAAACACGCCAGAGACATGTATATATTCTCCACTTTTGACCGCGTAAAGAATAAAGTTAACCATTTCACCGCTCCATTGAGCATAAATCGCCGTTATCATCGCCGCTCACATGAATCAAGATTGCCGTTATTAAATTCCAAATAAGTTTTATTTTTTTTAAATTCATTTTTTGGCAAAATTATTGGGGCGGCAACCGCCTCTGCCACCCCTGTTCCAACACCCTTGAAATATCAGTGACTATTACATGTATAGGGGGTATCATTTGAAGAAAAAACGACAATCAGGGAAAGGGATGGCGTGATCTCAGACCCTCTCACACTTTATCATCTACAATATTGCCAGTAAAGATAGTCTTATAAATTACTCATCAAAAATATGTTTTTATATCCAAATATAACTTATTCGTCCAAACAAATAGCTAATTCGTCCGAACTAATCGTAATTCGTCCGAACAAACCCTAATTCGTCCGAACAGATAACTTATTTGTCTGAACAAATTGTAATTCGTCCGAACAAATAGCTAATTCGCCCGAAAAAATCGTAATTCGTCCGAACAAAAAACTTATCTGTCCGAACAAATCGTTACTCGTTCAAACAAATGGCTAATTCGTTCGAACAAATTGTAATTCGTCCGAAAAAATCGTAATTCGTCCGACCAAATAGCTAATTCGTCCGAACAAATAAGATTGTTTTTTATCTGGCCCTTCCAAGCCGCCGTAGAAATGATATGTTTTGCAGGAAGTTTTTCAAAATTATTAGACACTGATATGTATATAACGTTTTAACGTTAAAGACATTGAAACGAGTTATTATTAAATCAAACAGGAAGTAAAATTGGCAGAGCTTTAAAGATGTTATTCCGTTGAAAATAACAGGGGAACATACCAAGTAAGAGAAAATTCGTTATGACTTATTTAAAATATGCTTATCTGAATCTTTAATTTGTCCTTACTCTACTATTGACAAAGATAATCAAGAACTGCCATAAGGTTTTTTCTGCGTTATTTAGATCATTGTCATGTCAATCAAGAAGTAAATAATTTTGAGAATTACGTAACTATAAATTGTCTTGTATCGGATATTTTATTACAGTCAAGAATACTTGATCAAAGGTAGCATACAAACATTGATTTAAAAATAAGTGCAATTTGTGTATTTTTGTCATTTTAACACATATTTCCTTTTTTAAAATACAAGTACGTCTTGCTTCACTTAATTATATCTGTAACGCAATTCTACGGGTTATGATCATGTCACATTTATTTTCCCTCTTCGCATATATATTGTACCTAAATATTTCAATTATTCCGACGCTCTTTTGTCATTTAAAGCACTTGAATTTAACATATCTACTCTGGGGCCCGTTTCTCAAAAAGGCGTAAATTTGGGCCTAAGTTAGTCCGACTAACAAAGTTACGCCAATATTTAGTCGGGTCTAAGTTGCGTTTCTGAAAGATGCGTAAGTTAGGGTTTAAATGTTTAAGAACTTAGACATCTCCGCTGAGTACTAAGCATGCGCATATCGTATTTTGTTTTGCTTTGAGGCTATGATTATATGTGGTGGATCAATTTTCCAATTCATAATACATGTAGTACCCGAAAGTACGCATGTTATACCACTGAATGTGCATAGTTCAAGCTGTTCATGACATTTTATATTAATAAAAGTAGAACAAATGCCTATACACTTCTTAACATAATGAAATGTTAGAGAAAAACAGTTGATATGAAAGCGTCATATATAAGAGGTTTCAGAAACCAAATATGTGACAATTAAATGCATTGTAGATGATATTGAGGCACAATCTTACATATTAATTGAACGAAACAATACATAGAAATTAACTTCAATGTTAGTGTAAACTTCAAATATTTATAGAATACAGGGACAATGTACAGTGGATATGCCCCAATACGTCTGCAGAATAAGAAGTATGCTTCATAGACACTGTAGATCTTTAGACATTTTCAGATGCTGGGATAAGGCTTGATTCTTTTTTATCAATTCACTATATTATATATAGAAAATAATATGACAATGAGTAACCAACAGCAACCAACTGAAATCGAAAATATCTTTTGTATAAATAATATTACATGAACCTTGTCCATCCTCTGTTCCAATATTGAAAGAATGTAGTCAATGACATGGAAACGATTCTTGATTTTCTGCGATTCAAATGATAATAGTTTCGAAAGATATTAATAGTCAACAATTAACAAGACAGGAATTATCAACATTTGAGGCCGAGGTCTCCCCATCTCCCTTTCCTGTATTTTGGTTTAATCGATCGATTGTTTTGTTTTGGGGTTTTTTTTCGGGGGGGGGGGGGTAGATTGAAAGTAATATACACCATAAACAGGGAATAATTCGCCCTGTTTAATTTTCAATCATTTCACCCTCGTTGTCAGCGGGCGAATTTATGTTGATTTTCAATATCTAATATTAAGTAACTTAAGTAACAGCTGTGACTGGGCGAAGTCACGACAGAGTGAAACTGTTTGCAAGTGTAGAAGGACGGAAATTACACGCGACCAAAATAACCCTGTATACAGTATCTTGATTAAAATAAAGATATAAAAGCAGTTATCTAAGAACACCCTTTCTATTTAAGGAAAGTTTTAAAAATAAAAGGTTTTTACAAGTTTAATGGAAAAGGCATCGAAAAATCCCCTACCCCCTTCCGGATAAGACATTTTGCATCTTTGCGGTTTTAACAAGTACATGTGAGTTTTACTTTTTTCCCTATTTGCTTTGAGTTATTGGGGTGGGGGTGTATACAATTGGTTATATAATAAGTAAGACAAAAATGCAAGCTAGTTAAATTTGTAAATAATGCACACTGTTGTAAAAACGCTTTTGTATTGCAAGTCGACAACTTCGAAATTAAAAAAAAATCCCTTGATATACGTACATTTTAAATATGATGAAACAAAACTATCATGAATTCAAGTAATTAAAGATCCATTCAATTATATGAGTACAAATAAACAATGCATATGAATATGCACGAAGATCATTGATAGTACATGTGCCCCATAGAATTTTAATAGAATTACAATCGATGTTAAATATGAACGCAAATGATCACTTCATCCTAGAATTAATAAGATTAATGAATTTGATTTCCAAAAATTCAAGGTGTGCATGTAAAATTTTATAATATTCGATAACCTTGACAAACGCTTGTCAACAGATCTAAAATTGATGCACACTCTGCACGCTTCTAAAACATATTTTTATGTAATATTTTAACAAACAAAAATTGATTGTATCTAAATATATGCGAGTTCATAAACATTCCAAAATACATGTAGCTTTCATACGGTTTTGTAAAGATACTAGGAGTAAAAAAATGAAAATGAGAATGCATACGTGTTGTAAAGTTTTCAGTAATACATGTATAGGTAAAGAACAAACAACCACACACAAGGAGAAATTACAAATGTAAACGGTTTGAGTTGCTCCTATTCATAATTTTGAAATCAGTTTCGTTTCACTGGTTCAAATTTGATTAAAAACATTAAATTCTAGTACATGCTTACTGAGTATTGATTAAAAAAATCAATAATATATTCGTACTTATATACATCTATCTTGTTGGGGAATACATGTTTAATTTAGAAATAAAGCATCTTTTTAATTATTGTGTTTATATCATTTATCGGGGTATACCCATTCTTCACACTTTAGGTAAATTTCATTACGAGTAGTAATGTATATTACATACGTTTAATGAGGTGAGCCCATTATTTATCAAATTGATTTAATCTTAATTTATTTAGAAATAGAAACAAAAGGTATTTTCTAAAGTTATATGTACATGTACAAATATTTAAATAAATGTGAATGTTTTCTTTAATAACACATAAAACAAACCAAAAAATAAAATTCTCCGTACATTTTGCCTTAGAAACAAAACACTCGCCATTTTTGTGCATAGACGAAGGACTTACGCCTACCCATTAGCACGACTAAGTTTCCGCCTTTTTGTGAAACGCAACTTAGTCTGGTTTTGAGGTTTAGTCCTTGATTTAGTCCGGACTAAGCTTACGCCTGGACGTAGGCCTTTTTGAGAAACGGGCCCCAGGTGTGACACACAGTTCGTAAGTCAAATTTATGATTCATAAAGTAATTGTTGTCAATGAATGTGATCGAAATTAATGTAAATGACGTTCACCAAGTGATGTAGTTTGTGGATATCATTACTTAAAGTGCAAGTTTTAAGAGGGTGCAACGTATGCTGTGCTTGCTCAGATTTTACGAATTATTATTTTGTTAGTTTATTTTGAGATCTAGAATCAGATTCCACGTTTTTGTAATACCCATCCGATACATGCTTTTATGAATTGTAAAACTTTAACAACTTACACGTCTAGAGCTCTCTAAGTTGTTATTATTGTCGGAAGCACTTCATTCGTTTTAAACAAAAAAGCGCCATACATGAGACAATAGCCCTTACAATTGGCTTATGCTCTGTATAATGTTGGTTTTGTTACATAGGTATATAATTTCACGCAGTAACATATATTTTTTTTAATTTTAAGGTGGAATACACTGTTTAAATTTTGATGTTACTATCGTTATCACGTTAAACAATTTACCCAAAACACTAAATGCATTTTAAACTTCTATTTTTTTCCATTAACCATGTAAAGACTAAGATATGCATATTTAAAAAACTAGATGCTGTCATTAGACAGTAATACCCGCACCATGTGTTTGCCCCTAAATAACCCTTTTGGTACCAGTTTAATTAAAAAGGAAGGCCACATGCAAGCTCCGGTAATACAATTAAAATTTATAATTTTCATAACTGAAGGATGAGATCCCTTCCCATATGATAATACACATCGTGACATGAGCAGCACTTTTTGTGCAATTTGGGTTAGAACTGTTTGCAGTAAATGTTCAGTTAGTCAATAATATTAACATTTTCTGTCATAGAAAGTATAATGGTCTATATAATTATTACAAACAAAATTAAAAATTAAATTATGCCCCCTCCCCGTGGCGGTTGCCGGTTTTAGATTTGCTTCTGTGTGCCTACATGAACATCATCGTGTGCACAGATTTAAAGAAGGGGTGGGAGTGAGGGGTCCAGACCCCCCCCCCCCCCTCCCCATGAAAATTCATTTATATCAATTGTAAAATTACCAAAAATACACCTTGGACCCCAATGCTCTTACAGACATGTAAACGCTCGAACCAATTGCGCTTCAATGTTAAGTAACATTATTTGGGGGGTAAATATTTAATCAATATTTAATATACTTTATTGTTTATCTCAATAGAAAGTATACATGTACATCACAATATGCAGGTGTCCTGCGCCACCTTAAAGCTGTTATTTACCTAATAAAATAGTGCAAGTGGATTTGAAGAATAGGTCATAAAAATACATGCATGTTACAAATGACTGATCTTTGTCTGAAGTTACGTACACAACACAGGTCTGCATGTCTTATAAGCGGGTACTAGTTTTACCCAGCTCAATTAGATGGGTTCATGTGTATACATACATGGATGTTGCTAATTTTAAAAAGGTACATAAATTATATCGTTTTAGCATGATTAACAAATATATGAGGTAAATAACATTAGATAAGATTTTCCGTTTTCTCTTCCGTTCCGCTTTCCGTTCCGTTTTCCGTTCCGCGTTTTAGCAACACCCATACATACATGTCTGTGTTTTCCGTATGCAGAAAAGGATTAGTTAAGATCAGCTAAAGGAATTCATTATTGTGTTTTAATTAGATTATCATAATGATGTTGACCAATTTAGGTAAGCATAATACATGTAGTAGCAGTAGCACAATATAATGAGATGCCAGCATACATATATAAGTTCTACTTTCACTTTCTAAATGTGATCTCCCTTTGACAGCATACTGTATCATCATCTTTTAATATTTAAATATGCTTATCATCGTTACCTATCCTATCGCATTTGTAAAGTGTCTGTCATTTTAGTTGCAAAAGTTATTTTTTTTTTCATTTGTCAGACTTACACTATTGAGTTGACCCCATATTGACCCTGTATAAACAACTTCTTATTAAATTTGTGTATTACATGTAAGTAAGTGTAGATACTTATCATTTTTATATGAGTAAATTATAATAGGAAGGAAGGAGTATTTCTTTCTTAATGTATTATAATGCATCAAATACAATGTACGTCATGACCTTATGGGACTGTTCTGACCTCATCAAACAGGAAAATACAAAATATCTTCTAATGTCATTATGATGCATCAAATGGTGTAAAGTACATTAATGACCCCCAGGTGTTGTCTTTACCCCCCCCCCCCACCCGCCTTTATAAAATAGGATATGATTGATACACTGTATATTTTTTTAACTTCTGATATCTGAGATCCTCATCCCTAAACCATATAATTTATTTTGCTCTTTAATTGTGTCATTGCACTTAAAATTGTATATAGATTATGCCCCCTTGGAGACACCCTGACATTTTAGAAGTAGAAATGATAATGTATTTAATCTTATTCATATGTTATACAGTTGTGTTTGATCCATGTGGGTAATTCCTAGCCTAATGATGTCACTGCTTTGTTTAGGAGACTTTACAATTGCCCCAAATAGGCGAATACACATGGCAGTGATGCATATAACATTTTGTTTATAAATCTTAAAAATTGAATTAAGCAATTTCCAAAATGTTAATGTGAATCACGAGAGAAAAAGCAATCAAGAAATGATTTGAAATTTGCTACTCATCTGTACACATGTGAGAATGTATTAAGAAGACTGAATATTTATAACCAGGTTAGATGGGGGGGGGGGTGAATGTGGAGTATAAACATTTATAATTTGAATCATTTATTGTTATTAATTTTAACTTGTCAATGAATACTACTTATTGATCCCAAGGTAGAAATATGACCTCTGATCATATCTCAATAGATCATTTGTCAATTATGCAAGGTGTAATGTAATTTTTTTTCAAGAAAAACATTTTTTACCAGTTTATAAAAGTTTTTAGACACCCAAATTATATTTTGATTTTAATAGATCATTCGACAAGGGGGGGGGGGGGGGAAGAACTGTTTATATTTGAGTTTATTTGGGAGTGAGGGTTCCAAGTCATTTATCTCATACGTGTGGTGTATATTACCCGTGTAATAAACCTTTGCTATATCAAACGGGTGATGCTTTATCAAATACTTCCGGTCCGAACTACTTTTGACACAGCCCCTCGCCTCAACGCTTCAGTGACCTACTTTCGAAGCTTTGCTAGTACTTTCAAATTAACTATATCTTATCTACTACAAAAATAGATATTAAATGGATTTTGTCAAAAAGTTAGATTCAGATATGAAGGAAAACACATAACTGCGTAGCACAGGCGTCGGAACCGGGGAAAAGGGTGGGGGGGGGGGCTTAGCACCCTCCCCCCACTTCTTTGCAAAGTTATACATAACCGTAACCAAAAGACCCTGTTTTCTTGTTTGTCAAGATTTTATTCATAAGTTTAGGCCCTTTCCAACTTTCAGTTTGCTTTGTGTAGTTTATAAAACTGCAAATTACGTTAACTATCAAGGAGTTCATCCTGACGACGCGATCATATACATACAATAACTTACCGAAATAATGTTTATTATACTTTTATTCCACCACCAGTAAGCATCCTTAGTCACTTTTTTCAATTTCGAATCATTAGGCTAGGCCTAGTGTTTGTTTTATAAAACATCAACAACCGTTCCTCGTTCGAGTCAATTCAAACTAACGAGCATTGCCAACTTTAATTTGTTTATGTCAACAAACTTGATTATTCAGTATTTCTATTTAATCAAGTAAATAAGCTCTAAGAAAAATTATTTAGAGCTAAAAAATTATTTAAAAGTTTATTTCAGTGAAACTTTACTTCAAAACACTTGGATCTATATCAGAAATGACGTACTGAATTGTATTGCGCAAGGTCACAATAATCGCATAACACAACGTTGCATCATCGTCTTTGATCTTTGAAAAATCAATTCGGGTCATATAAGGGACGGTCTCAAAAGCTTCATAATATAAATCAAATTGTATGAGATAAATAGAACATCTAAATTGTGTGATTTTATATTTGCTTTATCCAACTCGTTGAAATGGTTATATTCGCTCGGCAAGCCTCGCGAATATATACACCATTTCAACTCGTTGGATAAAGCAAATATAAAATCACACAATATAGATATTCTTTATATATGTGACAATTTTTTAATGTAATTTAGATTAAGACTAAACCATACTACAGCCATGAACATGAATAGTATAGAACAAAACACAAACTAATACATGTACATGTATATATACAAAGGAAGTATTACAAAACAGATGATTGATCTATATCTGGCCGGGTTCTTAAATTGAATCATATATCATGTACATATCATATTATTGTTTCTTTGTTCAAGGCATTTCAGATGGTTTGCAGGTCATGATCCCAAGTGCTCTTCCTGAAATTATCAAATATCATAAAAACCATTGAGATCCCCACCTTAATCCAAAGATATTATTCCTCCTTAGGTCATGCATGCGCATCAGATCATTATGGCATGTATGTCACGACCCTAAGGGGTCATTCTGACCCCCTTAGAATCAGAAATTGTCAATTTTCTTTAAATTGTTGATGTTTGATGATCCCATCTCTATTTAATCTTTATTATTAAGTCTCCCGAATGAAATTTGAAGACTTATTGTTTTTGTACGGTTCTTAATACATGTATTATTATTCTTCGTCTTCTTTTTTTTTTCTCTCCCACTCTGAACTTGTTTCTCAGAGATGGCTGAACAGAATAGTACAAAACTCTAGGATATGAATAGGCCTGCATATCTAGTTATGCACCCTGGTTTGATTTTTCTCATTTTGGGTTAGACAACCACTTTTCAGGGGGGTGGGGGGGGGGTCAAAGGGTGTGGGGTCTAACATTGAACCTTGTAGGTAGAATCGTAGACTCTATTGTAAATGGTAACTTGAAAACGGACAAAGATAATAATATAGGGTTTTCATAATCATATATTGACTGTTACTGGCAATATATAGAGTTTATTAGATCTGACCCCTGGGGTCATCCCCATCCCCAATGATTGTGAAATTACCATATATCTCAGAAACTGTTATAATCATGACCCCTAAACCATATATATTCATGTTTCTGATGTCAAGGAGCATCAAATGTTATGTAGGTCATGGGCCCTGTGGGTGGTCTTGACCCCCTCAAACAGCAAGTCCCTTAATATCTTCAAAACAGTTGAGATCCCCACCCTTAAACCATATATATTCTTGTTCCTTGTGTCAAGATGCATCAAACGGTATGTAGGTCATGGGCCCCGGGGGTGGTCATGACCCCCCTCGAACAGGAAGTGCACGAATATATCAAAAACGGTTATAAAGATCCCCACCCCTTAACCATATTTTTTCTTGATACTTAAAGGGCATCAAAAGGTATGTAGGTAATGGGCCTCAGGGTAAATTTAATTTTTCAAAACCGTAATGCACATCTATGGAACAGTTCCTATCATATCCCAAGATATGATGTGTCTATCCATTAAATCATAAAAGGAGTTCTAGGATCTATGTTTTTTTTAAGTGACAAACGTCAATTTTCTGCTACTTTTTGACTCCCTGGATGAAATTTAAATTTTTAAAACCTTACTGCACATCTATAGAACAGTCCCTATCATATCCCAAGATATGATGTGTCTATCCATTAAATCACAAGAGGAGCTCTTGAGTCTATGGTTTTTTTTAAAGTGATAAACGTCAATGTTTCTGCTACTATTTGACTCCCTGGATGAAATTTAAATTTTTAAAACCTTACTGCACATCTATAGAACAGTCCCTATCATATCCCAAGATATGATGTGTCTATCCATTAAATCATAAGAGGAGCTCTTGGATCTATGTTTTTTTTTGAAGTGATAAACGTCAATTTTCTGCTACTATTTGACTCCCTGGATGAAATTTAAATTTTTAAAACCTTATTGCACATCTTTAGGACAGCCCCAATTATATCCCAAGAGATGACGTAGCTACTCCAAAAGTTGTAAGAGGAGTTTTGGGAACCATACCTTTTTTGCAAAAAAAATTCATTTTTTGTTGCCCACTGATCCCCTTAATAAAAAAAAAATTATGGAACCTGATCACACCTCAATATGACACCCCAATCATATTCTAGAAGATCAATTGGCTACTGCCAAAAAAAAATGACGTTTTTGAAACCAGTTTTTTTGTAAAAAAAAAAAAAACCACGTCATTTTTCAGCCATTAAATGACCCCCAGGACAAAATTGAAAATTCCGAAACATTATTGCGCATCTATAGGGTACCCTAAAATATATTCCAAAAGATGATTTATCTGCCGTTGAAAATGTAGGAGGAGTTCGAGGAAGAAGGTTTTTTTGTGAAAAAACGTCATTTTTTACCAATTATTTGACCCCCAGGACTATCAGAGAATTTTTGAAACCTTTTTACAAAACAACATGATACCCCAAATCCAAACTCCAAGAGTTCAGTTTGCTAGTTTATAAGATGTAAGAGCAGTTTGAGAAAGTAAAACGGGACAGACGGACGGACGGACGGACGGACGGAACAGAGTAACTACAATATACCCGAACTTGCTTTAGAAAGTGCGGGTATAAAAACCAAAAAGTGTAGGGTAATCTTGCCATTAAAACCGATAAAAACAACGACTTAGGTGCAATGAGGAAATCGCGAGAAAAAGAAAAGTGCTCCTTAATTAGATTGTTTTATTGTTTGAATGATTCCCAGCAGTCATAACATATTCTAGTTTTACGCTTCCTTGTTTTCGTTTTTTTTTAATTTCAAAAAAGCGACATCAATTCCTCAATATTAAAAGGTCAAGCACGCGGTAATAATCGTAAGCCAAGAAGGAATAGAATGATGTCGCAAGTAATTCTAGCGGTTACAATTTATTGAATCTTTCTAGGTTATGTGTATGATATCAAACTAATAATTTTTTTCAATATTGTAACTATTCGATCACTGCTGACAAAACCGACTTAACTTTGAAGCACACGTACAATAGCTTATGTTGATGTCCTTGTTGTCCTCTGATTTTTTTTTAAAATATGAATGGTATGAAGTTTGAGGGTGTTTATTTGGTGATATAAGGAAATTATTAAAATGTCAAAATCAAAATCTCATTAAAATTTCAGTTATTGATTTGTAAACGTTTGCAATTTTATGTTTATTAAGCATGAATACTCTGTATAAATTTAACTGGATTTTTCAAAACAAAGACTGTAATACCACCTTTCAAGGAATAGGAATCAATTTCGCAGGGGTAACACAAGTAAAAACTGACATAATATGTCACTGTCGATGGCTTAGAGAGAGTAACCAACTAAAATTATTATACTTTCATGTTAAATACTGAAATATGATTGGTTTAGACGCAGTTGATAATCCGTTCTATTACCCTCATGGTTAGCAACACACTAAGCAACGGGTAACACAACGAATTGTTACATGCGCGTAAATTATGCGCGTACGGTTCGTCGTATAATTCACGTCATTTCTACATAAACGCAGTAAAAAAATTCTCTAAAATTAAGACATTCAGTATAATAATATACATAGTGCGTCAATTGACAATGGTTTCCTTGGGGTGTCAATTTCAACTGTTACCCTCCAAAACAGGCACTATTTATATAAAGTAACGCATGATCTTTTATATTATATTATATGCTTAAAAATTGAGCACATGGCACAGTAGTCATAGAATGTTACCTCGCGAATGTCCATGCTACACATCCCCTTATTGATTCAGATAGCAAGGATAATTACAATCATACAGGATATTTAGTTTGGAAAGATGTTAAAAATCATCCAATATAGAAAGGCAGGAAACTCTGAATATTAATTAAAAAAAACATATAAATATCAACCGTTCATTTGGAAATTTACTTCAAATGGCATTCATTTATAGATATGACATTTTCATGTCGATATTCTAACACATGTCAATAATTTGGAATTGTACAAAATCCTTTTTGGTGCAATATTAGAAAATCATTTATTTTGCTGTCTGAGTGTTTCTTAAACATGACGGAACAGAGACAGCGACAGTAACTTCCCTTTCTAACTTTTTTAACTGCACTTTTTATTTCAAACACTACACAGTTATGTTCAGGCTGTCCAAGCTTAGATGATATTGGAAAACTGTACTGTTTTAAATATCGAAAAATATATTAATCGAACGAATTTCTTTAAATCTTTATAACATTATTAGCAGCGATATCCAACATTACATTTGAAGCATTTTTGTGACGTCATATGTACTACTCCATCACGTGAAGTGCGTCTTCTTATACGAAAAATGATCTCTATGAATTACATCGGCGCAAGTGATTAAGGTTAATAAATCAACATTATTTTTATGAGAAATCCTTCATCAAGTATTGTATTTTGCAGATCTTGCCGGGGTTTATTTTAATATTCTGTTTATCTAGAATATATATAAACAGTTCGCCCATCCTCTAAATTATGCATATATTTACGTTATAAACCTGATTACACATAATTGGGTTGATTGGAAAATTTCCCTTGCCTGAATCACATTAATTGGTACTTATTTTCTCTCCATATCTCATGCAAAATATACTTAAAATGTATTGATCTTTCACTTGCACTAAGCTGTTTTTACACCCATCGAATTATGTCAATTGATTAGTTTACGTAAAGCAGTGAGAGTCTCTAGACCATTAGTTTAAAAATCGTCATTTACCTAATACCAAGCTTTAAAGCTGCTGATTATTCGATACTCAAGATTGGTTATATTGAATAAAGTATCAATATTATTAATTACAGCGTAATTATAGAACGAGAGGTTAATGTATTTATTTTCAGCATAATTCATTTACATTTAAACTTTACGGTACATTCCCTGAAGATTATCAAATGGAATACAGAGCGTGATGTTAAAGTTAATTATGACGTCATATCGTTTCAAGTACAAACAATAATAGTTCCCCGGGTTCAATCAAGGTATACGGGGATTTACCCCGGATGGATTATTCATGCGTTGCTTTGACCTCTCGACCAATAATGATGTTATGCAGGAATAACAGCGGGAAACATTTGCAAGTGTAAATATTATGTAATAATAGGTAAACGGTAACCAAATTTCAATAAGTAATGCAATAAAACGAATCTTAAAAACTTGCATATTATATTGACATCATAATGCACATATCCACTACTTTTTATTCTGAATGAATTAATTGACAGCCTAACTATTCTGAGTATAACATTGAATTTTGTTTTAGTGCTATAGTAATATTTTACGTATTACAGAGAATTGGAATGTAAATTGGTGGATATTGACAAATATAGAATTCAACATGAGGGTATTTCAAGTATTTGCATTTATTTGGCTGCTAAATTTATCTTCGTCATCTGATGGACAAATTGATATACAGTCTGAAATTGTTCTCAATAATCCTTTAGAAAACTTTCCTCTCAAAAACATGGAAATTGATCTTGAAGCGAAAATCGTTTATGTGAGTGGGAAAAATATTCTTTACCGGTTAAGTGTGGAGGAAGATATGCAAATAATAAAAAGACAAACTGGACCTGTCGTAAACTGTTTGCCGCAGTTGCCACCTGAAGACAAAAAAGAATACTGTGGAGATGACTACAATACAATGATGGTTGTGACCCCTGATAGTTTGATTACCTGTGGTACATTGGGAGGAGGACTATGTATGAGACGTCATAAAGAGTCTTTAAATATTACTATGACTTCTTTCACAAACATCCGGCTAGTATCAAATGAGGAAGCCGTAGCCGTGGGAATTTTCGTGAAGATCAGTGACAGACGTTTCTTTGGAAAGTTTGAAAATATTGTCCTTTTTGCGAAACAGTACACAATTTTACCATTAAGCCCCTTCAGGTTAGAGAACGCAGCCATATTCTCCAGTTTACCAAACCTGTCAGATATGAATATAGGTTCTTATAAATTTGGGAGAATTTTTGATATGATTTTAAAAACATCAGTGAATGTTGTAATGGACTATAGAGTGGTGATTGAAAATGAGAATTTTGTTTTCCTTCTGGTGAATCAGAATTCAAAATCAAAGGTTGTTAAGATCTGTAAGTCCATCGATAGTGAAGATTCAAAGAAAGTGTATGAAGACATTCCTTTATTTTGTTATTCAGAGGGGACAAACTTGACTCATGTCAAGCATGGAATCTTTATTTCCGTATCTGGAAAGAGATACTTAGTGGGACTCTTTACAGGTTCAAAACCCAATTTGTCCGCAGTATGTGTTTTTGAAGAAAATGAGATCTATCAGGGATTTCTGAAGTCAAGAGAACACAGATATATTTGTCCAAAAAATGATCTATCGGTAGAAGATATGATATTTGATGAAGTTGAAAACCCACGAATCTGTATCACTAAGAATCAAGTAAGTACTACATGTATTTTAGAATGAAGAAGCATATTTTGACGCAAATTGAAACTGTGATAGTAATGTCTCGAAGAACTTTAGCTATTTTGAGTTGGCTTGAACCAAAGGCCAAAGCAAGCTTTTTGATTAAAATCTGTTCGCTGTCTGTAGGCGTTGTTGTTGTCGTAATCTTCTCACATTTTCATGCATTTCAAAACTAATAGCCAGGTTCTTTTAAATTTGAGATTTCGAGAACTTTAGAAATTGTGTTGGTATTTTATCTTAAAACTCAAAAACCAATTAACAAGAAAATCTGTTACTTGTCTGGAAGCATCATCAGTTAGTGAAGATTCAAGTCTTTACGAATCATGATCCCCGTGGATAAAATGGGGCCACAATGTGGGAGGGGTTCGAGCTTTTACGTGGGAATATATAAAGATAAATGTTTAAATATCTTTGTCTCAAAGACAAATTAGACTGAAAGACGGTCACTTGTGTGAAAGTGGTGAAAGAACCTTCAGATGGTGTAAATTCAAATTGTTCAATAATTTTTACATATACGAGGGTTGTCCAAAAAGTTCGTGGACACATGTAATTTCATTCTAAATAACGACGCTATATTTAGAAAAGTATTAAAATATTCTAATATAGACTATAATAATGCATGTGTATAAAAATCAGAACAATGTTCATTCTCATAATGTAGTTATCACTACAAAAACATTGCCTGTACAGGCCGCACGGCCCAGTCTGACGGTTACACGACGTTTTTATAACGTCGTACGTAGCGCGTTGGTTTCTGTTACTTTTCAACGTAGTCACCTTTGTACTTCTCACACCTTCTTAGCCATGAGTCGAACACATCCGAATACCATTTACTGTCAATTTTAGATACACTGGTTCGAGTAGCATATTTAAGTTCATCAGAATCCTCAAATCTTACTCCTCTAAGCTGTGATTTGATGAAAGGAAAAATTGCAAAATCCATCGGAGCAAGATCCGGACTGTATGGCGGGTGTTCAAGAAGATCGAATCCTAGGAGTTCGATTTCCAGACACGTGGAAGCTGCCGTGTGTGCAGGTGCATTATCTTGTTGTAGGATGATATTTCCAAGGCCCACAGCCATGGCAGGGCGTTTTTTCTTAATTGCCTTAACTAAATCGCGGCGTAACACCTGTAATAAATAAAACCAATGTTTCGTATGGTACACTGTATGTGGCTTTAGAATATGTGAATTTATTCATATATAGTAATTAAATAAATCAAAATTAAGATTAGAATGTCCAGGTATTAAATTTATGAATATATGCTAAATGTAGCGAAATGGACGTTTTTAAATCTGTAATTATAATTTAAATGTGATGAAATGGGTAGTTCTCTACCTTAGAGTAGTATGCAGCATTCACCGTCTGACCGGAGGGTACAGCGTGGACCAAAATCATTCCGTGTCGATCAGCAAAGAATATGTACATTTGTTTACCCACGGATTTCGCAACCTTTGCCATTTTCGGTGCTGGTGAACCCCGGTGTTAAAAATTTCCAAATGCTTGATTCTGTTTTTGTTTTTGGATCAAAATGATGCAGCCAGGTCTCGTCCGTAGTAATGATTCTGTCAAGCCACTTATCTCCTCCTCTTTTGAAATTCTGTATGAAAGCCTTACTTGTCTGCATTCGTCTTTTTTGTGCTCATCGGATAAAAGTCTGGGCACCCATCTTGCGCAAACACGACTCATACAGAAGTCTTCAGTGAGGATATTAAAAACCGAAGATTTGCTAACATCACTTATTGCCGCGACTTCTGTTAACGTCAGACGTCTGTCCTTCATGACAATGTCATGAATGCGGGATTTCGTTATATCGGCACAAAGCAAAGGCCTTCCACTTCTTTTAGCGTCTTTTAAATCGCAAACTCCATCCGAAAATCGTTTGTGCCACTTGTAGACTAGTGATCTTGATATGTGTCGATGCCTTTTTGTGTTCTCCATCATTTGTTTCGATAGGTGTTTTCCCCGAGTCTACGCAGAATTTAATGATGGCGCGCTGTTCCATGCGATCCGCCGACGTCGCTTTTTCTGGCGTTTTCAAAGACATGTTCTTGCCGTAAACTCCTTGAAATATCCTCTGCTCAATTAAAAACGGCTTTACATGACGTATGAAAATGACGTTCACAATTCTGACTACGTCACAGTTGAATATTTTGACGTTTTTACCTGTATTAAATATACTGTTAATATTCATATCTTAAAACTCAATCTCGAAGTTTGGACAATTTTGACAATGGGCCGTTCGTGCTTTTCGCGACACTTCAATACAGTAAAATTTAAGTTTAATTTTAATGAAAACATTCAAAAACACTTTAATCTGATTTGGAATTTTATGACAAATATTTTGGTATACAATATGCATATATAAACCCGTTTAAAATGACAAAAACGCGATTGTCCACGAACTTTTTGGACAGCCCTCGTATAAAGAGAAATTCATAAAACAGACATTTTTTTTCTTTCCTTGTACTTAACACTAAAATATGTTGAGATATGCATTGTGAAATGGAGACACAGTTAACATGCAAATTATTCCCACTATAGCTATGAGTGAAAGAACATTGAAAAGGTATTTTTCTGCCAAAAAATAATTCAAAGGAATAGCTATTATGTTTCGGTAACTTGTGAATCTACAATTTTACTTGAATTGTGTCTCCTTTCAGCATGAAAATATCTGTCTACCTTCAATGTAAACGTGTTTTTATATGCTCAACAAACGCTAGTATTTGCTAAGAAGAAGAACTAATGTTTATTCTTTGTGGTGTTAGTAATTGAAAGAACTTGCAACAAGTTGTACTTTGTTCTATATTTACTTGCCAATCGATATTATTTCTTATATGTTAAAGTAGGCTTCTTTATTCATATTCATAGAAAATCAATCCGAATTTGCTCTTAATTGTAGCTCTGTTATAATGTACCATAATCAGTGAAAATACACTAAAACTTGTTTAGTGCGAACACAGACATAGTTTTATTCGTATGTATAGCAAAGTTTTGTCCTTGATTTATTCAAATCAAAAGATGACCTAAATAACATTGATAGGTTTAAATAATGGTCCTAATAACATATTATAATTTAGGGATATTGTCTATTGTATTTCCGTAAAGTCTTGTGTATAATACACATCCCCAAAACTAAGGAAAAATTGCTGAAAAAAACCTGCTCCTCCTGTTTTCTAATACCGTAACGAACCTAAAAAATATAAAGACGAATTTCTTGAAAATTACGGATACGCATGCATTGATAATGTATTCCAAGTGTTAAAAAGTAATAACGTTTGCATATTAAGCCCAAACATCAACAAATTAATTATTTAATTGATTATCAATCCAATTATCTGATAATTGTAAAACAAAACATTGATAACGGGACCCTAAGTAAATAAGTTTTAATCAAATTACCTATTTGCAATTGATAAATTATTGAAAATTATCATGCAAGATATGGAAGAATTCTGTTACATTAAATGTCACACGTATTAAATACATGTAAATAAAAATGATTTAAGATAAACATTATGCTGCAGGTTAAAGATATATATTGTGATTGAAGCTTTTCTCCACACGCGGGTTATAAGGGTAATAACCTGGTTACATAAATATGTTTTTTATATGACTAATACTTACGGACACCAGTTTACATAGTAAGGATTAGAGACGAACCTTCGACAAAATTTTTATTTACATTTTTTTTTATTGTTGGTTAATTTTTACAAAAAGAATTGCAAATGTAGAGCACGCGCAAATTTGCTAAATTGTTGTTAATCTTTCTGATTTTATATTTTATCCTATTGTGTATATGGCCCTCAATAATTTTATATGCCTTTCAGGTGATCCTCTTGAAATAAAGGGTGTTCACTTGGGATTATAAAATAAATGAAAATATAGCGGCAAGGAATGGAGGTTTACAGTTCATTAATCTGAGGGAAATAGTTATGTAAACTATTTGCTACATGGGAAGAATAGCCTGACTTTCTTGTCATTCCTTGAATGGGAAATTATAAAGGTAATCCAAACTTATCTCTGTATGAATTGATATAAATGATGTCAAAAGATTTAAACAGACTAGCTCCGCTTCTCTCTAATTTTTGACTTGTTTGGTCCAAAATATTGTCACGATTGTCATACGAATACTTTTTTGCTATTTCTTCTGTAGGAAGGATTTAGTGCGATTTAATAGAGCGGCAGCATTTCAAGTACTTGATATAGTGGGCGAATACATAAAGCATCTAAACCTATAAAGAAACATGCAACTTTTGTGGATAGTAAAAAAATGCAACTGCCTCACTTTGGTTACTTTGAATTTTTATGCAACATGAACGGGATCTTGAACACTATAATAATTGGAATGGGTCAGTATTGGGTCAGTATGTCCTAACACCTTAAAATGGATTTTGGTCATGGATCATTGGAATGGGACTCCCGTTCCCTGTTGTTGAGTGACTATAAACCTACATGTTGTATATCATTAAACGTAGGCATTATTTAATAATACATCATCAAGGGGAATAGGTGCCCATCCATTCAACTTATATGATGTGACAAGTTTGTGCTGCTCAGTTTGTGTGATGTTTCTAAAAATTAATTGTTTATATGAATAATGATAATTCAATTTTATTTCTCTCGGTCAACCTGTAACAAATCAGTACTACTTTTATTATTCCTGTTGCTGCTTTTGTGAAGCTTTTCTGTAATCATATGCATTCATCATTTTTAAAGTCAGTTGTTGTGGTATATCCGAAATGATAATTTTTTATGCTCTATGCTGCTGCATTAAATGATAATGCTGTTCAGTTGTGATAAAATAAGATTTTGTATTGCAAAAAAAGTGATTTAAAAGAGCTTGTCATTCAAGTATATGCGTTTTTATAATACTAGACTTGTTTTAACATCAGTAGTAATTTGACCAAGGTTCTAAAATACTCAGTAATGCGCTGCCTCTTGACAGTTTTTATGTTAGTCAGAAATATCAACGGTGTGCTAAAATATAATCATATGAAGTTAAACTATTTTCAAGTGAAAACAAATAAAATCTTGTAATGTGAAAATACGAGTATCAATTCAAAAAGAAGTGTCAATTGATAATGTCTTCTTATCTATAAGAATTTTTTAGAATTGCAAACGATCTCTTACACACACATGCCAACATGTTAGCTCCACGGAATTAAAATTGATTATTGTATACATCTAAGGACTAATTGTTGGATGTTTGACTCTTAGCAGAATGTCATAATGACCTACATTTTATAATTACATTATGATTTATCATTTTGTTTTTAGCTCACCTGAGCTGAAAGCTCAAGTGAGCTTTTTCTGATCACAGTTTGTCTGTTGTCCGTCCGTCCGTCTGTCTGTCCGTCTGTCCATCCGTAAACTTTTCACATTTTCAACATCTTCTCAAGAACTACTGAGCCAATTTCAACCAAACTTGGCACAAATCATTTCTAGGCAAAGAAAATTCAAAGTTGTGAAAATTAAGGGGCACACCCTTTTTCAAAGGGAGATGATTAGAAATTAATGAAAAAATTTGAGAATTTTTCAAAAATCATCTTCTCAATAACCACAAAGCCAGAAAAGCTGACACTTTTGTTGTAGTATCCTCAGGTAGTGTAGATTCAACGTTGTGAAAATCATGACCCCTGGGGGTAGGGTAGGGCCACAATGGAGGGTCAGTGTTTTACATAGGAATATATAGGGTAAATCTTTAAAAATCTTCTTCTCAAAAACTATTCAGCCAGGAAAGCTGAAACTTGTATGGAAGCATTCTCAGGTAGTGTAGATTCAAAGTTGTGAAAATCATGACCCCTGGGGATAGGGTGGGGCCACATTGGGGGGGGGGTCGAAGTTTAACATAGGAATATAAAGAGTAAATCTTTACAAATCTTCTTTTCAGAAACTATCAAGCCAGGAAAGCTGAAACTTGTATGGAAGCATTCTCAGGTAGTGTAGATTCACAATTTTGAAAATCATGACCCCTGGGGGTAGGGTGGGGCAACAATGGGGGGGGGGGGGGGTCGAAGTTTTGCATAGGAATATATATAGTAAATCTTTAAAAATCTTCTTCTCAGAAACTAATCAGCCAGGAAAGCTGAAACTTGTTTGGGAGCATCCTCCTCTGGTAGTGTAGATTCAAAGTTGTGAAGATCATGACCCTTTGGGGTAGGGTGGGACCACAATGGGGTATCGAAGTAATACATAGGAATATATTGAATACATCTTTAAAAATCTTCTTCTCAGAAACAAATTAACTATGGAGTGTAATCGTGTTCAAAAATCCAAACATGTTAACCTGTAAATCTGAATATGCAATTGTTATGGTGTGTGAGCCCGAGTATGAAAGTGTGCAATTCTGATCGTGTAACCTGAAAACTCGGGTATAAACACATGTAAGATTTGACTCATTTCCTAAGTATAATGCTCATTTTGTAGCTCTATTGTTTTCATTAGTTAATTAAACCCTCATCTTAGCACACTTTAAATCCATAGTTTCTGCATTTGTATCTTCAGATTCGGCAATAGCACATCTGACATTATACAAACTGACAAATGTAAAGTCTACACGTTTGTCGAATTTTTATATGACCTTATATGGCAACTGCCTTGCTGCGGAAAAAAGGCATGCCGTAATCGCCGGAATGGACGAAAATAAACACAACTAGATTCGATCTCGTTGCGAGCAACGAGTGGGTCTTCCGTCCAATTTTTGAATAGATAAGATTAAACTTATCAATTCAAAGATAAAATCGTAGATCTAAGCGAGAAAAAAAAAAAATTTGCGGCACTCGAGGCTTGAACCCGGGTCGCCTGGGCCATGTCCACGACTATAACGACTGAGCTACTCGGACTCCGCTTCAGAACTTTGACGCTTAATTTCTCGAGAATGCCTTGATCGATTTTAAAACTAATTACATATTCTTAATCAGTAAAAGGGTCACTATAAGGTGTAAAAATTTCAAAGAAAAATATTAAAAAATAAAAAAGTCGAAAAATTCAATTTTTCAAATTTCCTTCCGGTGACGACCGGAAGTGACGGCGGACATTCTCTTGACCGAGGTACATTAGAAAAACGGTAGATCTATCATCTCTGAAAATTTCAGCTCTATATCTTTGCTCGTTTTTGAGAAACCCGACAGACAAAATTGACTTTTTAAAATCGTAAACGGACGATAACTTCCGACCGGAAGTGTATTTTCAAAAAATAAAAATTATACATCAGGTTTAGATGAAAACACGTTTATATTAAAAATTTGAGCGAAATCGACCCAGCCATCTCCGAGAAATCGTCTGCACAAAATCGGTAAGAAAAAAAAAGAATAATAACTAGACACGATCTCGTTGCGAGCAACGAGGAGGTCTTCCGTTCGATTTTTAGAATGAAATAAGACATCATCGACTTTGATTTTCGACAACAAAACATGTTATGGAAAAAGGAGTGAAGAACTAATGCTTTATTGTATCGCTTTTTATAAGTTCTCTTTCTTTTTTAAATACTTGCATTTCTTTAAATTAAGATAAAAAAGATCAAACTTGTTTACCTCTGGTCCCTAAAAACCCTAATTGGGTAACGCAAGAGAAAATCATTATATTGTTAGGATATATAAACGTATTAAACCTAATCTAGCTTTAATAACCCTAATAACAAAATGGCTCTTATTAAAGGGCTATAGATAAAAGATTTTAGAGCTCTTTGATCCCCTAATTTAAGGAGCCAGTCCCTTTTTCTTGGATTCAAATGAAAGGACATTTAGTTCTGAAAACATTTTGTCAACAAGTGTTTAGAAATTCGTTACCGTTCTAGAGATATATGTGAAACAAGGTTTAAGGGGCCGATCCCTTATCTCTTTATAGGGGCCGTTTGAAGAAATTTTGAAGGTTGCATTTTGTTTAGAACATCATTTTGAACAATTTTTCTTCTGTACTGCATTACAAGATATTTTTCCTTTCTGAGATATGGATGTTCAAAGTTTTGGACTTTTGGCCCCTAAAAACCCTTAATTACGTAACACATTATAACATCATTACATTGCTTGAATACATAACTGTAGGATAAACACATTAGCTTCTATAACATTTCACAAAATATCTCTCAATAAAGGGTTGTAGATAAAAGACTTTAGAGCCTTTTGGTCCCCTAATTTTAGGGGCCAGCCCCTTTTTCTCGATATCGAATGAAAGGTTATTTAATTCTAAACAAATTTTGTTCAATAAGTGAATAGAAATTCGTTACCGTTCTGGAGAGATATGTAAAACAAGGTTTTAAGGGACCATCCCTTATCTCCTTATAGGGGCCGTTTGACGAAATTTTGAAGGTTGCATTTTGTTTAGAACATCATTTTGAACAATTTTTCTTCTGTACTGCATTACAAGATATTTTTCCTTTCTGAGATATGGATGTTCAAAATTTTGGACTTTTGGCCCCTAAAAACCCTTAATTACGTAACACATTATAACATCATTACGTTGCTTGAATACATAACTGTAGGATAAACACATTTGCTTCTATAACATTTCTCAAAATATCTCTCAGTAAAGGGCTACAGATTGAAGACGTTAGAGCCCTTTGGTCCCCTAATTATTGGGGCCAGCCCTTTTTTCTTGATATCAAATGAAATGCTATTTAATTCTAAACAAGCTTTGTTCAACAAGTGTTTAGAAATTCGTTACTGTTTTGGAGATATATGAGAAAGAAGGTTTTAGGGGCCGATCCCTTATCTCCTTTTAGGGACCGTTTAACAAAATTTTGAAGGTTGCATATTGTTAAAAACATTAATTTGAACAACTTTTCTTCTGTATTGCATTACAAAATATTTTTCCTTTCTGAGATATGGGTGATCGAAATTTTGTACTTTTGGTCCCTAAAAACCCTTAATTACGTAACACATAATAAAATCATTACATTGCCTGGATACATAACTGTGAGATAAACATATTTGCTTCTATAACCTTTTACAAAATATCTATCAGTTAAGGGCTACAGATTAACGACTTTTGATCCCTTTGGTCCCCTTATTTAAGGGGCCAGCCCCTTTTTCTTGATATTAAATAAAAGGTCATATAATTCTAAACAATTTTTGTTCAACAAGTGTTCACAAAATTGTTACCGTTCTGGATATATATTAGAAAGAAGGTTTTAGGGGCCGATCCCTTATCTCCTTATAGGGGCCGTTTAACGAAATTTTGAAGGTTGCATATGGTTAAAAATATTAATTTGAACAACTTTTCTTCTGTATTGCATTACAAAATATTTTTCCTTTCTGAGATATGGGTGATCGAAATTTTGTACTTTTGGCCCCTAAAAACCCTTAATTACGTAACACATTCTAAAATCATTACATTGCTTGGAAACATAACTGTGAGATAAACATATTTGCTTCTATAACCTTTCACAAAATATCTCTCAGTAAAGGGCTACAGATTAAAGACTTTAGATCTCTTTGGTGACCTAATTGGGGGGCCCGCCCCTTTTTCTTGATTTCAAAGAAAAGGTCTTGTAAATAGAAACGTTTTTTACGTTACATGTTATAACAAAATATTTTTTAGAAAAGAGATAATCAAAGAAAACCAGAAAAAATTACGACGTTTTTTCCATCTCAATTATCGGGTCCAGGCGAGCTTCGGCGCCTTTCAAGTCAGATCAAAATGAAAATAAAATTGCAAATCTACAATCTTTTGTCTACTATCCCTGAAAGTTTGAACTCAATATCTATTATAGTTTAGGAGAACGTAGAGGGACAAGCGACCCCTCTAAAAATCGCTAAAACGTCCATTTCTCAAAAACGGAAGAGACGTCATCAATATAATTGAAAACCTATAAGGTTTATATCATTATCTATCAGATCTAAAAGTTTCATGAAAATCGGTTGAGCCGTTTCTGAGAAATTGCGTGCACAATATTTGTAAGAAAAAAAATTAAAATAACTAGATTCGATCTCGTTGCGAGCAACGAGTGGGTCTTCCGTCCAATTTTGAATAGATAAGATTAAACTTATCAATTCAAAGATAAAATCATAGAACTTAGCGAAAAAAAGAGAAAAAATTTTTGCGGCACTCGAGGCTTGAACCTGGGTCGCCTGGGCCATGTCTACGACTATAACGACTGAGCTACTCGGACTCCGCTTCAGAACTTTGACGCTTAATTTCTCGAGAATGCCTTGATCGATTTTTAAACTAATTACATATTCTTAATCAGTAAAAGGGTCACTATAAGGTGTAAAAATTTCAAAGAAAAATATTAAAAATTAAAAAAGTCGAAAAATTCAATTTTTCAAATTTCCTTCCAGTGACGACCGGAAGTGACGGCTGACATTTTCTTGACCGAGGTACATTAGAAAAACGGTAGATCTATCATCTCTGAAAATTTCAGCCTTTTATCTTTACTCGTTTTTGAGAAACCCGACAGACAAAATTGACTTTTTAAAATCGTAAACGGACGGTAACTTCTGACCGGAAGTGTTTTTTCAAAAATGAAAAAAAATGTATCAGCTTTAGATAAAAACACGTTTATATTGAAAATTTGAGCGAAATCGACCCAGCCATCTCCGAGAAATCGTCTGCACAAAATCGGTAAGAAAAAAAAAGAATAATAAGAAGAAAAGTGAAAAAGAAACAATAGAATAATAGAAGGGTCTTCCGCTGAAGACGGAAGACCCTAATAATAATAATAGGGAAAAAGAAACCGAACGAAAACAATAAGGTCTTCCGTTGGAAAACGGAAGACCTTAATAAGAATAAGAAAAGTGAAAAAGAAACAATAGAATAATAGAAGGGTCTTCCGCCGAAGACGGAAGACCCTAATAATCAGCTAAACTTTTGCAATAAGCTTTTTAATAAACGACACTTTTTTTTATCAAAAATGCCGGCATTATTTTTAGAAAAATTATGCAGGCATGATTGAAACTGGACTAACCTCAAAGAGGTTCATATATATAAAAATCGCTGGCGGTGTGACGAATACGCTAATTTCTGTAATATAATTCTCGTGGTATTATACGATAAGGGTTAAAAGAAATGCATAATACATGTATCTTATTTCTCTTAAATAATTTGATATGTAATTTTAACTGGAATATAAGTTAATGCAAGAAATTTCTTAGGGGTGAATATATTTTAAGCGGCATGGGGTTCGGAGACCGCCATGAGTTCCCATGTAGCTCCATTGCTTCTGAATTCTAAGAATTTTGAGATAATTTTTATCCGAGTTGTCCAAAGGAAAAATCTGGTTATTGAAATCGTGAAAAAGGCGGACGGACGGGCGGGTGGCTGCCTAAAGGGTACCTTTATTGTACCGATAACTCCTCGTACAGTTTTTCAAGATACAATGTAGGTAGCTGTTCTTTTGCAGATCATTTATATACATATACCAGAGGTGTGCAAATTGCTAGGATTTTAATTTCTGATAATTTCTGGGGAAAAAAACATCAGCTGTTAAGCTTAGTTATTTTTTGGCAAAATATTGCATATAGGGTACCCCTATTGTACGGATAACTCCTCATACAGTTTTCAAGCTAGGTACTTGACAATGTTCTTTTGCAGATCAATTAGACATATATCAGAGGTATGCTAGAATTTTGATTTCTGATAATTAATGAAAAAATATAACAACTGTGGAACTCATTTTTGGCAAACATATTGCATATAGAGTACTTCATTTCTCTGGATAGATAGTGTTCATCAATCAGGATTGACAAATGGATTATATAATGGATAAATAACGAGATAGTGTTGAATAGTTTAGAGAAAACATTCCCTCCGAGGGCCGAAGGCTTCGGCCCTCGGAGGGAATGTTTTCTCTAAACTATTCAACACTATCTCGTTATTTATCTTACTTAAAAAAATTCCCCCACTGAACCTCAAAGAAGCATTGACCCATTCATACCGGTATATCCAACTGTGCTGTAATACAAAAGGATCTAGGTCATTTATGATTCAAATAGTACCATACACAATTAACCTAACCAAACACACCCTTTATTCATGGACGAGTAAACAGGTGCGCATGTTATAGTAAACCATTCCGCTGTACTGAGCAGACTTAAATTTAGATGATGATTTTTTTAACGCAAAGTACATTCAATGTATATAGAGGTCTACACTACCAGGAAAGACGCGGATACCATTTGAATGTTATTTTAGACTTGCAAGGAGAAAGGACAAATCAAAAATTTGACGAAAATTAACAGACGATTATTCGATAAAAATTTTGATAGGAGTCTTATGAAGTCGTAGTGCGACAATATTCCTTAAATTGTTAAAACTACGGAAAAGGAGTGATATGGTTCAAGGTTCAAAAAGGAAGTCCACAAGTGTTTATGGAAGTGATTTATATGTGATCCCAAATCTATCAAAATTAAGAAAAGGAGATATTTCTGCTAAAATGTCATTCGTGGCTTATCGGATATACATTTATGGATGACAAGATTCTGTGTTTATGTTGGATTTATGTTGGAAATACATGTTTCAACATTTTGTCATTTTTATTTGTTTTATGCACTGTTGGATATTTTGAATATCCAACTGATGGGCGGTTGGATATCAAAAATATCCAACTGCCCATCAGTTGGATATTTATATATCCAACGACTGTTGGTTGAATAGTAAAAATAAGCGTTGACTAAATACAATGGGTGACGTCATAGAAGTTTTTTAAGTATACTGTTCACACAAAAGAGAACCCGGTTTGCGGTCACATTGACAGCTTTTCTCTTTCATAGTTTTCTAAATTTTTTAAAATAAAAGGACTTGCAAAGATTTAGTAATTTTTCGCGGAAAAATGCATGTAACTATACATATATTTATACTTTTTTAAATATTAAAATGATTTTGTTGTGCAAGTGCAAGATTAATAATAAAACAATCTCTTTTAAAGTGTTATAATAATTAATTAAAGCACAAAGTTGTGTTAATAATTGAAAGGTTTCGAAGAAATAGTTAGGGTATACTAGTATTTTTATGTATGGGGGTAGGGTGGGGCACAATGGGGGGTCTTAGTTTTAAATAGGAATATATAGATTAATTTTTAAAATCTTCTTCTCAGAAACTTATCAGCCAGGAAAGCTGAAACTTGTATGGAAGTATCCTCAGGTAGTATAGATTCAAAGTTGTGAAAATTATTATCCCTGGGGGAAGGGTGGGGCCAGATTGGGGGGGTTGTTATAGTTTTACACAGGAATATATAGAGTAAATCACTAAAAATCTTCTTCTCAGAAGAAGTAATCAGCCAGATGATTCTTTATAATTAAGACTTTGGCCCCAGGAGAATTCTTCGGCCTCACAAGAAGGTGCAGAGTTTGATGTAGCTTTATATCCCATATACTTGTATAAACAATCGTTAAGGATCTTTTTTGAGAACTGCAATACTCAACATGTGCATGATATGACTATAAAACCATCCTGTTATAAAAGGGACTAATGATTATAAACATAAGAATATCCAAGGGGGAAATGAGGTTTATTTATACAGGATCTACATGTATTATTGTACATTGGACAGATAGTTTGTAGTATGGCCCCATTAAGCTGATTTTATCATACCTATTGTTCCTCAGGTGAGCGATGTGGCCCATGGGCCTCTTGTAATATTTTAGAGTTGTTGTCAAAGCAGCAATTATAAGGATATGCAATTAATTAATTTTTTTGAGTTACTTACATGTATGTCTAAGCTCAAAGGTTTCTTTTATAAGAAAATATAGATTCTACAATCGTTATATGCACATTTATTGAAAACTGTTGCATTGCCGAGTAATGTAGTCGAAAAGCTTCGAGGTTTTTTTTAAATTATCTTCTTTATTATCTCACTATTTCAGTCAGCAGTTTTCGATTTCTATGATGCTTTTCACAAGGGGGATTATTGTAATGATGTAACAAACCAAATACCCCAGTTCGGTATTATTCTGGGACTCTTACCACTAGTAGGTACTGCAGTGTACTCCACCAAGTCTCATCGATTCACAGTCGTTGGAAGCTCAACTGTTAACAACTTAACATGTATCTACATTGGAACGGACAAAGGATATGTTATTCAGGTAGCTCATAATTTCGCCTTTGTTCGATTTCTATGCACAAAAAAATATAATACAATTTTGAGCGCAAGAAATGTTACTTATATTACCATTTACAAAGCCAGTTAATCAGTTAGAATCAGTTTATCCCCGTTAGAATATCCTCATTTCTTAAACTTGCTTACATTTTGTTCCATATGCAAAATGTGCTATGCCAATGACTTACTTCGCAGAATTGTGGTTCAATTAAAATATATACTACAATATCGTTCTGATTGAAAAAAGTTACTGTAGATTCTTTATTTTAAGCAAGTACTAAATTCCGCGATTTCACTGTTTAGCATCAAATCGCGAGAATATAAAATCACGATCACCAATGTTTGTTGAATCTGATTGGTATAGAAAAGCACATGTGAAACATAATATATAACATAAAATATAATAAATATGCTATCTTTAATTTAAATGATATTACATAGATGCTATTTCTAAGTTTACTTTTCTTTGATTGAAGATTGTGAAACATAATATATAACATAAAATATAATAAATATGCTATCTTTAATTTAAATGATATAACATAGATGCTATTTCTAAGTTTACTTTTCTTTGATTGAAGATTGTGAAACTTACTCCTAAAAATAATTGTGCACAATATTCAGGAAGCTGTCAGCAATGTATGGATGTTGTTGATTTTGATTGTGGTTGGTGTATAACCAAAGGAAGGTATACTTTCCACGTCATTATTGTTATATGTACAGTGAAGGGCAGTGACATAAATAGTCAATATTACTTCATTTATTATTATATACGATTTCTTTTCGATTAGAATTAATATAATTAGAAATTAAGTTCTTGAAACAAACAAGAAATACGAAAATAAGGTTGATTTTTATATTGTATTAGTAGTAGTGTATCTGTGTTATATTTTTATAAATTCAACTGAGCCTAACACTGTTATACATAACTCAAAGCTTATTCTGTCTTGTACATGTAGTATGCCAGGGTTAACGTTGTTTTAATTTTTGAGTGCAAGACCCGAGGTATTTCGAGAGAAACTACATTATCTATTACATAAGAGCATCAGATCTTTAAAGGTACACAACAACATTATTGTGTTGATTATTTCATGACTTTCTTTATTCATACTTCCCAGTTGCAGCACATTCTCTGAATGTGCGAGTACCTACTGGCTGCCATCCATGAAAAACGAATGCTTGAGTCTGGATTTATCGATTGACCTTGGAAGCCATGTTTACAAACTTGAAGGAAGGGTCCTGGTAACAACTTTTCTTCCATGTATTAAAATATAATTATGTTTTTGAAAAGCTGCCTGTTAATTATCGAATTATTCAGGGAAATTTAAAAGACCTAGACACGATTTTGGATTATGAATTATTTTTGTCATAATTCTTATGGATATAATGGCTTACTTGAGTTTTTCGAATGATTGACTAAGTTTGAATGCTAGAAGTCAAATTACAAGAAAAATACAGAGATAAGGATTCATTGTTTGGTAAACAAAACCCGATCCATATATTTGTTTCTAAATAATGTATATGTACAATGTAAGTAAAGAAAGTATCATTTTAAACAGATGACTAAGGGATACGAGATAAACTTATTCAATGTGTTCATAAATAATATTATCAACAAAAGAAAACAACATTTGATTGAAACTTATACCAATACATGACATGTAAACAATGACAAGACTATGTATTTTGCGATTAACTCAATATTTGACTTTAAATATTTTGATAAAGCATTAGAAAATTATTGCTTAGTTAAACTAAACCAATACACATTAAATAATGCACGAAATGGGAAATTGATTGTCTTCTCATTATTTTGTCTGCTTGAGGCAACGATCAACACTTACGGCGAGGATCGCTGTTCCAGGAATTGTTAAATACATTTACTGGTATCACTGTCATGGTAACACTGCTGTTCAAATTTCGTAACGATTAGATTTATATTAATACACGCTCTCAATCGGTCATCAGAGGTTAGAGTCGTACAGCTAAAGTGCATCTACTCCTTCAGCGTATTCAAGGAAGTAGATAATAAGATACGGTGGTAGTTTAAAGAAGGATATGGACAATTTATGTTTGTTGTGTTACATTTCATAAATAGTATCGAAACAATTTCTTAAAAGGTATAAATACACTGAATTCTGATAGATTGCGCAACAACATTGGCAATAAAAACTAAACTCGCCACCTTAAAAGCAAATTGTGAATGCAAAAATTATCGATGGAATATAGGAAAAATCTTGTATAATTTGTTGATTTACCAGTAGAAACTAGCCGACTATCTTTTCTCTTTTTAATTAAACTGTATATGCAAAACGTAACAAATTGTAATTTTGTAAATAGTTATTGAAATTTATTTTTGTTTTGAGTTTGGCGCATTTTAAATAAATGGAAAATTTTGTCGTAAAAAATAGAAATTATTCACAAATTTAAGTAAGTAATATTAACGTTAAATATAAGAAAATCGGAAAAAATATAGTTATGTATACTTTATATATGTTTTGTTTCTTTATAAAAATGTATATTATTTACGTCATGTACATCCATCCCTTGAATTTGTAATGACTGCACTACAGACTGTTATTTGCGATGTTAAAAACAAGACCCGAATTTTATCGGTATGATAAGCTGTTTATCAGAAAACCTTGTGTCAAATACGACAGTTAAGTCATTGGTAAACAAGTCTTAAGAATTATGATATTGACCTAACATTATCATACAAGAATCTCAATACGGATCAAAACATGAAAAGTATTAACAATATTACAATATTAGTAAACGTAAAAACCACCATTTTCAAACTCTGTGTGGTTTATAAATTGTTCAATTCCAATATTCAAGTGGCTCCCCCTCTCCCTATTAATCCTTTCCCTGTTAATCTGTCTTCATTTTATAGCTGGCCTTTTCTTTTATTTTGTAAATGCGATAACGCACTATCAAAATGCCGACAACGCGTCATTTATGTGCTGAAAAAAGCTTCATGACATCACGTGAAGGTGAATATTTTAACTGCGGACTTGATTGTCCTTCGTGGACAGTAAAACAAGTGTAAGTGCATAGAATTTGCCTTGTCAATACCTTGATATGCGCTTGAAAAGTTTATAATCTCTGTGGCTTGATAAAGTAATAGAACTTTTTCATTCTTCAAAAGAAATCTGAAAACTTATAATGTATAGATTGAACATGGTGCGATTTCATTTGAACAACTTAACATGTCAACGTTATCGGTTTTTTTTCTCAAAGATATGCTCACTAGGTACATGTATTGGCGTTGGAAAATATATGCATATGTTATGACAAAATATTAACATATTTAACCAAATAACTTATTTGCTTGAATTTTAGATTTTATAAATCTAAGTAAATACATGCTTTTATATGTGACCATCTAAAGGGCGCCTTAATTGACAATTATTAAACTGTAAACATATTTTTATCTGCAGCGACTTTTTTTGCGATTTGACAGAAATAGGCTGACTCACGACGACTATTTCTCGCGATCAAGCCTTATTCACGCTTGAAATGTCATTGCATCAACACAGCAAAGCAAAAACCTCGCGAATATTTCTCGCACGCGAATAAAAGTTAGTTTACAGAAATTAGGAGTTGTTTCAGATGAGTAAGTTATTCTGTGATTAAACCACCTAGAAAAATTTATATACGTTAGAAAATTTAAGCATGATAAAACAACTTTTTGTTTGAAACATATTTTGTTTGTTTGTATATTTATTGGTTTTTTAGATCTGTTCTCTAAGTTATAATAATTATTGTTGTGCATGTACTTGTTGTAACAAAGAAATCTCTCAAAATCGTAAAATGTTCACCCTTTTATAAAAACCTATGTCAATTAACAGTACGACCGTGAACATTATTTTTTTTCATATATATGTTTTATCGCCTTTATTTCTTTTTCTTTGGAAAGACAATATTAACGCCATTGGTATTTGTGGAAAATATGACTTGTAATCTGGATGGGTTTGGTTTTCCAAAATCCTTCAATACTGAAAATATAAATTGCAGGATACGTTCTACAGTCAGTATGTATTCTCAAAAATCTTCAGTATTGTTCATAAAGTATCACATGAATTGCTTTTATGTAATCAACAGTCAAGTAAAAACAGATTTCATAAACTATTAGCAGTTTTTAAGTTAAATACTAGGAGGTTAATTAAATGTTTTTTTTTAGTTCTCATTTTCACTAAGTATAAGTATAAACTATAAATGTGATCGTATCAATAAAATATTCTTAAATAATAAACAAAAATAAAAAATACGTATATTGACCATTCATTATTCATTATTGATTATAATTACATTTCAATGATATTTGCTACGAACGGTGTTAATAGATGTGTCTTTTTGTTCCTACAGTTTTCGCAGAAGAGATTTTCTCTACTTCTGTTCCCGTTGGTGTTTTCGTATCGATCGTTGTCCTCATATTTGTCTTGTTTTTATGTGCCAGCTTCCTCTTTTACAAATGGTAAAAAGATTTGTTTTTCTAATATTGATTTCAAATACAAATTCAAGGGCGTCATATATAACTTAAATCAGAGAAATAATACAAAAATGCCTGCATTTAAAAAGAACTGTTTTTGTTCCCTTTTCCATTATTTTTCATTATTAATTATTTCATTACTTTGCAATTCCCTATTTGGATTTGTCCGTAATCAAAAACAAATAAAATGGATACTTGTATGTTCTACATTCTATTCTGGAAATTTTATAGTAACTGTTTTCATTATTATCTTTTTTATTTATTCAAAGGGGTGTGAGACAAGGTCAGAAATTAAATCAAAAGAACCTTCAAGAAAATATAGCAGATCATTACCAATCTCAAAATGAAGACAGTTATGAGGAAACCCACACTTACGAGCAACCTCGCCCAGCAACCGCTGACACACCAATGGGGCATGAACAAGAATTAACAACGTATGTCGAGGTCTTGTGAGGCCAGTTTGACGGGCATCGGAAAAGACAATATTTCATTCGTTGGTTTCAAGGAACATTATCATGTCTGCAAAGTAATTCTGAAGGGATTCCATCATTACTATCGTCAAAACTGCAATAATTTTTCCTAGTTTATTTTTTTGGTCTGCCACAAAAAGCTTGTAATAACGTTTAACAGACGAAAAAAACATTATTGGCAGCGATACAATGTAAGATGTCTATTTATGTAAATCATCAGGGCAAATATGTAAAAAGAGACCTGATTTAGAACATTTATTTTAGAAGATGTTCTAATGATATATTATGAATAGCATGTATTGTTATTTTCTAACGTATATTGCCTGTTTTATCTAAAGTAGAATAGGAGCTAGTTAGAAGTGTTGTTGATTATTTAATATAATTTGCATTGATAATGGAACCACTTACCATATAACATGTATGTAATATATTTTAGGTTTTAAATATAATAAGAATGATAATTTAAACGTAAAAGTTGAGTGTGAATTATTACCTGTTGTTTTGAGTTTAATATGAGTTAAATGTATAGGGTAATTTTTATTCAATATAATGGCCTTTTCATACGACCTTGTCCTGTATTTGGAGGCACTGATAGTCAATCTAATCATAAGTAAAGATACAGATAGTACCTATTCTTTGATCAAACAAATAATTATATTGATTCAAAAAACATTCTTTGTATGATTCTCTTGCTAAGAATGCGACTATATTTGTAAGCTACCACATTTAATACAGTTCAAATGGGCTGAGTTTAATTATCTATTTGAATAAATTATCACGTTTTTCATTTTTTAAGATGCTTTCCTGAGATATGTTAAATATAGGGAAATATAAGGGTAGTATTTGCTTATCAGTTAACTGATAAATCGGTCAGAACGATGATAAACGTTTTCAAATTCCGTAGTAAGTTTTCCTTATTAGACACAATTCCAATATACCAAATGTTATATTAATTGAATAACATATTTATTAAAAAATAAAAGTGTTTACCTAGAGTTTGTGTCACTATTTTTACAGAAGATAATGGAAAGCTATCTATTCTGTGTTTTAGACCTTTCCTTGTAGTGTTATTTTCGACTTTTATGAAAGTTGGTCAATGAAGTACTTTTAGAGATAATGGTCATTGAATATTTTTTGAAAATTTAAGAAAAATCTCTAAAAATTTTAATTTATGGTTGAGCTTTTCTTAAGTGTGAAAAAAATACAAATTACCAAGATCTTTTAAAACTGAAATACATTTTACAAATGGCTGTGGCACAAATATAGACAAAACATTAAGTTTTCATTGTAGGAGGCTGTTACTCCATTCAATTACTAAGATGTCATTGAAATTTTTTATAAATATTCCATTCCAAATTTCCTTGATCATTTTACAAAGGCAAACAAATAGAATGTTTTTTTTAGGTAATATGTATGCAATTAAAGCTTTACATGAAGCGGTCACTGGATAGTAAACAAAGTATTGCGAGGCACAATGTGTTTACAATTAGTAAAATTTGATTCCTCATATGGATACAACTGTGATTGGCCGAAACCGATTACAAAAAACATACTATACACTGTAACAAGGAATGCCAGATTTTGCCTTTTTGTTTTTTCTACAGTTACAGAATATATTTGCTATGTCTTAAGCGTAATCAAAACAACTGACAATACTACGAAAGCCCGTTGGTGCCACGGAGGAAAAATATTTTATATGGCGGCGCCAGATAGTTATGTGGCGGCCGTCATTTATTATCGGGCGACCGCCACATAATTTTCTGGCGGCCGCCACTTATATATCTGGCGGCCGCCTCTTAATATCTGGCGGCCGCCTCACAATTTATCTGGCGGCCGTCACATAATTTATCTGGCGGCCGCCAAATAAATTATTTTGCAAAACGTGAGTGTTAGTGTATTTATATTTGGTTGAGAAGATGGATGTTGACACAGCCGCTGCTCTGTATTTTCATATGGTTTTTACATAAAAAGAAATGTGTAAACACCACGAAATAAACATGTCGAAAGCTAGACTACATGCATGGTTATTTTAATTGGAAGCTGTCCCTGTTATGCCCCTTTTTTTGTTACGTTTTATATAACTTGTAGTCATATTTCAGAAACTCTTAGGAAAGTATTTAAGTAATTCCAGTGTTTCTGTTGTTAACGTTTTTTTAGCCAATGTGTTCTTACGCTTGAATTTGGTATGCTGACCATCAGTCATGTCATTCATATAAAGTCTCTTAACTGACCATACGTTTTTTTTACCCAAAGAGACTGTGGCCGATCGCGATCTTATTATTGTACTGCCTTCCATGTGATTTTGAATAAGAGTTTAACAATGTAGTTAAAAAGTTACATTGTTATGGCCACGAATGCTAGAACACACGTATCCTAGTTGATCCTTATAAAGTCATATCAGGATCCGCTCTCATGATAATATTGCCTGTACTAGCTGTCATGGTCAATAAAACTGACTTTAATCTGTGTTGGTAAATTCTTATACCAAAATTAAAACATAGAAGGCAGTGGGTTCTTTACTTTTACATATTTCCATGACAGTCCTCTCAAGTACATGTTTTATAATGTAACGATTTCCTTTTAGTTTTAAAAGTTTAGACACAACTCTGAAATACAATGCTTTATAACATAATGTATAATACAAGGCAAACAGTACATGTAATATCCACTGCTAAGTCATTTCCATTTTTACTGATAAACTTAGACATTTACTGACAATGTACTGACATTATTGATAAACTTAGAAAAGTACTGACTTTTTCACTGACCGTACTGAGAAACTTAGAAAAGGACCGACAAACTCAGACAGTACTGATAAACTTAAAGAACTGACACTTGTACTGACGGTACTGAAAAACTTAGAGAAGTAATGACAAGTAATGATAAGAACTGACATTGTTCTTACTCTTACTGAATGTAATTTTACCTGATCTTTTTTTCTTTTATGTCATTTTTCACCATTAATTAATAAAGCTACCTAAGTACAATGTTCAATTTATATAGACTGATATTAATTTTGAAGTATAAACTGGGTCTGTTAAATAATATTTAACGTGTTTAATGTTCACAAAAAATTTTGATTAGAAAAATTGTCGTAATTTAAGAAAAAAGTGTAACATGGGGCTTTATTTGTTACACATAAAATTGTGTTGTACAAATAAGAAGAGGGTGGAATTGGAGTTTGGTGTTTACGAATGACTGGTGATGCCAATTTTTTTTTTGTTCAATTTTTAAG
The DNA here is from genome assembly GCF_963853765.1 of Magallana gigas. Classification (NCBI taxonomy): domain Eukaryota; kingdom Metazoa; phylum Mollusca; class Bivalvia; order Ostreida; family Ostreidae; genus Magallana; species Magallana gigas. Next base: position 27,570,063 of record NC_088856.1, read on the forward strand.
TGTTAAACATCATTCTTAATGTTTTAATTCAATATGTTTTGCCTTTTGCAGCGAATCACATGTAATACAAATCATTTGTATGTAAAATTAAATGCGGGATACAACGTAATGCTAACTGGTAGGTAGACCTAAAAAAAAGATCAACTATTACAAGGTGCATGGTGACATGATAAAATCGTGTTAAGTTTATACCAACATTGGTAGAGTTTGTCAGACAGGAGAGAGAGAGAGAGAGAGAGAGAGAGAGAGAGAGAGAGAGAGAGAGAGAGAGAGAGATTGATTGTAGGATTTTGAATTAAATTTACTAATAGCTAACCTGGTAATTTACTTCCTGATAAGTTAACATGCAAGCTTAATTTCACTACCAATTATATATCATGCCGCGGCCCTGGGAGGAAGATACACGATATAATGTGAATGTAGTACTAGTTTTTTCTATACATGTAGGATTGAGAGAGAGAGAGAAAGAGAGAGAGAGAGAGAGAGAGTTTGATTGCATTAATTCTTAATTAAAAGTTACCAATAGTTTACCCGGAAATTGATTTCTCAGTAAGTTCAAATGCAATCCTTATTAATTTTCATAACTGACAATGTATTTATTTTTAGATTAACTTAAAGCAGTCAGTTTAATTTTTATCCATCAATATTTTATTTTACACGAGATCGATTGATCAAAGAACCTGAAAACACATGTTTTACAAGTGGTTGATTGAAGTTAGTTTTCATAGCAGAGGATGTTTACAATTTGTTCACTCGGTCAGTAGTTATATAATACATGTAGCTACTGTACATAGCCCTTCTTGACAATTTGCAGTTCATGGTAGCGAGATTGGGAACAATGAGATGACAGACACACGTGTACATGTATATACACACACACGTCCTAAGATCTCAATGGTCAGTAAGTGATTATGTAACAGCAACTGTACACAGCCATTCTTGACAATTTTCAATGCACGGTAGCGAGACTGGGAACAATGAGGTGACAGACAACCGTGTACTTTGATATACACACATGTCCAAAGATCTGAATGCTCGGTACTGCTAAACAATTATGCAGTATGGTGTTTTAACACCTCTTAATACTCTTTTTCCAGATTGTCAAGAAAAGAAAACAGAATTTGAAAATTTTGATTTAACAGTTCTAGGAATTTCAAACATGAAAAGGAAGAGTTTTAAATTCGAAACATGAAAAGGAAGGGTTTTAGATTCGGAACATGATTTGGCACAGTAATATGAATTAAAACTTAATTGCTCTCTTATATTTTTCATTTTTCAAATTAATTATATGTTTTTTTCTAATCTTAAACCCGAAACATTCTTTTAAAATCATGCATGTTTGATTTACGTTACCGGCATTTGTATACATGCATTAAATCATCTATGAGCTGTATCATCGCTTTACATGTACATGTGTGTATACAATTCTATACTATAATAAATATACTGAACTGAACAATGTACACTGTGAAAAGTAATGTCAAAGAAGAGGACTGAAAACCTTCTCTCTCTCTCTCTCTCTCTCTCTCTCTCTCTCTCTCTCTCTCTCTCTCTCTCTCTCTCTCTCTCTCTCTCTCTCTCTCTCTCTCTCTCTCTCTCTCTCTATCAGGAAAAACAAAACAATGGTTATCATCGATTACGATTTACATGCTTTAGATATTAACTAATCTACTTCCTGCTAAATAGAATCAACAGACATGTCATTGAGGCAATGTTATTTTATGCATCATTACACCAGGCAACAGTCAAACTATAGGTGATCATTTTGATCGATGTGTGATTATCTGCACGTACTAATTATGTTGCAATATTATGCGCTTTAAGTCAGGCAGGATACATGGGTCTTCCACTTATATTTATTTTACAAATTACAAAACATGGTTATTTTTTTTAATACATGTAATACGATATATAAGCGGTTTATCGGTGTACAAGTCTAACTTGATTTGTGTCAATGTTGAATCAGATGTTTATATAAAATCTAGTCTTCTCAAGCTTCAATGTAGATGAATAGGGTTTTTCTCTAGATTTACATTATTTCACAAAGACAAAATAATTGATAAACGCGTTCGGGCTCTGTCTCAAGCGCTTCAAGCTTACTGCGATCATAAGTATACGGAAACACAGCACATTATCATTTACTATGTAAAATGGGCGGAACCCAAAATCATTTCAAAAGAGTAGGAATGTTGTTTATTATCCCCTCACGGGGGAGAGGGGGGTTCTGAGCCATATTTATGCAAATTTAGGAAATTAGATTTTTCAATGGAGGGTGAAAAGGGGGGGGGGGGGGGCAGATCCCCCGTAAATCCGCTTATGGGTGGTATTGGTACATTGAATGCATGTAATAAGGTGTTGTTATGAGCAATTTATTGATGTTTAGCTCAAGAGTGTCAGTTTATTATCAAAACTCATGCCAACAACATAAATATTATAAATTCCGCCATTTTTTTTAAAGGCTCAATTTCTCCTTCACTTATAAAATTACAAATAAAATTGGCATTTTCATTCAAGGAAAAAATTATTAATAAGTTTAATATTCGTTTATTCTTTAATATAATTTAAAAAATTATCATTAATCATTAATAAAACTAATAAATTAGAGTGTATCCACAACTCTCTAAAAAGCTCCCATGAAAACATGCTTGTGCATCAGGAAGCCAAGTTTTATCTGGCGGCCGCGAGATAATTATGTGTATGTATATGGCGACCGCCAGATAATAAGTGGCGACCGCCAAATAATTATCTGGCGGCCGCCAGATAAAATAATTTTCTAAGTGACACCAACGGGCTTCCGGACAATGATACTTCACATCAAATTCATTTTTGTTAGGAATTTTTGGCAACCAAAATATCTCTTGAAATTTTTGCATCTTCAATCTAAAAGTATGAAGAAAAAAATGTTCAAAAGTTAACAAAATTGTAAAAAGAGCTTCCTTTTTCAATTTCATTGTATACCTGAGAAATTTTCATCTATTGTTTATGGATAGATATATGCCTTTGAGAAAAATAAATAAATTTTAACAATGAAATTTTTTGGTTTAATTGAATGAAAATATTTTGTTCGTTACAAAACTACTAATCGAAATGTCCAACATTTTTTTTTAATTTTTAGAAATTTTTGAAATCTGGTATTATTAAAGGTACTTATAATACTTAATAAGTACATGTATTTTGTCAAATATAAATTAATGATTAATTATCGACCATAACACATCGAACATCATTAACCAGATTGTCAACAGAAACATTAATCTTAATTATCTTTTACCATCCGCTTTATCTTAAAAAAAACATGTCTATATTTAATATACTTCACATTTAACAAATGAAATAAAAACAAATAATGAGCGTTGAAATTATTTTTGAGTATAATTAAATAATAATTTTGTTTCCATGTTAATGATTCAATCAGAGAACGCTCTAATGGCAATCGAATACATTTAAAACACCCGGAAATGGGGTAACCCGGACATTGGTGAACAACAAGTACATGTATCGATGAATAACTGTATTTAAAATGTTTTGGGGAGAGGGGGTCAAAGGTAATGGGATGGCGGAGGTTTATTGTCAGGCGGTGGCAAAAGTATTTTTTTTTTTTTGCAAAGCAGTAAATTAAACAGTACACATGCAAAAAAAATGAAATATACGTATGACCAGGAACTATGTGCAATAAAACACTATCTGGCTAAAATATCATTTGCAGCGATAAAACCACTTATGCAGACTGCGTTTCATTAGTTTTTACACAAAACATGCAAGCAAAATATATATGTGAAAGGTTATGACAAAAATATTGCTCTCTATCTTCTGTTCAAAAAAATCATAAACGATTTAGGCAAGAGTGATGACTGATATTTGAAAGCAGTTTGAATAAAAAACTCATTCAGTCGATGGTAACTATTTAAAAAGACGATCCTCATACTGTAAGCATCTCCACGTATGTATATATATTTTTATAGTTTATTGCATGAACAAGTCTTTATTGCTGAAGAAAAATAAAGAAAACAAAATTGGTTTTAATTGGTTACTCATGTACATAAATGATTTTTAAAAATGAATGCATAAAAAGATCAAATACAAATCGTGAACAAAATATTTACAATATATAATTATTTCTTTTTTTTTAAAGTATGCTATTTCAATTAACAATATCACTCAGTATTAAAAACTATAAAATACTTTAAAAATGGCATTGGAGAATTACAAAGTAAACGACTTGCGACCTAACAACTCCGGATAATGAGCAATTATACATCGTGTAAAACTTGGAATGGTGCATGTAGTACATGTAATTGTGTATGTGTGTGAATCTTGAGAAATAGAAAAAAACGTTCTAAAACTGACACAATTCATGCTTTAAACTACTATACACAAATTGAAAATGTCATTCGTTTAATAGCACGATGATAACGAAAATACTAATCGAGTTGTTTTTTTTTTGTGTGTGAAAGATTATTTTGGCTATATAAATGTACGTATGTTGCAGTCAAAAAAAAAGGGTGACGAAGCAAAGCATAAAAAATAACAGTAACTTATGTCTGATATAATTATGTCTTTAAATGTTGATTTTGTACACAACTTTCAATGCCAAGAACGTAAATTTACATTTTGCAACTATAAGGAATGGAGCAAAATAGATTTGACTTCAGCATTCAGTATTATCAGTTATCTAATCTTATCATTCATTCCGATTACATGTTTTTAACTCAATATGATTAACGCTTTACTAAAAAAACAATAGGCTGTAAAGTGTTAATTACATTGTGTACATGTATGTAGTAATTTTCTTCAATTTATTTAATTCTTGGTACGGAAGATGCAATGGCAGATGCACTTTCCCTCATCCTAGTGTTTATCATTTTGATAACAGCTGTTGTAATATGTTTATGTACCACCATCTGTTGTTACAAAAGGTAGGATAATTTTCTTTCAGATAAAGAATGGAAAAATGACATCAAACAAATTAAGTCTTTTACACATGCACGAGTATCCGTGTATGACTAAAGTAGATAAAGGCTCCCTTTGTTAATTCAATAATGATACTATTTATAATAAATAACAGTATTTGTCGGGTGTAACAGATTTAAAATTAGTGTATCTACGAAGTTTTTTGATATATATATATATATATATATATATATATATATATATATATATATATATATATATATATATATATATATATATATATATATATATATATATATATATATATTCCTGTTTTATGAAGGGGGTTCAAAGAGGGTCAAAAATCAAAAATTAAGAATGATCAGCAAGAAGAGCAAGCTCAGTACCAAGGTCTAAATACTAGTAATGAGGTTTCTGATCAAGAACACGCTTACGAAAAACCTTGCCCACCGACCAATGAAACTTCACTTAACCATGAATTAGAATTATCAGCGAATGAGAGGGTCAAAGAAAACCAAATTGAAGAGTGTCAGTATCAGAAAATTGGTGAAGATGTGTATTTAACACCGGTCTTTCAACAAAACCCTCTTCCGTCTGTTGGAGCTGGGAATTAAGAGTCTGCCTATACATGCTACGAGTCCACTATTCACATGGAAAACAACAGAGTATTTTTCATTGGTTTATATCCTGAAACATTTTTGTTGCTTGAAGTTTCGACAAGAAAGGATTGGTTAACTGTTCACTAAAAATATGTATTGGAAGACCAAATGTACACATAGATATATAGTGCAGAGTTTAAGAACCGCTGGAATATTATTTTTTGAAAAGTCTTAAAATAGTTTTATTGTTGTTATGAAGTATATGGTACATGTACATAATGGTTTGAGTATATTTAAGTCTGTTATTCTTAAGGCATTTAAGTAGCTGATAAAAATTCATTTTAATTAAAAATCAAAGGGTGCACAATGTAAAACGTATTATGTCATTATTATTGCATTGAGAACTGTCTAAAGGGATGCAGTAAATTGTCATCGGAATTGCTGAACAAATACTTCATTTTCGTGCAAGCTCGTTAAAATCTCAAATTACAATGTTTTTGGCATTGTACGACCTAGGACTAAATTTTATAAATGGTATAAATTTTAGTCTTTTACTTAGAAGAGGTTGTTCAGCATATGTCAAACAGTGTTTTGAAAAGTTTAAAACTTGCATTTCCGTTTTCTTTATATTCTCTAGCTGCAAGTTACGAGCAGAAATAGTTTATACTCTAAAAAAGCAGCTTTTAGCTGCAAGTTACGAGAAGAGATATATTGTACTCGTAAAAGAGTCTTTTTGGATTTTTATTCTCTTTAAACGTCCACCTATTTTGATTGTTACGTGGATAAAACGTAACTGAAAGAAGGAAGTTAACACCAATGCTAATGTGTATTTAGCGCAAATGCAAGCTATGGCACGCCTACAATGATTAAAATCAAAGATGATTGGTTGGGCACATACACAGTTTCAATCATGTTAGAAAACAGTGTAGAAAGCAAGTATCAAAAGATAATAACGTAAAAATATGTTCAATCAAGAGTCCATCAAAACAAATGTTTATTTTGATATACTTCAAATTTCTTAAGTGATGATTTGTTGAATCTTTGAAGCATATTTGCTTTAAGTGGACTCTCGTTAATATGTTTACTTTATATCTCTGTCAAGACCCACTTTTTTGAGAATTTTTGGTTTTAGTGGGAATCACACCTAGTGACTAACAATTGAAAGGTCTTTGATGACAGAGATTTCCTGTGTAAATTTTTGGGTAGCACGAAGTAAGCATTTTTCTCAGAAATGGGAAAGTGAGAAATAATTAACCACATGAACTTCGTGTGCAAAAGTAAGTCCCAATAAATTCAGAAATGCCCATCGCGTTTTTAGAAGGTGATACACGGGCAGATGCCTGTTGGGACATTGTCCCGAATCACAAGTGCAAAAAAAAACAAAAAAACGACGACATCCTAACACCCAGACAAGTCTCAAACTTCGCAGCACCATTAATGCTTACTTTGAAAATATCAGCGGATTTAAACGTTCATAAAACGATGCATCTGTTATTACAAAATATTGATTTAAAGTTATTTTTATCATGATGTAAATGTAATACAAAAGGAAACAGTATAGTAAATGCTACTTTGTATGACACTTAGTGTGGTCCCCTGAATTGTAATTGATAGTCATGTGACATATGTTGATAATTCTCCCGAATCGAATCGAGGTCATTAACAAATTTCAATGTTACAAAGGCATACCCTTATTTAAATTAAACATTTTAATGATAACTAAATTCTATTTTTCTGGTAGATTCTGAAAAGTGCTGCTGCTGTGTATAGAGTTCTTCTTTTATCAGAATAAATATTAAAGAAATGAGCTCCGGTTAGAATTAATATGACCTTCGACTTATGTTTTACGTTATTATTAATTTATTCTATTGATTCCATCGAAGCAGCAGCACTTTGTAATTAATCAATAATAATATTAATAAACATTCTCTGAAGGACGTTGTTTACTCGTGGTTTGAGTTCTCAAATCCGGATTGTTAAAAAGTTCAATTTCATGAGTAAAATTTGTTTTAAATGCAAAAAGTTTTGATGAAATGAATTATTATTGATATAACAATCTATATTTTTACTGAATTATGGAATTAAGCTCTGACAAAGTTTGACTTTTAGCAAAACAGGAAATTCGGACTAAATTTTTCAGATTTTGTTTTCCACTGAAATATTTTTGGTAGTACTATAATATTTAAAGTTATGATTTTATTTGTTAGTCAACATAATTTTGCATATTTTCAATTGGTTTTATCTTGCTTTTTCGTTTAGATAATCGTATGGCACACACTACAAAAATATTGAAAAATGCTTAAAAATGATAAAAGACACCACATCTCAAAATTTTGATCATTAACTTCATATAAATTTTATACAAGCAGAGAAAGGTCAATATACTTAGTTTAATACTATAAATGTTTTAGCATTATCATCATTCAGTTTTTTGTTATATTGAATCAAAAATGGGTAGTAATTTGAAAACTGATAGAGGAAATTTGGACTAGAATATCTATAAAAAATGTGAATAAAAACTTAATGCTTTGTATCTATTTAATGTCACTACCATTCATAAACTGTATTTCATTTGTTTAAGAGTTAAGCAATTTGTATCATTTTCACAATTAAAAAAATCTGAATCATAGTGTAAAATTTTTCTGGATTTTTTTTAATTTTCAAAAAATATTCAATGGTCATTAACTCAAAAAGTAGGTCATTGACCTACTTTTTTGAAAGTGAAGAATAACACTACATGTACCATGTAAGGTCTATAACACACAATAGTTGGTTTTTCATTATCATCAGTGGAATTTTTTTCATTCTGAGTAAACGTCATCCTTAATTTATATCCAAAAGATCGTAATGATTTGTTAAGTGTATGCTCTTGTAAAAAATCAGATTAAGATAGGCTTCCCGATATCAAACACATTGAACTTGTACAGAAAACATTTTAGAAAATAAATAGTACACGCTCTAAAAAAAAATCATATGCTAAATCAAAACAAGCATAATAGATAGGATTTAATGTTGTGATAATTGTTATAAGATTATCTTCTGTTCATTTATAAAATGCATTTTTCCATGTTAAAAAATTGATTGATCCGCCTCTCTCTACACAAAATATGCGTCAAAATTGACAGTATGACGTCACATCCACAAGTGCACTGCGATCAGTCAGTTGTTTATATTTATCATTGTTGGACTTATTTGACTACAAAGTTGCACTCATAGGTGATTTTGAATGTAGTTTAATGTTTTCGTACCCATATCAATCGGTAATTACTTTGTTTTTTAGCATTGTTGACGACTTGTTGTTTTGTGTGATGTCATAGTTAGTTAACATTTCCCGAAATTTCTGGTCGGCGCGACCACAAAGTAAACCTTAACAGTGCTGCCTTATTAGAACCCGACACTCTTAATAAAGCAGTTTGTCAATTGCTTATATGTCATAGCTTGTTAAGAGTGTTTTGGTGATATTAATAACTTATGTCATTTCAAAATTGTACATGTAATAAGTTCCGCCTCGTCAGGAAATAACGTAATCACTGTAATGCATAAATCAATAAATTTCTTTGAACTTCATTTTGTTTAAATTTGATTCTAATGATTAGATCAACTATATTTTTGTGTTTATTGTATGCATCCAAAGTTTTGAATACGAGTATCCAAAGTCTTCATATGCATCATAATATGGTATATAAATTGTATATTTGATCATGTCTTGCATTGCAATTTTGCAAACTTGATTTTAACAATTTATTTAATTGCAAGTTGTATACTTCATAAAAAAAGATTTTTATATAAAAAAATTTGTAATAAAATATTTTGTATATAATTTAACTTAATGTCATAACTTATTTTATATTAAAGTAATAAATGCGTGCATACTTGAAAGTAGCTGTAGTAATAGAGAACGCAAGTATTTTTATGTTTGTTGTAGTTTAATTTTTGTATTTTTCAATGAATTGTGATATTATTTGTCCATTATTCTAGATCAATGTCTTTTTATCTATCGTTATAATATTGAACGAAACCACCAACAACTCCCTTTTCGCTTGGCTAAAACCGAGTGCACCAATTTAACAAGCTGCCGCATTCTGAGAGTGAGCTTTACATGTGTTTTGGTTACTTTTGAAGGTCTAGTGGGTTATAATTTTGCTCACAAATATTGTTGCCAACAAAAGTTGAATTTTAAATGTAAATTGCAAAATGCAATAAAAATAGTAAAAACTGACAATTGTTAATGTAGAGAGAAAAAACGGGAGAAAGGAAAAAAAATATCAGTTTTAATAAGGAAACCATGGCCCTCGAAGCCAAGAGTTTACAAGTTAAATATTTAAAAATAAAACTTTGACGGTATTGCTCAATTAAAGTTTGGAATGGAAACAAAACACACACTCACACACACAAAGCAATTGTAAATTCATAATAAAATTTCACTAGAAACGGATATTATTGAATTATAAAACAACTGCGCAAATTGAGTCATGATTGCCGTGTATAATTTTGGTAAAATCATAAAATGGCTAACTTGTACATGTGTATTGGTTATCAAAGAGGCTGGATAGTCAATGCATTAACCATTAAGATCTTTCTTTGAATTAAAGATATTAGTTGTGTAGCCATAAATTATCAGTAAGCATAAAAACCCTAATACTTTAAACATTCTTAAAAAATATTTTTAAACAAAACTTTTGGATTTTTTTAATAATTTTTTTTTTGTTTTCGACAGTTATACCATACTACTGTTTACGCTATTTGCTTCTTTTTCAATACTTCATTTTGCAATATCAATCACCTGATGTGACATAAAAGGGTGAAGCACGCGAAAGTAAGATAAACCAAATACGGAAATTTTTAATGTAGGATTTTCATGTCATTAGAATTGTATGAAATAGACGATACATGTATCAAGTTTGGTGAGTGACTCTTTTGGTGATAAAATTGAAATCGTCCATGAAGTCAAAATAAAACACGTCGTCAAAATTATCACGTTTACAGTATGTAAAAGTATGCATTTTTATATGAATAAACGTATTGAATTTCATAATTTAAAATTAAAAACCATCTTTACTTATAAATTAAGACATTTTGCAAATAAACTTTAAAGTGTCTTCTCCAGAGTAACTGCTTACACCGCTGGTATTTAAACACATGTGAGATGATGTCCGAAAGCTATAATTGAAGTTAACTGATAAGTAATTATTGTGAAATTAATCAAAAATCTACTTTCATTTTCGATAAACAAGCCCGAAATAGCAAAAATGAGAGTGAGGTGGTGTACACGCATTGGCAAATCGGAGTCAGGGGTAGTTTGCATCAAAATATTTACTTGCAATGAAATAATATTGAATGATTATATCAAGAGCGATTATATTTTCTAGTAACTTATTTAGAGTATACATAGAAGTTAAGATTTAACAAATCTCGATCAAATAAGATGAGGCAATTCGTTTCCTGAATGTGCGATTTTGATTTTAGTTTTGATGGATAGAACGCTTGAGTAGCACGACCTCTGGTGATAGAATGGGATAGAACTATTCAAAACGGGAAAACCAAGAACACTGGTTGACTGATTAACGTCATGGCAGAAAGTGTAGGGCGAGTTAACTATCGGGTAGGCTCTTTGGACCTGACAACTTTGGTTTAAAATATACAAATAAATATGCCTACACTAGCGGATTTTTTTTAATTTCATACATTTTTATATAACGACAGATTAGTAAAACCTTGGACATTGAATTGTAAATAGTGAACTGATTGTGTTATGCATAAAACGGGGAAGTTAAATAAAGGGTGGGGGACCCCCTTCACAATTTCGTTAAAAGAATCTTTTATCTGAAATTCTTTTTTGGGACAGTAATAAAAATAATAATGTTATTTGACCTAAAGAACAAAATTTAGAGACACCACACAATAAATACCTACTCACTGGTTTGTAACAAAATGAAAAAAAAGTTTTTTTCAATCCTGCAACAATATATAAATAGTGCCTGTTTGGGAGGGTAACAGTTGAAATTGACACCCCGAGAAAACCATTGTCAACCGATGCGAAGCGGAGGTTGACAATGGTTTTCGAGGGGTGTCAGTTCCAACTGTTATCCTCCCAAACAGGCACTATTTATCTTGTTATACTGAATGTCTTAATTTTTAAGAAAATTTTGCTGCTTTTATATGGGAATAACTTAAATTCGACAGCGAACCGTACGCGCATTATTTTGGCGCATGTAACAATTTTTAATGTTACCCGTTGCTAAGTGTGTTGCTAACGCTGAGGGTAATAGAACGGGTTATGAACTGCTTCTTAACCAATCAGATTTCAGTATTTAACATGAAAGTAAAACAACAAAAATTAAGGCCACGTACATGTATATAACATCAATTTCAGTTTACATTTTTCATCCCTGTCCACCCCTCTAAATATCCGGCCATGCAGATAGTTTTTTTATTTTGATTTTAAAGAATAGGTTTAGAAAGCAATTGAGAAAAAGTTCGGACACAGTATATACAACAATAAACAAACAAATATGGTTCAACATATTAACATTGTATTATAATGCGTAAAGTATTATTTCTCGCACTTGCGCGGGATATCATCTTGTAGATTAGATATTACTAAGATTGTATTAACAACAAATGAATATGGATCTTTCAAATTATAAACTATACGACCGTTTTGCAATGAATGGAGATAGATTGCTCATTCCCTTGGTCTTTTTACAATAAGATGTCAAAGTTCGATGGCTTAGGGGTCATTTTAGTTTTCGGTGAATATCATATTATTTTATACACACACGAGGATTTTATTTCTTTATCTGCCTGTATTACAATATGTCAATGCTGCATAAATAGCAGTTTTCAATGTATGTTCCGGTACATTATATATAGGCACGTATTTAATAAAGGGATTGACCCATCCTTGTAGGAGTGACTCACTTGATATGATCAGATCCTGCAACGTTATTATGAATTTGAATTGTAATTAAGAACAACAATCAGATTTCACATTGCCACCGAAAAGCGAAAATTTATCCAAGTAGATTCGGATATATGTGTTCCAACATGACTGTCTTTGAAATGTTTGTCTGCATTTTGCTATCTTATTTCCCTTCTTCATCTAAAGGAGAAATCAATAAACAATTTGAAATTGTTCTAGAAAATCCTTAAGAAAACTCTCCTCTCAAAACATAGAAATTGATCTTGAAGCAAAGACCATATATGTGAGTGTTAAAAATGTTCTTTACCGTTTAAGTATAGAGAAAAATCCTTGACAATGATAAAAAGACATACTAGACCAGAGGCAAACTGCTTGGCATATAAATTTTAGGAGTACCGGGGAGAAGAGTACAATACAAAACTGGACACTGAACATGCTATAGCTACATGCAGTCAACAAATTTACAAATTCTGCTATCTCCCAACGTCATGAGTCCTAGCTAATAGTCTACTGGTGGCTGAAAAACGGATATACTCAGGATCCTAGATGTTGTGATTTTGACGTTATAAAATGCATCAACTTCTGCAGAGCTAATTGCCGCTTTTTTTTGCTAAAATTTATTATGTTCTAACTATGATATCGATATTTCTGAATTTATTCATTATTCCTGTGTTTTTATTTAAAAACTAAATCTAGTAGTACAATCACAGCAGATGTAATTATTTGATTTGTTGTTCTTAATTGTACGATTATATGTATAGTTTCCTTCCCCTGTAATGAAATGAAGTTTAAATGTTTATCTTAATACTAATGATCAGGTTGTCATTGTGCCTTGAAGACTTTGCCGTTCGTTCATACAGTTTATAAGGTTATGCAGTTTCTTATTTATTTCATATCAACATAGTGTTTTGCTATTTTTTTGTCTAGTATTGTACAATGTAGATAAGAATTTTCTTGAGAATTAAGATGTAAGCGTTATTTGACTTTAAAATTAATGTTGTGTCAAGGATATGATTAAAAAACCGAATTATTTACAAACTTATACAATTTCAAGCCTGTATAGAGCTCCGAAATCAAAAAGTAATGCTTAGAATGAGATGTAGATTATAATAGTACATGTAATTTTTTCTGTGAATTTAAGAAGAGTGGTAAACAATTACTAGATCTCGTTACAAGTAACGAGTAGGTCTTCCGTCCGATTTTGTTTTATATGATACGATGAAATATCGATACTCCCTGCAAAATCTGAGATCCTGGTGAAACTAAGTTTATTGGCTCGAGACCAGAAACGGACGAACAAAAATCATCAATGAAATTAAAAGCTGAGTTTTTTTTGGATACATTTGCCTAGTGTACATCACTGTTTTTCATGCTAGATGAAACACCAAAGACAATCGGTTAAACTTGTTAAAAACATGAATTGTTTGAACTCTTCTTGTGAGTACCGGAAGTGACGGTTGACAAAAAAAACCCCGTTCAACACATCTTCAATCAATTGTCTATCATTCATAAAAGTTCGTGTCTCAATCACTTACAGTGACTAATATCTCGCGGGTATCAAATTTGTAAAAAGGATAGGTAATTAAGATATTTGATACAACTCATCAGAAATAGAATATATTTGCTTATCTAACATATATAAGATCGTGTAATGATATACCGGTATTCATTCCATGTAAAAATAAATAAATAAGGAAAACAATATTTTAAAGTGCTTCCGGTGACGACTGGAACTGATGACGATTCAAACAACATAATGTAAACATGGATACATACTTCACAAAGTTTGGTTGTTTAAGTCATCACCGTTTTTGAGATCTCGTGGAGTCATTGTTTTTTTTTTGTCTCTTGACAGGAAACGGACAAACGGAAATGCTCAATGAAAATAAAAAGTTAGTACTTCTTGAACATTAGACACTTGTGCTTTATTGTTTATCAATTTTTATAAAATTGTCAAAAAAAAAACCCGGTTAAAATTTCAAACAGCTTGATTTCTTTGAATCCTCCGGTGAGGACCGGAAGTGACGGTTGGCAAAATAAAAGCGATTAAACCCATTTTCCATCGAATGTCTATTATCTAAATAAGTTTCGTGTGTTAATTACTTGACTTTCTGAGATCTCGTGGGTAAAAAACGCTTTCTGGGATGTTTGAGATATCTCACATGAAGTAGATTTTTGGGGTTTTATTTAACATCGGATACATGACATGTGTAAGGATTATTACTTATAATTCAATTCTATATATAACAAAGTAAATGCAAAATAAAAATAATCTTTAAAGAGCTTCAATTGACGACCAGAAATTATGACCAAAAAAACCCCAACAAAATAGTTTAAAGACATCTACAACTATAAGTCTATAATCCTACATAGTCTGAATCCTCAAGTCCTTATCATTTTTAAGATCTCAATGTAACAAGCTTTTTGTTGCGGGACAGGAAACGGACGACAGGAAATGAACTTTGAAAAATTGAATAATGGATACTCAAGATATAATTTTTTTCTATCACTCCTGGAAATTTTAAGAAATTCTATCGAGCCATCTCTGAGAAATCGTGTGTGCAAAAAACAAGGGGGAACAAAATTTTTATCCAATTTTCGAGCCTTAGTGAGCTCTTAAGAATGGCGCCACTGTCTTAAACAAGAAACTAGGAACACATACTGAATACGGTTTACTTATCCTGAACATTTCATATTCATATCTCTGATATTTTCGAGTTCAAGTGTGCACAAAATGGGTCGTAAAAGTTACAAAATCAGCAATAAATCGGTACCGGAAGTGACGACGGCAAAAATATTAAAAACAAAATCAATTCAGATCACTTCCAAACATACATACATATGAAAAACGGTGTAAATCGGTTGAATAGTGTCCGAGAAATCGCATGCAAACATTTTAGGAAAAAAATAATACTAATAATAAGAAACTGTACGAAAACTATAAGTTCTTCCGTTTCCAACTAAAGACCTTAATAATAATAAGAAGAAACTGTTCGAAAACCAGAAGGTTTTTCGTTGGAAATGGGAGATCTTAATAATCAACGGCAATGTATGTCAAAGATGCAAACTATGGTAATACAGTGTATGCAGAATATGTACAAACTTAAACATGCTAAAGGCTAATTCATTCTTGGAGATTAGGTTTTTTCTCATTCGCTATAGTTGTCATCCTTGTAAACAGCTTTCTTAATTGAAAAAAAGTTAATTCTTAACAGTTTTGCATATAATCGAGGATATCATGTACGTTGTATATATATATATATATATATATTCATAGAGATGCATAAGAAAGTGTGTGTCAAGATGATCGTTGTTTACAATGCAGACAATACAATTGTTGATGCCGGTAATATATGAGCCAAAAATGTAACAAAATAAATATGGACTCGTTTTCAGTTTCGATTTTAAAAAAGTAATACATGGATAAAGTAAAAATTACTATGCACTTTTATGTATGTTTTAAACAGTTCTAATGGGAAAGTCGTTTGTAAAAGCAAAATCATTTTTTCGGTTTTGATTAGATAATAATATTTTGGAAAAAATTTAAAAAATATGATATCAATCAATTGCTTTTTAAAAGGAAAACTGGATTACAGCTAGACCATCTGTCATTAATTAGTGCCCACTTTAAACATTTCCCTTTGCTGGCCACGTACTTCTGTGTAAAAAAGTAATTAACAAAATATTGCAATTAAGAAAAATATCATGAAGGAAGTTAAAAATGATAGAAAAGGGAATGAAACCTATTTTTGCCTGGAAAGGATATGCTTAGATTTCCATTATACAAGGATATGTTTTTAAATATATATTGCAGCCACTCAAATTATTTTAATTGTATTGGTATTTCAATTGTATTTTTGTTTTTGTTGTTGTTTATAACCTCAAAAATCAATTAAAAGACATGATTATTGGAACGTAATTTAAGACTTAGCGTATCAATTCTCCTTTTCTCCATCTCTAAAGGGTGTCCCTTCCCCCAACAAATTTCCCCTCCCTATTTCAAAAGCACAACTTTTTTTGAAATTTAATTCCTTCTCACGCTAAGTTGACAGTGACACAGTGGTTTTTTGATTGGATCTAGATCAATTTGGGTATCACTATTGGTTATAATGAAAGGTAAACTAATCCTTTTAAAAGACACCAACCACTTTTCCACCATTTGAGTCAGGTTTAGGTTATTTATCATTCTAATTTTGTCATGCAGGAACCAATAACTGTGATTTGGGTGACACCAGCCATCTGGAAAAAAAACCCGCTCTGGTCTGAGTGTAGACCGGCATATATGTAATTAAATGCCACTTTTCTTACACCAATTTACATTGATATATACTATATACAGATTTTTTCTCTCGCCCTATTACACTTGCAAACGTTTTCACGTAAGATCAATTCTGACTAAATATCTATTTCATGTGTATTAATTGCTTCATGTCTTTAGAGATTAGCAGCGTCCATGACTGCACGTCGACTTCAAGCCCAGGAGGCTTTCACACTTCTATTAAATAAGCCCTGCCCTCACCCGGTAAAAATGTTTGGCCTTTAGATATTTAAACTATAAATAGTAAACAAAAAAGTACAAATGTGAAATGAGTTTATTAAGCACATACATATATTCCTGTTAACTTGTTTTTTCTAATAGATAATTACTTACTATTTTTAAGTTTGTTAATTCCACAACAATTGTCACTCACAGAAAATGAATATCATATATACACTATACGAGGGTTGACAACACACATATTTTCCTTCTTTAAGAGAGGAATTTTGGTGAAAATTGGCATTAACATCAAAGAAATTCTAACAAATAATTTAAAAAGTAAGATTATGAAAATATTTAACATTGTGTTTACGACGATACATAAACAAGTCGGTTGTCTGGGTCCCCGGTACAGGCAAAATATTGACAAAAAATCTGTTTACTGAAATGTCGGTAGACCTACAGTTAATGATATAAAAGAAATCAAATTATATGTTCATTATGTCATTTAATGCGAATAACTCTTGTAAATGTTTCACATGTGTTCGGGTTAAAATACAGAGATACACGTAGTACGTCTATCTTAACCAAGCAATAAAAATACGTCTACGACGGTAAATTGGACTTTGACTTGAAGGTGGCGCGCCGAATATTCAATGTACGTTGAATAGGCGTGAATCCGAAAAGAAAACTTTTCTTTGTCAAAGCCATTGTTCCACAAAAACTACACAACGGAAGAGAGCTAAGAGCTTTAATAGATTGTTTAACTAGAATTAAAACAAAGACATAAAAATTGAAGTACTCTTTACACACTGACTGGTGTCGCCAGCAGTTCTAAACTGAGTACAGATTGAATGTAACAGATGATTCACATTATTTTGACTTTCAGGTAGAAACAACGCATTTTGTTTTCTCACAAGAAACTCAGGAATGAAAAGAACATGTACATTTTAGCATCTTATGAAGATTTTGGCATCTTATAAAGAAAACAAAAGATGAGAAATAAAGATTAATGTCATGTTTTTAGTTCGTTTGTAAGGTTCTGAAAACATAGGATCAATGGTACACTTTTAAATGATGTTGCAATAAGTTTGTGGTTTTTCCGGGTCAATACACAAAGGCAAGTTTGTCAGGTTACAAGGAGTGATCAAATGATGATATGGACTAGAAAACTATTCCATGAATAAACTGTATTCTGGGTTATTAAGGTCTTCCGCTAGGAGCGGAAGACCTTACTATTATTCTGAAAAATTTTCAGAATTCTTATTATTCATTTTTCTTGTAGACGCCAACTTTGATCCTAAATATCTCGCTCGTTTGTTCACCGATTGTCTTGAAATTTTCAGGTCTGATAACATGCCGTGCGATGCTGTTGTTGTATATTGCAGTTGATGAAAATCCCCATCCGGTTTTGATTTATTCCCCTTTAAGTAAAATTAACGACTTTTTTTGTCCAGAAGGTTTAGCTTTAACGATGACTGACAGAGTCTCAAAAATAGGCTTTTTTGGAAGCTGATACATTGAATTTGTGCAGAACATATTTTATTAATTATTTAAATGCAAATAAAAGGAGTGGTATAGTTGTTGAAACAAAGGTTAGAAAAAAATGCAAAAAAATTCGCGTATTTTCCGTTTTAGTTTTCTACCTGATAAAAATTTGTTATAAGATGTATTTTAAAAGTTCTTGGTCTTACTGAGACCTTTCATTCGGTATACAGAAAAAAGGGGCTGGTCCCTATAATTAGGGAGTTAGAGGCGTCAATAGATTTTTGTCAATAACTTGTAAAGGAATAAAAATTTCTAATGCATTATTGAAGCAAAGTTGTAAAAAATTAATTCCGAATCTTTCCGTAGTATTCAATTTAATGTTTTCGTAATTTATAGTCAGTATTTGCAGAAACAATTGTTGTCAGTTCGGTCCATTTTTGTGGGGGATGCGCACGTTTAGGAGGTTATGAAAGGGCTTCTTGTAATGCACTAACTGATACATGCAGCGCGTAAAGAAGAATCCACATTAAATTCCCAAATGTTTTTATTCTCATGTACATTTTCATTTCATAAAGATGAACCTCTTTGACCTTATTTTTGTTGTTTGTCTCTTAATTGTGCCCCTTTCTATATTTAGATGCATTACGAGACTCAGGTAACCGATCGATAATAGAGTCGCTAGCTGTATTCAGGCCGTTGCCTAGACGACAGTGCACGTGCTTGTAGAGCTGGACGTACAAATGTTTAACGCCCAACTGTTTTACTGTAACGGAGACACTTTGAATTGTTTCAGTACTGGGAGATGTGTTAATAAAATGGTTTCAATGCATGGTAATTAAACTCAACTTTTGTACAATACACGGCCGTCATACAAAGCACAATGTGTATTTCTGACATGACAAATGTACGCTGGCAATTTTAACGAACACGGGATTGCTTCCGATAGAACATTTCTTTTAAAGCAAAACAAAATACTGATTTACGATGAAGATAATATTATCATCGTGGAGATGATTTTAAAAAGGGAACTAAATATTCGTGTATAATATTATTTGAATCCAAAGCTTTATAATTGTACTCGCTATCTTCCATGAAAAAAAGTGGCATGGAAAATATGTTGTTCAATGTTCATCAAATACGCTGTAGCCTTAGCAATCGAACATGATTAACTCACTGTATCACCCCTGCGAATGTGTTCGGAATGTTTTCTTTATCGTTGCTAAGTATATAATAAATCAAGAAGTTCTCGAATGAAAGTTCACGAGACTTCACCGAGATTTGTTCAGTTCCTGTGAAATTTCGAGCGGAAGTATATATGTTCGGATAATATTCTCAAAATACGTAAGTTCTAGTAGTTTTCATATCATATCCTACTTTGATTTATGTTAAAACATGAAAATCTTTTAAGATGTATGTTTTTTTCACCATCTAGCGGTTATTTGATATTCAGAACAGAGTTATCGTTCGTGTTCAGCCATGTGTAGAGTGGTTGAAAATATAAACATTGGGTTGCTTAAAAAAAAACATAGCCATGTTTGATGCTTGTGGTGTGCAATATCATGGTTTAAAAAAAAATGGGTATCTGTTTTGCATAAGAACTTAGTATATCAAGACATTTTCAAGGAACATTCTGCATAGAATAGTATATTCTGTTTCACTATTGATGCTATTACTAGGTCAGGCGCGGATCGAAAACTAATCCTCAGGGGGATCTCTACAAGCATGTTAATTGTTGCAACAGCAGACAAAAACAATTTTTTGTATTGTCACATTTATATTTTCTAGAACACATTTTATCCATCAATTAATGAAGTTTAAAATCAATAAACCTCTAGATTTTATATTTGACTACTAGTACATGAACCTAGATTCTATGAAATAGACTATAAACACGAGGCACGATTTTTACTGCAAAACTGAAAGGGTCAAATAAAAACACGTGTCTAAAATTTAAATGACAATAACATTCGCAGGGGTGTGTATATTGATATGTATATGGCGAGGGTCGTACTGATACTGGTTCTGCAGTTCTACCCCAGATAGCATGACTACGTTGGGCCAACGTTGGCCCTTAGTTGTTCATTACGTTGTACCAACGTTGGCAGACTACGTTGGGTCAACGTAATTTTGCTCATCGGCCCTACATTTGTCCAACATGTTGGGCCTACGTTGGTCCAATATGTTGGACCAACGTAGGGCCGATGAGCAAAATTACATTGGCCCAACGTAGCCTGCCAACATTGGTCCAACTTAATGAACAACTGAGGGTCAACGTTGGCCCAACGTAAAGATTACGAGGAAAATTACATCGACCCAACGTCCTCTGTCAACGTTGGTCCATCCTAGTAAACAGGTGAGGGCTAACGTAGTGACAACGATCAAACTTTCAATGGCTAAACGTAGCATGTCGGCACTAATTCAATGTAATCCCAATTTAATTTCAAAACTCTTGTTCAATTAATTCCTGTTTGCTGTTTGGCTATTAAGATGCAGGAGTTCAAATATTCTATGCAACGAAAACATAGTATACAGATTTTATTTTTTCTTAGTAAAAATTTACAATACATTTAAACACTTTTTAGAAATAAAAAGAATCGCTAGCATATTTCTTTGTCTATGTAAATTCCTTAGTAACAATCGAACTGTAGGGTCTGATCACTGTCCGGGTAACTGGTTTCAGTGGCTTGGGTTACCTCCTTGCTTTTTTTCTTTCTTCCGTTTTTTCCCTTCACCTTTACGGTCTTTGAAAAACGGAACCCGTCCTTCCCTATCTCTACATCTGTTGCAGAGGCACACAGTCTGTTTTTTTCTTACTGCGGCTGAAAATGTAAATTTTAGTTGTTATTTTTATTGTGCAATATGAATTAACGTTATCTGTTATACTGTAAACTTAACAAACAAAACTGATCCAGATAAATATAATTACATGTATAAAAAAATAAACCTAAAAAACAAACTACACATTCATCCTTCACCCACAATATAGCCTTTTAGATATTTGTCATCGTTGTGTACCCGTGTAACAATCTATTAAGAAGGTGCTTGCACGACAAAGAACCCCTTGCTGTTCTACGTTTTCATTAACGCATATAAAGAAAAAATATATTTTAATTTATTCTTGAATTTCATTTGATGTAAAAAAAGGAGAACAAATTAGTTCTCAGTCTCTCTTTATGCCTGTTTGCTAGCAGTTAATCTAAATTCATTTTGTATATCCTTTTGTAATTTATAAGAAAATGCGATGTAAATCTTTTTTTCCATGCAATATTTCGGATAAAGCAATGACGAGTTGTTTCTTAAAATTTTATTAGACTATGAAATTGTAAAATGCTAACATTGAAAATTGTGCCCGATTTCTTTCTTTTTTTAAGGTAAAACTTTATTGATTAAAAAAAATGATTCTTTCAGACAAAACAAATTGACATAATCAATAAGTGTTTGACAATCTCTAACTGCAGGTCTGTACATTGTAGCTCTTAGTCTGAAAAAGAATCGGATGGACGACCTAGGACCTATTTTTTTCGTACGCGGACGCAATACTCACCGAAACTAAATGGTTCGTATCTTAAGTTTTAACTGCTTTGAAAGGTAATATTGGCATTCCGATAATTTTGAAAATGAATAATTAAATAAAAATGGTTAAAATTACAATAAAATTTCCGGCATCGGTCTTTCCAATGCCCGGATCTAGAAGGGAAGGGGAAGGGTTCAAGCCCCCCCCCCCCCGCAAAATTTCTTTCAATTTCGTGTACATTATAAACTTACCAAAAATATGCTTCCGACATCCCTTGGCAAACTCAAATAACCGTCAGACCCTCACCCCCCACCCCGGAAAAATTTTCTGATCCGCGCATGCCCCCCCCCCCTCCTTCAAAAAGAAAATTGTTCTTCAAAACCCCCTATAAAATTTCCAGGATCTCTGCATATATACTTAAAGATTCATTGGCGCTTGCATTCGATAAAAATGCGTGTAAAATGTTTGCCAATGGTCTTTTTACCTTCATTCCGGGCATAACCACAGTCCCACTCTGTGAATAAAATGCGGTGAATCAAACTAAAGACAACGTGTTAAGATCTATATTTGCTTATAAAAATGTAGTATAATCTTGGTTTCTTTTACTCAATGTTTATACATCTAATATTGTACTATTGTCAGCTATCAATTTTTTGTATTACGTCACAAGTATGACGCAACTACGACGGAAGACCTAATCGTTGCTTGCAACGAGCTCGTCTCTAGTTTCTGATGATTTTTCAAGCGGTTTGTAGTCTCGTTTTGTAACGGAATATGAGTATATGTCTCTATAATTTCCGGAAAGCACTCGTATATATAGAACACAATTATAAACCATAGAATACTTTTAAAATGACATAGGTGAATGAAGAAGAAAATATTCAACGACCAGTCAACTCGGGATACATATTTTGAGTCTCCACCATATCGATGTGAGTATGTATGTATGTGTGTGTCTTTAAAAAGTATTTTTAAATTGATACAACGCATGTTTTAATTTATAATACACAAATTTAAAATGTCAAGCGTTTAATAGCATTATGTTTACGCAAAATATTATTAAAGTTTTTTCGTTTTGTTGTTTGTGTGTAAGTTTAATTTGACTGTGTAAATGTACGTATAATGAAATAAAAACAGTTTGACGTAACCAAGCATAAAAAAAACAGGCAATCGTGTCTGACATATGTATTTTAATATTTTTTTTAAATTCTTAATGATTTCATAAGTTTTCTTGGCTAGAAAGTACATTTAAATTTAGAAACTTCAAAACCTGATGCAAAAATCATTAGCTAAAGTGTACTGTAACATCATTTGACTAATCTTATAAATCATTCATTATGATGGCATGCTTTGACAGAATTCGATAATCTTTGCATTATCAATTTGCTTAAAAATACAAAAAAGGTTTTGATATGTAACTTGCATTATGTCTGTAATAGTGTTCTTTAATTAATGTATCTATTGGTACACTTGTAGTTACCTCTGAATCAGACATGGGTATCATTGGATTGTCGGTCATCATTTTGATATCAGCTTTTGCGTCATGTATTTGTTCTGCCTTCTGCTTCTGTTGTTACAAAAGGTAAGACATTTTTTTTTCTTTGAGATAAAATATTGTAGAATGACATCAAACAAATGAAGTCTTTTACAAGTGTACAAATATCTGTGTATGATGAACGTAAACAAAGGTTTCCCAGATTAATTCAATAATGTTATATATATATATATATATATATATATATATATATATATATATATATATATATATATATATATATATATATATATATATATATATATATATGTATATATGTATATATATCTATCTATCTATCTATCTATCTATCTATCTATTCTCCGTGGGCTTTTTCTAACTATTGCTGTTTTTTCAAGGGGCTTTATACAGGCTCAAACATCAATTCAAAAGAATGATCAGCAAGAAGAGGAAACTCAGTACCAAGGTCAAAATACTAGTAATGAGATTTCTGATGAAGACCACGCTTACGAAAAACCTCGCCCACCGACGAATGAAACTTCACAAAACCATGAATTAGAATTATCAGCGTATGAGGAGGTCAAGGAAAACCAAATTGAAGAGTGTCAGTTTCAGAAAACTGATGAAGGTGTGTATTTAACACCAGTTAATCGACAACACCCTCTTCCATCCGTTGGAGCTGGGAATTAAGAGTCTGCGTATACACAGGCTACGTGTCCACTATACACATGGAAAACAACAAACAGTTTTTCGCATCAGTTTATATTCTGTTGCATTTTTGTTGCTTGAAGTTTCGACAAGAAAAGAAATCAAGAAAGGATTAGTTGACTGTTTATTCACATATATATTGGAAAAAAAAATGTATACATAAATATACAATGCAGATTTTAAGGAACGCTGGAATACGTTTTTTTGAAAAGTCTTAAAATAGTTCTATTGTTGTTATGTTGTATATTGTACATAATTTGTGAGTCTATTTATGTATATTATTCTTGAATATATTTAAGAAGCTGATAAAAGTTTCATTTAAATAAAAAAATCAAAAGGTGTATAATGTAAAACGTTTGATGTCATTAACTATATTGAGCGCTGTCAAAAGTGATACAGTAAATTATCATCGGAAGTGCTGAACATATATTAGCATCTTAATTTTCGTGCAAATTGGTCAAAATCTCAAAGTACAATGTTGTTGGCATTGTACGACCTAAGACTAAATTTTATAAATGGTACAAATTTTAGTCTTTTACTTAGAAGAGATTGTTCAGCACATGTCAAACAATGTTTTGACAAGTTTAAAACTTGCATTTCAGTTTCCATTAAATTCTTTGGCTGCAAGTTAGGAGCAGAAATAGATCGTACTATAACAAAGCAGTTTGTGGCTGCAAGTTACGAGCACAGATATATCGAACTCGTAAAAGAGTATTTTTGGATTTCTGTTCTCTTTAAACGTATACACATTTTGATTGTTACGTGGATAAAACTTAACTGAAACAAGGAAGTTAACACCAATGCCAATTTGTATGTAGCGCAAGTGCAAGTTATGGCACGCCTACAATGATTTAAATCAAAAGATGATTGGTTGAGCAAATACACAGTTTCAATCATGTTAGAAAGCAGTATAGAATGCTAGTATCATTAGATAAAAACGTAAAAATATGTTCAATCAAGAGTCAATCAAAACAAATGTATACATGTATTTTGATATACTTCAAGTTCCTTAAGTGATAATTTGTTAAATCTTAGTAGCATTTTTTTTCTTTTAACGGACTCTCGTTATTATATTGACTTTATATCTCTCTCAAGACCCACTTCTTTTTGAGAATGTTTGGTTTTAGTGGGAATCACACCTTGTGACTCACAATTGAAAGGTCTTTGATGACAGAGATTTCCTGTGTAATTTTTTGGGTAGCACGAAGTAATCATTTTTCTCAGAAATGGGAAAGTGAGAAAAAATTTTAACCAAATGAACTTCGTGAGCAGAAGAAAGTCCCAATAATTTCAGAAATGCCCATCGCGTTTAAAGAATGTGATACACGGGCGGATGCCGGTTGGGACATTGTCCAGAATCACAAGTGCAAAAAAACAACAACAAAAAACGACGACATCCTTACATCCAGACAAATCTTAAACTTCGCAGCACCGTTATGGCTTACTTTGAAAATATCAGCGAATTTAAACGTTCATAAAACAAACTGTTATTACAAAATATTTATTTAAAGTTATTTTTATCCTGATGTAAATGTAATATAAAATGAAACAGTATAGTAAATGCTACTTTGTATGACACTTACTGTGGTCCCCTGAATTGATAATCATGAGACATATGTTGATATTTCTCCCGAATTAAGATCATTAACAAATTTCAATGTTACAAAGGCATACCCTTATTTAAATTAAACATTTAAATGATAACTAAATTCTATTTTTCTGGTAGATTCTGAAAAGTGCTGCTGCTTTGTATAGAGTTCTTCTTTTATTAGAATAAATATTAAAGAAATGAGCTCCGGTAAGGATTTATATGACCCTCGACTTATATTTTACGTTATTATTAATTCATTCTATTGATTTCATCGAAGCAGCAGCACTTTGTAATTAATCAATATTAATATCAATTAACATTCTCTTAATTCATATCCAAAAGATCGTAATGATCTGTTAAGTGTATGCTCTTGTAAAACGCAGATTAAGATAGGCTCCCCGATGTCAAACACATCGAACTTGTACAGTAAACATTCTAGAAAAGAAATAGTACACGCTCTATAAAATAATCATATGCTAAATCAAAACAAGCATAATAGATAGGATTTAATGGTGTGATAAATGTTTTTAGGTTATCTTCTGTTCATTTATAAAATGCAATTTTCCATGTTAAAACATTGATTGATCCGCCTCTCTCTACACAAAATATGCGTCAAAATTAACAGTATGACGTCACATCCACAAGTGCAACGCGATCAGTCAGTTCTTTATATTTATCATTGTTGGACTTATTTG
The DNA here is from genome assembly GCF_963853765.1 of Magallana gigas. Classification (NCBI taxonomy): domain Eukaryota; kingdom Metazoa; phylum Mollusca; class Bivalvia; order Ostreida; family Ostreidae; genus Magallana; species Magallana gigas. Next base: position 27,596,463 of record NC_088856.1, read on the forward strand.
AGTACAAAGTTGCAAGCATAGGTAATTTTGAATTTATTTTAATCTTTTCGTACCCATATCATATTATTTGCTAATTACTTTGTTTATTAGCATTTTTGACTGACGACTTGTTGTTTTGTGTGATGTCATAGTTAGTTAACATTTCTCGCAATTTCTGGCGGCGAGACCACAACGTAAACCTTAACAGTGCTGCCTTATTAGAACCCGACACTCTTAATGAAGCATTTTGTCAATTGCTTATATGTCATAGCTAGTTAAGAGTGTTTCGGTGATATTAATAACACATGTCATTTCAAAATTGTAATAAGGTCCGCTTCGTCAGGAAATCACATAATCATAAACAAATAATTTTTGTGAACTTCATTTTGTTTTAATTTGGATCTAATGACTAGACCACCTATATTTTTGTGTTTATTGTATGCATCCAAAGTTAGAATACAGGTATCCAAAATCTTCATATGCATCATAATATGGTATATAAATTGTATATCTGATCATGTCTTGCATTGCAATTTTGCAAACCTGATACCAACAATTTATTTGATTGCAAGTTTTATACTTCATAAAAAAAGATTTTTGTATAAAAAAAATTTGCGGTAATAAAATATTTTGTATATAATTTAAATTGATTTTATAACTTATTTTATATTAAAGTAATAAATGCGTACATACTTAAAAGTAGCTGTGGTAATAGAGAAAGCAAGTATTTTTATTGATGTTGTAGTTTAATTTTTGTATTTTTCAATGAATTATGATATTATTTGTCCATTATTCTAGGTCAATGTCTTTTTATCTAGCGTAATACTATTGAAAGAAACCACCAACAACTCCCTTTTCGCTTGGCGAAAACCGAGTGCACCAATTTAACAAGCTGCCGCATTATGAGAGTGAGTTTTACATGTGTTTTTGTTACTTGTTCTTAAAGGTCTAGTGGGTTATAATTTTGCTCACACATATATAGTTGCATTTCAAATGAGAATTGGAAAATACAAATGTGTTCTTTACTTTATATGATTCTATTTTAGGTGGGTTCAATGTTTCAGCATTTTCTTTCAAATATGGTATCAATATTATACCATTACATGTGTCATCTATCTTTATCTAATTTATAATTGATTTTTGAAGAGGGCTTTGACAGGGTAAAAAGTATAACCATTAAAAATAAAAAAAAAAAGTAAGAAAGAACCGATTGCCAATGTTGTTATATTATTAGAAACCAAAAAACCCACAGTTATGAACAACATACATGTAGCCAGCCAACTAGTAAACCTTCACAAGAAACAACTTGAAACCAATGTCACAATAATGAATCTGACAAAAAACAAAGTTATGCAAAACCCTGCCCAACAAATCGAGCAGAGTCTGCATCGTATGAAGAGATTAAGAAATAGCGTATACAGTAATTTCATGCATATCTTTTACAATTTTATGCTATGCTATGGTATGCGATTTTAATAATATGCTATGGGATTTGTATGCTATGCTATGAGATTTGTATGCTATGCTATGAGATATTGAAATGAAGGGCTTAATTATATGGTATGCTATGCTATGGGATGCTATGAGATTTAAACAAAAACGCCTCCATACACAGAAGAGTTCCACATATATCGAGGTAAAATAATAGGAAGCCAAAGTTACCACAAATCTATAAAGTGAACATTTATTTTTTGTCAAATAAAAACATTTAAAACTGAGTTAAAATAAGGTTGTATGCTATGCAACGGTATGCTATGGTATGATATGACGAATGCGATTTTATGAGATTGTATGCTATGGTATGAGATTATAATGCTATGCTATGAGATTTCATTTCTATGCTATGATATTTCAATGCTATGCTATAGTGTATGATGTAAAAGATATGCTTGAACCGACTGTAGTGGGATTTGAGAATCCTAAAATGAGTACAGAATGAATGTAACAGATGATTCACATTAATTTGACTTTCGGGTATGCTCTGGAATGAAGGGAACATGTACATTTTAGCATCTTATAAAGATTTTAGAATCTTATAAAGAAAACTAAAGATAAGAAATAAAGAATAATGTCATGTTTTAGTTCGTTTGTAAAGTGCTTAAAACATAGGATCAATGAGACACTTTAAAATTAAGTTGTAATTAGCTTGTGGTTGCTCCTGGTCACTGCACTAAAGCAAGTTTGTCAGCTTACAGGGAGTAATCTAATGATGACATGAATTAGAAAAAAGTTATTTCTGTTTATTTCTCGAGTGGTTTCTCTTTTTTTATAACGGAATATGAGTATATATCTCTATTATTTCCGGAGAGCACTCGTATCTATGCCTTATCAAAGAAAAATTGACCAGAAAACTTCACCAATGCGCGTTGAGTTGAAAACAAAGTATTAAGAATAGTTTTCGAATCTCGATGATGAGCAAAAACATTTTATTGATTAATTACTTTTCGTAGATCACTTAACATTTTTAACAAAACATTTAAGAAAAATGCAGGGTTTGATGAAAGTGACATTGTATGATGAAAATGGGATAATGAATTTCGGAAGCTATTCGTTCCTTATATTTGTATGAAGCATCTGTATTCGTTATTTAAACCACAGTGTAATTACGTAAAATATGATTTATTATAGGGGGTATATTTTACATGTATTACCGTCAAGAATACTTGACCCAAGTTGGTACATTAGCATAAATTGAAAATAACTTCAATTTGTGTATTTTAGTCATTTAACCACATATTTCCTTTCTTTAAATTCAAGTCTCGCTTCACTGATTTATTTCTGCAACGCTATTCTACGGACATTGGTAATATCAGATTTATTTTCCTCTTCGCGTACATATATATGTACATTTTCAGAAAAAGACTGGTCTAGTTTTAAAACAGAATATCTAAGATATTCAGACGCTAATTTTATGCATAATTACCTAGCGTCTAGGACCCCACAGACCGCGGTTTTAATTTCCTCCTTTGGGCTCTGTCAGTAGAAATATGATTTGTTGAATATTATAAAATTGGCAGAACATTAACTGCATGTACGAAACATATTCATTTCAGATGTTTCACTTGTTAACACAGTAAAATTGGTATTCCTATTCAAAATTGCCTTTAAACTTACTTAGACGATCCTTCAATCTTGATAAAAACATGACAAAATACATGCACATCCACTTTTTGTTACAAAATTTAAATAAGCTGTTTTAAGGATTACGTTTACCCAGGAAGAAAAAAAAACAATCCACAGAAGATAATGAAAAATAATCTATTGTGTTTTAGACCTTTCCTTGTAGTGTTATTTTCCACTTTTATAAAAGTTGTTCAATGGCCTACTTTTTAAAATAATGGTAATTGAATATTTTTGAAAATTTAGGGAAAATCTCTTAACATTTTAGTTTATGATTGAGCTTTTCTTAAGTGTAAAAAAATACAAATTAATAAGATCTTTTAAAAATAAAATACAGTTTACAAATGGCTGTGGCACAAATAGAGACATAATATTAATTTTTCATTGACAATTTTTATAAATATTCCATTCCAAATTTCCTTTATCATTTTTCAAAGACAAACAAATAGAATGTTTTTTTTTCTTTTGGTAATTTGCATGCAATTAAAGCTTTACATGAAGCGGTCACTGCATAGTAAACAAAGTAGTGCGAGGAACAATGCGTGGGCAAATTGTAAAATGTGACGGATTCCTCATATGGATACAACACTGATCGACCGAAGCCGAATACAAATAACATATTTGTCAATGTTACAAGGAATGCCAGATTTTGCTTTTTTGTGTTTTCTACAGTTACAGAATATCACAAAATATGTTTGTTATGTCTTACATTTAATAAAAACAAATGACAATAGAATAGCAAGTAATGATATATCACATCAAGTTCATCTTTGTTAAGAATATTTGGCAACCAAAATATCTCTTGAAATTTTTTGCATCCTCAATCTCAAAGAATGACAAAAAAATGGTCAACAGCAAAACGATTGTAAAAAGAGCTTCCTTTTTCAATTGTCAAACTGAGAAACTTTTATCTATTGTTTATGGAGAGATATATGCCTTTGAGAAAAAATAAATAAATTTTAACAATGAAATATTTTGGTTTAATTGAATGAACATATTTTGTTCGTTACAAAACTGCTAATCGAAATGTCCAACAATTTTGTTTAATTTCTATGAATTTATGAAATCTGGTATTATTAAAGGTACTTATAATACTAATAAGTATATTTATTTTGTTAAATATAAATTAACGGTAAATTACAGACCTTATCACATCGAACATCATTGACCAGATTTTTAACAGAAATATTATTCTTAATTATTATCATTCGTTTTATCTTAATAAACCTGTCTATATTTAATATACTTCACATTTAACAAATGAAATTAAAAAAATAATGAGCGTTGAAATTATTTTTGTGTATAATTAAATGATAATTGTGTTTCATGTTAATGATTCAATCAGAGAACGCTCTTATGGCAATTAAACACATTTAAAAGACCTGGAAATGGGGTGACCCGGAAATTGGTGAACTACAAGTACATGTATCGATGAATAACTGTATTTAAAATGTTTTGGGGAGAGGGGGTCAAAGGTAATGGGATGGCGGAGGTTTATTGTCAGGCGGTGGCAAAAGTAATTTTCTTGTTTTTGCAAAGCAGTAAATTAAACGGTACACATGCAAAAAATGATCTATACGTATGACAAGGAACTATGTGCAATATAACACTATCTGGCTAAAATATCATTTGCAGCGATAAAACCACATATGCAAACTGCGTTTCATTAGTTTTTACACAAAACATGAAAGCAAAATATATATGTGAAAGGTTATGACAAAAATATTGCTCTCTATCTTCTGTTCAAGAAATCATAAACGATTTAGGCAAGAGTTATTACTGATATTTGAAAGCAGTTGGAATAAAAAACTCATTCAGTCGATGGTAATGATTTAAAAAGACGATCCTCACACTGTAAGCATCTCCACGTATGTATATATATTTTTATAATTTTTGCATGGAAAAGTCTTTATTGCTGAAGAAAAATAAAGAAAACAAAATTGGTTTTAATTGGCTACTCATGTACATAGATAATTTTTAAAAATGAATGCAGAAAAAGATCAAATACAAATCGTGAACAAAATATTTACAATATATAATTATTTCCTTTTTTTGAGTATGCTATTTCAATTAACAATGTCACTCAGTATTAAAAACTATATATTAAATATATATGCGACCTAACAAAGTTCTCCGGATAATGAGCAAATATACATTGTGTAAAACTTGGAATGGTGCATGTAGTACATGTAATTATGTATGTGTGTGAATCTTGAGAAATAGAAAAAAACCGTTCTAAAACTGACACAATTCATGCTTTAAACTACTATACACAAATTGAAAATGTCATTCGTTTAATAAGACGATGATAACGAAAATACTAATAGAGTGGGTTTTTGTTTGTTTGTGTGCAAGATTATTTTGGCTATATAAATATACGTATGTTGCAGTCAAAAAAAAAGGGGTGGCGAAGCAAAGCATAAAAAATAACAGTAACTTATGTCTGATATAATTATGTCTTTAAATGTTGATTTTGTACACAAGTTTCAATGCCAAGAACGTAAATTTACATTTTGCAACTATAAGGAATGGAGCAAAATAGATTTGACTTCAGCATTATCAGTTGTCTAATCTTATCATTCATTCAGATTACATGTTTTTAACTCAATATGATTTACGCTTTACTAAAAAAAAATAGGCTGTAAAATGTTAATTACATTGTGTATGTAGTAATTTTCTTCAATTTATTTATCTCTTGGTACGGAAGATGCAATGGCAGATGAACTTTCCCTCATCCTAGTGTTTATCATTTTGATAACAGCTGTTGTAATATGTTTATGTACCACCATTTTTTGCTACAAAAGGTAGAACAATTTTCTTTCAGATAAAGAATGGAAAAATGACATCAAACAAATTAAGTCTTTTACACATGCACGAGTATCCGTGTATGACTAAAGTAAAAAAAAAAGGCTCCCTTTGTTAATTCAATATTGATACTATTAATAATAAATAACAGTATTTGTCAGGTGTAACAGATTTTAAATTAGTGTATCTACGAAGTATTTTGCTATAGGAATTTTTTGTCGATATTATGACTTTAATATATATATATATATATATATATATATATATATATATATATATATATATATATATATATATATATATATATATATATATATATATATATATATATATATATCGTCTGTTGGAGCTGGGGATTAAGAGTCTGCCTATACAGGCTACGAGTCCACTATACACATGGAAAACAACACCAAAGAGTATTTTCCATTGGTTTATATCCTGTCACATTTTTGTTGCTTGAAGTTTCGACAAGAAAAAAATCAAGAAAGGATTGGTTAACTGTTCACTAAAAATGTGTATTGGAAGATCAAATGTACACATAAATATATAGTGCAGTTTAAGAAACGCTGGGATATTATTTTTTGAAAAGTCTAAAAAATAGTTTTTTTGTTGTTATGAAGTATATTGTACATAATGTTTTGAGTATATTTAAGTCTGTTATTCTTGTATACATGTATTTAAGTAGCTGATAAAAATTCATTTTAATAAAAAATCAAAGGGTATACAATGTAAAACGTATTATGTCATTATTATTGCATTAAGCACTGTCTATAGGGATGCATTAAATTTTCATCAGAATTGCTGAACATATATTTGCATCTTAATTTTCGTGCAAGTTCGTTAAAATCTCAAAGTACAAGGTTGTTGGCATTGTACGACCTAGGACTTAATTCTATAAATGGTATAAATTTTAGACTTTTACTTAGAAGAGATTGTTCAGCAAATGTCAAACAGTGTTTTGACAAGTTTAAAACTTGCATTTCAGTTTTCTTTGAATTCTTTAGCTGCAAGTTACGAGCAGAAATAGATTGTACTCTTAAAAAAAAAGCTTTTGGCTGCAAGTTACGAGCAGGGATATATTGTACTCGTAAAAGGGTCTTTTTTGGATTTCTGTTCTCTTAAAACGTCCACCCATTTTGATTGTTACGTGGATAAAACGCAACTGAAAGAATAAAGTTAACACCAATGCTAATCTGTATGTAGCGCAAGCTATGGCACGCCTACAATGATTAAAATCAAAGATGATTGGTTGAGCAAATACACAATTTCAATCATGTTAGAAAACATTGTAGAAAGCTAGTATCATAAGATAATAACGTAAAAATCGGTTCAATGAAGAATCCATCAAAACAAATGTATATTTTGATATACTTTAAGTTACTCAAGTGATAATTCGTTGAATCTTTGTAGCAATTTAGCTTTTGGTGGACGTTCGTTATTATGTTGGCTTTATATATCAAGACCCACTTCTTTTTGAGAATTTTTGGTTTTAGTTGGAATCACGCCTAGTGACTAACAATTGAAAGGTCTTTGATGACAGAGATTTCCTGTGTAATTTTATGGGATGCACGAAGTAATTATTTGTTTCAGAAGTGGGAAATTGAGAAATAATTTCTACCAAATGAACTTTGTGAGCAATTGCAAGTCCCAATAAATTCAGAAACGTCCATCGCGTTTAAGGAAGGTTGGGACATTGCCCCGAATCAAAAGTGCAAAAAAAAAACAAAAACAAAAACAAAAAACTGTATGCATCAAAAGTTTTCAATACGAGTAACCAAAGTCTTCATATGCATTATAATATCCTATATAAATTGTATATTTGATCATGTCTTCCATTGCAATTTTGCAAACTTGATTTTAGCAATTTATTTGATTGCAGGTTTTATACTTCATAAAAAAATTTTTAATGATAATAATTTTGGTAATACAATATTTTGGATATAATCTAAAATAATTACATAACTTATTTATAGTAAAGTAATAAATACGTGCATACTTAAAAGTAGCTGTGGTAATAGAGAACGCAGGTATTTTTATTTTTGTGTTAGTTTAATTTTTGTATTTTTCAATGAATAATGATAATATTTGTCTATAATTCTAGGTCAATGTCTTTTTATCTAGCGTAATAATATTGAAAGAAACCACCAACAACTACCTTTTCGATTGGCTAAAACTGGGTGCACCAATTTTACAAGCTGCCGCATTATAAGAGTGAGCTGTACATGTGTTGTCGTTATTTGGTTTTGAAAGCTCTAGTGCGTTATAAGTTTGCTTACAAATATAAAGTAGGATTTTAAATGTTAATTGGAAAATCCAACTGTGTTCTTTATTTTATATGATTCTATTTTAGATGGGTTCTATGTTTTAGCAGTTTCAAAAAAAAAATGGTATTCATATGTTTGACATTCATTTTGATAGTAACGTTCGTGATAATTATCGTACCTGTTACTGCTTTTGTTGTTACAAAAGGTAAGAAATTATTACTAAAAGAGACAACTATTTTTTTCACAAGTACTTTTAAAAATCTTTCGAAAGCATATATACACTGAATTAAGTAATACACGCAAGTCGTGAGGTTTAAGTGTGCATTCAAGTGTAACGAAACATTAGAGAATATGAACCCCTTTTTGGGTGTCTTATATTGTTCATGTTATACATAAAGCAATGAAATAAATGTTTGTCATGTTTATTTAGGAAAACTATTAATATATACAATATATGAATTGCATTTGCAAGGTTTAGTGTAAAATGAAGTACAATATCTCTAGGTTATTTTTTTATTTTAAGTGTCTGTCTTTAAATTGTATACCATTACCTGTATTATCTATCTTTATCTCATTTATAATTGATTTATGAAGAGGGCTTAGACAGGTTAAAAAGTTTAACCGCCTAAAATATCGCCTTAAAGAAACAACCCATTGCCAATGTTGTTATATTATTAGTGACAAAAAAAACCCACAGTTATGAACAATATATCCTGCTGCCAACTAGTAAACCATCACACGAAACAACTGGAAACAAATATCACAATGATAAATCTAACAAAGAACAAAGTTATGAACAACCCTGTCCATCACACCAACTACAACTATTGAAACCTTACAACCAAAATATCTCTAGAAATTCTTTGTATCCTCAATCTTGAAGTACGAAAAACAACAAACAAAACTATAGAAAAAGAGCTTCCTTTTTCAATTCTATCATCTAACTGAGAAATGATCACTCATTAAGAAATATTGACTTGTTTGTAGAGGGATATCTGCCTTTGAGAATCAAAAATAAGTTTTAACAATGAAATGCTTGGATTTAATTTGATAAAGAATTGTCGTTTAATTTTGTTTCATTTTGCCTTAATGGTTACATGTAATTATCAAACCTAATTAACCGAAAAAAATATAATTTTAACAATAAAATAATTTATTTTAATTCGATAAAAACATTTTCTTTCGTCACACTTCTATTATTCAAAATGTCCGACAATTTAGAAATTTCTGTAAATATATATAAAATTTGGTATTATTGAAGGTACCCACAATTTTCAAAAAGTATTTTGTTTAATTTTGCCTTGATGGTTAATGATCAATCATATCACATCGAACCTAATTAACCGTATTTTCAACATTTATTCTTCATTTATTATCATTTCTCTTCCGCCTTTTTAAATAAAAAACCTCTCGTTCAAAGTACTTCACATTTAACATTTTTTTTGAAAAATCTAAATGAGTGTGGGAACTGTTTTGGTTTTATAACAAAATAATATTATTGTTTCCATGATAGGTATTTAGTCAGAAAAAGCTCTTAGGGCAAAACAAACACATTTGAAAGACCCGAGGGTTAAATTGGTAATATATATAAGAACATGTATCGATGAACTATTTGCTTTAAAATTTTTCGGGCGGAGGGTTGGGGGGAGGAGGCCAAAGGTGATGGCATGATGGGGATTTATTGTGAGGTGACAAAAGTAAATAGTAAATACATTTCATATATATGATTACATGTATACGTTAACATAATATAGACGTGATTTTTTAGAAAGCGTTAGATTAAACACTATACAGGCAAAGAATGATCTGGACGTGTGAATAAAAAGTATTTTTATATTAATAAAACGCATGCTTTAAACTATTATACACACATTAAAAATGTCAAGCGTTTAATAACATTACGTTTACGCAAAATATTAACAAGGTTTATTTGTTGTTTGTGTGTAAGTTTAATTTGACTGTGTAAATATACGTATAATGCAAATAAATACAGTTTGACGGAACAAAGCATAAAAAAATAAAAGGCAGTCGTGTCTGACACGTGTTATTTGATAATTTTTTCAGTTCTTAATGATTTCATAAGTTTTATTGCCTAGAAATATATTTAGATTCAGACACTCTAAAACCTGATGCAAAATACATTGGCCATAGCATGCCGTAATATCATTTGACTAATCTTATTAATTTTATTTATTACTATTACATGCTTTGACAGAATTCAATCAATGCATCATGAATTTGCTTAAAATAGGCTTTGATATGTAACTTGCATTATGTTTGTAATAGTGTCCTTTAACTTATGTATCTATTTGTACACATGTTGCCACTGTTAAGAAACAGACAGACTATACAGAAACATATATATCCGCATTGTCGTTCATCATTTTGGTATCAGCTGTCGCGACATGTATTTGTTCCTCCTTCTGTTGTTACAAAAGGTAAAACATTTATCTTTGAGATAAAAGATGATAAAATGACATCAAACAAATTAAGTCTTTTACATGTGTATGATTAACTTGTTAATTATATATATATTAGACATTTACTGACAATGTACTGACATTACTGATAAACTTAGAAAATTACTGATGTTTTTACTGACGGTACTGAAAAACTTAGAAAAGTACTGACTGTACTGATAAACTTATAGACGAACTGACACTTTTTACTGACGGTACTGAAAAACTGTACTGAGAAGTACTGATAAGTACTGATAAGTACTGACACCATTGTTTTTACTCCTGTTAGAACTTAAAAGGTGTGAAATTGTATAAAATAATGTATCTTTCAATTATGACAAAGAATTAAACGATTATTAAACTTATTAATAACATTTTCCTTGAATGAAAATGTCAAATTTTTATGTAATTTTATAAGTGAAGGAGAAATTGAGCCTTGTTTTTTTTTTAAGAAAAAAAAGAAGAAAAGAAACTGGTGTATTTCATAATATGTATGTTGTTAGCTTCAGTTTTGATAATTATCTAGAAAAGAAAAGTCAGTAAAAAAAATGGACACTCTTTAGCTGAAGAGAAATTAACTTGATTACCCATAATAGCACCTAGTTATTAACATTCAATCTACCCGTATTGCACATACACGGATTTATGGGGATCTGGACACCCTCCCCTTTGCACCCTCCATGGAAAAATCTTATTTCTTAAATTGGAATAATTAATAAATATGGCTCAGACCCCCCCCCCCCCCCCACCTCCACCCCCGGGAAACATAAACAACATGTTTATTCTTTAGAAATGATTTTGGGGTCCGTGCATATTACATAGTACCGGTAAATTAATGCGCTGTGTTTCCGTATACTTATGATCGCGGTAAGCTTGAGCGCTTGGGACAGAGGCTGAACGTGTTTATCAGTTATTTTGTCTTTGTGAAATAATACAAATCTAGAAATGAACCCTATCCATCAACTAAAGCTGGAGGAGACTAGATTTTATCTAAACATCTGACTCAACATTGACACAAATCTAGTTACACGTGTATACCGATACACCGCTTATGTATCTTATTACATGCATTTAAACAAATGACCGTGTTTTGTAATTTGTAAAATAAAAAATCAGTGGAGGAAACGTGTAACCTTCCTGAGTTAACGTGCATAATAACACGTGCAGATAATCTCATTGATCGTAATGATCACGTATATTTTTACTGTTTTGCCTGGTGTAATGATGCATAGAATAACATAGTCTCCATGAAATGTCTGTTGATTTTATTTAGCAGGAAGTATATTAGTTAATACATGTATCTAAATCATGTAAATCCCAATCATTGAAAGCCATTGATTATTCCCTGATAAATCAAGAGAGAGAGAGAGAGGGAGAGAGAGAGAGAGATAGAGAGAGAGAGAGAGAGAGAGAGAGAGTTGATTTTTTCGGAAAGGGGGATTAGTCCGGTTCTAGGCACATTTAACTTTTCACAGTGTGCATTGTCCAGTTCAGTAATTCATATGCATTATTGTATGGAATTGTCTTCATACATGTACATATTAAGCAATGATACAGTTCATAAATGGTTTATTATTATTATGTATTGATACAAATGCCGGTAACGGGTAACGTAAATACACACATGCATTATTTTGAAACATTGTTTCGGGTTTAAGATTAGAAAAAAATATCATACATCTATTTCAATTTTATTTGAAAAATATAAAAGAGCAATTAAGTTTTAATTCATATCACCATGTCAAATGATGTTCCGAATTTGAAACTTTTCCTTTTCATGTTTGAAATTCTTAGAACTGATGAATAAAAATTTTCAAATTTTGTTTTCTTACTTGACAAACTTGGGAAAAAGTATTAAGGAGAAAAGAAAAAAATATTGCATTATTGTTTAGCAGTACCGAACATTCAGATCTTAGGACGTGTGTATAAACAAGTACACGTGTGTCTGTCACCTCATCGTTCCCAATCTCGCTACCGTGCACTGCAAATTGTCAAGAAGGGTTGTGTACAGCAGCCATTATATAATCACTTACTGGCCGTTCAGGTCTTAGGAAGTGTGTGTATATAAACATGTACACGCGTGTCTGTCACCTCATTGTTCCAAATCTCGCCACCCTGACTGCACATTGTCAAGAAGGGCTGTGTACATAACTATTATATAACACTGACCGAGTGAAAAAAATGTCAACATCCTCTTCTTTGAAAAATTTAACTTCAATCAACCAGTTATCAAACATGTGTTTTAGGTTCTTTGATCATCTGATCTGGTGTAAAATAAAGCATTGATGGATGAAAAATCAGATTGACCGCATTTCAGTTATGAAAATTGATTAGGATTACATGTTTACTTGTCCGACAAACTGAACCAATGTTGGTATAAAGTTAACACGACTTAACCATGTCACCATGCACCTTGTAATAGTTGTTTTGTTTTGTAAGTCTAACTACCGGTTAGCCTTACGTTGTATCCCGCATAACATTTTATATACAAATAATTTTTTTAACATGTGATTAGCTGCATATGGCAAAACATATTGAATTAAAACATTAAGATGTTTTACGTCTACAAATTGAACATTAAAAAATGGCATTCCAAGTCATTTGCAAACATCCAACTCCAGTTCCACCCCTTCCTATTTTTAGAACACAATTTTATGTGTAACAAATTAAGCCCCATATTACACATTTTTTAAATTATGACAATTTTTTCTAATCATAATTTTTGGTTAACATTAAACAAATTAAATAAAACAGATCCAGTTAATATTTCAAAATTAATATCAGTCTATATAAACGTTACACTGTATCTAGGTAGCTTAATTAATTAATGGTGAAAAATGATATAAAAGATAAAAGATCAGGTATAATTTCATTCAGTAGGAGTAAAAACAATGGGGTCAGTACTTAACAGTACTTGTCAGTACTTCTCTAAGTTGTTCAGTACCGTCAGTAAAAAGTGTCAGTACTTCTATAAGTTTATCAGTACTGTCTAAGTTTGTCTATACTTTTCTAAGTTCATCAGTAATGTCAGTACCTTGTCAGTAAATGTCTAAGTATATCAGTTAAAAATGGGAATGTCAGTACTTTTTTAGACTTAGTAGTGTATGGAACGCTGGAAAATGTTATTTTTTGAAAAGTCTTAAATAGTTCTATTGTTGTTTTTTAGTGCATTGAACATGTATAAAATGTATTTTTTCGTATAAATTGAAGTAGCTTATATCAGATCAATTTTATTAAAATTATAAAAAATGTAAAATGTGAGTCTTTGTATGTCCTTACTTGCATTTAACGTTTATACCTGTCTTAAAAAGTTGTAGACGACGGCTGTTCGTATAATTTGGGACTCCTTTTAAATCGAAGTCGGTCATTCAATGAAAATTGGGATATATTAATGTATTTAACAAGAAATATAATGTAAGTATCATTTCAAATTATTAACTAGTTTGTATAAAACGGTGCATAAACACGGAGAAGGTTTGGGCTATCCTGTGCAGACGTCTACACAGAAAATAGAAAGAACTACGTGCGGCATTATGTATTTTTTGATTTGTATAAAATGATACCTCAAACTTTTCGTAACCACAATTTTAATTCGAATGAAGATTTCAATTATATTTCGTTGAATTACTAAATATATATTAATGCTTCGGACAAAATATATGCAAGACATCACAGCGTCATGATTTTACGTCTTTTTTGTAAGGTTTTTATTTCAGAATAAATATCATGCTTCAAATCTTTAAGATGCCCCAACCAACACAGTATTTTAAAACATGTATTAAATAAACATTTTCTAAGTGTTTAAAAAAATTGGGGAACGTCACTTTCTATTTCGGATAACCACGCGGTATACTTTCTTTCTAGATCAAGAAGTAAAAATGCAGGGTCCAGAAATGACGTAGTTAACGTGCAATGACTATCCTTACCTTACATTTTAATAAAATTTATTAACTTAAGAGGTAATTATCATAATGCAAATTTTCTGATCTGAATTAAAATTGGTGTATATCTCAAAGCACGAAATGTTGTCACTTTACGCCGATTTTTTCACGATTATATCATATCTGTGACATTTTATTTTAGATCAAGCCTTGAATTTCAAAAGAAAAACATCATTAAATATGAAGTCAGACTGTGTTTAAAATTGCAAGATGAATTGAGTATTAATTGTTTTTGTAAGGTATCTCTTTTGTTTTAAATGTGTTATTTTCTGTCCAGTATTGAGTGTTTATGTAACCAAACACACAACAAGACACACGACAAGTACGTTGTTGACAAATATGAATCCGTGATCTCTACATCTTGTTTTAAACCGGACAATTTACATTTCAAGTTTGATTGACAATTAAATTGAGCTTATCTAGACACAGTACCAATTTTAATGGATAGATAAAATGAAATCAATAGGTATGACGCTAGCTAGTAGGAAGTATGTATTCCCTTGAAAAAGAACATTTTTGAAAAGTATACAATGTGCATATTTGGTCGCTATTTGTAGAATTTGAAAAAATAAAGTTTTAATTATCTCCTATCACCTTCCGCCTTATAAAAATGGAGCAGTGAAAATTGACTAGGTGTTGAAACTAATTAATTTTAAAAATATAATTACTAATTTTTTATTTTTATAAATGGCAAGTTCGCGAGGAATTTCCCTATGGCGAACAAACTATTTTAGAAAATAACAGTATCACAAGGCTTAGATACACATATCGAGGAAGAATTTGATAGTTCATGGGTTTTTTTAAATTTTACTTTTGTGGGGGGGGGGGGTGGTTTGGGTGTTTGAATGGTTTATTTTGAAGATGCAACAAGCAGCAAATGAATAATAATACTTAAATCAAATGAAGAGTTTAATTTTATGAATGTAGTAAACTAAGGTGGATTGCTACACCAAGCATTTGTTTCATGATATATGATTTCAATATTCAGAAAAGGATGCATAATTACTTTAGAAATATCGCCATTTGTTCAGATATTCAAGCCTATGAATAAATTGATTAACAGAGATATGTGTTTTATAAAAAGGAAAGTTGAGCCCAAAAAAAAAATGAATCAAAATTGCGATTTTATTGAAACATTCCTAATTTTCAAGACTTAACCGATCTAGATTGTAAACAAAAAATTTCAAAAGTTTGCACTTCTCTTCCTTTTTTTTTTTGATTTTCTTCTCAATAAGACACAACTTTTGTAAAGACACTATAAGGCGAAGATACCTTTAGTTGTTTTTGCAATCAAAAAAGATTTCTAATTTCTAATAAAAATAAATAGAACAAAAATCTTATTAATATCATTTCTGAACAACGAAATAATGTACCAAAAATTATACCTTAAAACTTCATGAAATGAAATTTCAGTTGATGGTTACCAATTCAAGAAACGATTTTTATACAAGATCGCCAGCATCGCCACGTATTTATGCCGATTAAAGAGACGATTTTTATACAAGATCGCCAATATCTTCACGTATTCATACTAATTATTTTTTTTACATATTTCAATACGTGTTTATATATTAGGTAATGTTACTGCTGAAGGATTTTAAGAACAAACCTTACTTTGATTACTTTAAGGCCGACAGGTTACAAAAAAACACCCCTATATTACAAGTGCAATGCAACCTGTCAATCATGTTTTAAAAAAAGCGCCCAGTCCTGATTGACATGATCATCCGAGCGTGTCCTGGCCGGTTCGTGTAATATTGTTTACTAGCAATTAACAACATTAACTTTGATATATTTCGTCACGTATGTAAAGAGTAAAATATGAATTTGATTTTTAATCATTATTGTTATAAATCATAAACAAATATCATGAAGTAATTGAAATTACATAATTCATTTGTGAATTTGTGTGACCTTATAAATTCCTCAAAGATGAGCAGCTATAAAATATATCAAAATTTCTATTAAAATAAACTTATGAGTAACTAAAGCTTTATTTACTAGTAAAACAGGCATTTAGAACTTTATGTACGTGTTTTGAAATAACTCCTTCGTCAAAGCAAGTTGGTGCCTGCCTTTACATCCCACATTCTTATTGATTGCATGGTTTTCTTAGAATTCTATGATATGTTAAAATTAATTATTTTAAACAATGCCAAGTGTTAAACTCATTGTACTGAGCTATAATTTTATTTAAAAACAGAATTTGTTACCGCAATTATTAACTTGTACTTTACACACGTGTGTATAGAGAACATTTGGACGACACAGACTTCGATGGAGAACGTACAGATAGGTTGTATTCATTTCCGTAAAAATTCGTTGATATGGTCATTTAGATCAATGCGAGAGTCCAGCTAAGATCCATTCTGACTAATGATCTATTTCCTGTGTATTAAAATTCTCCTTTCTGTAGAGATAAGCAGCGTTCACAGCTGCAGTACGACTTCAAGCCCAGGAGGCTTTCACACATTTATTAATAAAGCCCCGCCCTCACCTGAGATTTACCATCCGGTAAAATGTTCGGCCTTTAAATAGTTCTCATAAATGCTACCTTCTAATGTAATTAAAGTGATAAATATAATGCATAAAGATATCAAATATAACTAGAACTTTCCTAATTTTATAAAAATCAGTTCGACATTTTTTTTCCGAATTTTTCATCCTTTTTAAATAAGAATTGAAAAGTGATGTATTGTGAAAAGAAAGATAATTCCTGTTTTTTTTCGGAAGATATACTGTTACCTTCTAAAAGAATATTTTCTAAAAAATCTAATAAAATTAAATAGTATCACTCATTCTCAGACATAAAATTTGATATGCTTTATGTATTTATTCTTCACATTTGTTAAGAAAAGCGAGGTAATTCTTTCTACATAAAATTTTAAATTTTTAAAATATGGTGATGTTTAGGCCCTTAAAACCCCTAAAAGGAGTAAAAAAATGGTCCCTCGGACAATACTTTTTAGGTTGTACTCTTCATTTCTAACTAAAAAGATTTTGAAAATTGGATGAATAAAAAAAAAATTATAGCTAAAGGGCTGTTTTTAATGTTGACCCCTGCAGAACCCTTATTTTTTTTTTTAATTGTCTACCCAAAACCTTTTCTGGTCTGCACATTGTGTGTGTCATTATACAGATGAAATATTGTACCATTTACTTAAAAACATTTTGAGAAAACGAACGACGCATGCATTTTGTTTAACATTGAAACTCCCACAGGCGATTTTTATCGACCAATCAAACCGGAAGTAGTCAATATATGTTGATAAACCTCGAAATATGCGTTTATTACTTCTATCTTGATAATGTTAAGGAGTAATTGAATTTTTTTAAGGGCATTTAAACAATTTGTTTCATCCCCCCATTTCTTAAGTTTAGGACTTTATATCTAAAAAACGGTAAGATATAGAAACTTGTCTACGCTTACAATCTTGTACAACAAGAAAAGGTGCATCTAATTCCAATTTGTTTCATCCCCCCATTTCTTCAGTTTAGGACTTTATATCTAAAAAACGGTAAGATATAGAAACTTGTCTACGCTTACAATCTTGTACAACAAGAAAAGGTGCATCTAATTCCAAAAGTTTAACGTTCTAAATCAAAAACTGAACAAAGTCTTGCGTTTCATTCAATTTTTACAATTTTCCTTGAGTAAACCGGAATACCGGAACCGGATGTTCAGAACCTTACATTCCATAGATTGATAGATTTGCTATAAGACTGTTGCATAATTGTATCTATATTCCTTCAAGTTTTTGAAAAATCGTTGACAAAAAACTGTCAAAAAAATAATAACAATAAACTAGAACTTTTTGTCTGAATTAAAATGTAAGGGCTTTTCGACAGGCCCCTTTTCCTATTGATGTTTAAAAAAAGTCAGAAAACTCAATTCTTATATATTTCTCATTTTTTTTCAACGCCTAAGTTTAATATATTGCCTTATTCGACCGCTATAAGTAGTGCATTGTCAAAAGAAAGTTAGATAACTCCAGATCTTTACAAGGTGCTGTACTTTTAATTTCTGTTGGAATATTTTTTAAAAATAGTATAAAAGTAAGCTTGGATTCCTCGGTCACAAAACCTGGTACGCTGAGAGTGTTTATGCTTTACATTTTTGGAGCAAAGCAAGATAACTCTTTCGAAAAAAATTGGGTTCTTTTAAATGTTGTGATCTGTAGGCCTTAATACCACTATAAGGAGTCTAAAAGTGGCCCCTCGGACCATAATTTTAAGATTGTACTCTTTATTACAAACAATAGGCTAAAAAAATTTTTGAAAATCGGAAGAAAAATAAAAAAATTACAGCAAAACGGCTGTTTTGAACGTTGACCCTTACAGATCCCTAATGTTTTAAAATTATGTACCAAAGACCTTTTCCGCTCTGCGCATTGTGAGTGTCATTATACTATTGAAATATTGTCATGTTTACTTAATAACTTTTTGAGAAAACGTGGAAAGCGTGATTTCAATTTATCATTGAAACTCCCATCGACGATTTTCATCTACTCATAAAATCGGAAGTACTCGATATTTTTGTTGAGACGTAGAACGCATGTTAACTACTCCTACGTAAACAATATCAAGGCGTCTTCATTTGAATTTTTTTTTGTTTTTTTATCCCCCTTTTCTCAAGTCTGATATCTCAAAAACGATAAGATATAAAATAACAAACACTGACAAATTTGTACAGCTTGACAAGATACATCTAATTCTAAAATTTGAATGCTTTATCTCAAAAAGTAAGCAAGATATTGCGTTTAATTCAATTTTTAGTAATTTCCTTGTAAAAACCGGAAGTAACGGAACGGGAAGACCAAAACCTTATATACACGTGTACAATTGATTTAAGAGAGTTGCATAATTGTTTCAATATGTTTTTTCGCTTTCAAAAAATCGCTGACACAAATCCTGTCGAGAATATTAATAAAAAAGATGAAAACAATGGTTCTTTTTGACCGAAAGTCGAAAAGCCCTCACTAGAACTTTTTATGTCTCCAACAAAATGTAAGGGCTTTTCGACATCCCCTTTACCCTTTTTTAATTAAAATGTTAGGACAAATCATATCTATTTTTTTCTACACAGTATAACCCTTTCATAAATAAGAACTTATAAGTAATGCAATGTCAAAAGAAAAATAACTCCAAAATTGTATAAGTAGATATACTTTTAATTTTGCAAAAAATATTTATGCAAAATTGAATAAAAATAATTACATATTTCTCGGACCCAACACTTAATATCCTAAGAGTACTGATCTATATACATTAGTTAAGCAAAGCGCAATAACTCTTATTTAATAACTCTTTCTATTAATTTTACAAAAGTTGTGATCTAGGCCCTTATAACTTCTATAAGGAATCAAAATGTGACCCCTCTGACCATACTTTTTAAGTTGTACTCTCTACTTTAAACTATAAACTGAAAAAGTTTTAAATAATAATCGGATAAAAAATAAAAGTTGTTTCAGCTAAATGGCTGTTTAGGACGTTGGCCCCTGCAGACCCCTTATTTTTTCAAATTGTCTACCCAAAACTGTTTCCAGTCAGCGAACTGTGTGTGTCATTATAAAGACGAATATTGTAACATTTAATTGAAAAATTTTTGAGAAAACGAATGCCGCGTGATTTTTGTTTAACATTGAAACTCCCATAGACAAATTTCATCGACCTATAAAACGGGAAGTAGTCAACCTATCTTAATGAAACTCGGAATGTATGTTAATTACTTCTATCCATAAAGTGTCAGGAATCATATAAAATGTTAATGGTCATTTGAATGTTTTTGTTTTTTCATCCCACCTTTTCTAAAGATTTGGGGTCTATATCTCGAAAACGGTCAGATATAGATAGTAGTCAACGCTTACGATTTTGTACAGATAATCAAGAATCATCTTATTCTTATATTTGAACGTTCAAACTTAAAATATAAACAAAATATGGCGTTTTCTTTAATTTTTATAATTGTCCCTGTAGGTTCCGGAATACCGGAATCGGAAATCCAAAACCTTACATTCCATAGTTTGAAATGTTGGCTGTATAACTGTTGCATAATTGAATTAATAAATCTTACAGCATCTAAAAATTCGCTGTCAGAAAACTGTCTAGTATAATAATAAAAAAGACAAAACAATAGGTCTTTTCGACCAAAAGTCGAAAAGCCCTAACTAGAACTTGTTTTGTCTTCAACAATAAGGGCTTTTCGACATCCCATTTTCCCCTTTTTTATGTCAAAAAAATTTCATCTCTAATCTATTTCCCAAATTTCTGAACACCTTGGTATAAACAGTTGCATATATAAAATATATTTTTAAAATCGGACAAAAAGAAAAGTTACAGCTAAAAAATTGTAACTTTTTTAGATTTAGTTTTAAATGTTGGCCCCTGTAGACCCCTTATTTTTTTCAAATTGTCTACCAAAAACCTTTTCCGGTCTGCGGACTGTGTGTGTCATTATATAGGTGAAATATTGTAACACTTAACTGAAAACTTTTTGAGAAAACGAATGACACGTGATTTTTGTTTAACATGGAAATTCCCATAGACGATTTTTATTGACCTATTAAACCGGAAGCATTCAACATTTTTAGGAGTCAAAATGTGACCCCTCTGACTATACTTTTTAAGTTGTGCTC
The DNA here is from genome assembly GCF_963853765.1 of Magallana gigas. Taxonomy (NCBI): domain Eukaryota; kingdom Metazoa; phylum Mollusca; class Bivalvia; order Ostreida; family Ostreidae; genus Magallana; species Magallana gigas. The sequence goes on from NC_088856.1 coordinate 27,617,666, forward strand.
TCTACTTTAAACTATAAACTGAAAAAGTTTTAAATAATAATCGGATAAAAAATAAAAAAGTTTCAGCTAAATGGCTGTTTAGGACGTTGGCCCCTGCAGACCCCTTATTTTTTTAAATTGTCTACCCAAAACTGTTACCAGTCAGCGGACTGTGTGTGTGTCATTATATAGATGAAATATTGTAACATTTAGTTGAAAACTTTTTGAGAAAACGAATGCCGCGTGATTTTTGTTTAATATTGAAACTCCCATAGACAAATTTCATCGACCTATAACACCGGAAGTAGTCAATATATCTTAATGAAACTCGGAATGTATGTTAAATACTTCTATCCATAAAGTGTCAGGAATCATATAAAATGTTAATGGTCATTTGAATGTTTTGTGTTTTCATCCCATCTTTTCTAAAGATTTGGGCTCTATATCTCGAAAACGGTCAGATATAGACGTCTAAAACCTTACATTCCATAGATTGAAAGGTTTGCTGTATGACTGTTGCATAATTAAATCAATATATCTGACAGCTTTTAAAAAATCGCTGTCAGAAAACTGTTTGGTATAATAATAAAAAAAAGACGAAAACAATAGGTCTTTTCGACCGAAAGTCGAAAAGCCCTAAATAGTAAACAAAATAGCAAAAATGTGAAATAAGTTTATTAAGCAAATATATATAGTCATGATTAACTTGTTTTAGCCAATAGATATTTATTTGCAATTTTTAAGTATGTTTCTTCAACAACAATTGTCACTCTCAAAAATGCATATCATGCATAACGAGGGTTGAAAACACAAATAGCTTCCTTTTTAAAGGACGAATAATTTTGGTTTAAATCGAAGAAACCCTAACAAATAACTTTCAAAGAGTAAGATTATGAAAATATTATCATGTAACATTGTGTTTATGACGGTATACAAACAAGTCTGTGGTATGGGTCTCCGATGCAGGCATAATCGCAGAGATTTAAAAGAGCGCCTGCTTACTGAAATGTCGGCAGACATACAGTTTATGATTTGAAAGATTAAATTATAATTATATGTTCATTTTTTTTTTATTTAATGCGACCATTTTTTATAAATGTTTCATGTGTGTTCGCCAGCAATTTTACGATGAGTACAGAATAAATGTAACAGATGATTCACGTTCAATTGACTTTCAGGTAGAAACAACGCAAATTTTTTTCTCTCACAAAAACTCAGAAATGAAGGGAACATGTACATTTTGGCTTCATATAAAGAAAAAAAAGATGAGAAATAAAGAATAATGTCATGTGTTTAGTGCGTTTGTAAGGTGCTGAAAACATAGGATCGATGGTACACTTTAAAATGACAGTTTTTCCGGGTCACTGCACAAAGGCAAGTTTGTCAGTTTGTTTTACAAGGAGTGATAAAATGATGATATGGACTAAAAAACTATTCGATGATTAAACTGTATCCTGGGTTATTTCTGGCGATTTTTCAAGTGGTTCATTGTCTCGTTTTGTAACGGAATATGAGTATATGTCTCTATAATTTCCGGAGAGCACTCGTATATATGGAACACAATTATAAACCATGGTATACTTTGAAAATGGCATAGATGAATGAAGAAGAAAACGTTCAACGACCACTGAACTCGGGATACATAATGAACAGTAACACAACGTATGGATATTTTCATACATGGAGTGATTGTACATCATGTGAGTATGAATGTGTGTGGTGGGTGTGTCTTAAAAAAGTATTTTTATATTAATAAAACGCATGCTTTAAACTATTATACACACATTAAAAATGTCAAGCGTTTAACAGCATTATGTTTACGCAAAATATCATTAAAGTTTATTCGTTTTGTTGTTTGTGTGTACGTTTAATTTGACTGTGTAAATGTCCGTATAATGCAAATAAATACAGTTTGACGTAACCAAGCATAAAAAAACAACAGGCAATCGTGTCTGACAATTGTATTTAGATATTTTTTTTTAGTTCTTAATGATTTCAATAGAAGTTTTCCTGCATAGAAAGAACCTTTAAATTTAGAAACTCTAACACCTGATGCAAAAAGCATTAGCTAAAGAATACCGTAACATCATTTGTTAATCGTATTAATTATTCATAATGAGTACATGCTTTGACAGAATTCGATCATCTTTGCATTATGAATTTGCTTAAAAATACAAAATAGGCTTTGATATGTAACCCTCATTATATCTGTAATAGTGTTCTTTAAGTTATGTTTTTATTGGTACACATGTAGCCACCTCTGAATCAGGCCTAGGATTGTTTGCCATCATTTTGATATCAGCTGTTGCGACATGTGTTTGTCCTTGCTTCTGCTTCTGTTGTTACAAAAGGTAAGACATTTTTCCTTCGGATAAAATATGGTAAAATGACATTAAACAGATTAAGTCTTTTAGAAGGAAGCGTACAAATATCTGTGTATTATTAAAGTAAACAAAGGTTTCCCAAGTTAATTATATATATATATATATATATATATATATATATATATATATATATATATATTTATTTATTTATATTTATATATATTCTCCGTATTTTTTTTCTAACTATTGCTGTTTTATCAAGGGGCTTTAGACAGGGTTTCAAATCAATTCTAAAGAATGTTCAGCAAGAAGAGGAGGCTCAGTACCAAGGTCAAAATACTAGTAATGAGATTTCTGCCGAACACCACGATTACGAAAAACCTCGCCCACCGACCAATGAAACTTCACAGAACCATGAATTAGAATTATCAGCGTATGAGGAGGTCAAGGGAAACCAAATTGAAGAGTGTCAGTATCAGAGAATTGATGAAGGTGTGTATTTAACACCGGTCTCTCAACAACACCCTCTTCCGTCTGTTGGAGCTGGGAATTAAGAGTGTGCGTATACATAGGCTACGGGTCCACTATACACATGGAAAACAACATAAAGCTGTTTGGGGTTTTTTTGGCAATGATTAACATTCTGTCACATTGTTGTTGCATGATGTTTCGCAAGAAACGAAATCAAGAAAAGATTAGTTACATTTCATTTACAAATTATTGAAAAAACCAGATATATACACAAATACTTAATCCAGAGTATATGGAACGCTGGAAAATGTAATTTTTTGAAAAGTCTTAAATAGTTCTATTGTTGTTGCTTAGTGCATTGAACATGTGTAAAATGTATTTATTGGTACAAATTGAAGTAGCTTATAAAAGGTCAATTTTATCAAAATTATCAAAACATGTAAAATGTGAGTCTTTGCATGTCATTATTTGCGTTTACGTTTATACCCGTCTTAAAATGTTGTAGACGACGGCTGTTCGTATAATTTGAGACTCCTTTTAAATCGAAGTCATTGATTGAAAATTTGTATACATTCATGTATTTGACAAGAAATATAATGTAAGTATTATTTCAAATTATTAACTAGTTTGTATATAACGGTGCGTAAACACGGAGAAGGTTTGGGATACCCTGCGCAGACGTCTACACAGAAAATAGAAAGAACTATGTGCGTCATTATGCATTTTTTGATTTGTATAAAATGATACCTCAAACTTTTCGAAACCACAATTTTAATTCGAATGAAAATTTCAATTATATTTCGTTGAATTACGAAATATATATTATTACTTACGACATAATATATGCGGGACATCACCGTGTCATGAATTTACGTCTATTTTTCAGGTTTTTTTCCGAATAAATTCCAAATCTTTAAAAAGCCCCAATCAACACAGTATTTTAAAACATATATTAAATAGAAAATTTCTAAGTGTTTAAAAAATGGGGAACGTCACCGTCTATTTCGGATAACCACGCGATATACTTTTTTTCTTGACTAAGTAGTAAAAATGCCGGACATGCAAATTGTAATACGATACATTATATGCTTCGATAGAAATCACTAGAGAATGTTATGGAATTGATATATCAACCTTAAAAAGAAATCAAGTGAAAGAGGATACCCTTAACGTGGTTCCATTATTGTTCAAACATATTTTAATAAATAAATAAGTCGTACGACATACCGTTGGAAGAAAAACTAAAGCTACTGACCAAAAGAGTAATTAAATAACAAAATAAAAATGTGAATAGAGCACCGTGGTTAATCTTTTGTAAAAGACTAAATAATAAAGTTCTATCAGAACGCCAAGGGTCAAGAAATGACGTCGTTAACGTGCGATGACTATCCTTACCTTACGGTCAATAAAATAGATTAACTTCAGAGGTAATTATAATAAAGCAAATTTTCAGATATGAATTAAAATTGGTGTATATCTCAAAGCACGAAATTTTTTCACAATTATATCATATCTGTGACATTTTATTTTATATCAAGCCTTGAATTTCAAAAGAAACATCATTAAATATGAAGTCAGACTGTTTTTTAAATTGCAAGATGAATTGCGTTTTAATTGTTTTAGTTACATGTAGGTATCTCTTTTGTTTTAGATGACTGTGTTATTGTTATTTTCTGTCCAGTATCGAGTGTTTATGTAACCAAACACACGACAAGACACACGACAAGTACGTTGTTGACAAATATGAATCCGTGATCTCTACATTTTGTTTTAAACCTGACAATTTACATTTTAAGTTTGATTGACAATTAGAATAAGCTTATCTAAGCACAGTACCCATTTTAATAGAAAGACAAATGAAAAGCTGTCAATGTGACAGCAAACCAAGTTTTCTTTTATGTAAACTATATATATAATCTATGTCAACCCTGGATTGATAAACACTACCAACCTATCCAGTGATATGGATTACCTTATATGCAATATTTTGCCAAAAAATGACTAAGTTCAAAGGCTGGTATTATTTTCATTAATCATCATAAATCAAAATTCTAACAATACGCACACCTCTGATATATGTACAATTGATCTCCAAAAGAACAACTTTCCATCTTGAAAACTGTAGGAGGAGTTATCCGTACAATAAGGTACCCTATATGCAATATTTTGTCAAAAAGTTCAAAAAGCTGGTATTTTTTCATCAATTATTAGAAATCAAAATCCGAGCAATATGCACACCTCTAATATGTGTGCAATTGATCTGAAAATGAACAACTTCCTATCTTGAAAATTGTAGATGAAGTTTATCGTACAATGAGGGTACCCTATATGCAATATTTTGCCAAAAACTGACTAAGTTATAAAAGCTGATATTTTTTTCATTAATCATCATAAATCAAAATCCTAGCAATATGCACACCTCTGATATATGTACAATTGATCTGCAAATGATCAACTTCATATCTTAAAACTGTAGGAGGAGTTATCCGTACAATGAGGGTACCATATTGGCAGCCGCCGCCCGCCATTTTCTTCATTTTAATAATCGGATTTTTCGGTTGGAAAACCCGGTTAATGAACTGAAATCAATAGCAAGGACGCTAGCTAGTAGGAAGTAAGTGTTCCCTTTGAAAAAGGTCGTTTTTGAAAAGGATATAATGTGCATATCTGGTCGCTTTTTGTAGAATTTGAAAATTATAGTCTTAATTATCTCCTATCATTTTCCGCTTTATAAAAATAGCGCAATAAAATTGACTAGGTGTTGAAACTAATTAATTTTAAAAATATAATTACTAAATTTTGATTTTATAAAAGGCATGAACGCAAGGAATTTCCCTATGGCGAACAAACTATTTTAGAAGTTAACAGTATCACAAGACATAGATACACATATCGAGGAAGAATTTGGTATTTATTTATTTTTTATTTTATTTTTTTTTTATTTTGGGCGGGGAGAGGAGTGGTTTGGATGTTTGAATTGTTTATTTTCAGGATACAACTCTGCATAACTCGATAAAAAAAAAATGTCATAAATAGAAGACCCCTCTTACTTCTTTTCTTGTTGTCGGAGGAACTATACAGAATTTTAAAAACTTAATGAACAGCACGAGTTTGAATTTACCAGAGCTTTTGATTGACATCAAGAATATAATCTGTCTTCTTAATTTAGGGACTCTAGCATGGGTCTTTATTCTTACATCCACAGCTTTATTGCTGTGTAAACAAGAGTCTGACCATTCAAACGAAGTCAGTGGCCCAATACCTAGATCATGGTTCGTTATCGTGATTCAAGGTTAAATTCTTATTTCGCATTCTGAAAATCTGACGGAAGACAGCTTCGTTGCTTGTAGCGAGATTGCGTCTATATCAATGTATGTTTATTTCTACAACTCTTGTCACTCTCAAAAATGTATATTATTTATAAATATAGAAAACAATTATGAACTATTGAATAATTTGATAATGGCATTCCCTGAGTATGAGTTTTAGAAAGGTTTTTCAACCTACCAACTCACGAAAAATAATACGTAATCAAATTCATGGTGTGAATGCAATATAAGTATGTAGATATAACATCATATATATATATATATATATATATCATAAACAAGGACACAACAATGTTTTCAAAGTGAACATATCAATCTCAAAATAATTTTAAAAATAGAGAATGACATGCGTTTAATTACATTTATGTTACACTGCGCATCTGGAATGGGTTGACTGAACAAATTCTTATGTGTTTCATTGGATCTCTAATTTCTTATTTTATTATCCAATAGTAAACGTTTCTTTTAACTACAAATGTACCGCGTTTAACTTAGGTAATTTAGAGCAGTCATACGTTTTAAATTCGAGTATCCTGAAGTCATCATATGCATCATACGGTATATAAATTTTATATTTGATTATGTGTTTCATTGCCAATTTAAGGTTTGATAATGTCAACAATTAATTTGATTGCAAGTTTTATACTTCATAAAAAGATTGTTTTTTATATTAGTAATTTTTGTAATGTGTAATTTAAATAAAATTTAATTGCAAAACTTATCTATAATAAAGTAATGAAAGCGTACATGCGTAAAAGTAAACTGTAGGTAAATAACGCAGCGTATTTTTATTTGTGTTGTGGTTAGAATTTTGTATTTTTGAATGAATTATAATATTACGTGTCTATAATTCTAGGTCAATGCCTTTTTATCCAACGTAATATTGAAAGAAACCATAAACATCCTCCTTTTTGCTCGGTTACAACATTCTCTTTAAAATTTTTGCTTGGTTACAACTGCGAGCATCAATTTAATTAACTGCCGCATCATGATTGTGAGCTTTTCATGTGTTTTGGTTACTTTCTTTTAAGAGAACTCCCCCCAATGCATTATAGTTTTGCTTACAAATATAAAGTAAGATTTGAAATGTGAATTGCATAATGCAATTGTTCTGTGTTCCTCACTTCATATAATTATATTTTAGGTGCCCTTCTATTTTTCAGCAGTTTCTGAGAAAAATGGAATTAATACCATTGATAGTATTTTTCATAGTAATTGTTGTGATACTTATCGTGGGTACATGTTGCTGCTTCTATTGTTATGAAAGGTAAGAAATTATTACTTTAAAATATTTGATACATGAAGTCTCTTGCAGAGACAACTATGTGTTCTCCGTGTTAATCGGTTGCGATTTAAACATAAATTTTATTCCCTTTTTCTAAGCTTAAGCTAAAAGAAACAAAACCTCAAATGTTATGGTCACTGCATTATATTGAATGCATATTTAACAATGAATTTATTACTTAGTTAGTAGTAATACACGTCGGTCATGAGGTTTAGGTGTGCAATCAAGGGTAACGAAACAAAAAGGTTTATAAACCCGTTTTGGGGTGTCTATTATTGAGTCACGTTAAACATAAAGCAATGAAATAAATGTTTTCCTTGTTAATTCAGCAAGAACATTGATATAAACAATATACAAATTGCATTCGCAAGGTTTAGTATGAAATAAAATACTATATTTTTAGGGTTTTTTTTTTTATTTAAGTGCCTGTCTTTGAAATGTATACCGTTACAGGTATTATCTATTTTTATTTAATATATAATTGATTCGTTTTTTATGAAGAGGGCTTAGACAGGCTAAAAAATTTAACCAAGAGAATTTTCGCCTACAAGAAACAATCCATTGCCGATGTCAAAATATTGTAACTGACAAAGAACACAGTTATGAAATACCCTGCCCACCAACTTGTAGTTAATATATAGACCTTTGCTTGTATTGTTATTTTTCACTTTCAGAAAAGTAGGTCAATGACCTACTTTTTGAGTTAATGGCCTTTGAATATTTATTGAAAATTCAAGAAAAATCCCATAAAATTTTACACTACGATTGAAATTTTCTTAACTATAAAAGTATTACAAATAATTAAACACTTTAAAAAAAAAATACAGTTTACGAATGGTAGTGGCACTAAATAAGTACACAACATTAAGATTTCAGCATCAATTTTTAAAAATAATTCAATCCGAATTTCCTCTATCAGTTTTGAAAGCCCTACCCATTTTTTATTCAATTTTACAAAAAATTGAATGATGATAATACAAAAACATTTATGATATTGAACTACTTATATTGACCTTATTCTGTTGGCATAAAATTTATATGAGGTCAATGATCAAAATCTTGAGATATGATGTATTTTATCGTTTTTAAGCATTTTTCAATATTATTATTATTCGTGCCATAAGATTATTTTAATGAATAAGTGAGGTAAAACCAACGGAAAATATGCAAAATTACGTAGACTTAAATATAAAATCATAACTTTTAATATTAGACAACTGCCAAAAAACTTTTAGCAGAAAACAAAATCTGCAAAATTTAGTCCGAATTTCCTCTGTTTGGCTAAAACTCAATTTTTGTTTGAGCATAATTCCAAAATGAAGTAAAACTATTGAATGTTTTGTCAATAATAATTCATTTCATAAACACTTTTTGTGTTTAGAACAAATTTTATTCATTACATTGAACTTTTTAACAATCGGAATTTGAGAACTCAAACCCTGAGTAAATAACACCCTTAATAAACAAAGAAGTTTTCACTAGATTTATACAATTTTGACACTTTAAGCTTCAGAGTTCGTGGTATATATATTGAGAAGGTCAATAGTCATAAAGTACATTGTAAAAGATCCAAACATCTCTATTTTAACAAATAGCATCTAGCATAAAAAGCATCATAAGGTGGGAGGGTATGGTTACTTATAATGTCGGAAAAACTTTTGAAATTAAAGTTATTTTTCTTAGATTGTGTTGTGTCAAGAGACTTTCATTTCAGAATTGAAAAAAAATTTGTTGCATATTAAAGCCATTTCTTCCCCTCTAATCTTCATACAAAGCATTAACAATATATTCGCTATCATTATTTTTTTGAAAGTTCTTTTGATCGACTTATTGGAAAATGAATTGATTTTACATAATAATGATTTAAATTCTGTTTACTGTCCTAAATTATAAAATACATGATGGAAACAATGATTTGTCCATGTATCCCATATTCGAGGTAATCACCGCTTAGTAGGTTGATGGTCTGTATATGGAGGTTTTCTTGAGAATGTCTTTCAGATATTGTTCTTCTAGTACTGGTCTTGTAGGAGGCTGATACTCCATTCAATTACTAAGATGTCTCCGAGAAGCTATGATGTAGATACGTGAATAACACCAGGACACTACCAGAAAGACTTAGTACTGTTAATTGTTCAAATACATACTTATGTCACAAGGTGGACACCATACTAACACATGGCATATACACAAACACTTCATGTGTCAATGATAGACATTTTACTTACTCGTAGCTTCTGTTACGCATTACATACATGATATACTTGCGTTACTTTACACGTGGATACACACTTACTCACACTTTACTAACATGAGACCAACGGAACATATGTTATTCATACACATAAAAACATTAACGGACCACCATAAATAAGACTGCTAAATATAGATAAACAGCTGGTATAGATTTGTAATGATAAAAGTGAATAGTTTTAACTTAAAGTTGAAATTACTGAGAAACTTCGTAACTAGATGTTTGAAGAAATTAACTGCATTTGTGAAACAATAACATTAAAACCACAATGAATATATGACGAAAATAAGGCTTACCCCAGAGAAGCTGGACCATAGGCATAATAAATAAAGAGTGCTTTAAGCAAAATAAAAAATGTGCCAGGACCATGTATACAAGAGACGGGAGAAGTTTTGGTTGCGTTCTTTCCCGTGGACTGGCGTGTCCAAACCTTTGCACGGACTAGCTTTAATTTTAAAGGGCCAGTGAGTTGAGGCTCGGTACCGGTGAATTGTACAGATAACATTTGGATAAGGGGCTCACCACAGGATAAATACCAATATCATTAATTCAACTGAACTAATGTGTGGCTTTTATGTGACAGCAAATTTCTTAGACCAATATTACATAACTTTAATATATTCCTATTCATGAAGATTTGAACTAGCGCCATAAGATCATTCTATGATTTAAAAAGTACGTATATCTCTTGATACGTTAAATGGAATTCCATTTCGAAATATGTGATATAAGGAAATCCATAAAAAGGGTCGCCTAGATACATTATCATTAGTTTTTGAATGTGTTACTACGGTGGCCACTTTATTGAATTTTATCTGTATTTTTTTCTATAAATTGTAATATAAAATCACTTTGCAGGAAGTTTTTAAGAATGTTCAGACGCTATTATGTAACTTTTTGGACAATGAATCCACGTGTCATTATCAAATCAAACAGGAAGTAAATTTGTAGAGTTTTAAATATAGATGTTATTAAGTCGAAAATAACAGGAGAATGCACCAAGTAAGAGAACATTTGTTATTCATTATTTTAACTATGCTTATATGAAACTATGATGTGTCTTAAATTGACTGTGGACAAAGATCATCAAGAACTGTCATAAGATGTTTGCTTACGCGTCACGTAGATCACTATCATGCCAACCTAGAAGTAAAATTATTTTGAAAATTACGTAATTATTTTTTTTCTTGTATCCTACATATTTTAATACAGTCAAGGATACTTGACCAAAGTTAGTATATAAACAAACATTTAAAATAGTTTTAATGTGTGTATTTTTGTTATTTTACAAAATATTTCCTTTTTTTTTAAATACAAGTCTTGCTTAATTGAATCTATGACACAATACTCCGGGTATTGATAATATCAGATTTTTTTCCTCTTCGCATACTGATACATTAGGTATATACGTACCGTTCCAGAAATACATTGGTCTAGATTTAAAACAAAATATGTGAGGTATTCAGAAGTGTATTTTGTCATAAATAGCGGTGTCTATGTATCGTTACCTAGCGTCTAGGGCCGCACGGACTGCATTTTTGTGATCGGCTTCGGCCGATCACAGTTGTGTCTATATGAGGCATCCGACAAATTGTACAATCTGCGCATGCATTGCGCTTTGCACTATTGTATTTACTTTGCAATGACAGCCTTATTAGAATCACATATATTACTATAAATTGTACTCTTATGCGTTTGCCTTGAAAGTAATTCAATTATACAGTTACATGCATGATGATTCAAATCACGTTTTTCCTCACGTATGCGTAAGAATATTAATCGGAAATATAATTTGCCTACTAAAGGTAAAGCTAATCCATGCATTGCAAATTCGGAAATGAACAAATCAGTGCTGTATATCTTGTTTATCATGTTTAATGCACATACCGTAATGCTTTCGCATTACATTTACATAGCTGACCAATGATATAACGTGCCGATCATTCCTTTAAAAGGAATACTTGTTAACCTCTTCCTTCGAGCTCTGTCCTTAGAAATAGGATTGTTAAGCATTATAAAATTGGCAGACAATTAATTACATATAATACGTATTCTTTTCAGATGATCCATTTATTAACATATATATTTAAAGCGGTATTCACGTTTAAAATTTCATCACAGAGGTTTGTTCCTCTCTTTTAAGGTAACTATTTTATGTCAAGTCTAGTCTAAAAATTATGTATCATACATGTATATTAATTCTATTTGTATATTTATATTTTACAATGCCAAAAAAAAACCTATATTGAATAAATTGTGGAAAGAAAATTACATTTTTACAGAGTTTTGTAAGGGACTATATTTACATTCAATTTTGTTGCGGTGTTCTAGAAGAAAATGAACAATTTTCATAGCTCAGTAGTTTTAGAGTACTGTTACTTTGATTTCCTAGTTTTTCAGCGCAGAACAGACTTTCAGATAGTTTGTGTATATATTCATGTTGCTCGGAAAAACAGATTTGAACAATATGTTGTCATTTCTATCGATATATTTTGGCATATTTAGCTTATATTTCAGAGAAGTGAAAAAAAATTAACTCCAATTTTTGCCTAGAATTAGCTCATTTTGTGCCGTATCTCAAATTATTTAAATGTGACTCCTTCTTTATTCACTTTTACATGAGACATTAAATACATGTCTATTTGTAGACAAAGTTTTGGAAAGATGGCATTACTAAATTTTTTTATTTGTGTTATTTTTTAATTTCTCCAAAATTTTGTAACAATTTTAACATTTGCTGTTTTGTTCATTATAAGCTGACATCAGAAGCTACCAGTAAAGGAAGATTTTTTAAACGTTGACTGAGATTATACTTTTACAGTCACTACATGCGTTCAGCTTTATACTGTATTAAAATCATAATTAAATAATAGTTCAAGCTATAAATATGTGTTTGATTTCTTCAAATAATCAATTTGCCAGCCAAATTTTAACAATAATTTCAGGAAATTTATCCTTTCTGTTTTGGGCACCATATTTCCAAAAATGACATGTCAAATGACAAAAATGACAAATACAAAAAATGAACATTTTAAGACTCCATCTTTATATCCAAGTGGTTTCCGAATGATTGACATTACTAGTATTTCAGGTGCCAACCTCCTTAAACCTTACAATGCCAATTTCTGAATCTTGATTGAATATGGCAAATTACATTCAAATGTTGGTAGATGATTATTGAATAAGCTGATTTAAGTTCCTAAATCATTTAAATTAAAAATAATAATAAAGAAATGTAAGCTTAAATCGTGACTTTGTTCATTTAATAACATGTTTTAGGATCTCAGTCCTATTCTAGCTACTTATATTCTTATATAATAAGAACGGAAGTGCCCCTTAAAAAAGATCATTAACGAGAAGTTGAACTGTATATATCTGTTCGTTATTTTCAACAACAGAAACAATAGCAGCATTTGATGAAATTTGTGTTCAATATTATTACCCAAAAAAAAAGCAAGTCGAATGATTACCTTAACGAGTTCTTTATGTATTTTTTTTAGTCGATATTGCTCATGGGTACTGATAAGGAGTTACCAAACACTGGCATTTACGACGTGGCCAAAATGATATAATTATTTAGGGGTGTTTTTTCTACAGAATAAAAACCCTATGCAATATGTATCGGTATTATTTTCCTTGAGCATTTTACAACGAAACCACAACTAGAGTGACTATTCCTGTGGCTGATATAAAGAAGATGCAATACTCCTCTATCAATACATTGGACTTTGACACAACCTATAACATCCTAAGAATTAAAAAAACATAATGTAACATAAATGGTAAATGAAAATGGGTGATGAGTTCCGAGAGACACTCTGAAGTCGCAAACGCCCGATTTTTTTATTGTTCCGAGTATCTTATATCACGTGATCAAATGGTATAAATACGAGATGCCGTGAGTTTGCAGTCAGTCACCGTGTAGACGCTGAAGTGAATACTTCCAGGTAAGCTTATTGTTCGTAATTCAATATTGATTTGCAAACAATAATACTGGCGTATAGAAGCAACTTGTCTTCGTGACCGTTGTTTGTTAGATTCAGCGGGTAGACGTTTGTTACCAGTTACGAGCTCGAGGGTGCTTCGTGGAGTTGCTTTGAAGTGACCGATAGAAGCGACGGGTTGTTTGAAGCGACCGATATAAGCGACGGGTCGCTTGAAGTGACTGATAGAAGCGACGGGGTGTGTCGGAGCGACGCATAGAGTGCGGGTAGGGCCCATACATTCAAATATTTATATTTAATTGAGTTTTAAATCAATAAACGCTAGGGAAGCGACAAGGAAAATTAATATATATCTTAAATAATTATCATAAAAATCAAACACCCCAGCAAGGTATCTGAGGGGACCCGTAATAATTATTAGCGTGTTTAGGCAGACACGTTACAATTATATCGCATATTGGAGCTTGTCTCAGATATGCGCATTTATCTCAGTAACTATTCGCCGGAAATTTTGGGTATGATTGGGTTGGGTTTTAACGGGTGTCTTTATATTAGTTACTTCCCTTCTAGAATAATCCCTTTTCTAAAACAATCGTAGATTAGGTAAGACGTAGTAAATTTGCTAAAATAAGTGTTTACCTAATCTTGCTTTTTTATGGCTGTTATAACAAAGCATTCAACTCATATTGTGTAATGATGTAAGCTGCCAGAAGTAATAAGTATGGATGGTCTAAATTTGTATAGATTTTTGATCGATTGAATTTATTTACATGGTTTTTATTTATGTTCGGCTGAAAACCACGTGAGGGTATAATAGTCAGAACGGAATGCAGCACTAATAAAACATCGTTCATTTTACCCGTTAAGTATTTACTATTTATGCTAATTTTATTTATTTCTTATTATTCCGCGCAAAATGCCCAAAACAAAAAAATCGGATTTATCGGCGACGAGGAGCCAGGAGACAACAGAGGCCCGAGAGGGCAGGGCGTGCATGCAGCAGTACAGCAGCAGAGCATGTAGCGCAACCTCCAGTGGAAAATCAGATGGTGGCTTCCCATTCCCCTCAGCCCTCCACAGCACCCTTGATGGTGGCGCCATCCGTCACAGTGCTAGGAACAACACATGCTATTGGCTCAACCCTGCAAGAATCGGCAGAAATGGCACAAGGTACTAACATTGGTGCTCAATCTCAGTCTTTAATGTTTGGCGATAACTTTAGTCAACCTTTCATTAACAATTCAACACAAGTAGATTTAGGCTACCATGTAGATAATGCAACCAAACACAAAATTGTCAATGGAGAATACGTTAATTTAGCCACCCTGCTTGTGCGTGATGCTATAAGTTACAACTATCCACATTGTCAATGGACTCGGCCAAATTATAGCGCAGCCCAAACACAATCATAGATTGACAACCATTGAGAAATGGACAGATGCCTTCATCATTTATGCATGCATATATCTTACAGCCCACCCTAGCAAAACACACCAGCTATTCAAATACATGCATGACGTTAGGTTGGGGGCCGAAAAATCGCAGGGTTGAGTAACATATGATGAGCAATACAGGCTTCAGATGGCAATTAACCCATCAAATAACTGGGGGTAATAGATAGCGAATTGTGGCTGGTGTATATGACGCCCACGATCCAGTTCAATACAAATCGTTCATCAATTTCGCCAAACAAGTGCTTTGACTTTAACTACAGAGATTTTTGTACCAGAATCCATTGTGCATATCTGCACCAGTGCATCAGATGTAACAATAAACATCCATTAATCGCTGCATGGACACTCAAACTCCTACACACCCAAATGGTCAGTCATTTCGGGGACAAGGATTTACATTTACACTGTTTCAGTTTCAGTCCACCTATCAACCAAGGCAAGTCTTACCACAATCAAGACAATTTACACCACAGCCAAGACATGTTGCACCACAGTCAAGACATGTAACACCACAGTCAAGACAAATGGGACTTGGGCGTTTCCCCACCAAAGACACAACAAATACTGGAACATTTAATTAACTACCCAGATAGAGAGGCAGCACATGCTTTAAGGGAGGGTCTAGTTAACGGGTTTAAGTTGCAATACGAGGGTCCCCAGTTTCCAATTTTTAGTAGCAGTTTAGTGTCTGCAAAGCAGCATCCAAATGTTTTACAAGAAAAAATAGATAAGGAAATTACAGAAGGGTGTATGGCAGGCCCCTTTCAGTCTCCCCCTATGTTAAACGTTCATGTGTTCCCCATAGGTGTTGTTCCAAAAGCTGATGGCGGTTGGAGAATGGTAATGCACCTTTCATACCCACCGTCTGCAAGCATTAATCACAACATTGACCCTATTCACACAACAGTAAAATACACACCATTCGACACAGTCATTCAAACAATAAGTCAATTGGGGAGAGGGACAATTATTGCAAAATCTGATATAAAAAGCGCCTTTCGTTTACTTAGGATATTCCCATGGGATTTTGAATTATTAGGATTACAGTTTGAAGGTAAATTCTATTTTGATAAGTGCTTGCCATTTGAGTGTTCCATTTCATGTAAACTATTCGAAATGTTTTCAACATTTTTAGAGTGGTTAGCTTAGGAAAGATCAGGGTTCAAGACCATTCATCATTACTTAGATGATTTCATCTTCATAGGGAGTGCTAACACAAGTCAGTGTAAATTTATTATGCAAAATTTGGAGGAGTTGTGTTCGGAAATTGGTGTACCCTTGAACGCAGAGAAAACAGTTTTGCCCACTACTAATTTAGTGTTTCTTGGTCTGGAAATAGACACGGTCAAAATGCAAATCTCTATTCCACAGGAGAAAGTATATCAACTTTCTACTCGTTTAAAATTTTGGGTAGGTAAGAAGAAAATTAAGTTGTCAGAGCTACAATCTCTAGTGGGCAAGTTAAATTTTTTCAGCAAGGCTATACCAGGTAGTAGAGCATTTAATCGCAGGTTTTACAATGCTATGATAGGAACTAGTAAACCAAATCATCATATTCGGATATCTGGGTCCATGCATCAAGATATGAAAACCTGGATCCAATTCTTGGATAGATATAATGGGGTGGTATACTTTCCGGACAGTGAGTGGAGTACCTCGCGATCGGATACACTGAAACTCTTCACAGATAGTGCAGGGTCAGCAGAATTAGGTTGTGGTTGTTATTTTCAGGACCAATGGATGTTCCATCAATTACCAGAACAATGGGCTTACAATGAAATTTTGCGTGATATTACTTTTATAGAGTTAGTTCCAATTGTGTTGTCATTGAGGGTCTGGGGAAGCCTCTTGCATAATAAAAACTTCTCCTTTTCATAGACAATATAGCTTTGGTTCATATTATAAACAAACAGTCGTCTAGGTCAGAGCGTGTCATGTCATTAGTTAGGCCCTTAATGCTAGTTGCTTTAGAGTACAATATTCAGTTTAAAGCCAACTCCATCCCAGGCAAACTTAATCAAATAGCTGAGACCGTGCTTTCTCAAGTGAAATAGAGCGTTTATTCAGTGCATCTATGTCAGTGAACACTAGCAAGGCATACAGGGTAGGGATCCAAGCGTTTGAACAGTTTCGTATTGACCAAGGGTTGTCACTGGTTTGGCCGCCACCAGACACACACTTAAACATGTTTATTGCACATCTGTCAATGAAACACTACAAACACTCGACTGAAAAATCATACATTGCAGTGATAAGCTTCAAATGCAAAAGTCATACATTATATGATCACACAAAAAACTTTGTCACCCAAAAGCTACTCCAAGGTATGAGAAGATCCACCAATACAGCAGACACACTGTTACCAATCACACTGGACATTTTACAAACTATTATCCCAAACCTTCAATGTGTTTGCTATAGCAATTATGAAACCTCAATGTATAAGGCTGCCTTTTCCCTTGCATTCATTACATTACTTAGGATAGGTGGAATTGCTCTATCTAAGGCTAATTCACATGAAACCATAATCCAATGCCAAGATGTTTCACTGTTAACTAACAAACTTATGGTAAGCATTAAACACTCCAAAACCGATCAATGGGGTAGGGGAGTGACATTGTCAGTTAATGCATCACATGGAATGACGTGCCCAGTAAATGCAATGCAAGAGTTTTTCCAAGTGCGCCCAAGCATTACGGGCCCATTATTTTGTCATTTTTCGGGGAAACCACTAACACGGTATCAGTTTAGTGCAGTCCTAGCTAAGGTTTTGGCAAAGTCATCCATTGATAGTAAAAATTATAAGTCGCACTCCTTTCGGATAGGAGCAGCTACTACATTAGCGCTTCAGGGCGAAACACAACATGTCATCCAATTGGCGAGTAGATGGCAATCTAATGCCTATCGCACATATATTCGTTAATGATAAGAATTATTGGGCTAGTCTTATATACCATGATACATTCATCATTTGTAATAAATACTAATTAAGCTTAACATATATTCGTTAATTATAAGCATTATTGGGCTAGTCTTATATCATACATTCATTATTTGTAGTAAATAGTAGCTAAGCTTAACATCTACCAAGTTTTGTGCACATAAGTGTCAATAAAGCGTGGGTCATAGGATCCTCCATAGTCAAGAGAGCAAGCATAGAGTTCAGGGAACGAAAGGGGGGACTAAACCTTGGAATAGCTAAGACCGAAATATGGTGGCAAGGCTATGGAGGTATGGTCCTTAGTCAGTTAATTCCCAAGCTTTGAGTGCTGCGAAGAATTGAGAATGACCCGGATTTATTAATTAATTATACACTTCGGAGCAAATAGTTTAGGTCTCATTGAGTCAAAGTCATTGCTGGAAAAGCTCCAAGACACACTGGAAGAAATGGCCAAGCTTTTCCCTCGTTCTAAATTGGTATGGTCAAAACCTGCTCCCTAAATTCAATTGGAGGTATTCAGAGGACATTAGGGCCATGGAGGACTCAAGAAAAAGAGTCAATATGGGAGTAATATTGTCTCAGATATGTGCATTTATCTCATTAACTATTAGCCGGAAATTTTGGGTATGATCGGGTTGGGTTTTAAGGGGTGTTTTTATATTAGTTACTTCCCTTCTAGAATAATCCCTTTTCTAAAACAATCGTGGATTAGGTAAGACGTCGTTAATTAAAATAATGTTTAACCTAATTTTGCTTTTTTATCCCACCCACCCACTACCCATACTTGTTAGAATGCACATGGTCTTTGTCCTTACTTGGTATGATTTACTTGATTACATATAACATGTATTTTATGTTCATGTGAATCTTTTAGAGCGTATTCTGCTGTTTTTTTTCCTTTGCAGCTGTACACTGGTTCATCAAAATGGCTACACTGGTCCGTGGATAATGTCGCGGTGAAGAATTTCGACCGCACCTCAACACAAATGGAAGAGTCGACACATATTCTACGCACATGACGTCATATTGGACAGTTAATCCTAATTCAAATCCATAATGATGGATATGCACATGTTAAAATTTTATTCCATTTATTTGTCATTCAAGGTTGCTTATATCATGGCTTAAGTAATGTTAAAATATTCATTATAACGTAAATGCACTTGCGTTTACCTAGTGCATGATTACGTCATATTTGCTTATTGATAATTTGCTTGTTGATGACGTCATAATTACGTCATAGTCGCTTATTGATTACATCATGTTTGCTTAATGCTTGCTGCTTTGCTTTTTGCTTGCTTGTTTTTGTTGGGGCGGCCCTACGGTAGCCCCCATAATTTTACCGCGGCCAGAAGCGCCAAATAAACTATTCTTAGATAACTTGGTTTTCATGTTATTTATCAGGTATCTGGGATAATAAACAATCCAAAGAAAAGGTTATTTTAACATAAATTTTCAATTTTATAAGTTCCATCGGCAACCCAAAACAAAAAACTCTGTGCGCAATTCAATCAAACCGGATGTGTTCGTTCTATCCAGATCAAGGTCCTTGGTCGCAACCAGAGTTCAAGGTCAACAAATTGTTCTTAACTATTTTAAAGTTAACTGGAAATCAGTCACACCGACGGCAAGACAAAGAACTGTTTTTATTTCATATAGTAAAAACATTCTACTGGGTGAAAACTTTGGTTAAGCCTATATTCCTGATTAACTTGTTTTCGCTAATAGATAATTATTTCCTTGTTTTTTAAGTTTTAAAGTACTTCCACAACATTTGTCAATCATAAAAATGTATACTATGCATATATATGGAACACAGTTATAAACATTTGAATATTTTAAAAATGACATTGGTGGATGATGAAGTAAATGATAAACGACCAATTAAGCTGGATACATAATGTACAACTATACATCATATGAAGATGACTACAACTATCCAGCAGTTGAATATAGATATACTTGTAAGTACATGTATGTCTATAGTATTTGAATCTTTAAAAAGTAAAAAAAAAAGTTTGGAAAGTTAACACATTTTGTGCTTTAAACTATTTTATACCAATTAAAAATGCAATACGTTATAAAATTACTTATTTTGTTGTTTGTGTTTAAGTATGGTTTTAATTATCTAAATCTACGTACGTGTATATTGCAATTAAATAAATGTCGACGTTATGAACATAAAGCAATAACAGTTACTCATGTTTGAGATGTGTCTTTTAATAATAAATAATGTTCTAATTGTCCCACTGATTTCATAACTATTATTGTAAATTTAATATTGTAAAATAGTAAAGACAAATGATAATGATACAGGTATTTTGCAGTACGTATATACTAGAAACTCTGAAATCTTTTGTAAATTAGCATTGAAGTCAGCATTCTTTAAACAAATTCTCAATAACTGTGGAATCACTAAAATTCGTGGGGGCCAATTTTCGTTAATTGCCTAAATTCTAAAATTTAAGGTGTCGCAATTTCGTGTTTTATTTTATACATAAAAAGGAAATATTACTTAATAACCCTAGGTAAATAACTCGTGGAATATGTTTATTCGTGGATAGTGGTACCCACGAATTCCACAAGAATTGGGCCACCAGGAAATCTAATGATTCCGCAGTAACGTTTTATAGCCACCAAAAGACAAACTGTTGATAATCCTACTTTTAAACTTAGAATTGCCTTGAACAACCATTTACTTCATCTTATAAAAATAAAAAAAAGTTAAGACGTAACAAGAGAAAACACTTACCTCTGTAGATACTCCAAGTGTAATAGTTTTATAAAGTTTAATTTCCGTTCACTATTGAATTTCGAAAGGATCATTTTGTTTAATGCAATTTCCAAAAATAGATTCACTAAAAAATGACGTTACAGATTGTTATTTTGGTAATGCGTATTTGTTTACTAAATACCTTAAACGGCCTATTAGATTCTAAATAGGATATTATCATTAATTTAAGAAGAATACTATCAATACTATTTTATCATTTTTTATAATATTTAATGAAATGAATTTTCTTTAACTTCTATTACCGGTGTGGATGTTAATATCCGTTTTAAAGTTCCGCGTGATGAATGACGTCTTTTAACAAACATGTTGAATAATGGCAAATTCCTATGCGGAATAAAATTTGGTGAATTCCAAAAAAAAATATTTAAGGAATGAATAAAATGGTTGGGGCAGTTTACGCTTTATAAACCGCGAAGCGGTTTATAAAAAAGCGTAAACTGTTTCAAACCATTTTATATCGTATAAAACTAATAAATATTGAATTAATTGCTTATAATTTAATTTTTTACTCTTTATTGTAGATAAAAACGGTCATTTGACCTTTAAAATGACGTAAAATTGTACAATATTCAAACGTAACATCAGGCGTATTGATACGTTTTTGACGTTAGTCTTAGTATGACGTAGGCAAAATTTTTTATACGATATAAAATAATTTTGTAGTCAATCAGAAAGCGCGTTACAACCAGAATTAAATTATTAATTAATAAACTTCTGTAGAGATTTTTAGAAAGACAATGGTTTTAACATAGATGATATATGAAGATAAATTTATTTTAGTTAATGAGAGAGACAGTTCCTGCCTACAAAGTCAATGGAGTATTTTTTTCCTAGGCAATGTTAAAAAAACCCTCGTTTGACCCGCCTTTTTGAATAATATTACTGCAACAATACTGAAACAAAAACATTTTTAAAAAATCAAAACACTTTGTTTTATCTGACATTAAAACTATTACAAATTGCAATTATGAAATCATCGGTGAGTAATGCATTGCAAAAAATCAAAAGTTTTACCGTATTGATTTCATTTTACTCCTTTTTATTGTAAAGGGTACAAATATAATTTGATATCATAATTTATCAAATCTATAAACAATTTATTCCTCAATTTGAAAACGTATAAACATGTACCTTTGAGGAAAAAAATACGTATCTCAACAACGAACATTTTTTGTTTAATTTGACCAAAAAATATCGTATGTCTTTCTACAATTATTCAAACTGTTTAACAATTTAATTTCTATAAATATATTTAAAGTACTTAAAATCATCAAAAAGTATTTTGTTCAATTTTGCCTAAATGATTAATTATCGAAAACATTGCACCAAACATACAGGAATTTTAACAGAATTATTAATTAAAAAATAACGTTTAAGCTTCCGCCTTATCTAAAAAAAAAAGCAATGTACATTCAAAATACATGACTTTAAACAAAATAAATAAAACTTTAATGGACGTGAGAACTTAATTTGTTTCAAAATAGAATGATTATATATCGAACAGGGAAATTTCGAATACATGTACCCCGCTTATCTCGAAGTAAATTTACGGCCCCAGTCACTAAAACATTTTAGGGCCCCGCAAGGATTTGCGGGTGCCCTATAGTAATCACTCTGTCCGTCCGTCCTTCTGTCCGTCCGTCTGTCACTCTTCCGTCCACAAATTTTCTGTTTTTTTCTAATAACTTTTTTGATGGTTGCCCAATCAAGTTCAAATTTGGTATGGTAGTTCAGTAGGCAGAAATACATATTTTGATGCTAAGTTCGGCTCTCTATGTCTTCTGGTTTGGAGCTGGGGTGGTGGAGAAGATTCCTTAACTATGCATAAGAATGAATGGGCAAAGAGAGATAACTGCTGAGAATGTTACCATAGTATACTAGGAATGCTGTGCAATATTTGTCCTTTGGGGTTAATTAACCTTCCACAGGAAGAAAATCCTAAGCTTTATCTTTATCTGTCACATTGAGATTAATTACTGCACTGTCTGTGTCTGCAAATGAACTTTGTTTTGAAGTTAAGGTCAATTTTGAATGAGGTTTAGTATTGTGTACATTCTTTGAAATATTGATTTAAAATATAATATTCATACTTTATTTTGGTAAAATACTGTACACAATGATTTATGATAACTTTTATTGAATTCTAAAATCAAGATATATATTAAGATTCTTTGAAATATGGATTTGAAATATAATATTCATACTTTATTTTGGTAAAATACTGTACACAATGATTTATGATAATTTTATTGAATTCTAAAATCAAGATATATATTAAGATATCCTTTTTCACTATTTTATTTTTTAATTATTTATCTTATTTTTTAATTATTTTTTTTATTTTTTTTTCTGCCTTAATGCTGTTAATTTTAACAGGTAAATAGATAATAACCCCATTCTGTCATTTCTGAAAAAACAAATCTTATTGTAAATTTAGAAGAAAAGGATGAGAGAGCAGAACAATTAACCCCCTGGGGTTAATTATCTTGCCTGCTGCAGAAAATTTAGAGGATTATATCTATCTGTCATATGAAGATTAATGAACACCTTTGTCTGCAACTGATGTTTGTTTTGAAGTTGAGGTCAACCCTGGGTGATACAATGTATTTGCATTCACTGACGGCTTGCATTTTATAAAACACCTGTTTAAATCTTTTTTAAATACACATTTAATTTAGTTTGTCTTTTTTAAGACATGAGGTCATCCCTGTTTTATGCAGATACAAGGTTACTATTTAAAGTTTTTGGACATTCAGGAATTATCTTGAAATTTTAAAAATACAGTTGTTACTTAAAATTTTCATATTTTTTTTTTTTAATGTAATCAAATGAAACTCTCATTCCATGAGCTGCACCCTTATATTTTTACCCCTCAGTTTAACACTTTAATTGTTGGATGAAAATCATATCCAACTACAAATCATGAGATCCTATATATTGCAGTTCTTTACATCTTATGCCGGGCATTTATTTTTCATCATTGTTAATATAAAGAGGATGGAATTCAAAGTTTTTTTCACTTCTGTATATTAATTGTCATAGCGGGGCCCTTCCTGACTGGTCAGTTTTCTAGTTTATCTTGAAATCAAGTGAATTAACCACCCCAATAATTACACGCCTTCAGTACACTGTCTCCACGTAATGCCGATTTTCCGGTATATTGCACAGGTCAGTAAACCATGGTGTATTACTGAAGTTACCTATGATTTCCACGCTTTAATTGCCCCAAGCTGTTGAAACCCTTTCCTTATATAATAGGAGCAGAACATATAACTTGTCAACATTCAATCTGTATGTACATGTATACACGAGTTAAGGTCTTATTTCTTTATAAATTCAATATGCCAATTAAATATTATGCAGACATAACCGATGATTTTTCAAGCTCCAATGGCGTGCATTGAGAAAAGAATGGAAGGGGGAGGTGGTGTCTTAAAATTCCAGAAACTGCTCATTCGTCTTCATTTAATGCAGATGCAAATTTGACTATTTGGGATAAATATAATCTAAATTACTAATTTTAATTAAACGCTATTTATTAAATTGGCGGTACTTTAAGAAAAGTTTTGTCCCAAGGTATTATAATACATCTGTGAAATATGAAATTGCCTCACCAACTCAAAAATTAATTAGTTTAATTATTTGCGGACAAACAGATGTACGAACAGGGCAAAAACTATATACTTCCGAATCTTCGATTAGGACGGGGCTATAAAAATAAGCTTAAACTTAAATTTATGTCTCTGCGCTAACTAACGAATCGTGTACCTTTGGCAAGCGAACATGTATATCACGGGAAGGCACAACAGTGAATATTGTATCAAGTAATCAGGAACAGATCAACTATCTATTTCCACCCCATCCCTTTTCCAAAACCAAGAAATAAGAATTCCTTTAACGCTAAAAGGGTATTTCTAAGAGAATAATTAAAAATTTTGGCAAGGTCCTAGAAATATGGATAGAAAACTTAACCTTAAATTATGAATTGTGATTTGGGCAGTAATGAAATAATTTCTTTAAACTTATTTGGTGAAAAAATGAAATAGACAATGTGCAGATCTATTTTTAATGCCTTATAAATTGGAAATATTTACTTTAATCCTGACCAAGAATTTAAAGAATGTTTAAGCAGGGCTAAACGAATAGCATTGCCCGGCAATGGGTACATCCATCTATAAATTGAGCAATTTTAAGGTCCCGTAAAATATCATCCATTTTTTCATAGCACGACTTCCGAAAATAAGCTTCCGAAAGATCATCATCATAAAGATGAAGGCACAACATATAACACTGTGTCTACATCACAACGAAATGCAAAATCTACCGCATGGAATGCGAACAGGACCGGACATAATATTTAACACTCATCATAATAACAGAAATACATGTACTATATGTAGTAATGAATACACTGTATGTAATGTGAGAAGTACATAATATATTGTTGGGTTTACCGCATATAATGTTAGAACGACCGCATATAATGTTAGAAGACCCTCATATAATGTTCGAATCACCTCATATATAATAATTAATGAAAATAATATAGTGATTTAACTACATCATATAATAAAAGAAATACTGTTTAAAATGGAAAATGTACACGATATAATTTAAAAAAAAATTATATAATGAATATAATACGAGATATAATGAAGAGAACACTGCGTTTAATGTTTAATCCTCATATAAGACAGTCCCGGTGTTCCCTAGAATTACATTATTTATGTAATGCCGTTTAATTTATTAACTCTTCGCAGCCTACAACAAAAATAATTATGAAATCTTCCCGTGGTTGATCTTCATTTTGATACCAACTGTTGTGACAGGTCTATGGGTTTGTTCCTGCTACTGTTGTTACAAAAGGTAAGACATTATTCTTTCAGATAAAAAACAAATATGAAATAAAAAAAAAAAAATGTATTTCACAACAAGAAACATTTACACGTGCACAAGTACATATTACTACTAAGTCATAAAAGTACTGACATTCCCAATTTTTACTGATTAACTTAGACATTTACTGAAAATGTGCTGACATTACTGATAAACTTAGAAAAGTACTGACGTTTTTACTGACGGTACTGAGAAACTTAGAAAAGTACTGACAAACTTAGACAGTACTGATAAACTTAGAGAAGTACTCACACTTTTTACTGACGGTACTGAAAAACTTAGAGAAGTACTAACAAGCACTGATAAGTACTGACACCATTGTTTTTACTTCCGCTAGAGCTTAAAAGGTGTGAAATTGTATGAAATAACTCAGCACTGTCTAAGTTTGTTAGTACTTTTCTAAGTTTCTGAGTACTGTCAGTAAAAAGTCAGTACTTTTCTTAGTTTATCAGTAATGTCAGGACATTATCTATAAATGTCTTAGTTTATCAGTAAAAATGTGAATGTCGGTACTTTTTGGACATAGTAGTGTATTAAATAAAGGCGTTGCTCGTTAATTCAATACATGTAATGATAATATTAGCATTATACATGACTGTATACATTGCATTTGTCAGGTTTGACAGAAATAAAGAATGTATCTAAGAATTTTTTTTTTCAAGTTTTCAGTCTTTTTTGTGTTTTCTTCTCAAGTTATGTTTTTGATATTTCTGTTTGATTAAGAGGGATTAGACAGGGCCAAAAGTTAAACCAAGAGAACGATCAGCAAGAAGAAACAGCTCAGTACCAGAGTCAAAATATTGAGTTTCCTAACCAAGAAAACGCTTACGAAACACCTTGTCAACCGACCAACACATGTGAAACTTCACAAAAACAGGAATTAGAATTGGCAGCGTATGAAGAGATCAAGGAAAACCGGTTTAAATGGCTTCAATATCAGAATATCGGTGAAGATGTGTATTTAACACCGGTCACTCAACAAAAACCTCTTCCATCTGGGAATTAAGAGTCTTACTACACAGACTACGAGCCCACACATACAAATGGACAACATAAAGCTGTTTTGAAGGGTTTTTTTTTTGCATTTATTAATTTTTTCTGTTGCTTTGTGTTTCGGCAAGAAAATAAATCAAAAAAAGATTAGTTGACTGTTCATTCACATATACATTGTATATTGTATATTAGAAGACCAAATGTACACAAACATTTAATGCAGAGGTTAAGGAACGCTGGAATATAATGTTTTGAAAGGTTTTAAATAGTTGTATTGTTGTTGTGTAGTATATTGTACATAATTTTATGAGTATTGTGATATTTATGTCTATGCTTTTGTGTATATTTCAGTAGCTGAAAAAAAATTCATCTTCATAAAAAAAATTAAAACGTGTACAATGTAAAATGCTTTTTTTAAGTGCGTAAAGGGATATACTGGGCTTCAAAAGATATATACGATTAGTGTTTGGAAATTATTAGACATCGGATTCACTTTCCTTTCTAATCGACGGAAGGTAGGGAAAATTAGTACACAAATTTAACAAACAAAGGATTTAATTTATTTGAGTATCATTTTAAATTCTTGAATACCTCGTTTAAAACGGTGGAAATCTATAAGACCAACGGTATATGACAAAACAAGTTAAAATACATTTGAACAGTTTGTTTGTAATCGTGTCTAATGTGTGTCTGTTTTTATGTGGGGGTCGTTTAATTAAAATACGGTATAAATATGCCTTCTTTTTATTTGATGTTACTCTTCGCGAATACTCCAGATTTTTGTGCTTAAATTTTATGTTCTATGTTCTTTCTACCTTACTTCATATGAAAAAAGAACGAGAGCATGTATAACTCACTACTGCAATACTAGTCATTATTTATAAAATTCTCGATAGATACTCTACCACGTTTAATGCAACCTTTGATATTAATGACTTTACTACTTACCTGCCATGTTCTCAACCCGACGGATGACATTGTTTCCCAATTCATTAGTTTTACCAGTAGAGCATATAATTCATCTTTGAATTTTTCCTTTCGCGTATCTCTTCTTCAACCTTATTGCTTGTATTGTTTTTGTCGATGCAAAATTTCTTTGCTTAACGCATATGAGAATGAGAATGCAAATGATTAGAATAGTCCTATTTGTTTACAGTCATGATTTAATATCGTGTTATAAAGTTGGAAAGAAAACAAAGTGTGTCGGATAATAGGGTGTGGAGGGGGGACGGGGTAACAAGGTTATAGACTAAATAAGAAAAAAAATCCATTCCATCTATTGTCCAAAACAATAGTTTAAATACCGTGGAATCATCAACATTCGTGGGGGCCAAATTTCGTGGAATGCTGAAATTTTATAGGTTGAGGTTTATATGTTTTATATGACAGCTGACGGCTAATTGCTGCAGATCATCCGAAACCATTATTTTGTTAAAGCTTTTTTTTTTATTGCGACAATTCTATTCAGAAAAGCTAAACCTCTCTTGAGTTCTCTTGTCAGTGTAGCATTGAGTCAAACTAGGTTAAATCAATTACCTATAATATTTGAGGGTCTTAAAGATTTCGAATGAACCCTGCACAAAATGTTTTTTCACAAAGGCTTTAATATCGCCCATATCGACGCACCAATTTTTTTTAAGTGCGTTCACTTGGTCCCGAATTTAAAGCACTTAAAACTTTTCAAAGTGCGTTGTAAAAAATATGTTAAGTCCAAGATGAACATTTCACACCTACGGAGAAGATATAATTATTGCTGAATATGATTCCTACATGTATACGTGTTTCCGTTTGCAATAACCAATTTCTGAATGTTTTAATCAAATCTTTCTGAATTGAATACAAATAAGGTTTGATACAAACCAAAATCTCTTAGACTATCATCACATAACTTTTTTTATTTATATTTAAAACTATTTTAACAAGCAAATGAGATCATGCTCTTCAGAAAATGATAAGTGCTGCTCCTTTTTTAGTTACTTAACATTATATTCCACAACAATACGTGTTTCTAACACTGTACCTCTAACTGATCTACAAATAAGATCGTCGTTAATATCAACATTTCGTGTGTGACTGTGATTACTTCGTAAATCTAACTATCGATTTCTATGAGATTTTGTTCATATAAACTGTGATATGGAATACTGCAGATTTCTTTATTTTACGCGAGAACTTTATTCCGCGATTCAACGGTTTTGCATCAAATCGCAAGAATATAAAATCGCAAACGCCAAATTTTTATCCTGATTCCAAATAGTTTACATCTGTCCGAAAAATTAAAGCATCATTTAAGGCTTCGTGAGATGTTCTTCCGGCGATTTTACGCGTATATTTATTTCTTGCCTTTAATTACGAATTTACAATAACCTGATTTGCTGATATTAATACATTGATAATATACCACAAGGACGTCATTACCAGGAGAAAAAAAAGGAAGTAAAATTTATCGAGCTTTAAATATGTTATTGAATCGCACAGGACTGGAAGAAAACACAAAGTAAGATGAACTTTTTTTTTATAATTAAACTATGCTTATTAGAACCTATGATGTAGTTTAACTATACCATGAGCAAAATTAATTTAGAATTTTTGTTCGTTATCTTGTCTCATGCATGTAGATCACAGTCATCCAACCAACAAGTAGAACTATTTTGAAAAGTACTCAAAAATTGTATGTTATCAGGCATATTTTGATACAGACAAGAATACTTGGCAAAAGTATATATATATATATATATATATATATATATATATATATATATATATATATATATATAAATAAATATATATATATATATATATATATATATATATATATATATATATATATATATATATATTTCTTTGCATATTTAGAGTACCTTTACCCTTTACAGAAATGCCATGCTTGAATTAACACAAAATAAATTGAGTATTCTGCAGTTAGAATTGTAAACTGTTAAGGCTGACGGTTTAATTCTACAATAAGTTTAAAGCTCTTTTGATTTGTAATAATAAACATTTAAATGCATGTATAATATTATACAATTATTTAATACTTGAGCAGTCAATAGACCAGAGTATTTTTCCCGAGGTGCAGGGAACAGCCTAGTATGATCTATTGCCCGAGGCCAACGGCTGAGGGCAATGGATCATACTGAGCTGTTCCCTGCACCTCGGGAAAAAATTCTGGTCTATTGACTGTTCAAGCATTAAATAATTGTTTTATTACCTAATTCATTTTTTAGTTTTCCGGGTTTAAAATCTGCATATTGCAGATGGTTTTCGTGCCATTATGCAATATACTAAGATATTTTTTTCATCTTTTACATGCACCAAACCTTGCATGCATTTCATCTCATTTTAATATTAGTTTACACAAAGAAGGGGGAGTCTTCAACCCATTAGATTTTTAAGAAATAGTATTTTACCTTATATGAGGCTTTATTTGATACTCCATTTTGATAACATTGAATTTGGTTTTACCAAGTACTAAAACAGCGTCTATGTAAAGGAATATACATTCCCTGAGAACGGATGTAATATTAAAACATACACGCGTTCAGATATACGTTGCCGGTCCAATGGATCACAGTCTATTGACCGGTGGTTCAATAGATCAAAGTTTATTGACCGGCGGCCTAATAGATCGCAGTCTATTGACCGGCAGTTCAAAATAGACACAAATACTTAATTTGTAATAAAACAACAAAATCCCTTAGATTACATGTAGGTAATAATATAACTAAATCTCTAATGCCGTGATACAAAGTTGTTTAGTTATAGTTATCATACACAAAACTTGTCAAGGATATCAAGGACAAATGCAATAGAACCCATAAAAAGAACGTACATGTGTATCAAGTAATGTTGTTTTAAGATACCGTGACTTTAAGTGTTATTTTCAAACCAGTGCAGCGCATTCTGTGCTCGTTCATATTTTACTTATTATCATCTTTCCGTTCATTTTGAGAAGCAGATTGTACATACATGTATTATTCCTTCATCGGCTTTTAAAAATCATATTACATAAACAACAAAGTTAACATGTTTCTGTTTTTATACGTGTCGGAAACATTTCAGCCGTTTTCAAACACAAGAAGCACAGAAAGTCTTACACAAACCCACAGCCTTACTATTGTTTCTGTTATGTTTGATGTTGGTTTATCTTTTTGGCAGACAATTTTTTTTTTAATATATCGAACTAGCGTACCATGTTTACAAGCTTTGTGTTACCCTCATATCAAGTAAAACATTATGTCTAAATAACTGAAGGAAGTCCAACCTTGCTTATTTTGCACCACCTTAACAAAAACATGTTCTTTCCAAATTATCTCTTTTAAAAAAGTGTTTTTTGAAAGTTGATCGTACCAATACATATCTGCAAAAATCGTTGTCATGTCGCTTTATTACGTAATTAGGGAGTTTTAGGGGCCACAGTCCTCACACTTTGACGCAAAATATCGATAGAAGAAGATATTTTTTTGTTAAGCAGATAAAGAACGAAAGAAAATGTTTGTATTAATGATACTAACCGATTTCACTTGTCAAAACGCCGATACATGTCGCCATAAAGAATCTAAAGGACTGGTTCCTTTAATGTCTAACTCTTGTATCTCAAAAATGAACAACAATTTTAGATTGGTGTAAGAACATAAAAGATTAGTATTCAAGAAACCTTCCGGATGATATGAAGAGAAATGAGTTTACCAAGATGCAATTACTTCATAGGAAAAATGGGTACAAATTATAAAAAAAAAAACATATGACATGCTCCAAGAAGCATATCATATCATAATAATCGATGTGTATATTTGTATGGTAAAAATCATCGTTAAAATAAACGAATTGTTCAATATTTATTAGAAAATATGTCAAGTTTAAATCTAAAAGTTTCGCTGGTATCATGCTAATAGTCCTCTCTCAATCAAACTTGTCCGGAAACTTTTAAAACGACCCATATGACAGTAAACATAGTAAAATATTGAATTCCCATATCTAAGCAGTAAAAGAATTGAAAAAAAAACACGCATCAGCCAAGGGTCGCAGTTTATACTGAATTAGCGAGTACTTGTTACACGTACAGCACAGCTGCTTGATCTATCTCTAAATTTATCGGAAAAAATTAAACCGCAAGATAAATCTGACGTTCTACACAATCTTTCTTTTACTCTGTTTACGTGTTTTAACAAAATAAAAGGAATGGAGATGGGCGTGTAATAGCTCTCTTTGTTCAGGAGCTAGAAGGATTACTGGAATGCTGCCAATTTTATTTTCTTTATGAATCCAACACTTTAGCTTGTTCTTTTTCACACCCACAGAAGACTGAGCCGCCTAATTATGCTAGTGCCGAGGTGGCATTTTTGCACCCGTCTGCGCTGCATACATTTAAAAAATCAAATATGCTATAAGATAAACCATTGCTTAAAGAGTTTATAACCGCCTTTGTCAACATTGTATCTCAACCGTGAGATATTAACCTCTCAAAAATAAATTCCTGTAAAAAAATATTTTCCATAGGAAAAACAATATTCCAATAGGAACTTTGAAATGTCTCATCGTAATACAAGAACTTCCTATAGAAAATTAAATTCCGATAGGATTTGATTGAATCCGATAGAAAATCTTCATTTCCTTTAGGAAAACTACCCGTCTGAATCAAATTCCTACAGGAAATACCTTTCTCCAATAGGAAATATAATTCCAAAAATTGTGAATATTTCTTCAAGGAGAATCATTTCTCCTATGGGAATTACTGTTTTCCTATGATATATTAATTTTTAAAGGTAAATATTTCACCTGTTAGGTGGAACACAATAAAAACAGAAGGTGTTGTTTACTCTCTCAACAATAGCCTGTCATTTGATATATACGAATTTATCCGAAACTGCATGTTAAGTCGCACTGGCATAAATATCCGGCACATTGTTACAGGTTCTTAAAGATCACATCGCTTGACAGCGCTGCACTCGCTAAAATAATCCTTTCCAGCTGTTAATTCTTTTCAATTATAGCCTAAGTTATGCTAACTTGCATCA
Organism: Magallana gigas; assembly: GCF_963853765.1. Taxonomy (NCBI): domain Eukaryota; kingdom Metazoa; phylum Mollusca; class Bivalvia; order Ostreida; family Ostreidae; genus Magallana; species Magallana gigas. Next base: position 27,650,347 of record NC_088856.1, read on the forward strand.
TTTAGACTTTGGCCTCTCTTTTCCAGTTTGCAGGATTTACTTGTTAAATATCTTGTAAGTTGGCATTTGTTTTAAGTGATACTGGATATTCGCTAATTAATGCATAAAAGTATTTTAAATGGTATGCGTCTTATTTTGGCGCACAATCCGGTACTTTTTAGTTTGTATTACTTTATTGACAGCCTTAACTTTGCTGAGTATAACATCGTGTTCTATTTTAGCACTAAACATTGTAGTCAAATTTTACTTATTACAGAAAATTGTAAAGTATTTTGGTGGGTTGATTCGAAAAAATATAGAAATCAACATGACGATGTTTGAAGCATTTGTATTCATTTTGCTGCTTAATTTGTCTATTTCATCTAAAGGGCAAATCAATAAACAATTTGAAATTGTTCTCGACAATCCTTTAGAAAACTACCTCAAACACATGGAGATCTGTAGATAGTAAAGATCCAAAGAAAATGTATAAAAACATTCCTTATTTTGTTTTTCAGAGGAGGCAAATTTGACTCATGTCAAGTATGGAATATTTATTTCCGTATCTGGAAAGAGATACTTAGTGGGTCTCTTTTCAAGTTCAAAACCCCACTTTGTCTGCATTATGTGTTTCTAAAGAAAATGGTATCTACCATGCATTTCAAGTCAAGTGAACAAAGAGTCTGATATATTTTTCCGAAGAATGTTCTTGAACTAAAAGATGTGATATTTGATAAAAATGTGAACCTACAAGTCTGTACATGTATCAGTAAGGGTCATAATTTCGTTGATCAGAAAAGGCTTTATAATTATTTTAAAACTAAAACATCCTTTTTCATATTTTTATGGCCTATGAAAAGATCATTAATAGAGATATGTGTCTTATAGAAAGTAATGTAAAGCAAAAGGAAATTGATCAAACTTGCGATATTATTGAATTATTCCTAATGTTCAAGACTTAACCGATCTAGATTATAAACAAATCATTTAAAAAGTTTGAAGTTTTGATTTATTTTGAAATAATTACCTTCTTAATAAGATTCATCTGTTTTAACGGTCTTTTAGCCTTGTAGTCTCTTACAGTGTACTTGCAATCAAAAGAGATTCTCTTATTTCTCATTAAAATACATGTTAATAGAAAAAAGTATGAGTAATATCATTTCTGAAAAACTAAATAATGCACCAGAAATAATACTTTAACAATTGATAAAATGTAATTTCAGTGTATCATTCTACCTTTAATAGTACACAGGTAATAGAAATCTAGACACGTGCTGAAGAAGTGGTCAACAATCCATTTAATAACACATTAGTGAAGCATTCCATGTTCAATAGTACCCATGTACAGGTATAGAAAGTTCTAGATGTTTGGCGAGGAACTAAGGTTTTTAAAAGTCTTTCCAACACAATGCTTATTATAAGTTTTACACAAAGCATGCAAGCACAAAATATATTATATATTAAAAAGGTTGTAAATTTTGTTTTAATACAACGAGACGTCATTTTCCCATATTTGTAAGATAATTATTTGCATCGTCAGCACTTTCATATTCCGATGTGGTTTTTTTTATTTTAAAAATAAAGATATTGTTTGAGAATATATAGAATAGAAAAATTCTCAGTGTTCGTATCAATATGCTTTCATAAATCGATAAATAAAAAAAATATCATAAATAGTCGGACCTTGTATTTCTTTTCTTGTTGCCGGAGAAACTATACAGATTTTTAATATAAAGTTAATGAACAACATGAGTTTGAATTTACCAAAGCTTTAGATTGATATCAAGAAAAAATAATATGTCCACTCAAACTAGGGCCTCTGACATGGGTCTAAATTCTTCCATCTATAGCTTTATTGTTGGATAAACAAGACTCTTGCCATTTGAACGAAGTCAGTGGCCCAATTCCTAGATCATGCTTCGTTGCCGTGAATCAAGGTTAAGGTATAATCTCACATTCTGAAAATCTGACGAAAGACAGCTTCGTTGCCTATGGCGAGATTGTGTCCAGTTAAATGTATGTTTACTTACTTCTACAACTTTTGTCACTCACAAAAATGTATATCATTTAGGAATAAAGAACATAATAATGAACTATTTAATAATATGAAAATGGCATTCCCTGTGTATGAGTTTTAGAAAGGGTTTCCAACCTATCAACTCTCGGAAATAAGAAGTAATAAAACTGAATTCTCAAATTCATCGTGTGAATGCAATCTAATCATGTATATATTAGATAATATATCTCCTAAACAAGGACACACAAATGTTTGCAAAGTAAACATCATATTAATCTTAAATGATTATAAAATTACAAAATTGCAGGCGCTTAATTACATTGATGTTATATTGCGCATCTGGATTGGGTTGACTGAACAAAGTCGTTTAATTGTTTATCCTATTTCTTATTTTATTATCCATTAGTAAACGTTTCGCGTTCATCAATATAATCTAGAGCAGTTATACGTTTTGAATTCGAGTATCCGAAGTCATCATATGGTATACATTGTAAATTTCATTTTGTGTTCAATTGCCATTTTAAGATTTGATTTGATTGCAAGTTTTACGTTTCATAAAAAAGATAAAAACGGATTCTTTTTTTTTTTAATTAAATGACTTTTGTTATAGATAATTTGAATTATTTACATAACTTATTTATTATGAATTAATGAATGCGTGCATATTTAAAAGATAACTGTGGGTAAATGACGCATTGCATTTTATATATGTTGCAGTTTGATATTTGTATTTCTGAATGAATTATGATATTATATGTCTATTATTCTAAACCTTTTTATCTAGCATAATAATATTGAAGAAATAAACAACGGCCTTTTTCCTTGGTTACAACTGGGTGCACAAATTTAACAATTTGCCGCATCATGACAGTAAGCTTATCATGTGTTTTGGTTTAATGATTTTGAAAGATCTAGAACTAGTTTATTTATTTATAATTTTGCTTACGAATATAAAGTAGGATTTAAAATGTGGACTTGCATAATGAAATTGTGTTCTTCACTTTATATAATCACATTTTAGGTCCCTTTGAATGTTTCAACAGTTTCTGGAGAAATGGTATTAATATTATTGATAGTAATGTTCATACTAATTGTTGTGATACTTAACGTGAGTACCTGTTGCTGCTTCTGTTGTTATGAAAGGTAAGAAATTATTACTTCTTACTATACAGAAATAACTAGTACACGCATTACAGATGTTTGATCCACCTCTTAATAATACACAGGAAATATAGCGCGAGTTCACTATGACACCATACGTTAAGATATATAATCATTTGCTTACGTATCTCGACAATGCTGAGAAAAACTCATGAAAATAACAGTTCAAGTTCAACGTAATTCGCTACACAGATGTGACCTTTGTTGACGTACATCCCAGATTGCCATGTTACTCGGTTGTGACTAAAGCATCAATTCTAGGCACTTATTCCAAGCTTAAGCTAAGAGAAACAAAACCTCAAATATGTTTGTCAATGCATTACAATGGAAGTATATATGATACTGACTTTACTACCAAACAAGTAATTATACACGTCAAACGTGAGGTTTATGTGTCCATTCAAGTGTAACGAAACAAAAGAGTTTATAAACCCCTTTGTGTGTGTCTATTATTGACTCAACATAAACATAAAGCAAAGGAATATATGTTTGCCTCGTTTATTTACCAAGAACATTAATATAAACAATATACAAATTGCATTTGCAAGGTTTAGTATAAAAGAAATACTTTATTTTTAGGGGTTTCTTACATTTTAAGTGCCTGTCTTTGACATAGATACCTTAACATGTATTATCTATCTTAAAGTTTATCTAATGTAAAATTGATTCTTTTTTATGAAGAGGACTTAGACAGGCTAAAAAGCACAACCAAGAGAATCATCGCCTAAAAGAAACAACCCATTGCCAATGGTACAATATTATAAGTGACAGTTTTGAAAAACCTAGCCAGCCAACTAGTAAACCCTCACAAGAAACAACTGGAAACAAATATCACAACGATGAAACTGACAAAGAACAAACCTTTGTAAAACCATGCCCACCAATTACAACTACTAAAACCTTAGAAGAAACAACTCGAAACCAATGCCACAATAATGAAACTGACAAAGAGGACAACTATGAAGAATCCTTTCAACCAACTACGACTAGTAAAACCTTACAAGAAACAATTCGAAACCAATGTCACAATAAGGAAACTGACAACGAGAACTGCTATGAAAAAATTGGCCCATCATCAAATAAAGCCTCAGAGACAAATCGAGCAGAGTCTGCATCGTATGAAGAGATTAAGAAAAAGCAGTTTGAGGGAGTCGAGAATCAGAAATTTGGGAAAGAGGTCTATTTAACGATGGAGTGCCAATGATGCCCCCTCCTGTCAATGAAAACTGAAAATTATCGTTTAGCCTAAAAAAGCATTTATTCGAATGAGCACAGAGATAACAATCTATGACAGTTTTTCCTTAAATAACAAATTATTTAAACTGTTTATTTTCTTTTATCAGTGTGGACAACCATTGTTACATGTATTTAATTTCGAAACAATTATTTTTGATTTTTTGGTGTTTAAATATATGACAACAAATAACATGTTATTTTTATGAAAAAGGAGGTTTATTTTTTCCCATTTTGAGATTATCATGTGTATGTATGTAATATGTTTTGTCAAAGTCAAATTTATAAAATGTTCTAAAATATGAAACAAGAAGACCCTTTTGAATATTACCTTTCTTATTGTACCTTTCTTATTGCAAAAATGACGGCTGCGCTCTTGTTGGGATCTAGTGCTTATGCATTTATTTTAGTGTATAGCTAGACAACAAAGAGACCTTCCAATAGTTTGAAATCAATAGCCCTGCGGTTAGAAGTGCTGGTATAAGAGCGACGCCTTTTGGATAAATTTTGAACATCTATACTTATAAATTAAGGCATTTTGCAAATAAACTACAAAATGCCTGCACCAGAGTACTTGCTTACACCTTTGTTATTTCAACACATCCGTAGTGATGTCCATTAGGTATAACTGAATTTTAAAGCAATATGAATTTTTTTTTTGCTGTAAAAACCTGCTAATATGCTAAGGCTGCATGTAACTTAATCTTTTATGATAAATAAGGTTGGAAAAAATCATTAATTTTTGTCAAGGGAAAGATATCTCTTCTAAGGAACATATAGCACATCAATTTTTGTACAGGACGACAATAATCCAATTTCGCTCCAATTAAGGCTCCTTGGCGGCCCTTTTTAAATAAAATTGGCGTAAAGAAATTTAAAAACCATGATATATTTGTCATTTTAGTAGAAAATAACATTTTCCTTAAAAAAAATTCACCATGAAAATTGCAGCTCATATTGCTTTAACTGATAAGTTATTATTTGGAAATTAATAAAAACATACTTTCATTTTCGATAAACAAGCCCGAAATAGCAAAAATGAGAGTAAGGTGGTGGATACGCTTTCCAGAACGGGGTGCCCAGAAACAGTTTGACTAATTGAGACCATGGCGAAATGTGTAGGGCGAGTTAACCAGATACGTAGAATCTGACAATTTTGGTTCAAAATATGTACATGCAAATGGATAAAGATGCATAAACACCAGGACAGATTATTGTATTTTACGTCTATAAGTTTAATTGGGATGCCCCCCTCTCAAGATTGTTTTTCAAAAGTCTTTTTTCCGAAAAACTTGTTTGGGAAATGTGTAAAGGATATGAAATTGGTTGGTCAAGTGATCAAATCCTGTGAAGCACAAAGATTTTATCACGTACAGTGTACCAACCAACTTCATATCCAGGTGAAGCTTGCGCGGGGTATATTATAGTTAGAAAATATTTTAAACAAAACAGTCACAGAACTTTGTATCTAGTAGGCAAATAAAGAATAAATACCTTTTCTATAGATATGTACAATTTTGACACGTTAAGCTTTATGAGTCGAAGATTTGTATTGGAAAGGTCAATAGTCATATAGAACATTGTCAGAAATCTAAATACTCTTTTTTGGCGAATAGCATCTAGTATTAAGAGCATCATAAGGTGAGAGGCTGAGGGTTTATTATGGGGCTTTACCTATGTAACAGAGAAACTTTTGCAAATAGATTTATTTTTCTTATTGTATTGTGACAATTTGATTTCAGCATTGAAAAACAAATCTGGCATGAGTTTTACTAAGCTTCTTAAGTTTAAGATTTCATCGTAACCGTAAGTTACGATGAATATCTGTTTTACCAAACTTCTTAACTTTAAGTTACGTCAAAAATATCGTCGTAACTTACGACAGCCTATGGGCTACTCTAAGTTAAGAATTTTTCGTATTTTTCTAAATAAATGAATAAAAATGGCCGCCTGCTTATTGTTTATTGAAGTTTTGAGAGAAAATGAAGACAAGGCTTTGCGTCGTGAACGCGTTTTCAGAGACAGGAGTCAAGTTCTTTTAAAAAATGTTGACCGACAGCGAACTAATTGGGCGATATAGGTTTCCAAGGCGAGTTATTCTGCAGCTGACAGACGATGTCAAAGACCACATACAACCACAACATTTGAGGTCGCATGCCATTCCAGCTCACATCCAGATAATTTTATGGATATGACCTTTAAAAAAAAACAGAGGAAATTCTAAATGAAGCTGGACTTATAAAGCATCCTATCAATCAAATTCTTACAAAATATTAATATCATAAAACATCACACTCATGATATTGATAAAAAAAAAATACACTTACTATGTTGGTTATGTTCAAAGAATGATTCCGAATGATATCCTTACAAACATTTCTATTTGTCCACTATTTTGAAAGAAGGATGAAGAGTAAACAAAAGGGCAACAACTGTATTATTACTAATTCATCGAGTTGTTCCCCTTTAACAAGATTGTGTGTGATGAACCATACAAATTTAAAATAAAATTTAAAATAAATATTGCCTAAAAGATATATAAATAATTTTTTGATTTATTGTGTAAAATTCATATAATTTCTTGTTGATAGTCAAGTATAGTTAGAATATATTTCCATACCCATACTAAGCAATATTATAGTTCAAGTATTAATCATAATATAGCAAAATGGTGATCAAGGAAATAAATGAATACATTATTAAAGAAATAAAAGAAGATAGGCTTTTTTGTCATGGACTTTTTTTTAACTAAATGAATAGACCTATAAAATTGTGTTAAGCCTAATGGAGTAGCCGATATAAATGTATATGACACTTTTATCCGCTACTTGTGTTAATGTCTGGTTAAAAAATTCTGAACCTTTTTGCCCCCCACCCCCTCCCCCGCATCAAATAATGTTTTTTTTATCTTTGAAAAGTCTTTATTTCATTTAATTATTAGTACATGTATTGTAACCGGGTCTTGATGCAGATGACATAATAACACCAAGTCGATTTTATACGGATCGATTCCTTTTTCAATAAATTGTAGGAATATGGTAATTGCAGGAAATCACAATAGAACAACACATACATAAAACATATAAGCACACGACAAAGACAATACAAACACAATCATCGCACAGACATTGACATAAAACATTTATTTACTTAGGTCACCTATTAATATTATCAGCAAAGAGCGATAATTTGATAATTTATATTTAAACTATAAATTCCAAATGATCAGAAATATTTACGGTAATAAATATCAATAAACCTATTTACAGGAATGACAGAAACATATAGTTACCAATTTATGGAACTGAGTGCAGGTCCTATTTACTGGATTTCATATCATAAATCGATCACCATATTCAGTATACAATAAATATCGTAAATTTACTTTACTCCATTTAATTATATTCCTTTTTTCACTAAAACTTCTATCAACTTTGTAACTCATGTGCTGTATTTATTATTTGTGTTAAAATGTTATTCTTCATGCAATCTCCTATTGGAGGAAATAAAGATAATTAGAATGAATGAATGAACAGTCTGGGCAATTTAATGAATAAAACATTTACATGTAGCTTTTCATGATAATTCATTACAAAGTTACACACATATACTTTATTAAAAACATTCACTCTCCGCACTCATATGGGTTAAACATATTTATTTATCATTTCTTTATATCGTAAACCTATTTTTTCTCCATTGTTCAAAACAGTTTCGCAGACGATAAAATGTAAATAGCCGCGAAAACGAAAGTGCCCTCTGCGCGTTCATAACTACGAATATTCACACCTCCCTTATAAGAGAGTTCCATTACAGAAACTTGCGAACGTTTCGTAAGTTAAGGTTACGAATAAAATTTACGAACACGTTAGTAAAACAGAACATTCTTATCTTAGGTTAAATCTTACGAAGTTCTTAAGTAATAATATTTTTGCGTAAGATAAGAAGCTTAGTAAAACTCATGCCTGGCATAAAGAAGCCATTTCTCCCCTTCTCAACCATCAAAATGATTAATGGAAGTAAATCCTAAAAGTACAGAAGCCCATTTAGGACCTATCAAAAAATATTTTTGAATTTGATATAACCAATTCTTGAATTTGTTAAAACGAATTTAAATCGTTATAACGAATTGTTGAATCCGTTGTAACGAATCTAAATTGTTATAACAAATTTTAGGAATTCGTTAGAACGAATTTAATCTGTTATAACAAATTCGCTGAATTCGTTATGTCATTGAAATCTGTTTTAACAAATTAAATTTGAATTAACGAATTCTTGAATATTCATTTGTCCCATATCGGCGTACGACTAAATGTGCCGATCAATTGATCGGCGTTAAACGGCGAAATGGTAAATGAAGTGAACTGGCCTAAAAACAAAAGTGGAGGGACATATTGTCACAGCTGTTGCTGTAACCATGGTTACAGATGTAACAAATCCAAAAGACACCTTACTTTATCGGCTTTGCTAGATAGAAACTCAACATTTAAGAACTGCTTAATATTTTTACAAAAAATACCATGCATGATATACAGATTTGTTTCGACGCTTTTAATCAATGAGCATGTTGATTTATTAATGGGTACCTGCAGTTCATCTAATGTTGAACTTATGTCATAGAATTTATTTACCAGAATTAAATGCAAAAACCGCATCGAAATCGAAGCAAAAATAATAGAGTTACGCCTTTTCAAAGTGCCTATTTTTACCTGCTTTTAGAAATCTGATCAAGAGAAAATGAAGTAAGGCGACAACGAGGCTTCAGTGAGGTCACGAGGTCAACACGAGGGAAATTTCCTTATAAAGCTATGCAAAATAAATTCGAATTTACAGCAAAAATGATTGATAGAGGTCTGATGTTATGACGTACATGTATTTAGTTATTCTAAGTATCGTAGATTTGGAAAGTTGAATCCATATTTATTTTGTTACAGACAGATTTCTTTTTAAACGATTTTAAAAATTGCTATTCTAATCGCCTTATACCGATAAATACGATATCCTTAAACGCTTGAATGGGCAGATTTATGTTCATTATTCAGATTTATTTTGGTCAGTGCGTGTTCAAATCCAATAAAGCTTAAAGGGCTGTATAATAGATTTGATATGCACGCTCCGACCAAAATTACCACATCATAATATTCAGAGAATTGTTTTGCTTATATTCATATTATTTTCAATTTCTACACTTCAAAACAACATTTTAAAATGTTGTTTTCATGTATAGCACATGTAATGTATTATTGCAGCAAATACTGTTTTTTGGTTATGCTGTAGGACACGCCCATTTTGTGTCGCTCATACTTTATGAAATTATTGGGCTAAAGTTATCAAAATTGATTTGTAATGTTATCACAGTAAAGGACACTTGAAAAATATAAATATGTTTTTTTATATGACAAAGCCAGGTATTATAACAAGATGTGCGTATGCGAGAACCAACGTTCCATCGGGATTGGTAAACGTTTGGGAGGAAATCTGATAGGTTCTTGGAGGAACTTCGAACTGATGATAGGTGCCCCCCAAAATTTTCTTTCCATGGGTTATTGGGGAGGGGTAAGGGTGGTAAAAAAACGACCCCATTTAGCTCTATCCATAACCCCTCACCAAGGTCGATCTGTGTGCCCATCACCAGGGTCTGTATACCCATCACAAGGGTCAAAATACGTATTACCAGACTCGGTGTACGTATCACCCGGTTCTGTATATACATAACCAGATTCAGTATACCCATCATCAGGTCACCAGGGTCTCAATACCTATACCGAGGGTCAATGTGTCTTTGTGCTCATCACCAGGGTCTGTTTATCCATAGCCAGAAATCCACGTAAGCATCACCAAGGTCTCAATGCCTATCACCAGGGTCAGTGTACGTTTCGCCAGGGTCTAAATGCCTGTATACTAGTATTTATTATTAGGGTCATAGTGCACATCACTAGCGTCTGTATACCGATATCCAGAATCAGTATACCCATCACCAGGGTGAGTTTACCTATAACCAAGGTTAGTGTACCCAATTACGAGTGTATGTACATGTATACGAGTAACCAGAGTCAGTATACCCATCACTTGGGTCTCAATACCTATAACAATATAAGTTTTGAGACCCTGGTAATGGGCACCCCGACCCTGGTGATATGTATACTGACCTTGGTGATATGCATTAAGACCCCGGTGATGGGTCTACTGACTTGGTGATGGGCACACAGACCCTGGTGATACGTTCACTGACCCTGGTAATAGATATAGACATCCTGATAATCGTAATACTGACCCAGATCATCGGTATACAAACCCTGGTGATACGAACACTGACCCTGGTGATACGTACACTGACCCTGATGATACGTACACTGACCCAGGTCATTTGTATACAGACCCTGGTGATGGGCACACAGACACTGGTGATACGTACACTGACCCTGGTTATAGATACAGACATCCTGATAATCGTAACATTGACCAAGGTTATGGGTATACAGACCCTGGTGATACGAACACTGACCCTGGTGATATGTAAACTCTATTAAAACATTTAAAAAAACCTGATCCGTGGGGGTAGGGGGTTTGGTGAACCCTTAACTTCAATTTTACCGTTTATTTCCTCCCTTTCATTTCAGTTTTTACCTGTTCCCAAAAACATTTTTTTTTGGGGGGGGGGGGGGGCAACTCTTTGTTAATACACCTTTTATATGTAAATTTAAGAAAAATGTTTGCTGCGAAAAAACGTGTGCTAAGGGGGTAGTCTCGTCCCCCTGTCCCTGCTCAACTCCACTCCCTCCCCCACTCCAATGCTAAGTGCCTGTTGTTTCCCTTTAACATTGCTCGTTATTGTTCTCTCAAATACTAATATTTATTCAACATTTTGGTGTAAATCTAATGTTCACAACATCACTTTTAATGAACATTTATAATGTAAAAATCGAATTTCCTATACTTTTTTAAATTGCGCAAATATCAGTTCGAAGTTCCTCCAAACAGCTTTCAAATTTTCTCCCAAACGTTTACCGAAAAGTTGGTACACCAATGCACACATCCTGGTAATATTCCCTGTTATGTGTATAAAAAATAACCTATTCTTTACATCCGTTAATTGGTTCACGCATACGCACATCCTGGTTATAATGCATGGCTACGTCATATAAAATATTATTTTTGATAACCTTTACTTTGATAACCCTGCCCAATAATTTCATATAAATACAAGCGACAAAAAATGGGCGTGTCCTACAGCATAACCGAAAAACAGTATTGGCTGCGCTGCGTATTTAATGCATAGCATGTGTTATAGAATGTTGTTTAGAATGCTGTTTTAAAGTTTAGAAATTGGTAATAATTGAAATATAAGGATTAAAGTAATAAGGAATCATTCGTTGAATATTATGAGTTGATAATTTCGGTCAGAGCGTGGTCAAATCTATAATAAAGCCCTTTGAGCTTTATTTGATTTAAACACGTCCCGGCCAAAATCACCTGAGACTAGCAATACTCAAAGACTGATTCCATATTCTTAAATTAATTCTATTCCAAACAGGTATTTTTTTAAAGTATGGCGTAATCTCACGGTTTGGTGATAAAGTGAGATGAAAAATACAGATATATGTTAATAAATCAGCATGCTCATTCATTGATAGCATTAATTAAACAATTTTTTGGAATTTTGCGCAGAAACCCGTCGAAATAAATCTGTATATCCTGCATGGTATTTTTTTGTGAAATATATATAGCAGTTCTTAAATATTGTGTTTCTATCAATGTAGGAATTCTAGCAAAGCCGATAAAGTAAGGTGTCTTTTTGATTTGTTTCATCTGTTGCCATGGTTACAGCAACCGCCGTGGCAATATGTCCCTCCACTTTTATTTGTTTTTACGCCAGTTCACTACATTTACCATTTCGCCGTTTAACGCCGATCCATTGATCGGCACATTTAGTCGTACGCCGATATTGGACAAATGAAGTCCCCCCCCCCCCCCCCCCCCCCGTTTAATTTGTTCCCCAAAACATATTGGATGAAAATATGTTATAAACAATTTTAAAAAACCGAAATTACGAATTAAAACTTTGAAATAACGAATTCAAGAATTCATTATTTCAAATTTAATTTGTTAAAACAGATTTAAAAATTTGAAATAACGAATTCAGCGAAATTTGTTATAACATATTGTATTGTTACAACATAGAGTTGTTCCCCTTTATTTTTCATATGTCTTATAGACTTCAAATAAACGTTTTGATAGTAGTTCAATATCTGTTTCCTCACATATAGTTGTGTTAAGTAAACTGTCAAGATCTTTTCCAACTCTTGTTAGTTTTGCTGATAGATGGTCCACTCGAGACTGATAAAACATCAATCCTTTTTCGGACAAGGTTCTGTGTTCTCTTGTTGTCACCCCTTCACATGTGTCTGTAAGCTCTTGCTCCATGGACTGTGGAGTGGACATGGTAGGTGTTAAGTCATCCTCTATTGGCTGTGACATTATGTTGAATTGCACCAGATTTCTTACTGTAAAGCCTTGTGGTCTAACACTACTTTATTTCTTGATATGCATACATATAGTATATGTATATACTAGTAGACTAGTAAGAAACTGAAAAATAAAAATAAACATACTTTTAGAAAGGTTACAATGTGTTTCTAATCCTTTTGTAAAATATTTGACAACTGTTCATTTTATAAATATGAAACATTTCATATTTGCTGTACAACCTTACTGAAAATGTTGCTATACAAAGGTTGCTTTGAGTATACAGAAATTGACTAGATACTTGTTCCATGAGTAAGATGATAATACTGACAACAAGTCGTACATAAAATATTCGATTGACTACGTAAGACGCGGGAAACCAAATGTGAACCCTAACTCTGTAGCTAACATCCGTTACTAAATTTAGACTAAGATACAAATCACTGAAGTCACGTTATGCATAATTAAACACATTTTACAAAAAAGCTACACCGTAATGACACTCGGAATATAACACAGATCAAAGAAAAACAGTAATAATGCAAGACTTACTCTATGCGGGACTATAACAGCATAAAATATATGCAAATTGGAGTGGGCGCCATGCCGTGTAGAACATTACAAATACGGAAATGCTACTAAAATGCAAAATGGTAACGGATTCAATCCGGATTTGAAATTTTTGAAAAATAAAGGGGAACAACTCTATGTTGTAACAATACACCCCCCGTCTGATTTTATCACCCTAAAAAAAAAACTTACAATGAAGAAAACATTGTTCACAGTAAACACTACTTGTATGTCGCAAACACACGTATAAACTGAACATTATTTTCACACAAAAAACAAGTTTCTGTTATATAGTTCACACTGTCAGCAATGAAATCACTTCCGTCGCCGGTCTGATGTAAAGGCATGGCTTTCCATCCTTAAGAATACGCACTTCGATTTTACGTACCAGACCATCAGAGTTACTCGGGAATATGCGGTTCACGACACCAACTGGCCAATCAGTACGTGCACTTTCTTTGTCGTGGAGTAAAACAACATCTCCTTCTTTAAGGTTGTCTGTCGAAACTAGCCACTTCTGACGAGGCTGCAGGGTGGAAAGGAACTCACTTTTCCAGCGCTTCCAGAAGGTGTTTGCCATGACCTTGACCATTTTCCATTGACTGCGGTACATGTCTTTCACATCAAGATCTTTAAATTCAGTAGGTACTTCCTGGGTCTTTTGTGTCAGCAGCATCTGCGGTGATAGGATGAATGGTGCTTCAACATCACTGGATACAGGTAGTAATGGTCTTGAATTCATTATAGCCATGACCTCTGCCATAAAGGTCGTCAACACCTCATGTGTCAGTTTCCCGTGTTTGGTATCCATAAGCATTGCGTCAAGGATGCGACGCGCAATGCCTATCGTCCTTTCCAAACTGCCGCCAAAATGTGATGCATGCGGAGGATTAAACTTCCAGGCAATGCGCTTGTCCTCCAGAAATGCCCTCATACTGCTGTCTTCGACATTCACTATGTTCATGTTTAACTCTGAGGCAGCCCCCACAAAGTTTGTTCCTCTATCTGATCTAAATTCTGAAACTGCACCACGCATTGCAATGAACCGTCGCATGGCGTTAATGAATGAGGAAGAGGTCATTTCCTCAATGACCTCAATGTGGACCGCTCTGCTGTACAGACAAGTGAATAATACAGCCCAACGTTTTGAATGTGCGCTGCCCCCTCTTGTACATTTGTACGTCTTGTGATGATAGTCCAGGGTCCAAACACATCTACCCCTACACAGGTGAAGGGTGGTGACTTTGTGAGTCGGTCTTTAGGAAGATCTGCCATCTTCTGATTAAGTGGCTTTCCTCTCATCTTGCGGCACGTAACACAATGATGAATGATAGATGACACTAGGCGTTTCCCTCCAGTAATCCATAGTCCTTCACTCCTTATAGCACCTTCTGTAAGATGACGCCCTTGATGGTAAATTTTCTCATGATGATGGCGAACTAATAGCCGAGCGATATGACTCTGGCCAGGTATCAGAATAGGAGTCTTTTCACAGACAGGTAAGTCACATAAATTGATACGGCCACCAACTCGCAGCAAGCCATCATCTAGGTATGGAGACAAAGCTAGAATTGTGCTGTCTCTTGGCAGTGGTCTACCAGCATGTAATGCATTTATTTCTTTCTGATAAAACTGTTTTTGAGTCTCTTTGATGATCAACAATTCTGAATCTAGACGAGATATTTCATTTCCTTTCTTACCGAGTCTTCTCTTGATAAGTGTAATGGCACGCACTAGACTCGACCAACTCCCAAAGCGGTTAAAGCGAGAAATGCCTAAAGTTGACTTGGATGATATGGTCTTTAGAGTCACTATCTCTGCCCGTATCTCTGTATCTATATCTGGATCTACCAAAAAGAACTTCTCATTATTTGGATTTCTTAAGTTTCCTCAGAGGAAGTCTGGCCCATTTAACCATAAACTATCACAAAGAGCTAGAGCCACGAAGCATCAAAATGTGCCTTAAAATTTTCACAAAACTCAAGTTTGAAACAATACAAATTGTAATTACTTATAATGTAGGGCACAATATTCTGCATCTATGCATATGAATTTTTTTCACTTCGGCCCCACCGTTTAGCACATGCGCATCATCAAACATACTATGATCGTTAAAAATAGCTGAAAATTGTAGATTTTACTGCAGTATTTCCCAATTTTGAATGTGGCCACACTTGAGTACCTCTTTGAAACTTTTAAAACTGAGAGATATTGCATAAATGCTTCTGCCTGCAAAATTTCGTAGAGGTACTCAAGTGTGGCCAATGTGTATTTTACAAATTTTGAAAATTTTAGTAACAGAAAATAAAACAGACCACTCTATTTTAGGGTAATTATTTGCTTCCTTTTTTTTGAAATAGCAGAATTTAATTCATAATGATAAAGAATTATTTGTGATTATTTACAAAATCCTTATTTTATTAAATATTTGAGGAAGAATTGCATATAAACTGAACTTTACCATGTTTTATCAAGTAATTTTATACTGTGGATTCATGCTTACAACGTGCATCATCAATGACGTCATAGTTTGACGTTTGCGACGTCAGTTGAATCTGTACATGGAATCTTGAGTTCTTTCAGTATTTTGCCAATAGAATTTACCAGTAAAGTCTGCATTTTTAAAAAGCATTATTTCTATGTACCACGGTAATATTCAATTTCAGTAGAGTATGAGATACATGAACATTGCTAACAAACAGAAAAAATTAAATTGGCAAAGTTAACATTGTACGTACGTAAGTAAATATATATTCCTAACGTTATACCTTTATAATTTTAGAATAAGCGATAGCATGTATAAGTAGCTAGTTGTGGGTTTTTTGTCAAACGGTGAAATGCATTAAACGAAAGGAAAGATGCAAGCGATTTTTTTTTTACACAAGTACGTGTTCCTGAATACCGCGGGAGAAAGACAGTCGACATCACGTGTAAACATGTAGGCCTACATATATGATAAACTTAACTTATTCCGTCAAAAAACTTGATTATTTAATTCCTAAGTACAGCTGTAATTGAATATTAAGCCGTCGCCCCTTGTATAAAAACATTTTGCCAATGCATACGTCTTTTCTTTATCAGCCACTGTTGATCAGTGTTGATTCGTCGCGTGGTCAATGTATTTCCGGTGAACCGTTACATGCAGTTACACTCCTTTCTTAAAAGATCGATTGTGTCCGTTTCGATGAAGACGGCTTTTGGTAAACACAGCTTAGAATACTTTATTAGCATGTGCACTATATAGAAGTCTAATCCTAATTTCGATGTCTTTGTTGATCATTTGTCCAATAAAATAAAAAATACACCCTAAACGTGTGTACATCGGTGACTTACTTTTGCCTATAAAATTCTCGATTGAAATTATCTTTGATCAATTTATGCGTATTAAATCTAATTAAAGTTTTTCTTGTATTGCATATAAAAATAAATTCAGATTGCCGGGCCCTTTCTTTAAAAAAAAAAAGGCGATGAGTACAGAGAGATTTAAAACGGTATTTGTTTCCATTCAACCACCCCCCCCCTTCCCTACCCTCTAAAAAAATGGATTTACGGCCGGGTTCATTACAAATCTACATAAATGATAACACAAATTCTACATGCTTGCTATGAATTCGACTTTTCAAGACAATTTTTCGACATTATTTATGTGCTACTGCTTGATGTTTTAAATAAAAATGTTCATTTTAACCTATCTTCGCTTCAAAATAGTAAACCCACATTCTCTCTCTCTCTCTCTCTCTCTCTCTCTCTCTCTCTCTCTTACAGATAGCTTATCACTTGGAACAATTCTCAAAAGACATGAATATCACTAGAAAAAATGAAATGTGAATGAATAGACGTTATGGCATTTATAAGGAATAATTAACTCATGAGAATATTTTTAAAGAAATCGATATTCTTTTTTCAGTTAATTAATGAACATTAAAACACTGCTGTAATGTCATTCCCTTGTTCCAGCAGTCAAAATTTTTACTTGTGACAGTCCGATTATTAAAGAGCTTCTTAATAATACTGTTATTCTTTAAAATCGGACTGTCTCAGGAATCAACAATGATATTCAATGGAGTGATTTAAGTACGATATATGCCTCAAACACTTATGTATCAAAAATATCACAGTTCTCGGCCCTATAACGGGCCTCGAAACTGTTTTATATTATTTCATACAGAACTGCTTTCGGCATACTAGTATATCCATTACATATACACAGTCGCTATAAGGTTTTATTTTTCACTTGAACAGTTCGTGAACGGTGAGCGCACAGTGAGTGCACTCTAAACGAACGCGGTGAGTGCACACTGAGCCGAATTTGGATAGCGCGTATGAACGGTGAACTGTGAGCGAACGCAGAGCGCAAACGCAAGCGCAAAGTGAACGTTGAACGATATATGTACTCTATGTGAACGCAAGATAAACGATTTATTCGGAGTGCCCTGGGAGGTAATTTTCGTTGGTAATCAGGAAATAATAACAATAAACTACATGTTTGTATTGTTATAAGCCTAAATATAATATTATCTGACTAAACAATAAGTGAACACAAAACGAACGCAGTGAGCGCAAGGCGAAATCTTTGTGAACGCACGGTGGGCGTTTTGTGAACGATGAGCGGGAACGGAGCGGAGAGCGCAAGTGAACGCAAGGTGAGCGCACATGAACGCACGGTGATCCCACGGGAAAATGGGAAAATAATACATTTCAAAGGATTGAACCCTGGCATCTAACTGCTGTAAAGCACCAGGATTGGGTGAAAATATTGAAGCCTTGAAACAAGTAAAATAATCATGAAAATAATGTACACAGACTTTTACAGTAATGCATCAAAATTCGAGATTACATATATCTCTATTAAATTCAATTACCGTATCTCTGTCATATCTATATATTTAATTTTAATAATTTGTAATTACATTGGTAGAATTCAATGATTAATCCTCAGTTATACACTGCGCATCATCAGCATTACTTCAGGCAGTTTCAAATTGCAGAAAAAAAGAACTTTTAACACACCGACATATTTAAATGTACCGCTGTTATATTGACCTTCAGCACTGGTCCCTGTAATATTTTTGAAACTTTATTGTAAAAAAGTTTTTCATGGTATTTTCATCAATAAATTGATTTTCATAAATTAATTATAATGTCTACATGATAATTTTATTTGTTTTTTTTTTGGTTTATTTCATTAGATTCAAGTCATACGTAGTTTTATCATTTCGTGACGTTACTTAACAAAAATGACGTCTGTTCTACATTTTTCATCAAAACAATGCCATATTGTAAACTCCGTTTATAAAAAAGTATGATAGATATCGAAAAAAGAAAAACAGTTATGAAAAGCTAAGACTCTACCCTATATTATACCAAAATATGGTAATTTTTAATGATAGGGCAATTTTTTATGCTTCGTGGCTCTAGCTCGTTGTTCTGGCAAAAGTCCACGAGTTCCCTGGTCCGCCGGGTTTTCTTCTGTAGCTACATAATTCCACTGATGTGGAGATGAACTCTTTCGTATCCTGGATACACGGTTGCATACATAAACATAGAACCGTCTGCGTTCATTGGATATATACCCCAGTACCACTTTGCTGTCAGAGTAATACTTGATGTCCTCTAAAGGAAGGTCGAGCTCCCTAGATAGCATCTCCCCAAGCTCTACAGCTAGGACTGCCGCACAAAGCTCCAATTTTGGAATCGTATGTCCACTTTTTGGTGCAACTTTACATTTCCCAAATACGAAACCTACGGATATCTTCTCTGAAGTCACACCCCGAAGGTAGGCACAGGCACTCACTGCCTTTTCAGAGGCATCGCAAAACATGTGAAGTGTCTTGTGGACGCACATTTGGTATGATACAGAAAGTAGCCACCGTGGAATATGCACACCATCAAGTCTTTTGAGCTGTTCTAACCAAAGTTTCCATGCACCCATGATAGTTGTAGGTAAGGGATCATCCCAACTTTCAATTCCAGTGAAAGCTTGTCTCATGATGAATCGTCCATTTAGAATAATGGGCGCAATGAAGCCGAGTGGATCAAATAAACCATTTACAGTTGACAGCAATCCTCTCTTGGTGAATGGCTTCAGCTCCTCCGAGGCTTTGTAGATGAAGGTATCTGTAGCAAGGTCCCAACTCAAACCTAAGCTGTGGTGTATAGGCAGATCATCTCGATCTAGATCAAGCTGTTCCATGGATTTTGCTAGATCTGCAGTTGAAAACTGTTGCATGACGTCTTCACTATTCGATGCAATCTTGTGGAGCTTCAAATTTCCACCTTCCAGGAGTGTCTTCTGTGTTTGTTTTAGAACATTAACTGTTTCACTCACACTGGGAAATGATGCCAAACCATCATCAGCGTAAAAATTTCTGGTAACAAACTGTTTCACCACTTCACTACAGTCATCTCTTACACAACGTCGAAGGCCGTATGTGGCAACTGCTGGGGAGGGTCTGTTGCCAAACACATGAACGCACATTCGGTACTCTAGAAGTTCTTGGGCTGGGTCGTTGTTTTGATGCCAGAAGAAACG
The DNA here is from genome assembly GCF_963853765.1 of Magallana gigas. Classification (NCBI taxonomy): domain Eukaryota; kingdom Metazoa; phylum Mollusca; class Bivalvia; order Ostreida; family Ostreidae; genus Magallana; species Magallana gigas. Next base: position 27,670,305 of record NC_088856.1, read on the forward strand.
GAGGTAATCTCGGTGAGGTTCTGCCACACGAAAACAGAAAAACATTTGCTGAATGTCTGCAATCACGGCTATGGGCTCCTTCCTGAATCTCATGAGCACTCCATCAAGACAATTCATTAAGTCTGGTCCCAACATCAACACATCATTCAAGGAAATGCCATCGTGTTTGCAGGAAGAGTCGAATACCACTCGTATTTTGTCCTTCTTCCTAGGGTGGTACACACCAAATATGGGCAAGTACCAGCACTCCTGTCCGGGTTGAACAGGAGGCGCAATCTCGGCATGACCAGAGTCAAAAATGCCCTGCATGAAACTCACAAAGTGTTCTTGTTTTGTTGTGTTCCGACGAAGGCTCCCTTGAAGCATGAGTGCTCGTTTCAATGCCATTGATCTGTTGTTTTGCAAGATTTCTCCGGTTTCCCGATAAGGTAGCGGAGCAGTCCAATTTCCGGTTGAATTTTTGGTGAAGGCTTTATCCATCAGTTCAATGAATTGCGCAGCACAGTTAAGGCTGTCAATAAACTCCGTTCAGACAAAAAGTACGGGAAATGTGCATTATGACATCACAGTATATTACAAACCTCGAAAGTACTTATTAATCTATTTATTAGTAAAATTAACTTATACTAATCTTTTAATTAAAAACAACAAATGCTATTACTTACAATTTTGATGTCCGTTATATCGTACACACTGAAAAATAAGCGAGATGTCGTTCTCGCTGTACTACAAAATATGACGTCATATGCTTCAAAATGACGCATTAAGTTAAATCATTGAAGGCTATCGTGCAGTTTTGTAGCGAAGAAAAATAAACGTCATACATTAACGGAAAAGTATAAATGAATATTTTGTTTAAAATTATTATTAGTAAAATGCTACCTATATAGTCTTATTTTCATTTTGTTAAAAGTATGCATCGTTTAAAGAAGCCACCTCGGTTTTGTATAAAATATCGTATATCTAAAATCTGAGTACCTAAATAAATCACTTAATTGCAAGGGCATACACTTACCTGATCCCGACAAACTTTTACATGTGAATTTGAAATATGCTATGTAACTTAAAAACTTCTACGATCCTTGTAAAATCTTACAAATTAATTATTTTTTAATGAAATTAACCCTGTGACCTTCAAAATTATTCAACATATGCATTATAAATTACGGTTTCTACTAACAAATATTCTTATCTTAAAAAGTTCGCACCGTCTTTCAAAATGTACGATATAACATCAAGTTATTTCATAATTCAGTTGTGAATTTTGACATGATTATGCCCTTGCAATATTGAATTTTTAAAATGACCTCAAAACCACAAATACATCTGCTTGTACCATGCGACTGCCATATCACGTGACCACTATGAACATAAAATATTGTACTGTTATATATATATTTTAGAAATATATTGCATTTGAGTGACTGTTATTGATTTTAAAAAGGACATGCCAGTTTAACTAAAGTATACGTGTTTTCATCACAAAAATTTGCCCATATTTTTATTGACCGCCTTAACTGTACTGCGTGGTTATCTTCAATAGATTGTCCTAAATCATTGTCGTTTGCTTGGTGTCTGAAAATGGGATCATCATCTAATTTGAGTGATATATTGTATTCACATTTGTCAAATACACTAACTCTGCCACTTTGATGCACAGTCGTCTTCAAGACGTTCACACTAGCAGGTGGATGGAGGTTTCCAAGACAAACGTTTCCGATGAGAAACCATCCCAGGGCTAGCTTTTGGGCAAAAGGAGTTCCTCGTGGTCCTGTACGTTGATCTTCAATGTGGTGAGCCTCTGGTAGAACTCGACCACCAATCACAAGCTCGTTGAACGCATATGCTCCTACTTTTCAGCCAACAAACCATAGTAGCCCTGCACAGCCGAAACTATCACAAGTAAAATCATCACAACCAGCATCATCTCAGCCATCACAACTTTCACAGCCGGAAGCACCACAACCTGACATATGAAAAATAAAGGGGAACAACTCTATGTTGTAACAATACACATATTAAATTCGTTATAACGAATTCCTAAAATGTGTTATAACAAATTTAATTCGTTATAACGGATTCAACAATTCGTTTTAAATTCGTTTTAACAAATTCAAGAAATCGTTACATCAAATTCAAAAATATGTTTTGATAGGTCCTAAATTGGCTTCTGTATAAAAGTATTACCCTTACTAATAACAAATTCTTGAACTTAATAAAATAACGCTAAATTTACTTCAAACTTAGTTTCATACAAAAAAAATCTCTAAGACCACCATACATAACTTTGATCAATTCATATTTAAATAAATTTAAACGTATGTCATTAAACCGTTCTTTCTTTATATAAATAGTGAATCTCTTAACAAGTTATATAGAATTACCTAAAAGATCATTCAATCTTGATTAAAACGTAACAAATAACATGTACCAATTGTGCCTCATTGTAAGCAGAGATATTTTTGTATTCTTATGAAACAGATTTTATTCAAAAACTTGTACGTAAAAAAAAATAAATTACTCGCTGTGGCCTTCAACTCAACATTCAGTTATATTGAAGACGTAACATCAATTAACAATTGTTATTTCCATAATTACGTCGACTCGATATATCCCTTTGAACTTGAAAAAAAGATACCACAAGGTCTGCGTTATCTGTTTCATATTTGGATATATTATTAAAAATGGACACTGATAAACGCGATAACTTCAATTTTTTCCGTAGTCAATTTTCCTTACTTATGTAGCAATATACCTTCATCACCTGCATATGGTATTTTTGTCCCACAGTTATTTCGATATACAAGGGCATGCTCTTCGTATGAACAGTTTTTAAGGCGAGGCAAGCTACTGACAAACAGGTTGATAAAACATGACTATCAACAGTCTCGTTTGAGTCATCTATTCGTAAGTTCAATGGTCGATACAACGACCTTGTCAGCACAAAAATCTTCTACTGGGTCGCATGCTGACTGACGTTTATCATACTAATTGTTTGACCAAACTTAATCATCTAATTGTCTACAGACATTTCCGGGGTTTTTTTCCCGATTCAACAAAGAAGACATGGCGGGTGTACACCGATCGATCAGCAGAGGATGCTCACTCCTCCTAGGCACCTGATGCTACCTCTATCTTTTTTAGAGTTCTGTATTGCTCTGCTTTGAATCCGTATTTCGTTTTATTACGGGCCGCCGGAAGGCGGTCCGTTATTTGATACACATTTAAATATTGTTACTGCGTTTCTGCGGGACAGTTCTTTTTTGATAGAATTAATATTATGCATATTTTTATGAATTAAAAGTAAATTGGCATATAGAAATATGTTTTATGCCTTTTAAAAATATCACATATTTTTTGTCTTACTCGTAAATGAAAAATAGGTCATACTAGACTGTCGTGTTTGGTGCGTTTTTATCGAGACTATAATCTATTCGAAAAATTCCGGAGGTCGTCATTCGCATCGGGATCGGTATGCGGGACATACTAAAGACCTGAAATACTACAGACCTGAACGTCATTTTACATAAAGGATATATTTGAATTCCTATGTGCCGTGTCAAATAAAATGACTTTATGTGTGTGTTTATTATATTTCCATGTAAAATGTGGTAGAAAATATCATGAAATGACATCCATATCAATTATTTACGCAAAAATATGACAGACATAATAATTTGAATTGACTGGAAAATTTGAGCTAATCAATTTCTGTTTTATCACGTGGTCCCTTGAAATCATATAAACTAATGCATTAAGTTGTCATACAATTCAATGCAAAAAACAAAAAAAACAAACAAAAAAACAAAATGGTTTGAAATGCATAATCTCCAAGAGAAAAATGATGAGTTGATCTTTGTATTGTAAAAATCAATGTGTTTTCCATTCCTTCATACTATGGCAATGATCGAACAATTACCTTTAGAAATGCTTACAGTAACGAACTCGATTCTTTATGATAATAGTAAAATGTTAAACTTCAAAACAAGTTGCCGAAAGTATATTTAAATTTACCATAAAAATTAGTACAACTAACTTTTATTTTCTTCTTTGTGGTGTGTTTTTATGTAAACAACCAATGATTCATACAACAATTATATTTTTTGCGGCCCATTTGACGCTTGCGTCAAGATGATTTCTTGTGGATTTTTGAGATGGTTGATAGTTTGCTATTGTCATTTGTCATGTACATTTCATTTTGGTTAATGACTTTTTTAAAAAGCTGGTTAAAAGGATAACGTTTTCTCCTTGAAAAATAATTTATAATATTCGACTGATAATAGTGAAAAACCATTTATTGTGTGGTTAAGAATTTTCAGTGTAGTGCTATTTTTTATTTTCAATAAAATTGTTAAATGACCTACTTTTTGAGATAATGGCCATTGAATATTTACGCTGGTAGGTGTAGGCAACTCCGAGTTTAATGACAGTAAAAATTATGATCAATTTGAAAACTGTTTATTTTTAAGAAAACAGTGCGGAATATTAATACCAAGTGAATGTGTTCAAAAAGATATTATTTTTCAACTTCGAAATCGACTCGAGCTTTGAAGCTCCCGTGCCATGGTATCATGTGACAGTTAAAAATAGATCACTTTTTTACCTTAACAAAAAATCACAAAGTGTAACACTACCCCGAAGTTCATTTGTATGTTTGCTACAATAATTTGATCAGCAATTAGTTCATGTTTATTAGCATTACTGCTAGAATTCAATTGTTAATCCCAAAAAATAAATATTGTTAATATTTATCGGAAACCCTCTTAACGTCTTTAATTCCATTAAAAATACTACCTATTTTTCATTTAAAACAACGAAGCACAGGATTTTAGCAGCACTTTTCAAGTAGTTTAGGTCATATACTGTTGATATTTACCAAAGTCATCTTTCATAAATTCCGGGGTAGTGCTACACTTTTGCCTTTTTTTGTACACACTGACAGAGGAAAGGCTAGTCAAGCCATATAAATGTCGATCTGCTTACCTTAAACACTCGCTGATTATGCAAATTATCCATTTCTCTATTATCCTGATTATATCCTAACTGACACTCATCTAAATCTTGGGTAACTGAATTAAATAAGTCTTATTTCGGCATTGTGAACACTGCATTCCGATGATTTGTTTCCCAACATTATCTTCTCTATTAAACATGCTTGTGACGTCATCAATGATAATTATACGTAATACAGAGAAATCGAAGATATATTCAATTAGAAGAGTTTCTTGTGAAAGTTTATGTTTGTAGTTTTTATAATTTTAAACAGAGATAAAGTTAAAATCGACATGTTTCCGTGTAACAAATGACATCATGCTGCTTATTGTGACGTCATATCGATCAGAGGAATTTTTAATCAATCGATCGCTGAGAGTTGCCTTATCATACCCGCGTAAGAAAAATCACTAAAAAGGTAACACTACGATTGAAATGTTCTTATTAGTGAAAATAATACAAATTGCTAAAATTTTTGTAAAGAATTTTTAGGCAACAAAAATATAACTTGAAATGATTTGTATCCTCATTTTTAATAAAAAAAAAAACACAAAAAATGTCCAGCAGCAAACAAAAATTTACAAAGAGCCCCTTTTTCCTACTTTATCGCCTACCTAAGAGATGTTCATCTATTAATAAACAAAAATAGTTTATGTTTGTGGAGGGATATATGCCTTTGAGGAAACTATTTTGGTTATATAATAGAATGAACATTTTGTTTTATGTTAAGGGTTTATTAATTGAAAGCTCTAATGACCAACAAATACATAAAGAAGACCCGCTGGGTTAAATATTAAAATACAAGTACATGTATCGATGAAGTATTTGCTTTAAATTGTTTCGGGGAGAGGGATCAAAAGCGGTGGGATGGTAGAGGTTAATTGTCATCAGGTGGCAAAAGTTAATACATTTCATATCCATTATTATGTTTTTAAAATACAGAGGTGATTTTTAACAAGGCAGTAAATTAAACAGTATACAGAAAAAAATGATCTGTACGTATGACCAGGAACTGTGTGCAATATAACACTATCTGGCTAAAATAACATCTTTTGCAGCAATATAACCACGTTTGCAAACTGTGTTTCATTAGTTTCACACAAAGCGTGCAAACGAAATTTATATATATGAAAGTTTAAGACAAAAAAATATTACACCTCTTTTTTACGTTTTAAAAATCGTAAACAATTTAGGCAGGAGGTATGACTGATATTTGAAAGCAGTTTGAATGAAACTTTCATTAAGTAGATGGTTACCATTTATAAGACGATTTTCATACAATATTGCGACCTTATCTACGTATGTATTCCGACGTTTAAATAGTTTTTTGCATGAAAAATTCTTTATTGCTGAAATTTTTTTAAGATATCAAAACTGGCTTTAAAGACAGAATCAAGCACATAAATAATTCTAAAAATTAGAATGCTTAAAAAGATATACATGTATTCACATTTTCCAGTGTTTTTGTCTGTGATAACACTACGTATCGATTTTGTACTATATAACCAATAATACAAATGACGCCAAATCGAGGCGCCAGCTGGGTTTGCTTATTTATATTTAAATATATAATCGTACGATGGCTAAACATTATATAAATATAAATAATAAGGAATCATTTTTTGAATATTATGAGATGATAATTTCGGTCGGGGCGTGATCAAATCTATCATAAAGCCCTTCGGGCTTTATTGGATTTGATCACGTCTCGACCAAAATTATCACCTCATAATACTCAAAGAATGATTCCTTATTCCTTATCTAATACATATTGTAAACCAAATATCTACAAAAGTTAATTACTTCCTATTTTTAAAGTATATTATTTCCATTACCATTGTCACTCACTATCATAAACTATAGAATATTTTGAAAATGGCATTGATGGATTACGAATTAAACGAATTACGACCTGCAAACTCTGGATACATAATGAACAATTATACAGAGTGTAGTAATGGGAGATGTGCAAATGTTACAGGTAATTATGTATGCAAAAAAATGTTTTGAAACTGACACAATGCATTCTTTCAACTAATATACACAAATCAAAAATGTCATTCGTTTAATAGCATAATTATTATAAAATTACTATTAAAGATTTTTCGTTTTTTTTTGTTTGTGAGCATTAAAGATTTTTCGGGGTTTTTTTTGTTTGTGTGCAAGATTATTTTGATTATGTAAATGTACGTATAATGCAGTTTCATTAAGTTTGGTTTGACGTTTTGTTTAAATACCTGCAATATCGTCTACACCTTAGAAAAACAGAGGCATTGGGTTGCATATAGTCCTATACGATTACAAGTATTTACAGTGCCAAACTCTCAATTTAGCGTTAAAAAAGTTTTTTTAAAAAAACACCAATATTTGTTCAGAAAATAAGATTAGTTCAAGTAACGAAATGGAAAATGCACTCGCTTCTCTCCACTGTAACCCGCGTTCAATCCCCGTGATCGACATTGGTTGTATGTGAAAGAGTATGGTGGTCGCCTACTTCGACAATTGGGTTCTTTCCGGGTACTCCGGCTTCCTTTTATATCAATGACCCCGCGAAAACACGAAAAGATTTCTTATGAACTTTTTGACAATATTTAATATAAATGTTCATTTACATATTTTAAACGTGATGTGTGCATTACAAGTATGTTAGCACTAACAATCCTTACCTGAATGTTACTGCGTATTCTGTCTGGGCTCACACTCTTTGGAATCACAATGTTGCCTCTTTGAAGAAGATTACGAAGCAAAACCTACACAATTTAAGTACCCATTAAAAAATATATTGCAATGATTATAGTATATAAAATATGACACAAATTTAATATATTGCTAAGATTCTGTAAATTCAGAACACATTGAAAAAATTGCTCATTATCGTTACACTTAAATTGGTATTCACTTTGTCACAATACCAATCGATTAGTGTTTGTTCCATTTGCAAAGAATGCATATTTTGATGTGCACGTGTTCAGGAGATTTGTTTTTATTATTTCTTTGCATTTTTTGAAACACATGGATCTTCAAGGACTACAAGTTCGTATTTTTCTTTCTGCAACTATATTTTAAAAAGGTATCATTGCTGAAAATTTAATGTTCAAAAAACTAAACTCCGTTTTTGAAACTCATCTTAAATAATACATGTACATACATGTACTGTATTACTCAGTTTATCCATGATGATACAATTTTTTAACCAGGAAATAGTATTGCTTTCATGTTGGCAAATTGACCTAAAGAAAAGCTTATGAAATTAACGGTTTACGAGTCTCGTATTGATAATAATTAAGATCTTTGTCACTAACAATCGGTCAGGTCTTCCTAGCGTAGGCGGTGATTGCCACTTACAGTTTCTTACAAGCATCAAACAATTCTTTCTTTGGACAGTAAATTCCACCTACAACGGTTATACAAGCAAATATAGCCTATTATGATATAGACTGGGTTTCCATCTTCCTATTTCCATACTATGACATGTGGTGATAACGAACAGTGTTCAAATTCAAAAACTCAAAGGAAAATTACAAAACACGAGCAGAGCGAACACGGGCCTCTTTTTAAGAAAATAGAGGTAGCATCAGGTGCCATGGAGGAGTGAGCACCCTCCGCTGACCGGTAACACCCGCCGTGTACATGTGCTCTTTGTCATAATCGGGAAAAACCGAAAAGTCCGTACACAATTAGGTAATTAATTATGGTCTAACAATTAGTATGAAAAACTATACATTCTTTTACTTACTGTTATTTGTTCAATTCAATTAGAATATGTTATTTAATGGAGTACCTAAATAGTTATTGATTTCTTATGATAATATTAACTCTCAAAATTACCTCTAATTTACATCAACTCTTTTTATATAATTAATTTATGAAAATTTATCAATGAAAATGTAGGTTATTCTAACAAAATGTCTCAATTATATATTAAAATTCAGTATTATGCATTCAATTTCATAATTAAATTAAAAGTCGCTATATACCGATTTAAAAGTTGTTTGACAAGATAAATGTATTTAATAGATTTCCATGGCATTTAAGTTTTAAGGCTTGTAAGTAGAAATAGAGCTACTCGAAAAATGAACGTGTTCAGTAGTATATTTTTTTTGGGGGGGGGGGGGGGGTTGAGGTGGTATAAAAGGTTGTTTCAGATAAATATAGTTTCATACAAAGATCAATAGTTTACTTGGTCGGGTACTAGTTTGTGTTTGGCGATCTTACAAGTTCTTTCAATCTGTGGAATACTGAAGTTGGAGACAGCAATGGATTTGGTCAAACCCAAGTTGACGTGTTCTTCTACGGCCTACAATATGCAAAAATAATATGCAATGAACTTGATCGTTTCCGATGAAAAAAATATCAATAGTGATATGAAAATTACAATTATGTAATACATGTATAATTATGAATTCATTTCGTTTATCAACTTAGTAATTTTCTGGCTTTTGGGATTTTGTTTTGTTTAGTGATGTGATATTCGACTTAATCTATATTTCAGAGGTTCGAAGTAAAAAGCAATCTGATTAAAATAAAATCCTCGATCTGCTCCTTGTTTTTCTATTGTCGCTACAGCGAGAATAGAAAATTTAAACAAAAACAGAGAGCGGATCGAGGATCTGATTATAATCAGATTGAATATAAAGCGAATTTGTATGGTTATGAAATTAATTAGAAAACATGCTTTCCTTGTTTGTTTTTTTTTCATCATCGCCTTCATACTTGAATGAAATACGAACAAATCAATTTTGAGCATGTTTGAAATGTTATTAATAAGCAATTGGAAGCAGGAAGAAAAAAAATGACATCATTCTCTTAAATGATGTCAAATATCAACCATCAACCATCAAGTAAAGTAAAGCTTATACCGTTTGCCTCTATCAATAAGTATCCTTATTTTAGCTGTTAAAAAAGAAATTATATGCTTAATACAAAATTTGAATAATACATATTGTTGATTTGTGATTTAATCCCCAAAATACATACTTCTGCATTATAAGTTGGTTTATCGTATTTTAATTTCATTATAAAATGTTTGCTTATTGATGATTTATTTTTCTTGATTCTTTAATGTTACTTAATTTCATATCAAATGCAATACGTTGTTTTTGAGTTAGTAATGAGTATTGATACATGTATGTATGATTGATATTGTGCCTCATATGATCATATTTTGGTCCTCATTTAAAATTTGTTTTTGTGGGCTGTCTATTTTGTTCTCTCTTTTTGTTGGGGAGGGGGTATTTATTTGTTTTTTGTTTAATTAATTTTTTATTAAACTCGTCAATACAACATCTGTTTGTGTTAAAAGGAGAAATAAAAACAATTTTAGAGATATATATTACTTCAGTGAATAACTTAAAATATAGTTTTAGTAGTTTTATTTACCACTAAAGCCAAAATTAGGAAAGTGGTTAAGGTATAGATCTAGATAATCCAGCCGTAGCTTCTTCAGACTCATCCCATGTAAGATTATTTTTGAAATGTTTGCGTATTACTGAGAGGCTATTGTTACTTCAAAGGTGTGTTACCGACTGACTACAGAAATATATCGGGTTGACCAATCTCATAGACATCGAGGCGAAGCTGAGTTGTCTTTGAGACTGGTCAACCCGTTATATTTTTCTGTAGTCAGTCAATAACAACATGACATGTCACCTTTTCATTTGGCTATATCAATTAGTAACAATTAGTGATATCCTCAATGCACTGTTAAAAGCTCTAAGTACGCTATACATGTGTACAATAGAATATATTCCTTATATCATACGGCATTTCCTTAATAACGATAAACAAGTCTTCTCTCTTGCTTTTCCCGCTCTTCATGTATTCCGGAAGAACCTCCCCGATGGCGTCCTCGTTCTTGTAGTTTTAGGCGGTGTCTAAGTGTCGGTACCCAGCGTCCAGGGCTGCGCGGACCGCAGTTTTTAACTCCTCCCTTGAGCTTTGTCAAAGTAATTGTGTTCAAAGAATGTCAAATCGACAACAAATTAATTAAATGTTCGGTATATATGTATATTCTGATGATTCATATGATTAACTCATTAATATTGATTGCTAGCAACGAGTAACGACACGAGCAATACAGTAGAATATTGACAAATTTTCGGGACAACCCGTCCCTTCTTCAGGACAACAAAATAAAAACTACATATGAAAGAAGAAAAGCATCTACAAAACTAGCACTTAACTAAATAATATATAAAAACTAAATAATATATCGGGAAACTCCTTTCCAAACAACACAGACACCCGGATAATCTAAAGAAAGAAGAAAGATCAGCGTTACAAATCCTAAGAACCGGGAAGACATCGTCATTAAAAAAGCAGATAAAGGGTCAACAATTGTTGTGATGGTTCAAGACAAATATCTTGCAGAAGCATACAGACAATTTCAGATGAACGTTTTTACCAAAAGCTTTACAATGATCCTACAGATGACTTCTCAGATACTATTACCAAAACATTAGATACTATGTTTAAAATAATGAAATTGGTTACAATGTTACTACCCTTCTTCCTATCAACTGTAAGCCCGGCCAATTTTATGGTCTTCCAAAAATTTACAAACCTGGAATGCCAGGACGTCCCATAGTAAGTGCCATTAGATATCCCACTGAAAAAAATTCAGAATTTATCGACCTTCATCTCCGTCCACATCAGGGATGGGGTCAATTACAATGGAAAGTAATTAATTAAATTACAATTACTTGCTTAAATTCTTCAATTAAATTACCATTACCATTACAAGAGTTTCCCAATTTAATTAATTAAATTACAATTACTTTGCAGATGTATTTAATTAAATTACAAATTACATTTTCATCAAAATTTACTAAAACCATGATATATCTACAACTCAAACATTTAAGGAGGTATATCTATAATATGAATAAACTTTCCTCATAATCAAAATACTCACACTGTTTGAGAATTTGCTAACTACTCTGATAAGTTACAATGTTTGGAAAGAAAAAATATAAATTTGGTTTTATTGTTTATTTCAAAACGCAGGTACTGGTAGTCACAAAATGGAGGTGTCCCATACCACCATGATATTCAATAAACATTTAAAACTCATATCCCCTAACCTTCACCTGTCAACTTAGTATTTCCTGCATGCAAAAAAACTATTAATATATGAAAACTTTCTCCTTTGCATTTTTATACACTATTTTTTTTTCTTTGTAAATACAATGGCAAAGTACAGGTTAATCCCAGGTAGAGGGCAGACTATAATTGTTATCAAAACACAATTCACACCTGTTGTTCTCAACTTAATTATAAAATGTTTGTAATAAGGGAACATACCCTGTGGACATCAAAAACTTAAAACCCATTTGAAGCCATGCATTTTAGCTCTATGTATTTTAGGCTATCAATTACAGCGCATGACTTGATAGTTTATATAATTTTGATAACACTGATTTTGTTTGTAAATTAAACAGTGATGTTTTAAACTAACTTAATGATAATTGACACACTAATTATTCTAATAAGAAGGGAAATAAGTATTTTTAAGAAAAAAGAGATCAAACAAATCATCAAATACATGTACTTCATTAAATTTGGGAAACTTATCATTAAATATTGAATCACTGAAAAAATCCATGTTGAAAAATATTTAGTATGATATTTATAATAATAGTTCAATGCTTTTTAACTACTCTTCCTAACTCAACCTTGTACAATTGTTACTGTGGGGAAAAATGGGAAGTGGAAAGCTTCATATTTATATGTACATCAATGTGTAATTGAAAGTAATTGAAAAGTAATTGCAATTACAGGCCTTTTTTGAAAGTACATGTAATAAATTAACTTACCATTACATGTAATTGAATTTTTGGCCAATTACACATTACTTTCAATTACATCAAAATTTGTAATTAATTACTCTCACATGTTGAAAATTTACCGTCATATCTTAAAGACACAACAGATTATCTTAACAAAACACCATCTTCAAATCTTCCCGATAATACTATTTTCGCGACGATGGATGTTACATCCCTTTACACCAACATCCCGCATGATGAAGTTATTGCAGCCTGTAAAGAGGTATGGGACGCTAGAGAGGTTCAGATCCCTTCAATTGAATCTCTCACCAAGCTCCTAGATCATGTTCTAAAATTCAATAATTTTGTGTTCGATTGAGAACACTACCTTCAAGTCAGTGGCACTGCTATGGGCACCAAAATGGCACCATCTAATGTCAATATATCCATGGGTAATCTAGAGTGCAACCTACTAACACAGTCACCTTTCAAACCTCTAAGTTGGTTGCGCTTCATAGACGACATCGAAATTAAGTGGGTTGACAGCAGAAACAACCTTGATGGTTTTTTTTACCTTTGTCAATTCTTTCCATCATTCTATCACATTTACGACTGAAATTTCCTCATTCAACAATACGTTTCTTGACACTACTTCAACTTTAGTCGATGGTAAACTCGATTTCAATCTTCATACTAAACCTACAGATTCCCACCTCTATATAATGACACCTAGCTGCCACCCACCTCATACGTTTAGAGGCATACCAAAAGGCCTAGCCACCAGAGTTAGACATATTTGTTCAACTCAAGAACTATACTCTGAGCAAAGTCAACTCCTAAAATCCCACTTATGTGCCAGGTGCTACAGCTCGCACTCTGTACACAATGCAATTGATGATTTAGCTAAAAAGGAGCGTCTATCCCTTTTTGAAATACAAACCCCAGAACGAAGACAACAAAGTCCCATATTTCAATACTTACCACCCTGTCCTTAGGGGGTTTAAATGCAGTTCTAAAGAAGAACATGCCAATCCTTTACAGCAATGATAAAATGGTGATGGCAGCTTTCAAGTGCTTTAGAAACCTTAAGGATATGGTGGTAAGAACCAAACTTAAAGACCATCTACCTAATGGTGGCTTTAAAACTTGTTCTGACACCAGATATCTGTTGTGCAAACACAGCTCTGGTGCAGACGACTTTTCTAGCCCCATTACTGGCCGTACTTACAACATTTTCATAAATACTTTTTGTCGCACTGACAATTGTATATACCTCATCAATTGTAAATTTTGTCAGAAACAATACGAAGGGGAAACAGGAGACCTCCACATGCGCATCAATAATCATCGTTCCACCATCAAAACTAAGAAAATTAAAAAAAACCCGTCGGGGAACATTTTAACTTAATTAGATGGTCACAAATGGGAAAACATGATGGTTTTGGTTATTGGTCACAACCCAGACTGGACAGATGCGGAGTGAAAAAATAAAGAAAAATTTTGGATGCATAGACTGAAGTCATTCCGTCCCGACGGCATGAACAAATTAAGTGACTTCACCAAAATGAACATCAACTACATGTAAGTACTGATTTTTTTTCGTAGCAATATCACCATCATCATCCTTTTGGGTCCATGTACAAACTATCATTCATGTTAATTATTCAACTTATTAGCTCGTTCCTTAATCGATTTAATCTGTACGGGTTCTTTTTGCTTTCATTTTATTTTTTGTTATTTTTAATTGTTTTTTATCCACTTTATTTTCTTTATTTAACTCCATTTTTACACGCTTATGTATATTTATGTGGTCTTGTACAGAGCCTGTCTTCCCTACAAACCTTCATTACGAATTATCTTACTAATACAACTTAATAAACGGCAACCCCCAATTAGCAAATTAATTCGTTCGCGTTATCTTTCAGCACTTCTACACAGACCGTCCGCTGCGTCTGGATTTTTCCTTCTCGGGCTTGAAATCTTTAATACAAAGATGTAGTTGCCACGTTTCGATCCGGTGTTTATATATTATTTAGTTTTTATATATTATTAAGTTTTAGTTTAGTGCTAGTTTTGTAGATGTTTTTCTTCTTTCATATGTAGTTATTATTTTATAGTCCTGAAGAAGGGACGGGTTGTTCAAAAAATGTTGGGGTCCATACTTTACTTTATTGTGCATGTCGTTGGTTATTTTTAGTGCTTTTTTATACCTGATCTTATAACCGTTTATCTTTTGATCCGACACTATAGATAACGAGTGTCGTTGGTTTGTTAGTGCTTCCTATATATATATATATATATATATATATATATATATATATATATATATATATATATATATATATATATATATATATATATATATATATATCCCTTTTTCTTGGTACCGGGGATGAATAAACACAAAAATAAGTCCAATGCTCAAACAACTTTTATCTATAGCGCTTTCGCCCTACCGGGCTCTTCAGAAGATTTAAAAAAAAAACAAAGTAAACAAGAACAATGTTCAAATAGTATCGTATAAAAATAAAATCTTCACAAATCATTGTATAGAGGATGCCTATAACTTTAATCTTGATTTTAGTCACCATTGCTCATTCGCTGTCTATCTATGAAGTCACCTAAATGACCTAATTCCCGCAAATTTGCAAACAAATTATAATATTCTCATTTTTACTCTATATTTTGCATTCGGAAGTATAGAGCGCAGGTCTGCTCAAGTGCGATTTTAACATATGTTTTTCTTCAGATAGTTATATACATTATACTAAAAAATGGTACTTGAGCAAGCCTGCGCTCGATGTTTCCCAGTCGAAAAATCATCGCAAAACACCCGTATTTTGCCACAAAACATCAATTTATCAAAATAATGCAATCTTCATGACGTCATCTCTACATAATGACGTCACTGTGGTGATAACCTTTTACACCTTTATTTCCAATATGATTTTAACTATCTTTCACCTTTTTTTAAAGCTCTTTCTTAAACTTTGATTTTGAGGGCAAAAAATGCATAAAACTGCACAGAGTCTTTTCATAGAATTCCGACCATGAACCTATGTTCCAAAAACTGTCCCAAAGAGGCTGATTTTTTTATCTATTTTTTTTGGCTGGGGGGAGGTTGGTTTGTTTTGTTTTGTTTTGTTACTTTTTTTTTTTTAGTTCTTTTTTTTTTTTGGCTTTGTTTTATTTTGTTTACTTTTCTTTTTCTTTTTTTGGAGGGGGGAGGGGGTTGTGTATCGGTCATATCATTAATTTTCCGCCATTTTAGTCTTTAGATTTATAGTTCGTGCCGATGCAAAGAAGATGGTGGAACAAGATAGCGCAAATGCCCATTTGGTTTTGTCGAAAAAAATTAATTTCAAATTAATTTTTTTCCAACCAAATATACTATATGATATTATATTACAACTTTACAAAAGCAAGATTTCTAACTGTATTCCGTTTTGAATATTTTAACAAACGATAAGAAAAAAAATGAATTCTAAAATTTATGTGGTATCGAACCCAAAATCCTAGCTCTATAATGTTACCTAATGTCTGGTGCTATAACCACTAAGCCATTTCAGTCACAACACACTTCATTGTTAAATGCTAAATGCAACTTCAAACACGAATTTACGGACTTGGTAGTATTTCTCTAAAACGTTCAATTGTTTGGATACAAAATGACATTTTTGAAGTATAGTGGGTCATCTCTCCACGTTTTTGTCGATTGAAATCGGTTTGATTTCCTTTAAACCTCATATAGACTATGACAAAATATGGAGCCCAGACCCACTCTATAAAAGAAAAGGCATTGAAGTTCTAAAAATGACAAAATTTGGAGGTTTTGACACGCATACGCCAATTTAAATCAATATACTCTAAATATTTAACATATTTAAAGGTTATAAATCGATGTTTTGGTAAATATACATTGTTATAGAAATTATGAGATTTGTTCATATTTTGATTTTATAGTATCTTATCTATCCTCATATGGGCAGTTTGCACGCCTTATTCACCCGTCTTCTTTTCTTTGTTTTATCCGTGAGTAAATGCATGCACGGTACGAAAGATTAAAAAATTCCTACTTTATTACAATGATAATTCAATAAAGTATGATATAGTTGGAAACGAAACAATGTGTTTCGAATAGTGACTGTGGAAGGGAGGGGGCGTAACAAGGTTTGAGATGAAATAAGAAAATTATCCATCTATTGACCAAAACAACAGTTTAAATAGTTTATCCTCGTCAGCTTCTCCTCATCCACACTTATTCCCTTTGTGGATAGAAATTTATTTCGATTAGCATCCGGGAAATTTTTTTCACATTTGTCACGTTATATTATTGTTGTCAAATATTGAGTACAATCGCAAACTTTGGAAACTTTCCTGGAAAGCTTAGAAATATCCTTTTCAAAACTTAAGTTGTTTCTTTTATGCATTGCTTAAACGATTTTTAATCTATATTCTCTGAAATGCCATATGATAAAATTTTATGAAGTTTAGCGTTAGTCCCACAGATGGAGGATATTTTATTTGTTTTCCAAGTTTTGAAAAAAGTGAATGAAATTGACGCCTACATAAATGGAATACATTTGACGTTGATTTTCTGAACTTTTTATTAAAATTACACATATATATAAGAAAAGCGTGGCGCAAAAGAGTGATATTACAAGTCTAACTTTAATTGGATGGTTTTTTGATTGTCGGAATAAAAAGTCAGTATGTTAGTAAGTATTTAAGTAATTTATTATAGTGACATGTGTTATCATAAAAAAAATACAAAGATATACAAAATGAATAATGAAAAACACGGTCATTTTGGCCTAATAGTCACTATAAAAAAAATTGAAATATGTATATACGTATTACGCATTCCGTTGCTTATATAATATAGATTGCCTCTGCACGTGTGCTTCAAATAAGTTTTAGAGGTTTGTCTAGTTAGACCTTAATAATGTTGGGTTGTACCCGATATTATCAAATAATTCCGTTCTCTAATTATAGTGCGTCTATTTCCTTTAATAAACAAAAATTGCATATTCTTTTATCGAGAGGTTCCCTCTTATATCGTCCCGTTTTAATTCTAATTGGAAGTATTCCATATCTAAATTGTGCAATCATAGATCTGAGAGACTTTGAAATGTGCATTTCAAGGTAATTTTCAGCTTCCGTTTGTCCTCCTTTGTCAGAAAACGATTCCATAATCGCACTGAGTTCATAAAGTGTCTGCAATGAGAGAGTTTCCATCTAAATTCCCCGTGTAGCGCTGGTAAAGGTGTAAATCTGTGAGCACCTAAGTTAAAACGAAGGCCTATATTCTGTACCAATTCAATAGAATGATAGTTTTTGGAGGCCCCACACTTCTTTAGAATAGTCCAATTCTAGTGCTACACAATATAAGTACAAAATCTAAGATTTGAGATTCCTAGTTCTTTATATAGTCGCATTTTGGAAACCATGCCTCCCAGAGTGCGTTCGCCAAGTTTTGGGATGTATAGGCGTTGTTTTGGAAATAAGATTGTTCATGTAATATTACCCCAAAATTTCATGTATTGTACTGGAGAATACTGTTGTTAACTTTGAACTAAAAATCGCTAAGAGATCTTTATTACGTACGAAAATGTATAATTGCTGATTATTTCATATCTATTTTAAGACGCCAATTTGCACACCAGTAAGATACAGTATGCTGGCGTCGGGCAAACGAGCAATGTCATCAGCTGTTGATTTTTACACCAGGTCTATAGTTTATGCGTATGCAAATCAATTTACAATATTTAAGAATTGTAGCAATTTGACCTTTCTGAATTGAAAAAAATGTATTGTATGATTGTGGTACAATAACGTCCACTAACCCCCCGCCTTTCGGCTTACCCTTCATTTTAATCATTCCAGTGTGTTTTCTTAATTTTCCTTCTACTGAAAACAACGGCATTTGCCAAATTAAACCGCATTAGGAATTTACAAACAACTTTGAGGTTACACATTCTAATTGCTTGACGTGACCATAGTTGATATATGCACTGTGTTTACCTATCCTTAAATATAACAGTTGTAATGAATTTTATCAAATTATCATTTGATACGGATTGAAATAAGGAATAAGGAATCATTCTTTGAGTATTATGAGGTGATAATTTCGGTCGGGGTGTGATCAAATCCAATAAAGCCCGAAGGGCTTTATGATAGATTTGATCACACCCCGACCGAAAATATCATCTCATAATATTCAAAGAATGATTCCTTATTACTTATATTTATATAATTTTAAGCCATCGTACGATTATGAATTTAAATATTAATAAGCAAACTCTGCTGGCGCCTCGATTTGGCGTCATTTGTATTATGGGTTATATAGTTCAAAATCGATACGTAGTGTTATCACAGGCAAAGACACTGGAAAATGTAAATATATAGTATTATTTTCGAATATCTTAAAAGCAAATACATTCAAAATAGATGAATTAAAACGGGCGTTCCTGATGATTACCAAACCTGAAATAAATATAAAGGCAGGTTTTTCAAATAATATTATGCTTACAAACATTATTCTCGAACTATTTTTTTATGAAATGATGTTTCTCACGAGTTATTTTTGTCATTATGAAAATTTTGTAAATTATGCAAAAAGATTCGTGCGCACTTAGTTGAAACTATTAAATGAGACTTTCCTATAATTTTGTAACATATAACAAACGTAATTAAATTCATGCAATATTAAATAAAATTAGTTTACTTAACTGCATGTTTAAAGGTAAAATATGTTCTAGAGAATAAAATGATTCTGTAGTGTTACTTACAAGTCGCCAAAGAAATTAAAGAAGCTGTGTTTAACAGTGATGCCTTTTATTTCATCCATTTCTTCTTTTGTAAGATTGAAATCAAAGACCTGTGTGATGGTAATATAAGATGAGACCACTCCATTGATAAGAGTTGACATGACTGATAATTGCGTACTTATATTCGTATTTAGAGGTATAACATAACAGTTTTCAAGTTAAAACAAGGAATCAGAGTTTTACCTTCCATTCGCGAATATTAAGGCGGAACAGATTGTCTTTACATGTGTACATGTATGACGATTTTTAACATTCAAATAACGACTGTGATATACAATATACTGTTTACTACCATGACTGAGTAACCACGCCATGTTGTGCAAGTTCTCTTGGAAAACTGCTGATACATGTTATTTACACAGCTCAAGGGTATAAAATCTGAGAACATTAAAGGGTAGACAGCTGAAAATAAAATAACTTAAAAGCCCCCCCCCCCCTAATAAAAAATTTACAGTTTACACATTCTTTATTAATTTCTTGGTAAAGGTGTTTGTAAAGCCTACAGTATTTTTTACAACGCCCGAAATAGGCAACAATGAGATCTCACAAAAAAACAGATATTCTAGATCAAATCGATACAGTCAAATAAAGGCACGTTTGTAAGTAAGGTCATTTTGGAACTTGTTTTTATGTCTCATACAAACCTGAATGTTAGTCAGTATTCTTTCAGGGGAAACGCTCTTTGGGATCACAATCATTTCCCTTTGTAAGAGATTTCTTACCAGAACCTGTTTTGAGATTATAAAGCAAATTGACTAGGCTAGATGTTCATTAAAGATAACCACGAGATACACCTTTTAATGTTATTTTCGATATGATTTGTTAAGCTATAAACAATTAATTTGTCAAGAAATTTTCCAAAAATTTTAGCTTTTGAATTTGAGCATTGTCTTTCATCTTTTTAAAGAGCTCTTCTTCTTAAGAAGATAAGGGAGGTCTAAAAAATGGCTACGACCTTCCAGCCATCTTAATATAAATTTGATCAACATGTAACACGAGCGGATTTTTTTTTGATAATTGTACAACACAACTCAAATTTCAAGCTCCTTAAATTCGTAAATTTTACCCTCAATCTCACAATTGCTAGAATATTTTAAAAATCTAAAACTGCTCATGTACCTGTGCGGGAGTTTTACCGTGCTTCTTAGCAATTCTTTGAATGATAGGGTCTTCCATTGGTTTTGGTTCTTCCGCTTCTTTACTAAAAGCCAAAATATTTGTGTTAGATTCCTTACGGGGTCTTTTTTTCACGAAACAATTTTTACAAAGAAAAAATATTTTTTATGATAATGTGTTCTGTATTCTGTAATTGTCAAATATTCGTTAAGAAGATTTAAAAAAAACGATTTTTTAAAATAATTTAAGATATATCTTTAATTTTTAAGTAACAAGTCTACCATTGGCGTCTTATGTCGAATATTTCTAATACTTTTTCTGAGTAATTACCATTCGTTATGTATATATTGTATGTAAATTAAATGCACCACATACTATTCGCCAGGTCTTCCGGGCGAGCCGAATGAAGCATAGGAAGTAATTGTCACGCCCAGCTTCTTACAAGCTTCAAACAACTCATTTTGTGGCCAGTAGATGTTACATTCCACCTGAAAAAATAATTTTCTTAATCAAATAAAAACAAATATGGTCAAATGATATTCCTTAAAAAAAGAAAAATGACAACAATTAGAATTGATAGATTTATTGACCACGTAAATGCAAAACAAGGTGTTTAATAAATTCTTCAAAAAATGATGCCAGAGGCATTTGATTTCCAGTGTTTTGTTTGCTTTTTGGGGGGTTTGGGGGTTAGGGATATTTGGGTGGAGAAGGACTTAGCAATTTATGATAATTTTTAAGTCGTAATATTCAGTGTTTCTACATTATAATAAAAATATATGTTTTATACCTGGTTGATCACTGGTTTGTGTTTGGCAATCGTGCAAATTCTTTCAACCTGTGAAATGTTGAAGTTGGACACACCGATGGATTTTGTCAGCCCTAAGTCGACAAGTTCTTCCATAGCCTTAAAAAAGTTCCAAAAAAAAAATTTAATTGCCATCCATTCCAACTTCCAAACACCCATCCCAATTAAATTAAGACGATGCTTGCAACAGCTGACATTTTTGGCAGATTGGAACAGTTTTTATGGAAAGCTAAGGTATTACTTTGAATTCATGTTCAGTACAGTGCATTATAGCATCATTCATTTCTAATTTTTCTACAATAAAGAAAATAATTCAGACAAAAGCATTCTTTATATGGCACTTATCTTAAGCGGTCATTGTTGTTAACAATAACACTTTATATAACATGCACAAATAAATTGTGTAATGGATTCTTAATATCATACGTGTCAACAATAACACTTTTTATAACACGCACAAAAAGATTGTGTCATGGATTCTTAATATCATGGTATCTTACAATCACCATCAAAGCTTCACTACTTCAAAAAGCTCGATTTAAGTTATAAATTTTTAAAACAATACCGATATTACCTTCCATGTTTGCAAAAGATCCGATTTCTCAGCTGTCTTCCATTTTCCATCCTCAGTTAAAGGAAGGAGATTTTCGTCGTCTCCATCATACTTTGATAAACATTAATAGATTAACATATCAGTGATGTAGCGTGGTTTTTAAAAACTGAAATAAAACTAAAAGCATAGCAGCTCCTTTTCATGCGTTATTATCAAAACAAAAGAATACCAAAATGAAATTGGAACAGTTTCAAAAGTCATGTACCGACAGGTGTACCAAGTCAATCAAAACATTGGAAAAAAGACTTGTTTCACTTCCAATTCTTGGATTGCCAGATTTAACCCAAAAATAGATGCAAGTTTCGAAGGAGTCGGAGCAGTTTTATCTCAAAAGAGACCAAATGGAAAGATTGTGATAGCTTATACATCAACATCACTCAGAAAGTCTGAAAGGAATATGGAAAAATTGAGTTCCATCGAGTTTGAACTTTTGGCACTCAAATGGTCAGTTAGTGAAATAAATCGTGATTACATTCTTTGATCAAAGTTTATTATTTACACTGACAACAATCCGCTCAGTTACATTAACGGACACAACCAACAAGTAGACGCAACAGCGATGAGATGGAAAGACGAGCTAGTTTAGTTCGATTTTACAGTGAACTGCCGTTCTGGTAAGGTGAACTGCAACGCGGATGCGTTAAGTTGTAGAGCTACTTCACTGGAGGAAAAAGTGAAAGAGTCTTTAAAACGGACTACTCAGAGTACATCAATAGAGATGTTTGATAGATGTCTACTGACTCGGTTGAATTCAGAAGAGAAGGTGGACTTCAGATGCGGACGGTGAGTGCCATGACAACGGGGTATTTTCCGGCAGACTTAGCATCACTTTAAGACCATGACCCGAAGTTGAGTCGAATTCATTACTTGATGGAGGACGATTGTAAACGTGGGTGATTTGAAAAACGAGCACAAAGATATGAGAAAACTTCCTCATCAGAAGGATAAACTTTTCATTGCAAACTGTGTATTGTAAAGGAAGATTACAAACAAGACCGGTGAACAAAGACAGATACTACTTTCTGAAGTCCTAAAGAAGACAGTTCTGGAAAGTATTCCCAACCATGCAAGTCATCAAGAAATCGAGCGAACTTATTCATTACTGAAGAAAAGATGTTTTTGGCCAAGGATGTTACAAGATGTCTAGAAATTGTGTAAATCTTGTAAAAGGTATTTAAAAGGAAAAGCCTCTGCTTCAACCGTAAATCATATTATGAGCAACTCAATTGCTTGTAAACCTCAAGACATCTCGCAAATGACTTTACCGTTTTAGAGAAATCATTAAATGGACGTGAAAATGTATTAATTATGACTTTTTTTTTCTTCAAAATTTGCCCATGCTTCACCGTTTATAGACCAGAAAGAAACTACTGTCGCAAATTTTCTTGTTAAAGACTGGCTTATAAATTTACAAATTCCTAAACGTATCCATGGTGTCCAGGAACGCAATTTTGAGAGTTGTTGTGTTCAAGAACTGTGTAATTACTACAACACTGAAAAATCCCACACAACACCTTATCATCCCGAGGGGAACGGACAGTGTGAGATATTTAATAGAATCCTGCATGATAGATTGTGGACAAAACCACCAGAAAAGAAGTGGCCTGAATATTCCATATTTGGTCTACATTAAGCACGCCACCGTTTACTCATCGACTGGCTACTCTCCATAATACTTGCTTTTCGAACGAGAACCTATTCTTCTCATTGACTTGACATTTGGGTTACAAAAGTCTACAGTCGATGAAAACTTACCTTTGGATGACTGGATTTAAAAACAAAAAAAAATATCAGAAGCATCAACGTTTGACTTGTGCAATACAGAGAAATCTACAAACAGAATTCAAAGAAAACAAGAAAACTAGTGAATCACTAATTCCCATTGGAACAAGAGTTTTTACGCGAAACCGCATTTCTGGAAGAAACAAAATACAGGATACATATTGTTCCATTCCGTACAAAGTTTTGATATATTTTGGTGATAATTGTGTATTATATACAGCTGGCGGACAGATCCGGCCTGTTCAAGAATGCGATAAGGAAGAAGATCCTGGGCACTAGAGAAAAAGTGGATTCAAATGGAATAGCAAAACATTTAACAGAAAGATCGACTGTGACTTACCTCAAGTGTTACAGGCCAGTGGATTAGGTAGAGGTCTACGTAGTCCAGCTGCAGTTTCTTCAGACTCATCTCAATGGACCTCCTGACCTGCTTTGGTTCCATATGAATCAATCCAAGCTGTAATTTTGTATGAAACAATTTCGTTTTATAATATTAAATTACATTGCATGAGATTAAACAACATAAAATTCCAAAGATACTTGCTAAAAATAATCTGCTTAATATAAAGAAATTATTGCCAGGGAAAGGGAATTTTTTTTTACGCAAAATCGTTATTTAAATTATTGCTTTTTTGATAAACCTAAAAATAGCCCCCCCCCCCCTTTCATCCGTATAAATTCTCTAAAGCATGTACAGATTTGCAAATAAGCGTTGTTAATGGTTTGTTTGGTTGTTTATATTCTTAGAGAGCAGGTTGTTATTGAAACAAATGTTACCTTGGTAACGATAAACAAGTCTTCCCTCTTGACTTTCCCGTTCTTCAAGTATTCCTGGAGTTCTTCTCCGATGGCGTCTTCGTTCTTGTAAGTGTAGGCGGTGTCTATGTGTCGATATCCAGAGTCCAGAGCCGAACGGACCGCAGTTTTCATCTCGTCCTTCAGGCTCTGTCGAAGGATGATGTATATATAAAAAAATCTTTATTAATTCATATTGATAAAAACAGTTCTGTATTTGCGTTGGTTTATTTATCATTCACATGCGTTTTCAAAGATATGACCATAATTTAAGTAATTTTATGTAACCTATCTAGCCTTCTTAAGGGCTACTTACAATTGAAATTGAAATATCCAGGGTTGACACAAAAAGATAATTATTAGCTCTGACTTACCAAACCTGGGTTGACACCATCGGGATTGAAAGAAATGGAACATGGATTGAGACTATTAGGTTTAAATGGAGAGACCCCGGTTAATACCAGCGGGTATATATCAATTACAAAATATTAAGAAACCCAGATTGTCACCATCGGGTTATAAATAGTTCTAGGGGTGATACCATCGGGATTAAGGAATGGAAACTGGGTTGGTACCATCAGGAACCCGGGTTGACACTGGCGGGTAAATATAACTAATTGTATAATGCATAGAAAATCTGATTTGGGGATAACTAGACCAGTTAACAATAAAAGTTATTAGCCAACTACTGTAAAACGAGAAAATTTGGCGCATACGTATTGTAGCGCAAACGCAAGTGCCAGTACATTAGCGCAATTATATTTTAGCGCATGCATCTTTTCTTTAAAAAAGAATACAAAAAATGTTGATGTTTGATAAACGATGTGCACGCCCAAAATTTAGTTTTGTGTTCACTCAAGCACGTGAACACAACGACTTTGATTTCTATCTCGCATGCACGGTAAACTGTCGTTGAAAACAATACACTTACTTCTATGTAAATCGTCAGTAGATAGATATGGAAACTTCATTTATTGGCGATGGGCGATGATGTGTAATTTTTGTTGGTAAACAAATTTGAGTTATCGGACTTTGAATTTAACGTGTCGACTTGGATAATACTAGAAGAGTCCCGAAACTAAAAGTGAAATCGAATGCTACGTTTACCATGAGTTTCGATCACCATGAGAGAATCTTTTTCACAGTAGTTTTACACTAAAAAAAATAGGTATCGTCTTGTTATCTTTAAATCCACTAATCAGAGAACAAAGAAATTATGATCAATTATGTATTGTCAGCGTTAACGATCGCCACGCTTAATCACATTTTCACCTCGAGGCGCTAAATGGAAGTGGCATGGGGAGAAGCCAAATTTTCAAGGTGCTAATGAGAGATATTAAAAAGCAGTTAAAACTGAATTAATTAATCCATGTTTAGGCACTTATACCCGATAACCCATACCGTTTACCTTTGTAATTGTTTAAACAAACAGATCCGACAGCATCTGATATTTATAAATGAACACTTCTATATAGCCTTAGAAATGGACTGACGTTATTGTTTTGCAACTTGAAGAAATTTAATACATATGGAAAATCGTTGGCGCACTATTAATTTTAGCGCTCAGAAGCAGTTGCGCCAAAGGCGCTAAAATATGAAGTGCGCCATATTTTCTCGTTTTACAGTATTTGTAAGAGCTTCAACGACAGTATAAGGTATAAATAAAAATACGAATGTCTTATCTAACGCCTACAAAAGGTGAAGCATGGAATGTTGGGTGGGATAATTAAAAACCTCATTAACACTTAAATACATGTAGACTACACATGACATAAAGAATGTATACATAATATACACATAAACATGTACATATAAAATACAATTAAAAGATATTGTTTTACATGCACAAACAAAATCAAAAAATTTTATACATAAAAAGTAACAATTTATATTCTGGATCCGAAGACCGACTACACATATAGTTTTTTTTTTTTAAGTGCATCAACGGTATAGGTATACCGTTGAAATATTAGATCGTTTAGAAATTAATTGATGAATATTAAAGTAAAGGTTCATATAAGAATCATGCAGTAGATGATAAAAAATATCATAAATATGAACTTTTGTAAGACAAATGCTGAATTTTCACATCTTGAAACTATGCTTTTAAATAGGTGCTTAGCAATGATCTCATATTTTTATCTATTGATTAACCGATTACAATCATTTTAAACCTGTTTTTGGGTTTTTTCTGTTTGTAAAGGCTTGCTTTAAATTTTACTGTGAAGCTTCAGATACCAACCTATGAAAAATATAGCAAATGTAGTAATTCTAGTAAAATATCAAAAAAGTATGCATACAAAGTACATATCCTCACTTTATTTTGTTCTGAGATTTATATGAAATAAAGCCAAACCATAGAGAAGTACATGTCATGAATCTGATACTTGACAGATTCTGGTAACCATAGTAACCAAAATCTTGATTTTGCAATATTTTTCAATATTTCATACAATTTCCATTTTTCCCAGCAGAAAGCATCAACTATTTCATTGTTTAACTTAAATTTTTACTTCTGAAATGACATATTTCTCTATCACATATGAGCAGTTATGGGTCTTCATTCTAAGTGTGAACATTTACGACTTGCAGCACTTTATCAAAGTCAATCATAAATTAGGTTAAGCGATACACGTTCGACGTCATACCGAAATTGCTACTATGGTGAACAAATTTCAACCCTCCCCCTCCCCTGATTTCAAAATTGCTTATAAGATTTCAATGTACTATTCTTCCCAAAACTATTGCTTTTAAAATATTAATTAGAAAAACCCGGCTCAGTGCTTTATTATAATTCTGTAGTTACACATACATCAGAACTGCACAAACATAGAACTGAAAATGATGTTTCGATCTGTCTAAAAGTTCTATATTGTCTTGTTAAGCTTAAATCTTTAATAACACTTTTCGTGAAAAATGTAGCAAAATGTATTTAAAATTCGTTATTTTTATGGAGATATTATGTTCTGGGTTTGTGTTGGGATTTTTTTCTTCAATTTTCATACTTAGAAATGACATTATAATTTTATGTAGATACATGGACATAAGAGCAAATAAAAAAGCAGATAAAATTGTTTTGTAATCTACTGTACTTTCCATCAATCAATGAAAATTATGGCCCTATATCAATTTTTATACAAACCAACTTCAAAAGATCTAAGCCCCAAACCCCCACCCCCAAACTGATTTTTCTCGATAATATAACCGTGAAGAGAAAGGATTATGAATATTTTAATATGTTTGCAGTACTTGTTTATTCATTTAATTGTCATTATTACTATTTATTTACCCATGAAAACAACAAAGCTCATATTCACCAAATAGCCCAGCTCTTCTGGCTATAATGGTTATCCCTCTGAAAGTTCTTTGTTCATTGTAAATGTGATCTGAGGCAGGTATCTTGTTTTACTGCCTATAGTTCGTGTTTACAATTTGAGTAAAGCGAACGCGGTCAGTGTCGAGTCATTAGGTATTCCATAGATTAAGTTACAGTGTTCTAAATAGTAAAAAGCTACCTGTACGATACGTGAAGCATAGTCTAATATAATTTTTTAAAGCCTTTAGTATAAAGTCATAGTGAACCAACTCTATAAAACATTATCATTTATTGCATGTACACTTACCCCCTTTCGATCTCTCCTTCTTTTTATCGTAATAAAATAAATGGGGGATATTTTTGTCTTATTTTGACACGGCCAAATCAAAGAAAGTAGTTCTATAAAACCTGCATGTTCTGCAAAACATCCAGTAGTATCGTTGATGCCCCCTATTGCACGTGTTGTCTCAATTTTTTTTTATTGAATTCGATCAATATCTGTGTTGTTAATAAGAGTAATTTTTTAATGTAGCATACAAATCTACATATGAAATTACAGCAAAAAACCAAAACATTCCATTACATTTAATTTTTAAGATGTATTCTATTTTCATTATTAAGTTAACTATATCATACAAAGATCTACATATGACACTAAAGAGAGGACTAACAACAAACAATCAAAATAAAATTAAAGAACTCAAAGTTATTTATTTAAAACCGAAAGTACCACAGTCAGCAAAAAATTATTCTACATGGAAGCTAATTACTAAACCATGCAAATCAGGGAGGAAAGGGTAAACAAATTCATTCTGTTTTGTCGACATGATTTTGCCAATAAAGTATCACCGAGACAAATTTATCTTTCCTCTTTTGTTGACTTTTGGCAAATATCATTGTCTGTTTTTCTAATAGACAAACAAGTTCTCAAACTCTGTGACGTAACAGATCGTGTGAAACGATCACTCATATAAATTATGTAATAAATTTCGTTCGTTCAGAATTCATGTGTAGATTATGTACATACCAGCCATGTTCCTAGTCCAACAGAAGGCATCTGTAATCCATTGGATAACTTTAAAGAGGTCAATGAATCATTCATTGCGGATTGTGTCCAGACACTACTGGCTCTAAAAACCCCTGTCCGTATGAAAATCCCCTGTCTTCCCCTGTCACCCCCTGTGTTTTCACTGTCATCCCCTGTACATCCCCTGTGTGCCACTGTACAGAGCCCCTGTATACCCTGTCATCCCCTGTGCGCCCCTGTACACAACCCCTGTGTGCCACTGTAAGCCCCTGCCACCCCCTGCATGCCCCTGACATCCCCTGTACGGGTTTTGACTGGGTTGTTTTCAATATATCATTTTCTTAATTCAACTATTGAAATCACATGTGTTATATTTTGAGCTATAAGTCAATATTTGCACTCAACAGCGCCGAATCACAAGACACACTGTTATCGTAATTTTAGAAATCACATGTTTTAGCTGATAATCTATTGATACTTCAAAAATCATGCTAACAACTTAAAGATTTGAGATTCACCGGGTGGTAAACCCCAGGTGAGGGCGGGAATTATGTTTTATATTAGGTGTGCAAGCCCTCGGGGCATGTAGTCCTTTGGAGCTCGGGAACATCGCTACCAAATACAACATAGAGTGAATTATTAAGTTTTTAAAATTGTCTACAGATATATGTACACTTTACTTATGGATATCTTAAGCCTATGAATCATATGATTCTTGGTAATAATCAACACACTAGAAACTAAGATCAAGCGCGGCACATGGTTTTGTATATATCTAAACATATAGGAGCGCACCAAAACCAATAAATCAGTCAGAATATAGAATTTATAGTAAGCTATGTAACGATAGAGTACACCTTTCATTTTTTTTCTAACCAAGTTCTTGGTTATACCTTTAATAATTTCCCGTGAATAGCAAAAGAAAGCTTCGATAGCTTATATAAGTTTGTCTACTATGTTTGTTCAATACGTTTCTGACCGGCTTATTGGACTCATGAGTTGAATTTAAACTGATGTTTTAATCTCATAATCAATTTCATTAATTTCCAAAATCTTATTGCCATATCTCTTTTTACTGCAAAGTGGAAGATATCAAAGATAATTTAATTAATTGCTAGTGAACAGAAATCTGCAGCAAAGGTAAGAAAATGTAAATGTGTGTTTCTATACATGTAGGAGGTTTTATAGATATTGAGATATTTTTAAAAAACCCTGATTGGTCATGAGAGAGAGAGAGAGAGGAGAGAGAGAGAGAGATTGCATTGACTTTGAATTAAATTTATTAATTATATAGTTTACCCGGGAATTAATTTCCTAATAAGTAAACATGCAATCATAATTTTTATTACCTATTCTTTATCATTCCGCAACCGTGGTCAGAACATGCACAACATAAATGTAAATGTAGAACTAGTGTTTTCTGTACATGTAGCCTATGGAGTTTATACAGAGAGAGAGAGAGAGAGAGAGAGAGAGAGAGAGAGAGAGAGAGAGAGAGATTGCATTGATTTTTTAAATTAAATGTTACTAATAGTTTAACCGGGAATTAATTTCTTAATAAGGAAACAAGCAATCCTTATTAACTTTCATAACCAATTTTCTAAAATTATTTAGATTAACATTGGAGGTGTCAAATTGATTTTTAATTCATCAATGTTTTATACTACCTCCAAATGAATTGATCAAAAAACTTAAAGACACATGATTAACAACTAGCTTATTGAAGCTACAGTTTTCAAAGGAGATGATGTTGACATTATTTCACCCGGTCGGTGATTATATAATAGCTACTGTACACAGCCCTTCTTCACAATTTGCAGTTCACGGTAGCAAGATAGGGGAAAAGAGATGATAGACACACGTGTACACGTATATATACACACACTTCCTCAGATCTGAATGGTCGGTCAGTGATTATATAATAGCTATATACTGTATACAGCCCTTCTTGACAATTTGCAGTGCACGGTAGCGGGACTGGGAACAATGAGGTGACAGACACACGTGTACTTGTATATACACACACGTCCTCGGGTCTGGATGCTCGGTAATGCTACACAATAATGCGATATGTTGTTTAAACACCCCTTATGAAATTTTTCCCAGTCTGTCAAGTAAAGAAACAATAAATTGAAAATTTCAATTTTTTAGTTCTGAGAATTTCAAACATGAAAAGATTGAAGAGCTTTAAATTCAGAACATAATTTGGCACAGTGATATGATTTAAAACTGTATATTGCTCTTTTAGATTTTTCATTTTTCAAATGAAATAAAATTTAAATAAATGCCTGATATTGTTCTGATCCGACATCCGGACCATTGTTTAATATAATGCATGTGTGTATAATTAAATGGTACCCCGTTACCGGCATTTGCATACAGTCATGCATTAAATCTTTCATTAACGGTATCATATATGCATGTGGACAATTCTATACAATGATGCATATAAATAACTAAACTGGAAAATGCACACTAGCTGAAAGAAGTTAAAAGTTACAATGGATCGGTCTAACCCCCCTTTCCGAAAAAAATCAACTCTCTCTCTCTCTCTCTCTCTCTCTCTCTCTCTCTCTCATGATTTATTAAAAAAAACAATACTGACAGCAATTATCAGCGATTAACATGAACTTCATAAAGGATGTTTAATTCTATGCATCATTACACTGGTCAAAACAGTCAAAATATAGGTGATCATTTCATCATTTCGATCGGTGTGTGGTTATCTGCACGTGCTGATCATGTTGTGTTATTATGCGCTTTATCTCAGTCAGGTTACATGGCACAGAACATTGCAGATCTCACGCACTCCTCCACTTATTTTTCTTTCTTTTTTTTTCCTTTTATTTTATTTTTACAAATTACAGAACATGGTCATTTGTTTAAATGCATGCAATAAAATAAGCGGTTTATCGGTATACAAGTATATCTTGATGTGTGTCGAAATTATTCACGCTTGTAATAATATTGCCCTCTATAAAATGCAAAGAAAAACAAGCACCGTCTAAAATATGAATGCTATATATAAATTTTAAAAAATCCGAATTAATTAAAAGCTATTTATTTACTTAGCAAGCAGTTAAAGACCGTACAGGGGATGTCAGGGGCATGCACAGGGGCAGACAGTGGCTTACAGGGGATGACAGGGGCATACAGGGGGTGGCAGGGGCTTACAGTGGCACACAGGGGTTGTGTACAGGGGCGCACAGGGGATGACAGGGTATACAGGGGCTCTGTACAGTGGCACACAGGGGATGTACAGGGGATGACAGTGAAAACACAGGGGGTGACAGGGGAAAACAGGGGATTTTCATACGGACAGGGGTTTTTAGAGCCAGTAGTGAGATAGATCATAGAGTGACCGCTTGACGAAAAATGTTGTAATATTAAACCCCACACGTGGGTAAACTTATGAGTTATCTCTTCCTTCTATGCTTTAACTATCAAAATTGATTAGATAGGAGTTTTTTAAAAAAGCATGCACGTACATGTACATGTAGGTATTACATAATTATACAAAACTACATTAGACTTCAACTACAGACCCTGAAACGTACTACTGCACAAGTTTGCACACTTTGGTTCCGTACGCTTTTTTACGGTACGTTTCGCTACTTTCACGGTACGGTTCGATTTGTGAACGGTACTGTTTGTTTCTTGAACGGTACGTGTCGTTTATTGCACGGTACGGTTCGCATCTTGTACGGTACGTTTTGCTAAATATACCTACACACTTTGTGAACGGTTTGTGCGCTTTAATAATGAGGTGAGGTTGATTTGAACGCTTTGATTCCGATTTATATTTTTTTAATATTGCCCGATCGATTTAACAAGATGATAATATAGACTTTTTTTTTCTTTATTGATATAATATATTATTTTAATCTTATCAAAATAAAAATTTCCATACATTCAATCTGACTTTATTCCGATGATTTTTTTTAATTTTCCATAATAGTTCTCCTAACTAGACTTTGATCCGTGCGTACACGGGTTGACATTGCATATCGAATATTTACGAAATAGATACTTCGACACACCATATTGTTGATATTTACATAACAAAGCAATGCTATTAATTTCACTACACTTTTCTAAGTTAGAATCGTCTAATCTAACTGTCTCTTAGGAAACGCCCTCACTATAAACAGTGAGAATGCCTCCCATATACAAATCAGCTTTTAAAAACTTATAAATAAAACATGGTGCAAACTACTATAACCACCCTCGGTTCACAACATGTGAGCATGTAAAGATATTGTCCTTTTTGCAAAAACATGAAAATTAGGCGGCAACGAACATTTATGTGAGAAAAATAGTCTTTACATAAAAAT
This sequence comes from Magallana gigas, assembly GCF_963853765.1. Lineage (NCBI taxonomy): Eukaryota > Metazoa > Mollusca > Bivalvia > Ostreida > Ostreidae > Magallana > Magallana gigas. The sequence goes on from NC_088856.1 coordinate 27,703,684, forward strand.
ATGAAGGAAGAAATGCAAATGATAAAAAGACAACTAATCCAGACGCAAACTGCTTGTCACTTTCACCCGAAAAATGAAAAGACACTGTGAAAATGATTACAATACATAATGATTCTTTTCATAACTTATGTACGTTCACCTGAAGAAGGATGTTAAAACCCAAAAAGCGCTAATGAATAAAAACTTTGGAACTGTTCATTTTCTTTGTTTGATTATTTATACTGTGTGATAACACATTTCACTCTTTTTGGAATATATATATATCTATCTATCTATCTATCTATCTATCTATCTATCTATCTATCTATCTATCTATCTATCTATCTATATATATGTATATATATATATATATATATATAGTTGACACTGGCGGGTAAATATAACTAATTGTATAATGCATAGAAAATCTGATTTGGGGATAACTAGACCAGTTAACAATAAAAGGTATTAGCCAACTATTTGTAAGAGCTTCAACGACAGTATAAGGTATAAATAAAAATACGAATGTCTTATCTAACGCCTACAAAAGGTGAAGCATGGAATGTTGGGTGGGATAATTAAAAACCTCATTAACACTTAAATACATGTAGACTACACATGACATTAAAACTCAAAAAGCGCTAATGAATAAAAGCTTTGGAACTGCTCATGTTCTTTGTTTGATTTTTTATTCTGTGTGATACCACATTTCACTCTTTTTGGAATATATATATATATATATATATATATATATATATATATATATATATATATATATATATATATATATATATATATATATATATATATATATATATATATATAGTTGACACTGGCGGGTAAATATAACTAATTGTATAATGCATAGAGCATAGACAATCTGATTTGGGGATAACTAGACCAGTTAACAATAAACGGTATTAGCCAACTATTTGTAAGAGCTTCAACGACAGTATAAGGTATAAATAAAAATACGAATGTCTTATCTAACGCCTACAAAAGGTGAAGCATGGAATGTTGGGTGGGATAATTAAAAACCTCATTAACACTTAAATACATGTAGACTACACATGACATAAAGAATGCATACATAATATACACATAAACATGTACATATAAAATACAATTAAAAGATATTGTTTTACATGCATAGACAAAATCAAAAAATTTTATACATAAAAAGTAACAATTTAAATTCTGGATCCGAAGACCGACTACATATATAGTTTGTTTTTTTTGAAGTGCAGGTGAAGAGGCGTAAAAATACCATCAACGGTATAGGTATACCGTTGAAATATTAGATCGTTTAGAAATTAATTGATGAATATTAAAGTAAAGGTTCATATAAGAATCATGCAGTAGATGATAAAAAATATCATAAATATGAACTTTTTTAAGACAAATGCTGAATTTTCACATCTTGAAACTATGCTTTTAAATAGGTGCTTAGCAATGATCTCATATTTTTATCTATTGATTAACCAGATTACAATCTTTTTAAACCTGTTTTTGGTTTTTTTTCTGTTTGTAAAGGCTTGCTTTAAATTTTACTGTTAAGCTTCAGATACCAACCTATGAAAAATATAGCAAATGTAGTAATTCTAGCAAAATATCAAAAAAGTATGCATACAAAGTACATATCCTTACTTTATTTTGTTCTGAGATTTATATGAAATAAAGCCAAGCCATAGAGAAGTACATGTCATGAATCTGATACGTGACAGATTCTGGTAACCATAGTAACCAAAATCTTGATTTTGCAATATTTTTCAATATTTCATACAATTTCCATTTTTCCCAGCAGAAAGCATCAACTTTTTCATTGTTTAACTTAAATTTTTACTTCTGAAATGACATATTTCTCTATCACATATGAGCAGTTATGGGTCTTCATTCTAAGTGTGAACATTAACGACTTGCAGCACTTTATCAAAGTCAATCATAAATTAGGTTAAGCGATACACGTTCGACGTCATACCGAAATTGCTACTATAGTGAACAAATTTCAACCCTCCCCCTCACCTGATTTCAAAATTGCTTATAAGATTTCAATGTACTATTCTTCCCAAAACTATTGCTTTTAAAATATTATTTAGAAAATCCCGGCTCAGTGCTTTACTATAATTCTGTAGTTACACATATATCAGAACTGCACAAACATAGAACTGAAAATGATGTTTCGATCTGTCTAAAAGTTCTATATTGTCTTGTTAAGCTTAAATCTTTAATAACACTTTTCGTGAAAAATGTAGCAAAATGTATTTAAAATTCGTTATTTTTATGGAGATATTTTGTTCTGGGTTTGTGTTGGGATTTTTTTTTCAGTTTTCATACTTAGAAATGACATTATAATTTTATGTAGATACATGGACATAAGAGCAAATAAAAAAGCAGATAAAATTGTTTTGTAATCTACTGTACTTTCCATCAATCAATGAAAATTATGGCCCTATATCAATTTTTATACAAACCAACTTCAAAAGATCTAAGCCCCAAACCCCCACCCCCAAACTGATTTTTCTCGATAATATAACCGTGAAGAGAAATGATTATGAATATTTTAATATGTTTGCAGTAATTGTTTATTCATTTAATTGTCATTATTACTATTTATTTACCCATGAAAACAACAAAGCTCATATTCACCAAATAGCCCAGCTCTTCTGGCTATAATGGTTATCCCTCTGAAAGTTCTTTGTTCATTGTAAATGTGATCTGAGGCAGGTATCTTGTTTTACTGCCTATAGTTCGTGTTTACAATTTGAGTAAAGCGAACGCGGTCAGTGTCGAGTCATTAAGTATTCCATAGATTAAGTTACAGTGTTCTAAATAGTAAAAAGCTACCTGTACGATACGTGAAGCATAGTCTAATATAATTTTTTAAAGCCTTTAGTATAAAGTCATAGTGAACCAACTCTATAAAATATAATCATTTATTGCATGTACACTTACCCCCTTTCGATCTCTCCTTCTTTTTATCGTAATAAAATAAATGGGGGATATTTTTGTCTTATTTTGACACGGCCAAATCAAAGAAAGTAGTTCTATAAAACCTGCATGTTCTGCAAAACATCCAGTAGTATCGTAGATGCCCCCTATTGCACGTGTTGTCTCAATATTTTTTTTTATTGAATTCGATCAATATCTGTGTTGTTAATAAGAGTAATTTTTTAATGTAGCATACAAATCTACATATGAAATTACAGCAAAAAACCAAAACATTCCATTACATTTAATTTTTAAGATGTATTCTATTTTCATTATTAAGTTAACTATATCATACAAAGATCTACATATGACACTAAAGAGAGGACTAACAACAAACAATCAAAATAAAATTAAAGAACTCAAAGTTATTTATTTAAAACCGAAAGTACCACAGTCAGCAAAAAATTATTCTACATGGAAGCTAATTACTAAACCATGCAAATCAGGGAGGAAAGGGTAAACAAATTCATTCTGTTTTGTCGACATGATTTTGACAATAAAGTATCACCGAGACAAATTTATCTTTCCTTTTTTGTTGACTTTTGGCAAATATCATTGTCTGTTTTTCTAATAGACAAACAAGTTCTCAAACTCTGTGACGTAACAGATCGTGTGAAACGATCACTCATATAAATTATGTAATACATTTCGTTTGTTCAGAATTCATGTGTAGATTATGTACATACCAGCCATGTTCCTAGTCCAACAGAAGGCATCTGTAATCCATTGGATAACTTTACAGAGGTCAAAGAATCATTCATTGCGGATTGTGTCCAGATAGATCATAGAGTGACCGCTTGGCGAAAAATGTTGTAATATTAAACTCCACACGTGGGTAAACTTATGAGTTATTTCTTCCTCCTATGCTTTAACTATCAAAATTGATTAGATAGGAGTTTTTTAAAAAAGCATGCACGTACATGTACATGTAGGTATTACATAATTATACAAAACTACATTAGACTTCAACTACAGACCCTGAAACGTACTACTGCACAAGTTTGCACACTTTGGTTCCGTGCGCTTTTTTACGGTACGTTTCGCTGCTTTCACGGTACGTTCGATTTGTGAACGGTACTGTTTGTTTCTTGAACGGTACGTGTCGTTTATTGCACGGTACGGTTCGCATCTTGTACGGTACGTTTTGCTAACTATACCTACACACTTTGTGAACGGTTTGTGCGCTTTAATAATGAGGTGAGGTTGATTTGAACGCTTTGATTCCGATTTATATTTTTTTAATATTGCCCGATCGATTTAACAAGATGATAATATAGACATTTTTTTTTCTTTATTGATATAATATATTATTTTAATCTTATCAAAATAAAAATTTCCATTCAATCTGACTTTATTCCGATGATTTTTTTTTTTTATTTTCCATAATAGTTCTTCTAACTAGATTTTGATCCGTGCGTGCACGGGTTGACATTGCATATCGAATATTTACGAAACAAATACTTCGACACACCATATTGTTGATAATCACATAACAAAGCAATGCTACTAATTTTACTACACTTTTTCAAGTTAGAATCGTCTAATCTAACTGTCTCTTAGGAAACGCCCTCACTATAAACAGTGAGAATGCCTCCCATATACAAATCAGCTTTTAAAAACTTATAAATAAAACATGGTGCAAACTACTGGAGTGCAAGAACAACTATAACCACCCTCGGTTCACAACATGTGAGCATTTAAAGATATCGTCCTTTTTGCAAAAACATGAAAATTAGGCGGCAACGAACATTTATGTGAGAAAAATAGTCTTTACATAAAAATATGAAGGAAGAAATGCAAATGATAAAAAGACAACTAATCCAGACGCAAACTGCTTGTCACTTTCACCCGAAAAATTAAAAGACACTGAAAATGATTACAATACATAATGATTCTTTTCATAACTTATGTACGTTCACCTGAAGAGGGATGTTAAAACTCAAAAAGCGCTAATGAATAAAAACTTTGGAACTGTTCATTTTCTTTGTTTGATTATTCATACTGTGTGATAACACATTTCACTCTTTTTGGAATATATATATATATATATATATATATATATATATATATATATATATATATATATATATATATATATATATATATATATATATATATATATATATATATATAAAGTAAAAATAACCAACAACACGAACAATAAAGTAAAATATTGTCAATTTTTCGGGACAATCCGTCCTTTCTTCAGGACAACAAAATAAAAACTACTTATGTGCTCTTAAATTCTGGTAAACCCTAAATTACTATTACTGTTGAATATGACCTGAAGCACATTTGCTGCTCTGTTCTGCTGCTACCTTGATAAAGAAAAACTATGGCTTGTGTGAAGAGCATTAATTTTATTAAAAATGCCAGATGAAGTTATACCGAATATAAAAATGAAAATGTGAGACTCCATACATTTAGTAAATTATCAACAATGCAGCAGAAGGTGGGGTCCAAAATATAACCCACTAGAGGAAAACTGAACTGCATGAGAAGTGTCCCTCGCCCCACCCAAAAATGTGCTTCGTTTAACAGTAAAGATTCTAGTAAAGAATCAAAATTTAAAGTAGAAATCAGTATATACCAACTTATGAAAGTATTTCCTAAGAACATTAAGAATAGTGGTTAACTAAATTTACAGAAAAAGAGATTCAATAACATGTGTTAATTTTGATATGAATGCTCACTGTGAAATGAAATACATTGTTATTGCCTGTAGATAACCCATTTCAATGTTACAGTCATTTCATGCATATCTTTTACAATTTAATGCTATGCTATGGTATGCGATTTTAATGATATGCTATGAGATTTGTATGCTATGCTATGAGATTTGTATGCTATGCTATGAGAAATTGAAATGAAGGGCTTAATGATATGGTATGCTATGCTATGCTATGGTATGCTATGAGATTTGAACAAAAACGCCTCCATACACAGAAGAGTTCCACACATTTCGAAGTAAAATAATAGGAAGCCAAAGTTTACCTCAAATCTATCATGTAAACATTTATTTTTTCAAATAAAAACATTTAAAACCGAGTAAAAATAATGTTGTATGCTATGCTATGGTATGCTATGGTATGATATGACGAATGCGATTCTATGAGATTGTATGCTATGGTATGAGATTCCAATGCTATGCTATGAGATTTCAATGCTATGCTATGAGATTTCAATGATGCTATGGTGTATGTTGTAAAAGATATGCTTGAACTGACTGTAAGAATCATAAAGTTTATTAACAAAGTCACATTTGGAATGCATCCAAATGTAAAATGTACACATTTAAACTGAAACAATTGCTGTAACAATGCAAAACAAGCTCCTAAATGTCTATTTATATAAACATGTGAACATCCATGTACACTTCCCTTGACAACCTTAGGTGCCACCTCAGTCAGTCACCTCCCAAGCAATGCTTATTAAGTGATCATGAAATATGGCAGCCCTTTTAAAAGCTGGAGGTAAACAATACTTTCAACTGAAAAATATTCTTCCCACATTTCTTGCCAAAAAACAAAATTAAAAACAGTGAACACACCTACATCTTGATGTTCAATAACTTGTAACACCCGTTACACGTCTTACAACTTAATCCTAATTACTTTTTCGAATATGCAGGTGCTATCTCAGATAGTCACCCCTTAATATTAAAATTAAACCTGGAACATGATATATCTCTATAATAAGACTTGTTAAATAAAACCAGAAAAGTGTTTGGAGTTGATGATTTATCATCTTGATAGTTATTATCAAGATGATAAATCATCAACTCCAAACACTTAGGGTCTCATGCCCGATATTGCAAACATCCATTACTTCAATACAATGTACTTCTTCCCACTTTACTCTAATAAAACAAAGGGAAATTGCAAGATTTCGACATCATGAAAATACAGAGCCACCAACAATGGATACTGCCTCAGTCAGTTATTTATCATAAGTAGACCCTTTATGACAGATATCCTAAATGTGTTAATCTTGTAAAACAGCAAACCCGACACTATGAGATTTAAACCTCATACAGACACCTGAATGTTAAAAAGACTAAAATACCTAGCCAGTAATAATGGTTACCGCCTAAGCCAGTAATCCATTATTACTGGACCCTGTAAAACAAATATCCCAGAACATTATTGTGATATAGAAACTACAATGTTGGAAACAAGGACACTCTGATATATCTCTGAAATGATTCGGAGTGCCATATTCCCATAACTCTTATTTGTGAATCTGAGAAGCCCTGTAGGTGAGCCTGAGTTGCCGCTCCTATTCTGAAACTGTGTGCTTTGAATTTATGACTGTCCAACTTTGAGAACTTCAGAGCCGATTTCAGCACCTTGCAGAATTCTGAACGGGATATAGGCCTTCCTGGTCCATAGCAAAACAGGGGTCCATCCTTCACGCCTCTCACTTAAAGATAATTCGTCATGATTTGCACGTGACAAAATCTGCGGATTGGCTGAGCTTTGATTTCCAGGTGCACAGGATTTTTCCCAGATTGTGCTTGAAGTTGGTCATTGTTATGATCATACAACTTTCTTTGGTTGTAGTCTTGAATGATACATTACTCAAAAGGAGCAAGTTTGGGTTAGAATGGGAGCGAGCTGTGATTTCTCCTACTCGGAAGAAAGCATAAAATGCTATTATAAACATAGCCATGAACAAACATCTTTGGTAACTCGAATTGGCTACATGAGGCACTGCTACTAAAAGGTTTTCCAGGATATCCAGAGTAATAGGCTGCCTTACATCAGGGGAGCTGGCCAGACGCTTTGCCCCGCTTAACATTTTCTTTATCAAGAAATGATTTGAAAGGTCTGGAATATTAGACAATTTAAAATAATATGCCAGCGCTGCCAAGTATGTTGTTATCGAGGGTGAAGCTTTGCCTATACTAAATAGATAGGAAACGAAACTAATAATGTGTTCCAGGGAAACATCCTTAATACTGTATGTACTGTAATAACTTTGCATGAATGTCTGAAAACAATTAAGGGCCTGCTTGTATACAATCTTTGTGTTAGGGGCTAAAGCTGCCTCAATCAAGGTAACAGCTATGTTTTGGATAGCTGCAAAAGGTGGCTTGGTATGGCTGTTGGTTCATCCTCGCTGTCCAATAACACCTCTAGAAATATTTTGACCTGTAACCGTGAAAAAAAAATCAGGTAGAGTATTGAACAAACCTGGAATGTGTTCTGCAGAAAACAATATACTGTACTTTATAAGTGCCAACACTAGTCTTCTAACCAAAATCATGATTTTCGAATCTATTGATATCTGTGCATTTACTATGTTGACTACTGCAGCATTATCAGAATGGAAAATCACGCATGAATTCTGCAAAACGTGGCCCCATACTTCCACAGCTACACCAATTGGATATAATTCTTTCAAAGTAATATTATATTCTTTCATACTCTCTGGCCAAGCTCCATTGAACCATTTTCTTCCAAACACAGCTCCAAAACCCCAAGATCCAGCAGCGTCAGTATATAAATGTAACTGCTCTGATGTCTTCCAAATGTGTTTAAACAATATGGATTTCCCGTTAAAATGATTGATGAATAATGACCAAGCCGCTAAATCTTGCCTACTCTCTTTAGTAAGATCCTTGTGATGATGTGGCTTCGCAATACCTCTAGTAAGGTCGATATGTCGTCTTTAGAAAGTGCGTCCTGGTATAATCACAAGACATGCAAAATTAAGCAGTCCTATCAAGGACTGAAGTTCTTTTCGGCAAACTTTGCGTTTGTATTTCACTGCATCTATTGCTTTTTGTAGCTTAACCAATTTGTCCTCAGGAAGCCTAATCTCCATCGCCACAGTGTCAATTTCAATACCCAAGAACACTAACTTTGTATTTGCCTGAAATGTCTTTTCCTCCTTTAAATAGACACCTAAGCTCTCAAAAATAAGTCTGAAAACTAACAAACTCTGATTACAAATTTCTGATCCAGGTGGACCGATAAATAAAAAGTCATCCAAAACATGTACTATGTGTGGAATGTGACCCTTTACCCAACCAATCCATTCTAGTCTTGAGGAAATTTTCTCAAAAATAGAACAAGAACTAGCGCAACCAATTGGTAAGCATTTATCAAAGTAAAACCAACCATCCCACTGAAATCCCAGTAATTCATGATCCTCTGTGCAAACAGGTACAATGCGAAAAGCTGATTCCATGTCAGTTTTGGCAATCAGGTAACCCTTACCCAAAGACACAATAATATTCATAGCATCATCAAGAGTAGCATAATGGACTTTTGTAAAAACTTCTGGTATAAAATCATTAATAGAATAGTTTTCAGGAAAAGATAAATGGTGTATGAGCCTAAACTGACCCTCTTATTTTTTTTGGAACAATACCAATAGGGGAAATTTGGAGATTATCAAAAGGGAGTGTAACAAAAGGAGCTCTTTTTGTAGTTTTTTGTTCACAATAACAGGGTTCTGCAAAGCCAACAAAAGATTTTTAGATGACCTGAATTGTCTTGGTCACTCATAATGCAATTCAAACCCGTAAGTAAAACCTGCCACCGATAATCTGCCATAGCGGTATCACAGCCCTTTAAAAATACTTCAAAACGTTTGGTCTTACAATTTCATTGTTGTTTTGTTGTTCCCAAAGAGGAGTTGACACTTAGGTTCTTAACGACTTCTTGGGTTCTGCATTTTGTTTTAGGGTGGTTTTTCTTACATTCTGTACAGATGTGCTGAAATTTGCAGCGCTCAAGCTTGCAACCTCCCTCTCTATTTTAAGACCAGCAAAAACCTCTTGGTAATTGGTTTGAAATGCTGATCTTTGGCCAGGCCTTGTACGAAAGAACGAAAGGACTGCTTGTTTTCTTGTCTGGATCTCTCGGCCTGCAGCATGAACTCTACATTAATTTAATCCCATGGAGTACCCCTAATATGTCTATCCATTCTTATTTGCTTATCATATGTTTGCCATTAAACATTTCCCGATGCACCCATGTCACGTACTGTCTCTGCATGTTTTATGAGATTTGGTGTTGCATTTGGAAATTTCTCAGCATATATGGCAACAAAGCGCAAGAAAGCTGTCGTCCATTGAAAAATGGAGTTAAAAGACTGTTTTGCTTTTTGGTACTACCGATATGTTGTCATTCTTCTCGAGTTTAAATGTATAGTTGCTACTGCTTGGACCAGGAACCAAGTTATTAGGGAGCAGTACCTCGAGATCAATAAACTGATCCCCCTTATTTTCTGTTTCAACTTCTGAGGAACCATAGCCAAAATAGGGGTTGACCAAGTAAAAGTATCTATTGCCTCACTGATACCTCTCTGAGAAAGTCTATCATTCGTGCAACCCGAATAACCTCTGTACACAACGTGTTCACGGTTAAGTCTTAAGTTAGTTCTAAAATTCACTAAGTGATTCAAAAACCTATACAAGCGCATGATGAATGAATGTCCGGGAAACAAAATTGTATTCTGCATGTCACCAATGTCAAACTTAGATACTCACAAAAAAGAACAACACCTGCCAAAACTTACGATGCAAGCCAATTTGGAGCCAAAATTGAAATATTTAGGATCCGGCAAATGGCCTGAAAATGCTCTTAGCGGTATGAGTATAAAAACCCCAAAAGACCCTTTAAATCCTCATACTATACAAATATGACTAATTAATTGTAACGTAGTAAAAATATATTACATAAAACTACAAGTATTTGGATCACATAAATTCCTTTATATACATGTACATAAATACACATATGAAAGAAGAAAAACATCTACAAAACTAGCACTAAACTAAAAACTAAATGATATAAAAACTAAATAATATAACGAGACACTCCTTTCCTAACAACACTGACAACCGGATAATCTAAGGAAAGAAGAAAGATCAGCGTTACTAATCCTAAAAAACCGGGAAGACATTGTCGTTAAAAAAGCAGATAAAGGGCCAACAATTGTTGTGATGGATCAAGACAAATATCTTGCAGAAGCATACAGACAATTGTCAGATGAACGTTTTTACGTAAAGCTTGACACTGATCCTACAGATGACTTCTTAGATACTACTACCAAAACATGAGATACTATGTTTGAAAATAATGAAATTGGTTACAATGTTTATATTACCCTTCTTCCTATCAACTGTAAGCCCGGCCAATTTTATGTTCTTCCAAAAATTCACAAACCTGGAATGCCAGGACGTCCCATAGTAAGTGCCATTGGACATACCATTGATTATCGACCTTCATCTCCGTCCACATGTTGAAAATTGACCCTCATATCTTAAAGACACAACAGATTATCTTACCAAAACACCATCTACAAATCTTCCAGATAATACTATTCTCGTGACGATGGATGTTACATCCCTTTACACCAACATCCCGCATGACGTAGGTATCCCAGTCTGTAAAGAGGTATGAGACGCTAGAGAGGTTCAAATCCCTTCAACTGAATATCTCATCAAGCTCCTAGAGCATGTTTTAAAATTCAAAAATTTTATGTTCGATGGAGAACACTACCTTCAAGTCAGTGGCACAGCTATGGGCACCAAAATGGCACCATATTATGCCAATATATTCATGGGTTATCTAGAGCGCAACCTACTAACACAGTCACCCTTCAAACCTCTTAGTTGGTTGCGCTTCATAGACGACATCGAAATGAAGTGGGTTGACAGCAGAAACAAACTCGATTATTTTATTAACTTTGTCAATTCTTTCCATCATTCTATCAAATTTACGACTGACACTACTTCAACTTTAGTCGATGGTAAACACGATTTCAATCTTCATACTTAACCTACAGATTCCCACCTCTAGTTAATGACGTCTAGCTGCCAACCACCTCTTACGTTTAGAGGCATACCAAAGGCCTAGCCACCAGAGTCAGGCGTATTTGTTCAGAGTCAGACGCATTTGTTCAGCTCAAGAACTATACTCTGAGGAAATTCAACTCCTAAAATCCCAATTATGTGGGGCTACACCCGCACTATGTAATAAATGCAATTGATGTTTGAGCTAAAGAGAATCGTTTATCCCTTTTGAAATACAAACCCCAAAACGAAGACAACAAAGTCCCATTTTTCAATACTTACCACCCTGTCATTAGGGGTCTAAATGCAGTCTAAAGAAGAACCTGCCAATCCTTTACAGCATCGATAAAATGGTTGAGGTTTTCAATAAAAACTGATGGCAGCTTTCAAGCGCCCTAGAAACCATAAGGACATGGTGGTAAGAACCAAACTAAAAAACACTATACCTAATGGTGGCTTTAAAACTTGTTCTGACACCAGATGTCTGTTGTGCGAACACAGCTCTGATGCAGACAACTTTTCTAGCTCCATTACTGACCGTACTTACAAAATTTTCATAAATACCTCTTGTCGCACTGACAATTGTATATACCTCATCAATTGTAAATTTTGCCAGCAACAATACGAAGGGGAAACAGAAGACCTCCACAGGCGCAACAATAATCATCGTTCCACCATCAAAACTAAGAACATTAAAAAACCCGTCGGGGAACATTTTAACTTAGATGGTCACAAATGGGAAAACATGATGGTTTTTGTTATTGATCACAACCCAGACTGGACAGATGCGGAGAGAAAAAATAAAGAAAAATGTTGGATGCATAGACTGAAGTCATCCCGTCCTGACGGCATGAACAATTAAGTGACTTCACCAAAATGAACATCAACTAAGTACTGATTTTTTTTCGTAGCAATATCACCATCATCATCCTTTTCGGTCCATGTACAAACTATCATTCATGTTAATTATTCAACTTATTAGCTCGTTCCTTAATCGATTTAATCTATACGGGTTCTTTTTGTTTTCTTTTTCTTTTTTGTTATTTTTAATTGTTTTTTATCCACTTTATTTTCTTTATTTAACTCCCATAAGTTTTTACACGCTTATGTATATTTATGTGGTCTTTTACAGAGCCTGTCTTCCCTACAAACCTTCATTACAAATTATCTTACTAATACAACTTAATAAACGGCAACCCCCAATTAGCAAATTAATTCGTTCGCGTTATCTTTCAGCACTTCTACACAGACCGTCGGCTGCGTCTGGATTTTTCCTTCTCGGGCTTGAAATCTTTAATACAAAGATGTAGTTGCCACGTTTCGATCCGGTGTTTATATATTATTTAGTTTTTATATATTATTAAGTTTTAGTTTAGTGCTAGTTTTGTAGATGTTTTTCTTCTTTCATATGTAGTTATTATTTTATAGTCCTGATGAAGGGACGGGTTGTTCAAAAAATGTTGGGGTCCATACTTTACTTTATTGTGCATGTCGTTGGTTATTTTTAGTGCTTTTTTATACCTGATCTTATAACCGTTTATCTTTTGATCCGACACTATAGATAACGAGTGTCGTTGGTTTGTTGGTGCTTCCTATATATATATATATATATATATATATATATATATATATATATATATATATATATATATATATATATATATATCCCTTTTTCTTGGTACCGGGGATGAATAAACACAAAAATAAGTCCAATGCTCAAACAACTTTTATCAATAGCGCTTTCGCCCTACCGGGCTCTTCAGAAGATTTAAAAAAAACCAAAGTAAACAAGAACAATGTTCAAATAGTATCGTATAAAAATAAAATCTTCACAAATCATTGTATAGAGGATGCCTATAACTTTAATCTTGATTTTAGTCACCATTGCTCATTCGCTGTCTATCTATGAAGTCACCTAAATGACCTAATTCCCGCAAATTTGCAAACAAATTATAATATTCTCATTTTTACTCTATATTTTGCATTCGGAAGTATAGAGCGCAGGTCTGCTCAAGTGCGATTTAAACATATGTTTTTCTTCAGATAGTTATATACATTATACTAAAAAATGGTACTTGAGCAAGCCTGCGCTCGATGTTTCCCAGTCGAAAAATCATCGCAAAACACCCGTATTTTGCCACAAAACATCAATTTATCAAAATAATGCAATCTTCATGACGTCATCTCTACATAATGACGTCACTGTGGTGATAACCTTTTACACCTTTATTTCCAATATGATTTTAACTATCTTTCACCTTTTTTTAAAGCTCTTTCTAAAACTTTGATTTTGAGGGCAAAAAATGCATAAAACCGCACAGAGTCTTTTCATAGAATTCCGACCATGAACCTATGTACCAAAAACTGTCCCAAAGAGGCTGATTTTTTTTATTTATTTTTTTTGGCTGGGGGGAGGTTGGTTTGTTTTGTTTTGTTTTGTTATTTTTTTTTTTAGTTCTTTTTTTTTTTGGCTTTGTTTTATTTTGTTTACTTTTCTTTTTTTTCTTTTTTTTGGAGGGGGGAGGGGGTTGTGTATCGGTCATATCATTAATTTTCCGCCATTTTAGTCTTTAGATTTATAGTTCGTGCCGATGCAAAGAAGATGGTGGAACAAGATAGCGCAAATGCCCATTTGGTTTTGTCGAAAAAAAATAATTTCAAATTAATTTTTTTTCAACCAAATATACTATATGATGTTATATTACAACTTTACAAAAGCAAGATTTCTAACTGTATTCCGTTTTGAATATTTTAACAAACGATAAGAAAAAAAATGAATTCTAAAATTTATGTGGTATCGAACCCAAAATCCTAGCTCTATAATGTTACCTAATGTCTGGTGCTATAACCACTGAGCCATTTCAGTCACAACACACTTCATTGTTAAATGCTAAATGCAACTTCAAACACGAATTTACGGACTTGTAGTATTTCTCTAAAACGTTCAATTGTTTGGATACAAAATGACATTTTTGAAGTATAGTGGGTCATCTCTCCACGTTTTTGACGATTGAAAACGGTTTGATTTCCTTTAAACCTCATATAGACTATGACAAAATATGGAGCCCAGACCCACTCTATAAAAGAAAAGGCATTGAAGTTCTAAAAATGACAAAATTTGGAGGTTTTGACACGCATACGCCAATTTAAATCAATATACTCTAAATATTTAACATATTTAAAGGTTATAAATCGATGTTTTGGTAAATTTACATTGTTTTTAATAAATGAGAAAGAAATTATGAGATTTGTTCATATTTTGATTTTATAGTATCTTATCTATCCTCATATGGGCAGTTTGCACGCCTTATTCACCCGTCTTCTTTTCTTTGTTTTATCCGTGAGTAAATGCATGCACGGTACGAAAGATTTAAAAATTCCTACTTTATTACAATGACAATTCAATAAAGTATGATATAGTTGGAAACGAAACAATGTGTTTCGAATAGTGACTGTGGAAGGGAGGGGGCGTAACAAGGTTTGAGATGAAATAAGAAAATTATCCATCTATATTGACCAAAACAACAGTTTAAATAGTTTATCCTCGTCAGCTTCTCCTCATCCACACTTATTCCCTTTGTGGATAGAAATTTATTTCGATTAGCATCCGGGAATTTTTTTCACATTTGTCACGTTATATTATTGTTGTCAAATGTTGAGTACAATCGCAAACTTTGGAAACTTTCCTGGAAAGCTCAGAAATATCCTTTTCAAAACTTAAGTTGTTTCTTTTATGCATTGCTTAAACGATTTTTAATCTATATTCTCTGAAATGCCATATGATAAAATTTTATGAAGTTTAGCGTTAGTCCCACAGATGGAGGATATTTTATTTGTTTTCCAAGTTTTGAAAAGAGTGAATGAAATTGACGTAAAAGCGTAGTGCAAAAGAGTGATATTACAAGTCTAACTTTAATTGGATGGTTTTTTGATTGTCGGAATAAAAAGTCAGTATGTTAGTAAGTATTTAAGTAATTTATTATAGTGACATGTGTTATCATAAAAAAAATACAAAGATATACATAATACAAAATGAATAATGAAAAACCCGGTCGTTTTGGCCTAATAGTCACTATAAAATAATTAAAATATGTATATACGTATTACACATTCCGTTGCTTATATAATATAGATTGCCTCTGCACGTGTGCTTCAAATAAGTTTTAGAGGTTTGTCTAGTTAGACCTTAATAATGTTGGGTTGTACCCGATATTATCAAATAATTCCGTTCTCTAATTATAGTGCGTCTATTTCCTTTAATAAACAAAAATTGCATATTCTTTTATCGAGAGGTTCCCTCTTATATCGTCCCGTTTTAATTCTAATTGGAAGTATTCCATATCTAAATTGTGCAATAATAGATCTGAGAGACTTTGAAATGTGCATTTCAAGGTAATTTTCAGCTTCCGTTTGTCCTCCTTTGTCAGAAAACGATTCCATAATCGCACTGAGTTCATAAAGTGTCTGCAATGAGAGAGTTTCCATCTGAATTCCCCGTGTAGCGCTGGTAAAGGTGTAAATCTGTGAGCACCTAAGTTAAAACGAATGCCTATATTCTGTACCAATTCAATCGAATGATAGTTTTTGGAGGCCCCACACTTCTTTAGAATAGTCCAATTCTAGTGCTACACAATATAAGTACAAAATCTAAGATTTGAAATTCTAGTTCTTTATATAGTCGAATTTTGGAAACCATGCCTCGCAGAGTGCGTTCGTCAGGTTTTAGGATGTATAGGCGTTGTTTTGGAAATAAGATTTTTCATGTAATAATACCCCAAGATTTCATGTATTGTACTGGAGAATATTGTTGTTAACTTTGAACTAAAAATCGCTAAGAGATCTTTATTACGTACGAAAATGTATAATTGCTGATTATTTCATGTCTATTTTAAGACGCCAATTTGCACACCAGTAAGATACAGTATGCTGAATGATTTTGCATATTTTCTTTGGCGTCGGGCAAACGAGCTATGTCATCAGCTGTTAATTTTTACACCAGGTCTATAGTTTATGCGTATGCAAATCAATTTACAATATTTAAGAATTGTAGCAATTTGACCTTTCTGAATTGAAAAAAAAATGTATTGTATGATTGTGGTACAATAACGTCCATTAACCCCCCGCCTTTCGGCTTACCCTTCATTTTAATCATTCCAGTGTGTTTTCTTAATTTTCCTTCTACTGAAAACAACGGCATTTGCCAAATTAAACCGCATTAGGAATTTACAAACAACTTTGAGGTTACACATACTAATTGCTTGAAGTGACCATAGTTGATATATACACTGTGTTTACCTATCCTTCACTGGATGAAAAATCAAGTTTCAGCAAAACTGAAACTATATGGAAACCTTGCTGAAACTTGAAGTTGAAGTTTCATGTATAGTTTCCGCAATGCGGAAACCATTATATCGATTCAGCAAGTATCCGTTAGGTTTCAGTCAGCAGAAACTTTAGTCTAAGATTCCTGATGATTTCCGCAATGCGGAAACTAAATTTGAATCGTGTGAATAGTTGTGTAAATTATTATGGAAATATCAATCAGTTTCAGAACATTTCCGCTAGGTTTCAGTATGCTGAAACTTTAAGTTAAGATTCCTGATGGTTTCCGCAATGCGGAAACTAAATTTGAATAATGTGAAAAGTTGTGTAAATTATTATGGAAATATCAATCAGTTTCAGAACATTTCCGCTAGGTTTCAGTATGCTGAAACTTTAAGTTAAGATTCCAAATGGTTTACGCATTGCTGAAACTATTACTAAAATTGATTTGAGTTTAATAGTGATATCATTTATTTTCAACAGGTTTAAGGTTAATTCTAGCCTAATGATAATGAATCCGAATATACTAAAATGTATAGTAAGGTTTCAGCGTGACTGAAACTATATGTATACATGTAACTATCTTCAAATGTGGCAAATATGGCGATTCAGAACATTTATACTAAGTAATTAATTGAATTTGAAAAGAAAAACTGATGTCTGATCTTGTTTAATGCATATGATGAAATCATTAATCTTAGGTACTCGGGCACGTGTAAACATGTGTATACATTCTTTGTCCAGGTGACCTTCTCTGTCATTTTCCTGTATATTCTGTGTGGATTGCAGGGTTTTTTCTGTCAGGAGTGAACAAAAGACTGTTACATAACATATACACAGTACGAAGCGTGAGTTTATAACTGGAGCCCGGCGGGAATTTATTTTCAATTTGTGTGTACCTGAGTTAGTAAAACTGATAAGTAAATTATAATTATTTAGTAAAATAAATTAATATACCTATTTTGTAAGACTCCTTCTTAAATCATTTAGTTATCATTTGAATGAACCTTGAGGTACAGTAACTAATTAAGCAAACAAATTAAGGTAAAGTCGTTGTAAATTTTTACAAATCGTACCAAATATTCGTATAACCTGAAGTTTAGAGCTATTTCATTTCTTTTTTAATACCACGCCAACACATGTACACAGGAATCTTTTTTTAAAAATTCTACAGTTGATAATAACAAGTAAAACCCACTTGGAGTTTGAGTCTAATATAATAATTGTTTAAATATTTACATGCATTTCAGACTTTACTACATGTATGACTGTACCATGATTCACTGGCGTAGGAAGCAAATTGAAAGTGGGGGGGGGGGGCTAGACTTATCCTCAGAAATATTGAGGAAAAACCCTAATTCCCAAAATCATGAAAATCCTAATCCGGGGGGGGGGGGGGGGGCTAGTGTACAGTCCGACGTGTACATCTTACTTCCCGGCTTGTTTAACGCGTTTGTATTTTAATTTCATAAGTATTCTTAACGTACTGTTCATCGCATGACCAATCAGTGCACGACTAAATGAACAATGAACAAGTGTTACTGTAAAATAATTGCCATCAATTCATCGTAGTTGTAAATTCACCGTACGGGTGAACGCTGTTAACCGGACCTCGTTAATTGATCGGCATCTAATTATATTTGTGATTTCTGTGTGTTCATGCAGAACCTGCTCTGGGATGAACATAATATTTTCACACCTCTATATTTTGAATAAGAATATGACCGTGCTTAGAATCGCGGTGAAAATTTGACAAGTCAAGACTAACTTGTCAGTAAACTATATATGGCTCTATAATATTTAGTTTGGCAAAATCATCAGTACATGTAAATAAAATATAGTTAAAGACAAAATCTGATACGTATGTCTCATTAAAACTTGTTTAATTTCATTAGACATTTGTAAACAAACGGTCGGCCATTTTCTTTGGTTAATCACGTGTTACAAACACAATTGTAACAAACACACGCCAATACTTTGTCGTATTTAACCAGGAAATACTGACTCCGACCGTTCTTATTTAAAATAAATATACATGTAAAAAGTATACTATTCGGTAAAAAATGATAATTTTGATTAAACATTATTCATTTTAAACTATCCCAAGATGCACTTTTCCAAGATTTAGCGGGTTCTGATTGGTCAGTATTGGCGCACTTTATGATTCCGAGCGAAGGTTAAAATGGACAAGAAGGTGCTGTTGTAAAATGGAGAATTGAGAAGCATTAATAGCCTCTACAACAAGGAGATAATGCAGGAACGAAGAACTCATGTCAAGGTAACTTAATTCACAATATAGATACCCCCAATAACATTTTC
The DNA here is from genome assembly GCF_963853765.1 of Magallana gigas. Lineage (NCBI taxonomy): Eukaryota > Metazoa > Mollusca > Bivalvia > Ostreida > Ostreidae > Magallana > Magallana gigas. Next base: position 27,723,101 of record NC_088856.1, read on the forward strand.
AAGGCTCTAATTTATCTCTCATTTATAAACGAGATCTCGCGCCATCAAATCAAGATGGCGTCATTTTTTCAAACTTGGTTCGGCGTTTTAATTTTTATTACCGTATCTCTTTTAGATATATGTTTTGACCAAGTTAACCATTAACCAACTTTATATGCATGATAATCAAGATTATCCAGGGTATACACATATATGATTATATAAACGTCCCTAATATATGAATGCTTGGTCGGTAAACAAGACGAACAATGAATCTTTCGCACATTATACGATTTACAAACTCTAAATGTAACGAACAATTTTTATTAATTAAATCCGGAAAATGAAATCTTTCACGTTTTTCTTTTTCAGCATTGACAGCATACAAAGTCAATGTTTCCGGTGATTAGTTGCATCCTCTGTTCGGTGATTCGGGTGAATGTTTTGACCAGCTGGACGATGTGAACGCAAGGTATTGCTTTGAAATTGATTATTTTCACCATTAACTTATAGGCCTACATGTGTTGGATGTTTATAATTTACTGTAGTAATTTTTGGGAAATCCAGGTCTAAGTTCTTGAAAAGGAGGTCGATGGTGGATGGTGGATGGGGGGGGGGGGTGAAACACACTTATTGTTGATAAGTTTTTCCATTTTTCAACAAACAATAATAGAATCAAAATGAAAATAACATAGCTTTAAACATAAAATGAAACATTTTAGACCAGATACTACTTTAGTCATTATATGACATAGTTTAAACAGCAACTGGCAACTGCATAGTAGCTTCTGTATTCAGAATTTTATTCAGAATGCTTTTATTACATGTTAGGCTGAATGACTTATGTTTATTGTTTAAAAATCTAAATGAAACTTTATTATTCATGTTTAAGATAAATAGAACAGACATAAAGTACAGCCCAGTGAAAGGAACAAGTTCATCGCAAGAAGAAGAATGTTAATGCTACCACTGTCCAGAACTACAAAGTCTGCTGTAGCCATGATGTGATCATATGAGTGCTTCACCGGTCTGGACAATGCTCGAAAGTCCCCCAAAAAGGCCTATTTCCATAAACTATGACTCGGGTTACATCAACAACAGCCAAGGACACTCCTTATTGATTCGAATGGACACATCTCTACGACCCGACTAATCCTCTGCAGAACAAGACTTTTTAACTGTAAAGTATTCTCATTTCAAAAAACCTATAAACTATAAAAGTACTTTTTTATATGATCAAATACCAGTATATTACAATGTCTGTCTGTAAGCTAGAATCTTTGAAAATCACATGGTTTTGAGTGGTATTTCCCGGCCAACCCTGGTTTTGACTTATTAAAGGATTGATTAGACCTTGCAGATATTAACTTTCATTTTCTTAAATAATTTGTTATATTTGCAAATATTGCATAAAATATTTTAGACTCCATGTAACATATATCCTCACACCTCCAAGTTGATAAGTGTTAACTACTTTTTTTCCATTTTCTTCGTTTAAACATTTATTGATAACTTTGCAGCAATATATGAACAATTAAGAAACCACATTAAATGTAAAAACACTGCATTAGGAGATGAATGCATGGGTCATAGAAATGATAAAATACACCAAACAATATTCAATTATGTCGTATATGAAAATATATAAAGACAACATATACCCCATGTATTACAATTTTTATATAACAAAATTACTTGGATGGAAAGTTGTTTCCATGTGGGTTTTATTTTAATCTGTGTTATGTAACTAATATATAATTGGAATTAGCTTTTATATCATAAGTAGAATGCTGGTATTGATGAGAATTGTAAGGTGAATGATCTGTGTGATACTTTTTATTTTATACATTCATGCTACAAAAAGCAAGTACATGTTCATGTAGTAATACTTGTCATATATAAACAATGTATATTTTACTTCATGTCTTGGATTTAAAAATATTAATGTAGGTAAAGTAGTGAAATGTAGGAAGGTAAACCGTGTGTAAAGAAGAATATTCATCAGGAATGAAGTGTGTTGCAATCAGCATAATTAATTAAATGTGTACATCATATTTTTGCACATGATTTGACAGACTGCTCCATTTTTAACTTTTTATTGGCCAACAAGCTTTTCATATCTCCCTCTGGGTCATCTATTAAATACTGACAGGCTTATGATATTAAAATCTGATCAGTTGGTACATCATGGGTGAAAATTAAAAGTTCACTTTGGACTTAATGGATTATCAAAAAAATGATATCAAATCCTGTTCTATTGTAAAACATTAGATTATATTACTAACAAAGAAAAGGTTTATCCCAACTTGTAAGTGGGTCACTTTGACCTCATTTTGGAATTTATTGACATATTCAAATCAAATCTGGGTCATACCTCTATAGTCAACTACTATCTTGTAGTGTATTTTTTTTTTTAAAGATGGATACTTTAGACTTTTAAAAAATATTTTATGGTGTACATTTTCATTGTAGTTCAAAACAAATTGAGACAAGTGTATCATGTTCATGTAACAGTGAAGTTTTCTTTGTTTATTCATGTACGTGCAGTTATTTTGTAAATTGCATTCATATTTTTAAAAAAGTAAGATCTTTGTTGCATTTTTAAAGGGAGATTTGATAGGCATTTAATCGAGATGAAAAAAAAAGAACAAATGTAAAGATTTCTATGGGAGTTTTTTTTCTTGTGCAATTTTATCATTTTTTAAATAAAAGTCCCTAATAAGGGAATTGCCATATGGATGTTTCTCCATAATTGTATCTTGGCTGTATTTTATTTATTATTGGAAACAATTTCAGATTTTTGAACAAAATAAATTTGGAACTGTTTGAAATTGTTTTGTTTTTACATAAAGTAGAAACCTTGCTCAGCTTTTGTGAAAGCAAAAATATAAAAAGTTTCAGTAAGTTTCAGTTGCGGAAACCCTTTGTAAACAATATGTTTCCCAATTGTATATGGAGGTTGAAACTATGCAGAAACTTCAAGTTTCAGTAAGTTTCCATCACGGAAACCATTTGTAAACAATATGTATCCCAAACGTATATGGAGATTGAAACCATGCAGAAACTTCAAGTTTCAGCAAGTTTCCGTTGCGGAAACCATTTGGATTCATGGACAGCCTAAGTTTCAGCACTGCGGAAACTTAATGAAACTTGAAGTTTCCGTGCTGAAACCTGTCGGAAACTTAAAGTAACCTTAAGTTTCCGCAGAGTTTCCAAAGGGTTTCCGCAGCGCTGAAACCAGATATTTCATCCAGTGCTTAAATATAACAGTTGTAATGAATTTTATCAAATTATCATTTTATACGGATTGAAATAAGGAATAAGGAATCATTCTTTGAGTATTATGAGGTATAATTTCGGTCGGGGTGTGATCAAATCCATTAAAGCCCGAAGGGCTTTATGAAAGATTTGATCACACCCCGACCGAAAATATCATCTCATAATATTCAAAGAATGATTCCTTATTACTCATATTTATATAATTTTAAGCCATCGTACGATTATATATTCAAATATTAATAAGCAAACTCTGCTGGCGCCTCGATTTGGCGTCATTTGTATTATGGGTTATATAGTACAAAATCGATACGTAGTGTTATCACAGGCAAAGACACTGGAAAATGTAAATATATAGTATCATTTTCGAATATCTTAAAAGCAAATACAGTCAAAATAGATGAATTAAAACGGGCGTTCCTGATGATTTCCACACCTGAAATAAATATAAAAGACAGGTTTTTCAAATAATATTATGCTTACAAACATTATTCTCGAACTATCTTTTTGTAAATTATGCAAAAAGATCCGTGCGCACTTAGTTGAAACTATTAAATGAGACTTTCCTATAATTTTGTAACATATAACAAAAGTAATTAAATTCATGCAATATTAAATAAATATAGTTTACTAAACTGCATGTTTAAAGGTAAAATATGCTCTAGAGAATAAAATGATTCTGTAGTATTACTTACAAGTGGCCTATGAAATTAAAGAAGCCGTGTTTAACAGTGATGCCTTTTATTTCATCCATTTCTTCTTTTGTAAGATTGAAATCAAAGACCTGTGTGATGGTAATATAAGATTAGACCACTCCATTGATAAGAGTTGACATGACTGATAATTGCGTACTTATATTCGTATTTAAAGGTATTACATAACAGTTTTCAAGTTAAAACAAGGAATCAGAGTTTTACCTTCCATTCGCGAATATTAAGGCAGAACAGTTTGTCTTTACATGTGTACATGTATGACTGAGTCACCACGCCATGTTGTGCAAGTTCTCTTGGAAAACTGCTGATACATGTTATTTACACAGCTCAAGGGTATAAAATCTGAGAACATTAAAGGGTAGACAGCTGAAAATAAAATAACTTAAACCCCCCCCCCTCCTAAAACAAATTTACAGTTTACACATTCTTTATTTCTTGGTAAAGGTGTTTGTAAAGCCTACAGTATTTTTGACAACGCCCGAAATAGGCAACAATGAGATCTCACAAAAAAACAGATATTTTAGATAAAATCGATACAGTCAAATAAAGGCACGTTTGTTTGTAAGGTCATTTTGGAACTTGTTTTTATGTCTCATACAAACCTGAATGTTAGTCAGTATTCTTTCAGGGGAAACGCTCTTTGGAATCACAATCATTTCCCTTTGTAAGAGATTTCTTAGCAGAACCTGCTTTGAGATTATAAAGCAATTTTGACTAGGCTAGATGTTCATTAAAAATAACCACGAGATACACCTTTAACTTTTATTTTCGATATGATTTGTTATGCTATAAACAATAAATTTCCAAAAATTTTAGCTTTTGAATTTGAGCATTGCCGTTTATCTTTTTATAGAGCTCTTCTTCTTAAGAAGATAAGGGAGGTCTAAAAAATGGACACGACCTTCCAGCCATCTTAATATAAATTTCATCAACATGAAACACGAGCGGATTTTTTTTTTCGATAATTGTACAACACAACTCAAATTTCAAGCTCCTTAAATTCGTAAATTTTACCCTCAATCTCACAATTGCTAGACTATTTTAAAAATCTAAAACTACTCATGTACCTGTGCGGTAGTTTTACCGTGCTTCTTAGCAATTCTTTGAATGATAGAGTCTTCCATTGGTTTTGGTTCTTCCGCTTCTTTACTAAAAGCCAAAATATTTGTGTTGGATTCCTTACGGGGTCTTTTTTTCACGAAACAATTTTTACAAAGAAAAGAAAATTTTTGATGATAATGTGTTCTGTATTCTGTAATTGTCAAATATTCGTTAAGAAGATTTAAAAAACCCGCTTTTTATAATAATTTCATATATATCTTTAATTTTCAAGTAACAAGTCTAATATTGGCGTCTTATGTCGAATATTTCTAATACTTTTTCTGAGTAATTACCATACGTTACGTATATATTGTATGTAAATTAAATGCACCACACACTATTCGCCAGGTCTTCCGGGCGAGCCGAATGAAGCATAGGAAGTAATTGTCACGCCCAGCTTCTTACAAGCTTCAAACAACTCATTTTGTGGCCAGTAGATGTTACATTCCACCTGAAAAAATAATTTTCTTAATCAAATAAAAACAAATATGGTCAAATAATATTCCTTGAAAAAAGAAAAATGACAACAATTAGAATTGATAGATTTATTGACCACGTAAATGCAAAACAAGGTGTTTAATAAATTCTTCAAAAAATGATGCCAGAGGCATTTGATTTCCAGTGTTTTGTTTGCTTTTTAGGGGGTTTAGGGGTTAGGGATATTTGGGTGGAGAAGGACTTAGCAATTTATGATAAGTCGTAATATTCAGTGTTTCTACATTAGAAAAAAAATATATGTTTTATACCTGGTTGATCACTGGTTTGTGTTTGGCGATCTTGCAAATTCTTTCAACCTGTGAAATGTTGAAGTTGGACACACCGATGGATTTTGTCAGCCCTAAGTCGACAAGTTCTTCCAAAGCCTTAAAAAAGTTCCAAAAAAAAACTAATTCCCATCCATCCCAACTTCCAAACACCCATCCCAAATAAATTAAGATGATGCTTGCAACAGCTGACATTTTTGACAGATTGGAACAGTTTTTATGGAAAGCTAAGGTATTACTTTAAATTCATGTTCAGTACAGTGCATTATAGCATCATTCATTTCTAATTTTTCTACAATCAAGAAAATAATTCAGACAAAAGCATTCTTTATATGGTACTAATCTTAAGCGGTCATTGTTGTTAACAATAACACTTTATATAACATGCACAAATAAATTGTGTAATGGATTCTTAATATCATACGTGTCAACATAACACTTTTTATAACACGCACAAATAGATTGTGTCATGGATTCTTAATATCATGCTATCTTACAATCACCATCAAAGCTTCACTACTTCATAAAGCTCGAATTAAGTTATAAATTTTTAAAACAATACCGATATTACCTTCCATGTTTGCAAAAGATCCGATTTCTCAGCTGTCTTCCATTTTCCATCCTCAGTTAAAGGAAAGAGATTTTCGTCGTCTCCATCATACTGTGATAAATATTAATAGATTAACATATAAGTGATGTAGCATGGTTTTTAAAAACTGAAATAAAACTAAAAGCATAGCAGCTCTTTTTCATGCGTTATTATCAAAACCAAAGAATACCAAAATGAAATCGGAACAGTTTCAAAAGTCATGTACTGACAGGTGTACCAAGTCAATCAAAACATTGGAAGAAAGACTTGTTTCACTTGCAATTCTTGGATTGCCAGATTTTACCAAAAAATAGATGCAAGTTTCGAAGGAGTCGGAGCAGTTTTATCTCAAAAGAGAGCAAATAAAAAGATTGCGATAGCTTATACATCAACATCACTCAGAAAATCTGAAAGGAATATGGAAAAATTGAGTTCCATCGAGTTTGAACTTTTGGCACTCATATGGTCAGTTAGTGAAATACTTCGTGATTACCTTCTTTGATCAAAGTTTATTATTTACACTGACAACAATCCGTTCAGTTACATTAACGGACACAACCAACGAGTAGACGCAACAACGATGAGATGGAAAGGCGAGCTAGTTTAGTTCGATTTTACAGTGAAATGCCGTTCTGGTAAGGTGAACTGAGAGCTACTTCACTGGAGGAAGAAGTGAAAGAGTCTTTAAAACGGACTACTCAGAGTACATCAATAGAGATGTTTGATAGACGTCTACTGACTCGGTTGAATTCAGAAGAGAAGGTGGACTTCAGATGCGGACGGTGAGCGCCATGACAACGGGGTATATTACTGCAGACCTAGCATCACTTTAAGACCATGACCCGAAGTTGAGTCGAGTTCATTACTGGATGGAGGACGATTGTAAACGTGGGTGATTTGAAAAACGAGCACAAAGATATGAGAAAACTTCTTCATCAGAAGGATAAACTTTTCACTGCAAACTGTGTATTGTAAAGGAAGATTACAAACAAGACCGGTGAACAAAGACAGATACTACTTTCTGAAGTCCTAAAGAAGACAGTTCTGGAAAGTATTCCCAACCATGCAAGTCATCAAGAAATCGAGCAAACTTATTCATTACTGCAGAAAAGATGTTTTTGGCCAAGGATGTTACAAGATGTCTAGAAATTGTGTAAATCTTGTAACAGGTATTTAAATGGAAAAGCCTCTGCTTCAACCGTAAATCATACTATGAGCAACTTAATTGCTTGTAAACTTCATGACATCTCGCAAATGACTTTACCGTTTAGAGAAATCATCAAATGGTCGTGAAAATGTATTAATTATGACAGACATTTTTTCTCTTCAAAATTTACCCATGCTTCACCGTTTATAGACCAGAAAGAAACTACTGTCGCAAACTTTCTAAGCCTGGCTTATAAATTTACAAATTCCTAAACGTATCCATGGTGTCCAGGGACGCAATTTTGAGAGTTTTTTTGTGTTCAAGAACTGTGTAATTACTACAACACTGAAAAACCCCACACAACGCCTTAACATCCCGAGGGGAACGGACAGTGTGAGAGATTTGATAGAATCCTGTATGATAGATTGTGGACAAAACCACCAGAAAAGAAGTGGCCTGAATATTCCATATTTGGTCTACATAAAGCACGTCACCGTTTACTCATCGACTTGCTACTCTCCATATTACTTGTTTTTCGAACGAGAACCTATTCTTCTCATTGACTTGACATTTGGGTTACAAAAGTCTACAGTCGATGAAAACTTACCTATGGATGACTGGATTTAAAAACAAAAAGAAAAAATATCAGAAGCATCAACGTTTGCCTTGTGCAATACAGAGAAATCTACAAACAGAATTAAAAGAAAACAAGAAAACCAGTGAATCACTAATTCCCATTGGAACAAGAGTTTTTACGAGAAACCGCATTTCTGGAAGAAACAAAATACAGGATACATGGTGTTCCATTCCGTACAAAGTTGTGATATATTTTGGTGATACTTGTGTAATCTAAACAGCTGGCGGACAGATCCGGCCTGTTCAAGAATGCGACAAGGAAGAAGATCCTGGGCACTAGAGAAAAAGTGGATTCAAATGGAATAGCAAAACATTTAACAAAAGATCGACTGTGACTTACCTCCAGTGTTACAGGCAAGTGGATTAGGTAGAGGTCTACGTAGTCCAGCTGCAGTTTCTTCAAACTCATCTCAATGGACCTCCTGACCTGCTTTGGTTCCATATGAATCAATCCAAGCTGTAATTTTGTATGAAACAATTTCGTTTTATAATATTAAATTACATTGCATGAGATTAAACAACATAAAATTCCAAAGATACTTGCTTAAAAAAATCTGCTTAAGATAAAGAAATTATTGCCAGGGAAAGGGAAATTTTTTTACGCAAAATCGCTATTTAAATTATCGCTTTTTTGATAAACCTAAAAATAGCCCGCCCCCCCCCCTTTCACCCGTATAAATCCTCTAAAGCATGAAAAGATTTGCAAATAAGCGTTGTTAATGGTTTGTTTGGTTGTTTATATTCTTAGAGAGCAGAGGTTGTTATTGAAACAAATGTTACCTTGGTAACGATAAACAAGTCTTCCCTCTTGACTTTCCCGTTCTTCAAGTATTCCTGGAGTTCTTCTCCGATGGCGTCTTCGTTCTTGTAACTGTAGGCGGTGTCTATGTGTCGGTATCCAGAGTCCAGAGCCGCACGGACCGCAGTTTTCACCTCGTCCTTCAAGCTCTGTCGAAGGATGATGTATATATAAAAAAATCTTTATTAATTCATATTGATAAAAACAGTTCTATATTTGCGTTGGTTTATTTATCATTCACGTGCGTTTTCAAAGATATGACCGTACTTTAAGTAATTTTATGTAACATATCTAGCCTTCTTAAGGGCTACTTACAATTAAAATTGAAATATCCAGGGTTGACACAAAAAGATAATTATTAGCTCTGACTTACCAAACCTGGGTTGACACCATCGGGATTGAAAGAAATGGAACATGGGTTGAGACTAATAGGTTTAAATGGAGGGATCCTGGTTAATACCAGCGGGTAAATATCAATTACAAAATATTAAGAAACCCAGATTGTCACCATCGGGTTATAAATAGTTCTAGGGGTGATACCATCGGGATTAAGGAATGGAAACTGGGTTGGTACCATCAGGTTTATATGCAGGAACCCGGGTTGACACTGGCGGGTAAATATAACTAATTGTATAATGCATAGAAAATCTGATTTGGGGATATCTAGACCAGTTAACAAAATAAAAGTTATTAGCCAACTATTTGTAAGAGCTTCAACGACAGTATAAGGTATAAATAAAAATACAAATGTCTTAACTAACGCCTACAAAAGGTGAAGCATGGAATGTTGGGTGGGATAATTAGAAACCTAATTAACACTTAAATACATGTAGACTACACATGACATGAAGAATGTATGACATAATATACACATAAACATGTTCATATAAAATACAATTAAAAGATATTGTTTTACATGCATAAACAATATCAAAAATTTTACATAAAAAGTAACAATTTATATTCTGGATCCGAAGAGTTTGGTTTTTTTAAGTGCAGGTGAAGAGGCGTAAAAATACCATCAACAGTATAGGTATATCGTTGAAATATTAGATCGTTTAGAAATTAATTGATGAATATTTAAGTAAAGGTACATTTAAGAATCATACGGTAGATGTAGAAAAAAAATCAAAAATATGAACTTTTTTAAGACAAATGCTGAATTTTCACATCTTGAAACTATGCTTTTAAATAGATGCTTAGCAATGATCTCATATGTTTCTCTATTGATTAACCAGATTACAATCTTTTTAAACTGTTTTGGTTTTTTCTGTTTGTAAAGGCTTGCTTTAAATTTTACTGTTAAGCTTCAGATACCAACCTATGAAAAATATAGCAAATGTAGTAATTCTAGAAAAATCTCAAAAAAGTATGCATACAAAGTACATATCCTCACTTTATTTTGTTCTGAGATTTATATGAAATAAAGCCAAACCATAGAGAAGTACATGTCACGAATCTGATGCTTGACAGATTCTGGTAACCATAGTAACCAAAATCTTGATTTTGCAATATTTTTCAATATTTCATACAATTTCCATTTTTCCCAGCAGAAAGCAGCAACCTTTTCATTGTTTAACTTAAATTTTTACTTCTGAAATGACATATTTTTCGATCACATATGAGCAGTTATGGATCTTCATTCTAAGTGTGAACATTTATGACGTGCAGCACTTTGTCAAAGTCAATCATAAATTAGGTGAAGCGATACACGTTTGACGTCATACCAAAATTGCTACTATAGTGAACAAATGTTAACCCTTCCCCTCCCCTGATTTCAAAATTGCTTATAAGATTTCGTGTACTATTCTTCCCAAAACTATTGCTTTTAAAATTAAAAATTAGAAAAACCCGGCTCAGTGCTTTATCATAATTCTGTAGTTACACACACATCAGCGATGATGCACAAACATAGAACTGAAAATGGTGTTTCGATCTGTCTAAAAGTTCTATATTGTCTTGTTAAGCTTGAATCTTTGGTAACACTTTTCGTGAAAAATGTAGCAAAATGTATTTGAAATTCGTTATTTTTATGGAGATATTTTGTTCTGGATTTGTGTTGGGATTTTCTTCTTCAATTTTCATACTTAGAAATGACATAATAATTTTATGTAGATATATGGACATAAGAGCAAATAAAAAAGCAGATAAAATTGTTTTCTAATCTACTGTACTTTCCATCAATCAATGAAAATTATGGCCCTATATCAATTTTTATACAAACCAACTTCAAAAGATCTAAGCCCCAAACCCCCACCCCCAAACTGATTTTTCTCGATAATACATGTATAACCGTAAAGAGAAATGATTATGAATATTTTAATATGTTTGCAGTACTAGTTTATTAATTTAATTGTCATTATTACTATTTATTTACCCATGAAAACAACAAAGATCATATTCACCAAATAGCCAAGCTCTTCTGGCTATAATGGTTATCCCTCTGAAAGTTCTTTGTTCATTGTAAATGTGATCTGAGGCAGGTATCTTGTTTTACTGCCTATAGTTCGTGTTTACAATTTGAGTAAAGCGAACACGGTCAGTGTCGAGTCATTGTGTATTCCATAGATTAAGTTACAGTGTTCTAAATAATAAAAAGCTACCTGTACGATACGTGTAGCATAGTCTAATATCATTCTGTAAAGCCTATAGTTTAACGTCATAGTGAACCAACTCTATAAAATATTATCATTTATTGCATCTTCACTTACCCCCTTTCGATCTCTCCTTCTTTTTATCGTAATAAAATAAATGGGGGTATTTTTGTCTTATTTTGACACGGCCAAATCAAAGAAAGTAGTTCTATAAAACCTGCATGTTCTGCAAAACATCCAGTAGTATCGTTGATGCTCCCTATTGTACGTGTTATCTCAATATTTTATTTTATTGAATTCGATCAATATCTGTGTTGTTAATAAGAGTAATTTTTTAATGTAGCATACAAATCTACATATGAAATTACAGCAAAAAACCAAAACATTCCATTACATTTAATTTTTAAGATGTATTCTATTTTCATTATTAAGTTAACTATATCATACAAAGATCTACATATGACACTAAAGAGAGGACTAACAACAAACAATCAAAATAACATTAAAGAACTCAAAGTTATTTATTTAAAACCGAAAGTACCACAGTCAGCAAAATATTATTCTACATGGAAGCTAATTACTAAACCATGCAAATCAGGGAGGAAAAAGTAAACAAATTCATTCTGTTTTGTCGACATGATTTTGACAATAAAGTATCACCGAGACAAATTGATCTTTCCTTTTTTGTTGACTTTTGGCAAATATCATTGTCTGTTTTTCTAATAGACAAACAAGTTCTCAAACTCTGTGACGTAACAGATCGTGTGCAACGATCACCCATATAAATTAAATTATGTAATAAATTTCGTTCGTTTAGAATTCATGTGTAGATTATGTACATACCAGCCATGTTCCTAGTCCAACAGAAGGCATCTGTAATCCATTGGATAACTTTACAGAGGTCAAAGAATCATTCATTGCGGATTGTGTCCAGATAGATCATAGAGTGACCGCTTGGCGAAAAATGTTGTAATATTAAACCCCAAACGTGGTTAAACTTATGAGTTATCTCCTCCTTCTATGCTTTAACTATCAAAATTGACTAGAAAGAAGTTTTTAAAAAATCATGCACGTACATGTACATGTAGGTATTACATACTTATACAAAACTACATTCGACTTCAACTACAGACCCTGAAACGTACTACTGCACCAGTTTGCATACTTCGGTTCAGTACGCTTTTTTACGGTACGTTTCGCTACTTTCACGGTACGGTTCGATTTGTGAACGGTACTGTTTGTTTCTTGAACGGTACGTGTCGTTTATTGCACGGTACGGTTCGCATCTTGTACAGTACGATTTGTTAAATATACCTACACGCTTTGTGAACGGTTTGCGCGCTTTAAACATGAGGTGGGGTTGATTTGAACGCTTTGATTCCGATTTATATTTTTTTAAATATTGCCCGATCGATTTAACAAGATGATAATATAGACATTTTTTTTTCTTTATTGATATAATATATTATTTTAATCTTATTAAAATAAAAATGTCCATACAGTCAATCTGACTTTATTCCTATGATTTTTCTTTTATTTTCCAAAATAGTTTTCCTAACTAGACTTTGACCCGTGCGTACACGGGTTGACATTGCATATCGAATATTTACGAAATAGATACATCGACATACCATATTGTTGATATTTACATAACAAAGCAATGCTATTAATTTCACTACACTTTTCTTAGTTAGAATCGTCTAATCTAACTGTCTCTTAGGAAACGCCCTCACCATAAACAGTGAGAATGCCTCCCATATACAAATCAGCTTTTAAAAACTTATAAATAAAAAAATGATGCAAACTACTGGAGTGCAAGAACAACTATTACCACCCTCAGTTCACCACATGTGAGCATGTAAAAATATCGTCCTTTTTGCAAAAACATGAAAATTAGGCGGCAACGAACATTTATGTGAGAGAAATAGTCTTTACATATTAAATATGAAGGACGAAATGCAAATGATAAAAAGACAGCTGATCCAGACGCAAACTGCTTGTCACTTTCACCCGAAAAATTAATAGACAACTGTGAAAATGATTACAATACATAATGATTCTTTTCATAACTTATGTACGTTCACCTGAAGAAGGATGTTAAAACTCAGAAAGTGCTAATGAATAGAAACTTTGGAACTGTTCATTTTCTTTTTTGATTATTTATACTGAGTGATAACACATTTCACTCTGTTTGGAATATATATATATATATATATATATATATATATATATATATATATATATATATATATATATATATATATATATATATATATATATATATATATATATATATATATATATTCATTTAGCTTTCATTTTAATAATAATTGCATTATTTATTCTGCATTGACTTTATTTAGCTTTCATTTTAACAACCTCTTATTTTAAAACAATATCATCTGTACATATTTTATTGCGTTCGTTATTTCTGTTACAATTTGAAATCCACTGAAGAGCCGATCAATCGAAAGCGCTCTGTCCTCATTACATAATCTACAAATGCCCAAATAGGAGACTTAATAAATGTAAGAAAATATCGTTTGTGATAAAACAAGAAGAAACACATGTCACATAGAAGGTATTAAACATAATAATAACTACTTTATTATAAATTCAACGATATGTAATTTCGCATGACAAGTAGCGGTATTTGAATAATTACGTAATATTTCCGGTTATAGATCGGAAACCCCATTAGAATCGTGTGTACATGTAATATTTAAAAATAGAATTAATGCCTTCAAACTCAACGATGCATTATGTATCAGTAATCAAAATTGTATCCAAGCAATATTGAACTCTGGCGAAAGAATACATACGACTACAAAAAATATCTAAATTGTTCGTACCATTAAAAATCTGACTATTTTAAAGGTATTTATTAAGTTTCCATGAAAAGCAATGCTGCTTTTGAATACATCACATCAAATTTATCGATTATTTTTAAATACGAAGATTTGTCAGCGGTTATAATGTGAGCTTATTTGGGCCAAACACTGTTTCCCTTCCAGTTTGCTTGAGTAATTGCATAGGAGAGTTGAATAAAATTTACTACCAAAAATAGTAGTATAAAAGTACCCTTTCTGGCCCAGATACCTTACTATTGGCTCCACATTGGACGTCATCCATAACCATAGCAACCCCAATGTCGTCATCTATAACCATGGAAACTAACACCATTTGTTCTAATAATTAAGCCACAACAATTTTATCCAACAAAGGAACAAAAGATCCCATTGAAAAAGCATTTGAATAGAGATTTACTCAACCGAAATACTACAGGTAAAAACATGTTTAAACATCACAGGTAGAGACATGCCTCAATGAACTTGAACATTTATATGACAGGTGTGTTCACACATCATTAAAACAACCATTCATTTCAATACAGGTACAAATCGTAAAGAAAAAATCCACATACAAAAGTATGTTAAATCTCATGACAAGTTTCCTAGTAAGCAATTAGTATTCAAAATTTCCTTATTAAATAACTAATAAATGATATCTACCTACAAAATTAAAAATCTATAAATAATTTTTCTGGAATTTCAGAATGGAAAATTACCCCTTTTTAAATGAACATTGATTATGATTATGACGATGGAGTGACGTGATCATAAAGTAACCAATCAGATAAATTGATAGTTAAGAATCACCCTGGAGATATATGTAGATATAAATTGAGAAACTCTTTGCTTTTAAATCAAACTTACTACAACAGCCAAAGATGTCTCATCGGAGATTGTTTCAAAGAAGTTTACATTGTGTAGTTGCTATTTAGATTTCGTAATTATTCCTTTAAAGGTAGGACATATTTTACATTCTTTTAAAAAGAAATAGACATGAACTCAGTGAAAAAAAACAAAATCTATTTAAATGATAACAATAAAGTGTTATTTTAAATGTAAAAAGTGTTAAATGTTTGGGTTTTCCAGATGAGTGATTTGACAGTGCATTCTATTTGTATAATAGACTCGTATAAGTTAGATAATGAAATTTAAAGGGATAGGTTTTACGATTGAGTAAACAATTTTACTACATTT
This sequence comes from Magallana gigas, assembly GCF_963853765.1. NCBI lineage: Eukaryota > Metazoa > Mollusca > Bivalvia > Ostreida > Ostreidae > Magallana > Magallana gigas. The sequence goes on from NC_088856.1 coordinate 27,738,745, forward strand.
TGTTATTCTAATATAGAGCTGTGGGTTTTGTTTTGTTTTATTTTGTTTTTGTTTTGTAAATAGTGATTGATTATCATTAAAAAATGTTAATATAAGAAATATTGATACTTTTGAACGGAGAAAAACATGCCTGCTGTTACGGATTTTCACTCGACTATCGAATTTGCTTCGACATCAGCGATCTACACATGGTTTAGACCGCGGGCATGTTAAGGCTTCCCGATGGATTTTACAGCGATATGTAGAAAGTCACTTGTCAGTACTTCATACGATATGACGTCATAATTAACTTTGACGTCACGATCTGCATTCCTGTTGATAGTTCTCAGGGAATGTATCTTAACGTTTAAAGTGAATTATATCAAACCAGTATACACTGTAATACCGCACATTTCCTGTACATAGATGCTGCTGTTAATGCTAGACGTACATAATTCATTCATATTAAAAACCCGTATCAAATAGTCGGCAGTTTTAAAGCTTCGTTCTAAGTAAAAGACTATTTATAAACTAGTGGTTTGGAGACTCTCCCTGTTACGTGTAAACAAACGAATGAAAACCAGCTTGGCGCAGGTGAAAGATCAACACAATTTTAGAATATTTTACGTAAAATTGGTAGAGAATATAATTACCAATGTGAATCTTGCTTGGGAAACCTACGCATTTACCCCAATTTTTTGTAAATCGCTTTGATTAGTAAAAATGTGCATTATTTTGATGATTTTGTGGAATGTTTCAACAATATCTTCCATAAACGAAATATTTGTTTCTTTCCCAAGCAAGAACTTCAAAGTATATGACTTAACAAAGGATTTTTTCCTAAAAATATGTATGATTTAATGTCATTAATCACCTGCGCCGATGCGTTTTAAATAGATCATTTGCAATATTAGGATTCGCCAGTCACGTGATTACAAAGTACATATGACGTCACAAAAATGCATCAAATATAATGTTTAACATCGGTGTCTATAAATGTAACATAGATTTTAAGAAATACCCCCTGTCAAAGTAGTTTTGCGATGATTCAAATAATATCGTTTTCAAGTCGTATTTTAGCATCGGGACGCCTTAACATTGCTGCGACTCCTTAGTCTGTCAGACTTGTGGAAAAAGTTGAACAGAAGGGACAGCTATTTACGACACATGAGAAACCACCTAGAAACATCAGATAAAAAAGCATATAATTCTGAAACGGTGAATGATTCAAAGAACAGTGACAGTGATGACAAAGAAAATGTATGTCCTAATCAATCAGGCGGTGGAAAATCATCAAACAATATAAATGGTAAAGCGATAAGTGTTGGTTTTTTCTAAAAAAATTTCTTCCTAATTTTAAATCATATAAGTTTATAGTTTGTTAATTGATTTATAGACGCAGAAGCTGATGAGGTCACAGAAGATTGTAATTTAAAGGAAGAGGCAATTGAGGAAAATTTAAAGAACATTTTCTTAGAAGCGACAGACAATAGGAAGTACGATTCCTTGACCTTCCTTAAAGTTAAGGGAGAGACTATCAGATCGATTTTTAAAAAGGAACGCATCAAGAGGAAAGAAATAAAAATTTATCTCACCTTACAAGTGCGATTCATAAAAACCAAAGGAGATCAAGTTTAAACTGCAGACCTCATTTCCATGGACTTTGTCATATAGTGGTAAACAACGAAAATATTGAGCTCGCTCTGAGGGAGAGCATCATGAACATGTTCAACTCTTTCACTGAATACCAAAGAGAAGGCAGTAACTGGGTACTGTACAAGGTTTTGGGAGTGGCAATCCATATCGTGCAATACAATCAGATAAAAGGCTCCAGTTATTTACCACTTCCAGCAAGACGTGCCAGCAAAAACACAAAAGCGATTGTCAACGTTCAGAATACCGATCAAAAATTCTTCCTGTGGTCGGTATTAGCTGCTTGTTACCCAGTAAAAAAGAATCCACAACGAGTTATAAAATATCTGCGACACATTGAGAAGCTAGACTTCTCGGTCATTTCATATCCTGTTAGGGTTGGAGACATTCCTAAATTTGAAAAGAAAAATGACATATCCATTAACGTATTTGGTTATGAAAAACGAGAATAATATCCTTTCCATTTTACAAGAGAAAGAGGATTAAAACATGTGGATCTCCTCATCCTAGACAGGGGAGAAAACTCAGACTACTGTTGGATAAAAAACTTTAACAGATTACTGAATGAAGGACAAAAAGTAAACCAACTGTTTCATTGTCATTATTGTCTGCATGGATTATGTAAACATCAGCTTTTAGAAAAACATGTGCCTTACTGTAAGGTACACGGTACACAGAAGTCTGAAATGCCAACTGAAGAAGACAAATGGCTAGAGTTCAGCGATGTTTCCAAGCAACTCAAGGTTCCATTTGTGATCTATGCCGACTTTGAAAGTATTCTTGAGAGGCTTGTTAACCGGATCCTAGCAAATCGTCCACTATTAAGCTAGCAAAACACGAGCCCTCAAGATTTACTTACAGAGTAGTCGGACTTTCATCAAATATCACAATGAATTACGTGACATAACGTGGTCATGATGCCGTTGACAAATTTATTGACCATTTAATCAAATTAGATGACGAGCTTTTGGGGGTCCTACGCGAATTAAAGCCTATAGATTTGTCTGAGGAAGAGACAAAAGCATTCCAGGTAGCAACTTAATGCCATATCTGCAACAAAGACTTGGGAGATACCGTTCGTGATCACTGTCATATGACAGGAAAATTTGGAGGTGCAGCTCACAGTAACTGTAATCTAAACTTTCGACTCAGAAAGAAAAAACCGGTATTTTTTTATAATCTGAAAGGATACGATGCTCACCATATGATGACTGCCCTCGGGAAGTTCAAGCACAAAAAGATCAACTGCATTCCCAAGAACAAGAGATACATTTCGTTTTCATAATGAATATTTGATTTCGTCGACACGGTCCAATTTGTGTCTACATCTCTCGACAAGCTATCCACTAATCTAGCCAAAGAGGGTCTTCATAAATGTCCTCATCTCCAAGCATACGTAGCCTCTACTCATCTAGGAAACAATCAAAAGCTTCAGTTGCTGAGCAGAAAGGGAGTGTCCATACCGCTACATGAACTCCTTCAAGAGTTTCAAGAAAAGACCCTTCCGCCACAAGGGCTTTCTACAATGATCTAGACGGCAAAACTGTGTCCGATCAGGACTATTTGCATGCACAATGGGTTTGGGATGCTTTCAACATTCAGAATTTAGGACTATACCATGATCTGTACATGGAAACCGACGTGTATCTTTTCTCTGATGTGTTTGAAAATGTTCGTAGTCTCTGCTTATGTTCGTATGGCCTCGATGCTGCTCATTTTTACACGGTCCCAGGACTAGCAAGGCCGACCGCTCTAAAGATGACAGATGTTAACCTTGAGCTTTTGGCCGACTTTGATATGCATCTGTTTGTGGAAAAGGTGCTCAGAGGGGGCATTGCTATGATTTCTTAAAGGTATGCGAATACTTACAATCCATACCTTAGCGAATATGATCCCCGTCAACCCGCTAACTATCTGATGTATTTGGATGCCAACAATTTGTATGGATGGGCCATGAGTCAGGCGCTACCGGCTCATGATTTTTGTTGGCTGACCCCCGACGAAACGAAGACGATCGACGTCCATTCCATTCCTCTCGATGGGGACACTGGTTATGTATTCGAGGTTGATCTTAAATATCCCATGGAATTGCATGACTACCACAATGACTATTTTTTTTTAGCCCCCGAATTAAACCTGAGATGCTCTCCCCTTTTCAGAAATATCTTCTAACTAAGCTAGAAATGAAAGAGGGTATTTCTACCAAGCTACTTCCCAATCTTTGATAAGGAGAACTACGTTGTTCACTACAGAAATTTGTAACTCTACCTTGCATTGGAGATGAGGCTCAGAATGTTCACCGGGTATTGTCATTTAAGCAGAGCCCATTGCTAAAAGCCTATATTGATTTCAATACGAGTGAACGAAAGAACGCCAACAACGAGTTTGAAAAAGAATTTTTCAAACTAATGAATAATAGTGCTTTGGGAAGACAATGAAGAATATACAAAAACGAGTAGACATTTAACTCTCGGCTAAACCTGGGTTTTAATCTTTTAATGAAGATTTCAATGAAGATTTAGCCTCGGTAGAATTAACCAAATCAAAACTAATCCTTAATCGAACCATCTATGTTGGGCTTATCATTTTAGAACTTTCAAAGGTCTTGATGTATGATTTTCATTACAACCACATCAAGAAAAAGTATGGTGATCGAGCTGCTCCCTGTTTTACAGACACAGACTCCTTATGCTATGACCTATCCACCGAGGATGTGTATGTAGACATTAAGGAGGATCACCATTACTTTGATTTCATCGATTATCCCGAAAGTCATTTCCTTCACAGCAATTTAAATAAAAAGGTTCTAGGTAAAATAAAGGACGAATGCCAAGGTCGTTACATGTGAGAATTTATTGGCCTAAAACCCTAGATATAGTTTTCTTCATGAAAAGAAATTTGTTCAAAACGAGAATGAGTTCATCTGGAAGGACGAAAAGAAACGAGCAAAAGGAGTGAGTAAAGTAGTCATGCAATTAAGCATTCATCATGAGAACTACAAAAGTTGTTTGTTCAATAGAGAGTTTCAAATGGACTCGATGGTGACGTTTAGGTCATTTAACCATCAATTATATACCATTGTTTTAAACAAAACAACCCTGAGCCCCTTCGATGACGAAAGTCATATTCTGGATGACGGGATTCACACCATAGCACACGGTCATTTTAGGACACACGAGCTGTGTGAGTGATAAATCTGCAAATTACAATTGTATATTTAACAGTTAGAGTCAATGGATGATTCAAAACAATTTTAGTCATGCTTTTTTAGGGACTTCAGTGCTGTATTTTCATTCTAATTGTTTATGTTTATTTGTATATAATATGTTTAAATATTCTATGGCTTGTAGTATAATGCTATTAAAACAGTTACGTTAAAATGTGTGTTTAATGAGTTATATCATTTTTATTCAAAGGTATTGTCACAATTGAGCGATGGTTAATTCTCCATTATAAAACAGATCATTGGTCATTTTAACTTTGTATGTAATGTATCCTCATTATGTTTTACAAAATGTAAATAAATGAATAAAAACAAACATGTGGTGATTGTACTTAAAAATGGTTAATCAAAAGTCCCCAGAGGAGCCAACGCAGATCCTTAAGATACCGGATCCCTGAAATCCGAAGACCAAGGATCTCGGAGATCTTGTTTCCGGAGACCTTGATTCCGGAGTCCAAGTGTCCCAGAGACCTTGATTCCGAAGTCCAAAGGAACCAGATACTGAGAATCCAGATTACTAAATAGAAAACAAACAGGGTGTGTTTATTATAATCAGTTTCACTTACAGATATGCAAATGAGATCATGTGACATAGTCTATTAAAATGAAAAACAGAAACCATTTTCATCATAGTACGGAAGGACGTCAAAGGATCAACATGTACACCTGTAATATATGCCCCAGTGTTTATGTCTGGCCTGATAATTAAAAAAAACATTTGAAATATAAAAATGACATGCGGGAATCTGAAGTGTAACGACAACAACAACAACAACAACAACAACAGGAAAAACAACAACATGAGAGGCAACAAAAACATCAGGAGATGCACCACCACCACCAACAACAATAACAGGAGAGGCAACAACAACAGGAGAGACAACAACAATATCATGACTTTGTATTCCAACATCCCTTCACATCCAATGTGTCAGGACCGACCTGTTCTGGAAAGACATATTTTGTTAAAATGTTGTTGCAACACTGTGAAACCAAGGTTTCTCCTCCTCCTGAGAGAATATTGAGGCTGTATAGACGATGACAACCTCTGTATGACATCATCAAATCCACCATGTACCCTCCTGTTGAATTAATTCAGGGAATACCATTAGATTTAGAGCAAGATTGTTTAATTCATCCTGGAACCAGGAATCTGATAATTCTAGACGATCTTATGTCTACAGCAGCTAAAGATTCCAGAATTAACGAGCTATTTACGGAGGGTAGTCAGCACTGAAACTTGTCAGTCATGGCAATCAATCAAAATATGAACTATAACAAGGATCCGACTCAGAGACGAAATTGTCACTATGTCGTCCTGTTTAATAACCCCGTGGGCAGACAGCAAGTCATGACTTTGGCTCGACAGATGTATCCCGAGAACTCTCAACATCTTTTAAGACATTTTAAGGAAGCCACCTCTAAACCTTACGGATATCTACTTATCGACCTGAAACCAACCAGATATGAACATCTGCGCATGCACAGAGACATTTTATTGTCAAAAAACCCAAACAAGACGGAACATGTTCCTCACTATTCTACGGACCCGCCTAGCAAGCAGACACACCAGTTTTCAGAACAGACAGAAACTAGCATTCCTTTTAACGACGCATCAAACAATCAGACGTATCTCAAAGTTCCTTCCACTGATCAACAATTGACAAAAACAGACCTTCCCTCTGAAGATATGTCTCGTGCGATGATTATGGTCTTCTTTTTGAAAATATCCACGACTTGCAGAGACACGTGAAGAGTTGGTGCCCAGAAAAGTTTTCCTTGAAAAGGAAACGGGGCGATGAAGATGATGAAGATCAACCCCCTCCTAAGCGGTTTTTGATAAATCCCAAAGAGAATGAAGAGGAAAAGGAAAACCAGTAACATGAAGTCTTTAAAGCTGCTTGGTCCGATTTTATATCAAATTTTATGCACGCTTTTAAACGATGGCAATGCTTAGTATATGTATAATAATAGACATTGCAGTAGTTTTACCCATCAATTATGCCAAATTTCAATGAAGAAAAATACATACAAAATTTGCTGACAAAACAAACGACATTAAAGGATACCGCGTTATTTCGCCTCATGTTAAATTTCACCCCTGACAACGAGACGGGTATGGTTGTATTACGACTTTGACAACGCTTTAAATAAAGGTCGAAATGATCAGACAAATTACAAATAAACATGTGTACGTTTTGTTCGCTAATATTTCCAAAGTCTGCTTTCTTTACAATCGATGCATAGCATACGGGTTGAATAACCCCAATCATTCGGGGGACGAAACCAAGCGGTGTCCTTTTCTAAACATTCCCGTGATGCATTTTGGTTTGTTTGTTCGTTTGCCCAAAGAGAAATTATTTTTATTTACTTTGAATATTTCTAACTTTGAGGGAGACTGATTCTTCTGGTGTAAATAGGAGAAAGTCCATAACTTTCTAAGATAAATGATTTGTATGGAAAAAATTTTGATACTGTTGTAATGAGTTCTTTTTGGATTTTGTCAGCTGAATGAACAATAAGATTTTGTAAAGAAAATAAACAAGTTTAATTTGAAAAAAAAATTAATAAACAAAACAAATCATTATTCTCACTCCCCCTTTCACACCACTCTCATTCGAACATAACAAAAAAAAAGAATAATTCAATTAAACAAATGAACAAATATCTGATACTATCAACTAAATTCAAAATTAAATCACACTGTATCAGATATAAAATGGAAGTAAACTACAAAATGTTGTTTAGAAGCTATTTCAACCAATAAAACTCTTGTTGAAAAATTTACTCAAAAAAATATCAAAGTTCAATAATTCAAAATACCGTGAATTTACAATTACTTCAAATTTCAGCTCAAAAGCATGTATATGAAAATTAGCCTGTAATAACAGTCGCTTTTTAACACTTAAAACCTCTCTGAAAATGAACTCAAGGTCACTATGCACTCGAGACGCTCCTGCCCTCGTCAAATTTCCTGTCCCTCTTGTCGCTATCCTAACCGAAAGCCCCGGACTCGCAGGTCTCTCGCTTCCAGTCTACGACACTGCCCGGATAGAACCACGCCCCACTCAGCATAGAATGCGTCCCCGACCTTCGTCAATTGTCCCCACGACCTTCCATAGGAAAATTTCCGTCTAGCACACCAGTCTGTATTTCAGGTAATTGTATCAAACACCCTTACGCACTGAAAAAAACATACTGTGACTAATAAAGTCCCGATAAACATACAAACATACTACCAATTACACTAAGAACTAAATTACCAGCGAAATGTACAAAATAACAACAAAACAACCTTACCGGCTAGGAAAACATGTGCCCGCCTAACAGAATCCAAAATCTCAATGGCTACCCATTTCTCCTTAGTATTAAGCTAACTTGAGATATTCACCATATCTTGAAACAGGAGCTGCAAAACGTGGCACCCGGCTGATGTCGTTACCGGACCCTCTACTGACCACTACACCCAAACCGGTCACTTTAAATACTCGATCTAAAAATAGCACACTCACCCGACACTCGTCACTCACATACGGTAACCCATTCATAACAAAATTAAAGAGTAACACAAATATAAACACCAGTATATACAAAACTGAATCAACTTTATTACATACGCCCCCATTTATTTACCAATGTCCATTGTAAATAAATAACAGATAAAGTTGACAAGATTTATGTCGACTGCGACAAGAGATCTGCCATCTTGTTGTTTGCCCCAGGGATATGCTTAACAGTAAACCTATATTCCTGCAATACCAAACTCCATCGTAAGAGTCTTGGATTCTGTGATTTCATTGTCTTAAGCCACTGTAACGCACGATGGTCTGTCTCTATGATAAATTCTCTCCCATACAGATACTTTTGCAGACGCTGCACCGCCCACACAATTGCGTAGCACTCTTTTTCAACCGTAGCGAAGTTCTGCTCTCTAGGTAGGAGCTTTTTACTGAGATAGACTAACGGATGATACTCACCATTTTTTTCCTGCAATAATAACGCCCCCAGACCTCTGTCACTTGCGTCTGTCTGTAACGTAAATGTTAATGCAAAATCCGGATTCCATAGAACCGGGGCACTAACTAAGTCTGACTTCAATTGTCTAAATGATCTATCATGTTCATCTGTCCACACAATCTTATTCGGGCTTGACTTTCTAGTGAGATCTGACAAACTAGCTGACTTTTCAGAAAAATTTTCTATAAACTTTCTGTAGAAATTTATTGAGCCCAGAAATGATCTTACCTCCTTTTTCTTCGTGGGAACAGGGATATTCAAAATAGCCTGTACTTTGTCTGAGGTTGGTTTTACCTGACCATTTCCGACTAAATGACCTAGAAATTCCAATTCTCTAGCCGCAAACTCACATTTCTTTGGATTTGCTGTAAGACCTGCGTTCTGAATAGATGTAAGAACTGCTTTTACATGACCCACATGACTGTTCCAGTCTTTACTGAAAATGATAATGTCATCAATAAAAGCATCTGAATACTCTTCAGGACCCATTAAGATCTTTCTTACCAATCTGTTGAAAGTAGCTGCTGAATTCATCATACCAAATGGCATCACAGTAAACTAATAATGGCCAAATGGTGTGATTAACGCACTCTTTTCCTTTGCTTCATTGTCCAGTAAAATTTGCCAGTATCCTTTAGTGAGATCTAACTTACTAAGATACTTAGCTTCTCCCAATCTGTCAATGATTTCCTCTATCTGCGCATTAGGCTCTGGATCAAATTGAGTTACAGCGTTTAGTCTACGGTAATCTACACAAAACCTAATAGATTGGTCTTTCTTGGGAATGATTACCACAGGTGAGGCATATGGACTTACCGACTGCTCTACTATACCTGCCTCCAACATTACTGATAACTCTCTTTTGACCTCATCCCTCAATGCATGTGGTATCTGATAAGGTTTCTGAAAAACTGGTATTTCACTTGTAGTTACCACACGATGTTTCAACAGACTAGTTCGACCTAGAACATTGGACAAAACAGAACTAAATTGATCCAAGCAATCTTGTAACTCACCTTTTTGTTTCTGCGTCAGCCTTTGAGAAATTGTTACATCGTTAACCGTATCTCTAACATGCAAAAGCGGATTCTCGATCCACTCATCATCATCATCTGAAGAGTCTGCGTGACAGACCGCAGTCATTACTTTCTCATCACTTACAACGTTGTCATCATCCCTCTCTATCCACCGTTTCAACATGTTGATGTGGTACACCTTTCTGACACCGTTATCATACTGAACCCTATAATCGACTGGACTTACTTTCTCTGTAACAGACACTGGTCCCTTCCACTGAGCTAATAACTTCTTTGTACTTGTAGGTAATAAAACCAGTACCTTGTCACCAACTTCAAAAGATCGATGCCTTGCTTTCCGATTGTAGTACCTTTTCTGTTCAATTTTACTTACTTCTTCATTTTCTGACACAATATCCGCCATCTTTGCCAGCTTTTCCCTGGTTTCAAGAATATAACTCAGTACTGATGGCTGTAATTGACTATCCGCCTCATCTTCCTCCAAACTCTCTCTAAGTATTCCTAGAGGACCTCTCACATACCTTCCGTAAAGTAGTTCAAAAGGAGAAAATCCAGTTGTCTCTTGGGGAACCTCTCTGTATGCGAACAACAAATAAGGTAACAATTTGTCCCACTTACCTGGTTCGTCTTGAGCATAAATCTGAAGCATTCTCTTTAGCGTTCCATTGAACCTTTCAACGAGACCGTTGGCTTGTGAATGGTACGGAGTTGTGTTGAGTTTGCGTATGCTTAACAATTTACAAAGCTCTGTAATTAATGAGGACATAAAGTTGGTACCTTGGTCAGATAGTATCTCTTTGGGAACACCAAGTCTCGTAAAAACTTCCATCATAGCTTCCGCTACAACTTCTGCATCTTGACTTCTGAGGGGTATTGCTTCAGGATACTTAGTGGCGTAATCACACATCACTAAAATGTACTGATTACCTCGTTTCGTTTTTGGCAAAGGTCCAACCATGTCAATCGCCACACGCTGGAATGGATAATCAACTGAAGGAATTTTAACAAGAGGTACCTTACTTACCCTCGACTTTGACGTTCCTTTCTGACATTTTGGGCAAGATTGACAGTATTTTTTTCTATCCTCAAAAATACCTGGCCAAAAGAAATTCCTTAGAATTCTTTCCCTCGTCTTCTTAATCCCCATGTGACCTGCTAAAGGGATATCATGACTCAACGACAATATTTGCTTTCTGAACTTACTTGGTACAATTACTTGCTTTAGAACCTCGTCAGTAACTGTCGTAAATACTCTATACATCATTCTGTTTTCCTTCATGATATAACTTCTACCATTCTCCGTTCCTTCAGATACTTCTTTGTTTCTACACTGTTCCAAACTAGGATCCTTACCTTGTTCCTCTATCCACTCCTTTCTGGAGACTATGTCGTGTACCACAGATCTATCCCCAATACCTTCATCTTTATCTTGTGATACCTTCTTTGCTGAAGCTCTAGTTTCCACTGCCTGACACATTTCATCATCTGGATTAACAGGGCTTGTAGATCTCTCCACTGGAATATCTACCCTAGTAAAGTTACCAACAATCAAATCAGCAAATGGAGAGTTCATCACCAAAGCAACAACCTTACCTTTCACATATGGCGTATCTACCTGTATCCAAACCTCTGGACATCTTTGTGAATTTCCGTTTGCCAGGGTAACATCACTTGTCACTCCTGTCTTGTCATCATCACTAACAAATCTGTCAGATACTAAAATCGCAGTGCACCCGGATCTCTGAGTACTGATGCACTCTTACCGTTCACTGTACCTGTTTCGATTCTAAGTCCACTCTGACGAATAACTGACTCAATGACAGACTTCTTCTCATCTACTATAACCGGAAGCTCCACTGCCACTCCCTTTCTCGATATAGTAGGAGAATGAATCAAACCTGCTTTATCCTTACCAGTATATCCCTGAGATGGTTGACCTTTATCATTAAAGCCAGGACTAGAATTCTTGGGTACCTGTTTCCGTAGAGGACAGTTGTTCATAAAGTGACCTACTCTACGACACTGAAAACATTTTTTCTCTTCCCTGTTTTGACCAACCATATGATTGTTATTGCTTTTAACATCATTACCTTGGTTTCTTACCTCTCTCTGCGGCACAGGTCCTTTGTTCATTACCTGGTTACCTTTATGTGCGTTCTGGTAAGCCTCTGCCAATTCTATCATCTCCTCTACAGACTTTTAGGTTGTCTCTCTTTCAACCATATCTGAAGATCTCTAGAAGAACTATTTGTAAGCTGTTCACGCATCAGAACATCTACCAGATTATCATGATTTTTGTTTACCTTTTCCATCTGACACCAATGGTCAAAATAATTGGTAGCTCGACTACTAAACTCCCTAAAAGTTTCACTTGAAAATTGCTTACACCCTCTGAACTTATCTTTGTACGTGCTAGCTGTAAGATTGTACCGCTTCAGAATAGCGTTCTTTATGACATCGTAGTCATTTGCTTCAACTTCTCCTAACCGTGCATATGTATCTAACGCCTTACCTGTCAGTTGTGGTATCAGTCTGAGAGCCCACTCTGCTTTCTGCCACTTGTGAAGAGTTGCTAAACGCTCAAAAGATCTTAAGAAAACATCTATGTCTTCACCTTCAACATATTTTGGTAAGATAAACTTAACCTCGTGTTTCGCTTCTCTCTCTACCATTGCTACTGGATTAGTCTCCCGCTCTCTCATCTCTCTTTCTTGTAGTTCTAACTCTTTCATTCTCACCTCTAACCTTTTCTCTTCAAGATCTTTATCATGCAGACGTTTTCTCTCTTTTTCATCATTCTCCATTTTTATTCTCTGCATTTCTAACTCATCTTTCTCTTTCTCTCGTCTTGCCTGTCGTTCTTCCCGCTCCACTGCACACGCATGTTTCCACATCTCCATACAAGTAGACAAATCTTGACCCTCCTCTACAGCCTTCTTAACCCAACCAGGTAACGACATCGTACAACTCTAGACTACAAAACCAACAGACTATCAAAGACCGAGTTCTCTTTCAGGTGGGACTGAGCTGCAATAAACTTTAATAAGAAATTAAACAATTATTGAACTTTTCTTCAAAAATCAAAAAATGTTTCAATCACAACGGATATGAATTTCTCAATTCAAACAAACATGAAAAATTCAATACAAAAAAAAATCACTCAGCCTAAATGACAAAATCCCACCGCTGCCACCATATGTAATGAGTTCTTTTTGGATTTTGTCAGCTGAATGAACAATAAGATTTTGTAAAGAAAATAAACAAGTTTAATTTGAAAAAAAAAATTAATAAACAAAACAAATCATTATTCTCACTCCCCCTTTCACACCACTCTCATTCGAACATAACAAAAAAAAAGAATAATAATTCAATTAAACAAATGAACAAATATCTGATACTATCAACTAAATTCAAAATTAAATCACACTGTATCAGATATAAAATGGAAGTAAACTACAAAATGTTGTTTAGAAGCTATTTCAACCAATAAAACTCTTGTTGAAAAATTTACTCAAAAAAATATCAAAGTTCAATAATTCAAAATACCGTGAATTTACAATTACTTCAAATTTCAGCTCAAAAGCATGTATATGAAAATTAGCCTGTAATAACAGTCGCTTTTTAACACTTAAAACCTCTCTGAAAATGAACTCAAGGTCACTATGCACTCGAGACGCTCCTGCCCTCGTCAAATTTCCTGTCCCTCTTGTCGCTATCCTAACCGAAAGCCCCGGACTCGCAGGTCTCTCGCTTCCAGTCTACGACACTGCCCGGATAGAAAGCCACGCCCCACTCAGCATAGAATGCGTCCCCGACCTTCGTCAATTGTCCCCACGACCTTCCATAGGAAAATTTCCGTCTAGCACACCAGTCTGTATTTCAGGTAATTGTATCAAACACCCTTACGCACTGAAAAAAACATACTGTGACTAATAAAGTCCCGATAAACATACAAACATACTACCAATTACACTAAGAACTAAATTACCAGCGAAATGTACAAAATAACAACAAAACAACCTTACCGGCTAGGAAAACATGTGCCCGCCTAACAGAATCCAAAATCTCAATGGCTACCCATTTCTCCTTAGTATTAAGCTAACTTGAGATATTCACCATATCTTGAAACAGGAGCTGCAAAACGTGGCACCCGGCTGATGTCGTTACCGGACCCTCTACTGACCACTACACCCAAACCGGTCACTTTAAATACTCGATCTAAAAATAGCACACTCACCCGACACTCGTCACTCACATACGGTAACCCATTCATAACAAAATTAAAGAGTAACACAAATATAAACACCAGTATATACAAAACTGAATCAACTTTATTACAACTGTAATTACAAAAAAATCGGACCGAGCAGCTTTAACTATCTCTTGAAACGAGCGAAACAACATAATAAAAAGCAATGGGACTAAAAATACAATAAATATATCAGAGAAGGTCTATCTAGAAAAGAGGCCAGATTAAAAACAGAGGAAAGAAAGAATTCCAAAGACGTCAAAAGATTCTCAGAGAACATCGTGTTCATCCTGCAGTTACAGAACGGAGCCACTCACTCGGAAAATATGAGAGAAGTCAACAATTTCCTTTTCGATGGTTATAATAAACAGACATCCGTCTAAATGGCCTTGAACAAAAACCGTTATCTTTTGGAAGAAGGATGAAATGGGGAGGATATCGACTCTGAAAAGGAGGATGTCGATTCTGAAGAGGAGGCTGTCGATTCTGAAGAAGATAAAGATAGCCAGGAATCAGATAATGAAGAAAGTTCTTCGACTGTTATCCGTACTTTTTCCTTACCATTCTTACATATTGTACGCAAATAAGGATATGTGTTCAAAATAAAGAATGAAACGAAGATTATTACTATTGTTTTTATTATCGTGATATATGTCACGTGATTTGATATATCATATAAAAAAGGAGAATGTTTACACGTTTCCTCATTCCATCGATGAGTCTTTAAGTGTCAACATGACCTGGGAGGATTATTTAGCAAAGATATACTACGATCCTGTCAATGCCGGGAGTTTCTGGGGACCTGATAAATTATATAGATATGTAAGGCAGGAGGGAAAATACAATACGTTTTTAGTAAATACAATATCAGAAAATGGCTGCAACGACAAGAAGCCTACAGTCTTCAGAGAGGTGTTCGGAGATCTTTCAAGAAAAATAAAGTCATCGCTATTGGCATAGATGATCAATGGGATGTCGATTTTTAGATATGTCAAAATATAGCAAGGAAAACGATGGAATGGCGTTTGTACTGATTGTCATCAACATTTTTTCTATATTCTTGTGGATGCAACCTCTTAAAAACTAAAAGGGCCAAAGCGTCACTGCAGCTCTTACAATGTTCTTCGTGAAGGCCGCCGTCTTACCAGAATTCGATCAGATAAAGGACAAGAGTTCTGATTGCGGGCTTTTAAATGCGTTATTGAGAGAGAAAAACATCGATCATTTGTACGCCAAGCATACCGAAGTCAAAGCCAATTATGACGAGCGAGTGATAGAAACGATCAAGACTAAACTGTATCGATATATCGCTAATAAACAATCGAATCGTTACGTTGATAAGCTGCAGGACTTTGCCAGAAATTACAATGCAACATGCCATAGAACAATTGGCATGGCTCCCGTTAAAGTGACCAAGGATAAGGAGAGAGACCCTTGGTGGAAGATGTATTGGCCCAAAAAGACACCCATTATACCGAAAACAAAACGAGTCAGGAAACCCTATAAATTAAAAATAGGGGATCATGTACGAATCAGTCATCTCAGAAACATATTTTCACACGAATACGGCAGGAAGTAGTCTGGAGAAATTTTTATTGTATCGGAAAGACAACTAAAGTGGCAGGGGACAGTTTTTTTATACAATTCATTGTAGCCAAGGGATGTATGTCTTCCGAACTCTGTAACTAGAATTTCCTCAGGTCCCATTCAGCACAAATACCTTTAATTCACTCTTTATAAGGGCAATCACCAATTTCTGAAGAAAATTACTAGTCAAAACTGTAAAATTCTCTACATACTGGTTTTTATGAGATTTTGACCCTGCCATAGTTTGCTAATTTTTCATGATTTTTCAGCGTTTTAGACCTCCCCTAGCTAATTCCCTGCAGAGGGTTGACCTTCCGTACCGCGTGCATGTTGCACTATCACATGTCAGAAACTTACCGGTGTATAGTTTACAATGTCCCATCCACCTTCTTTTCGTGTTATTTTACCTCCCGTCTGTAACTTGCAATTTCAATGTGTAAAGTCAACACAACAGTCATAGCCGTTGGTTTCGCATTTTACTTCTGATTCTCATGTACCTAACATATGGGGCCTACATATTGCATATCAATTTCAACAAGAGACCCCCCTCGAACTAATGATAATCATTAAAAATCATTTCATGAATTTTAGCAACACTCATAAGCCTTCAAGTACAGCAACTCTCAATTTTAAAAAAAATATTGACGGGTACTTTATTCGAAACTGTCCATGCTACATAAGAGGAGGATTGCCCATATACCGGCTTAAAGACTATTTCACGAAAAGATCAAAGGAACATTTTACCAAGCAGAACTACAGAAAGTGGACGTCCGGAAAGATGACGAATTCAAAATGGAAAAAATATTACTATCTAGAGGACGTGGACCAAACAAACAATACCTTATAAAATGTTTACACTAGCCTTCGAAATTTTTATTCCTGGGTCAATGCAAACGATGTGAAAGCTTATCTATGATTGTTCATGTGTATTGTACTTAAATTTTGTAATCTATGTATACAAAAAGAATTAACGAATATGTAACCAAAAAACAGTGTTGATAATATATATTCACAAATACATGAATCAGAATTATAATTGTATGAAGAGATCCAGTTTGAAGAGGTTGAGTATCAGACAATTGGTGAGGATGCGTATTTAACGCCGGTCTTACAACAATACCCTCTCTCCTCTCTTGTAACTGGGAATTAGGAGTCTGCTCATGCACAAGAAATTAGTTCCCTATTCACAGGGGAAACAATCTAAAACAGTTTTTTGTTATTTGCATTGACATATTCAGACAATCGACTTCTCGATGCTTGATGTTTCGA
Organism: Magallana gigas; assembly: GCF_963853765.1. Classification (NCBI taxonomy): domain Eukaryota; kingdom Metazoa; phylum Mollusca; class Bivalvia; order Ostreida; family Ostreidae; genus Magallana; species Magallana gigas. Next base: position 27,755,759 of record NC_088856.1, read on the forward strand.
CAAGGAACAAAATCAAGAAAGGATTTGTGGCATATTAATTCGAATATAGATTGAAAAGACCAAATATACAAAGATACGCATTTCAGAGTTAAAGAGAGGCTAAAATATTTTTTTTAAAATTTAAATACTTCTATTCCTGTTGTGGAGTTCATTGTACATATATACCAATGTACTATTCTTGCATATATTGCAGTAGATGATCAATGTTTTATTTCATTAAACTATTATAAACGTGTACAATGTAAGTTTTTCTTTATGTCATTACTTCCGTTTACGTTTATACTTGTCTTGAAAAGTTGTATACGTGAACTGTTCCAACTTTTCAGACACCACATTCATTTTCCTTTCTAATCGATAGATTTTGGTGAAAATTGGTGTAAACATATAAATGTGTATATATAAATAAGTGTATTTAACACGTAAAGATTTATTCAAGTATCATTTCAAATTAAATATTTTTAAACTTGGCCGGGGCGAACCTGCTCAGACATCTTTATAATATAATATAAATTTGTAAAACAACAGCCACTGATCACAGAAGTTAGATATCTATGACCTGTTTGTACGTTATTGTGCCGAAGACTTGTGCCGGTTTTGTTTGTGTGGTTTTTTTCAATTGAAATAAGGCGATGGTATTATTTTTTTACCATTATAAATCATAATACGGTCCTGATTGGTGTTGACCTTAAGGGGAACAGACGTATGGCGGAATGAGTTTATAATTTTAAAACGGCTCTCGTAGGTTAATTCAACCACCTAATACCTGTTTTTTCAGACGGAGATGGCAAAGTTTTGAGAATACGTTGATTTTCGTGATCATCGGTTTGATTATTTTGTAAAACAAGAGAATAAAACACAATTTAATCATTAAACGATGTAATAATGTGGCAATAGTCAAACAGAAAACTTAATTATTTTAAAAATCAATATATTTCGTGTTTGAACTATAATGACCTTGTTTATAATAAATCGTTTGTATCAATTTAGTTGATGTACTGTGAACCAATGTTGTTAATGGCTTGCGTACTAAATTAGTGAATGTTTGGTTTCTCACCATGCATCATTCAATAGGCTATATTGATAATGTACCATTGAAAAATTTCCTTCTAACAATATGAGTTGGAATTGAAACCAAAATATTCCTTGTGAGGAAGGAATGATCTTTACCTGATCAGTGTGGTTAAAACATTCCCGAAGGTGACCAAAAACCAGATCTCAATCAGCTTTGTTCATCCATCACTGATACAAGAAGAAATTGATTAACGATTAAATTCCAGGTACATTTTACTACTGTTGTTTTAAATGTGAAAACTTTTAAGATGTATAGTTCGGTCTTTATCTACAAAGGCAATCTTATATGCATGAGCAAAAAAGGTTTGATTTTCTTTGCACAAATAAGCTATAGTGGACAAAGGAAACGAATAGTAAATGAAAATGATATGAAATTTGATTCACTGAAAAATTGGAGATTAAAATATTTCCATAAGAACCAAAACTGCACCACTCGTGAAATATATCTTTTAAGTAGCCAATATTTAACACTGTTTATGTAGTCTGTTACTATTTTGAGAGGAAAGGGATAATTTAAATTGTGAATTGACAGGTTTCGTACAAACATGCGAAAAAATATATCAAAACATTGCACAAATCAATAAAACTATCAAATCATATATTGCTGCCATCACAAAATGCTCGGATTTTTTATGAATACATATAACGTTCGTATGCTTGTACATTGTAACTATAGAGGCTTGTGGGCCATACAAGCATTTCAAAGAAAAAATAACATTCTATTTTAAAGAACTAACAATTTTATTCTTGCACCGATAAAGACTTATGGTATTTAACTAAAAAGGTTAAACTGTTTTCTTCAGGTAAAAACATGTCGTAATATTATCAGATGTGTCGCTATTGTATCACAAGTTAAAAACATATAATACTAGAACTTTTTTTGTCTTCAACAAAAAGTAAGGGCTTTTCGACAGCCCCATTATCCCTTTTTAATTAAATGTTCAAAAAAATTATTCTCTTAATTATTTCCAAGTGTTCTAAACGCCTTGGTATCCCCAGTTTCTTAGATAGGAACTTATGAGTAGTGCAATGTGAAAAGAAAGATAACTCCAGAACTTTACAGGTGGCTATATTTCTAATTTCCAGAAAAATATTTTCAAAAAATCATATTGAAGTAAGTATTCATTCCCCGGACATCAAATTGTATATGCCTACAGTATCAATGCTGTTTTTTCATACAGCAAAGCGAGATAACTCTTTCTAAAAAAAAATTTGAATCTTAAAAAAGTTCTGATCTTTAGGTCTTTCAAAATCCTATAAGGAGTCAAAAAGTGGCCCCTCGGTCCATAATTTTTAAATTGTACTCTTTAATTTGAACTATTAACTGAAAAGATTTTGAAAATCGGATGAATAATAAAAAAGATACAGCTAAAGGGCTGTTTTTAATACTGACCCCTACAGATCCCTTATTTTTCAGAAGTTCTTTTCCAAGATCTTTTCCGGTCTGCGCATTAGGTCCCTTATTGCAAATATCAAATATAAAAATATTTGCTTGATAACTGTTTGAGAAAACGTTACACGCGTGAATTCAATTTAACATAGAAACTCCCGTTGACAATTTTCATCGACTCATAAAACCGGAAGTACTCAATACTATTCAATGAAACTTAGAATGTATGTTAATTACATCTATCTTAATAATATGCAAGCGTCAAATAATTTTTTAAAGGTCATTTGAATTTTTTTGTTTTTTCATCCCCCCTTTTCTAAAGTTTAGGACTTGATATCTCAAAAACAGTAAGAGATAGAAAGTTGTCTACGCTTACAATTTGAAACAACTATTTATGATAAAGGTAATTCTAAAATTTGAATGCTCTACATTAAAAAATAAACAAAGAATTGAGTTTCAAACAATTTTTGCAATTTTCCTTGTAAAAACCGGAAGTACCGGAACCAGAAACTCAATATAGGACATTTCATAGACTGATACATTTCCTGTAAGACCAATGTATACTAGTATCAATATTCTTTCCAGTTTTCAAAAAATCGCTGACAGAAATCTGTCGAGAAAAATAATAATAAAACTAGACCTATTTTTGTCTCCAACAAAAAGGAAGGGCTTTTCGACAGCCCTTAAAACCCTTTATTCAAATTTATCATATTTTCTCTCAGAATCTGTATAGTAAAGATTAGGAAAATATCATGAGCATATACCCACACGTTAACATTTAAGAAATTAAATGCCCAAAGAAAGACAACTTCAGAATTTTTCATCCAACTATATCTTTTGTTTCCTGAAATAAAAGTTCTAAAAATTCATATATAAGAAAGTACTCATTTAAGATTCAAGAGTTTTGGTATGCCAAAAGCTCAAATGCTAACCATTCATTGAGCAAAACGAGATAACTCTTGAATTAAATTTTTTTTGAAATGTGATAAAGTTATCATTTTCAGGCCCTTAAAACCCCTATAAGGAGTCAAAAAGTGGCCATTTGGACCATAATTTTTAAATTGTACTCTTTATTCTTAACTAATAACTGAAAAGAGTTTGAAAACTGGATGAGTAATAAAAAAGTTATAGTTAAAAGGCTGTTTTTAATACTGACCCCTTCAGGTCCCTTTTTTTCGGATTTTTTTTCCTCAGACCTTTTCCGGTCTGCGCATTCAGTCCCTCATTACAAGTACAAAATATAAAAATATTTGCTTAAAAACTGTTTGAGAAAACGTTACATGCGTGAATTCAATTTAATATAGAAACTCCCATAGACAATTTTCATCGGCTCATAAAACCGGAAGTACTCGACACTATTCAACGAAACTTGGAATATATCTTAAATACGTCTATTAACACAATATCTATCCTAATCATTTATTTAACAAAGAGAGATAACTCTTGAAATTGAATTGTGATAAAGTTATCATTTTCAGACCCTTAAAACCCCTATGAGGAGTCAAAAAGTGCCCCCTCGGACCATATTTTTTAAATTGTACTCTTTATTCTGAACTATAAACCGAAAAGATTTTGAACATCGGATAAACAATAAAAAAGTTACAGCTAAAGTGCTGTTTTTAATACTGACCCCTTCAGGTCCCTTATTTTTCGGAATTTTTTTCCCAACACCTTTTCCGGTCTGTGCATTAGATCCCTCATTACAAATACAAAATATAAAAATATTTACTTAAAAACTGTTTGAGAAAACGTTACATGCGTGAATTCAATTTAACATAGAAACTCCCATAGACAATTTTCATCGGCTCGTAAAACCGGAAGTACTCAATACTATTCAATGAAACTTGGAATATATCTTAATTACATCTATATAAACAATATATATTCGTCTTAGAACATTCCTTAGCTTTTCTGAGTTTTTTATTTTTTCATCCCCCCTTTTCTCAAGTTTGAGGCCTAAAATCTCAAAACCGATAAGAGAAAGAAACTTGCCGCCGCTTTACTTTTTAAACAACTCGACATGGTTGATCTAACTCTAAAATTACAACGAATTTCCTTTAAAAATGAAAACAATATATTGATTCATTTAATTTCTACTATTTTGCTTGTGTAAACCGGAAGTACCGGAACCGGAAATCCAAAACCTTACATACTGGTGACATTTAAAAATGCTATAAGACTATAGTATAGTTATATCTGAAATCCTTTCCGTTTTCAAAAAATCGCTGACGGAAATTCTGTCGAGAAAAAGAATAATAATAATAACTAGACCTATTTTTGTCTCCAACAAAAAGGAAGGGCTTTTCGACAGCCCTTAAAACCCCTTATTTAAATTTATCATATTTTCTCTCAGAATCTGTATATTAAAAATTAAGAAAATATCATGAGCATATACCCACACGTTAACATTTAAGAAATTAAATGCCCAAAGAAAGACAACTTCAGAATTTTTTATCCAACTATATCGTTTGTTTCCTGAAATAAAAGTTCTAAAAATTCATATATAAGAAAGTACTCATTTAAGATTCAAGAGTTTTGGTATGCCAAAAGCTCTAATGCTAATCATTCATTGAGCAAAGCGAGATAACTCTTGAATTTTAATTTTTTTGAAATGTGATAAAGTCATCATTTTCAGACCCTTAAAACCCCTATAAGGAGTCAAAAAGTGGCCCTTTGGACCAGATTTTTTTATTGTACTCTTTATTCTAAACTAATAACTGAAAAGAGTTTGAAAATTGGAGGAGTAATAAAAATGTTATAGCTAAAGGGCTGTTTTTAATACTGACCCCTTCAGGTCCCTTATTTTTCGGAATTTTTTTCCTCAGACCTTTTCCGGTCTGCGCATTTAGTCCCTCATTACAGGTACAAAATATAAAAATATTTGCTTAAAAACTGTTTGAGAAAACGTTACATGCGTGGATTCAATTTAACATAGCAACTCCCATAGACAATTTTCATTGGCTCATAAAACCGGAAGTACTAGACACTATTCAACGAAACTTGGAATATATCTTAATTACGTCTATTAACACAATATCTATCCTAATCGTTTATTGAGCAAAGCGAGATAACTCTTAAAATTGAATTGTGATAAAGTTGTCATTTTCAGACCCTTCAAACCCCTACAAGGAGTCAAAAAGTGCCCCCTCGGACCATATTTTTTAAATTGTACTCTTTATTCTGAACTATAAACCGAAAGGATTTTGAAAATCGGATAAACAATAAAAACGTTACAGCTAAAGAGCCGTTTTTAATATTGACCCCTGGAGATCCCTTATTTTTCAGAATTTTTTTCCCAAGACCTTTTCCGGTCTGCGCATTAAGTCCCAAATTGCAAATACAAAATAACAAAATATTTGCTTGAAAACTGTTTGAGAAAACATTACATGCGTGAATTCAATTTAACATAGAAACTCCCATAGACAATTTTCATCGGCTCAGAAAACCGGAAGTACTCAATACTATTCAATGAAACTTGGAATATATCTTAATTACATCTGTTTAAACAATATATATCCGTCTTATAACATTCCTGAGCTTTACTGAGTTTTTTATTTTTTCATCCCCCCTTTTCTCAAGTTTGAGGCCTAAAATCTCAAAACTGATAAGAGATAGAAACTCGCCGCCGCTTTACTTTTTTAACAACTCGACATGGTTGATCTAACTGTAAAATTACAACGAATTTCCTTGAAAAATAAAAACAATATATTGATTCATTTAATTTCTACTATTTTGCTTGTGTAAACCGGAAGTACCGGAACCGGAAATCCAAAACCTTACATACTGGTAACATTAAAAACTGCTATAAGACTATTGTATAGTTATTTCTGAAATCCTTTCCGTTTTCAAAAAATCGCTGACGGAAATTCTGTCGAGAAAAAGAATAATAATAATAATAACTAGACCTATTTTTGTCTCCAACAAAAAGGAAGGGCTTTTCGACAGCCCTTAAAACCCCTTATTTAAATTTATCATATTTTCTCTCAGAATCTGTATATTAAAAATTAGGAAAATATCATGAGCATATACCCACACGTTAGCATTTCAGAAATTAAATGCCCAAAGAAAGACAACTTCAGAATTTTTTATCCAACTATATCGTTTGTTTCCTGAAATAAAAGTTCTAAAAATTCATATATAAGAAAGTACTCATTTAAGATTCAAGAGTTTTGGTATGCCAAAAGCTCTAATGCTAATCATTCATTGAGCAAAGCGAGATAACTCTTGAATTTTAATTTTTTGGAATGTGATAAAGTTTTCATTTTATAAACCCTTAAAACCCCTATAAGGAGTCAAAAAGTGCCCCCTCGGACCATATTTTTTAAATTGTACTCTTTATTCCAAACTATAAACCGAAAAGATTTTGAAAATCGGATAAACAATAAAAAAGTTACAGCTAAAGGGCCGTTTTTGATATTGACCCCTTTAGATCCCTTATCTTTTAGAACTTTTTTCCCAGGACCTTTTCCGGTCTGTGCATTAGGTCCCTTATTGCAAATACAAAATATAAAAATATTTGCTTGAAAACTGTTTGAGAAAACGTTACATGCGTGAATTCAATTTAACATAGAAACTCCCATAGACAATTTTCATCGGCTCATAAAACCGGAAGTACTCAATACCATTCAATAAAACTTGGAATATATCTTAATTACATCTATTTGAACAATGTATATCCGTCTAAGAACATTCCTGAGCTTTTCTGAGTTTTTTATTTTTTCATCCCCCCTTTTCTCAAGTTTGAGGCCTAAAATCTCAAAACTGATAAGAGATAGAAACTCGCCGCCGGTTTACTTTTTAAACAACTCGACATGGTTGATCTAACTCTAAAATTACAACGAATTTCCTTTAAAAATAAAAACAATATATTGATTCATTTAATTTCTACTATTTTGCTTGTGTAAACCGGAAGTACCGGAACCGGAAATCCAAAACCTTACATACTGGTGACATTTAAAAATGCTATAAGACTATTGTATAGTTATTTCTAAAATCCTTTTCGTTTTCAAAAAATCGCTGACGGAAAATCTGTCGAGAAAAAGAATAATAATAACTAGACCTATTTTTGTCTCCAACAAAAAGGAAGGGCTTTTCGACAGCCCTTAAAACCCCTTATTTAAATTTATCATATTTTCTCTCAGAATCTGTATATTCAAAATTAGGAAAATATCATGAGCATATACCCACACGTTAACATTTAAGAAATTAAATGCCCAAAGAAAGACAACTTCAGAATTGTTTATCCAACTATATCGTTTGTTTCCTGAAATAAAAGTTCTAAAAATTCTTATATAAGAAAGTACTCATTTAGGATTCAAGAGTTTTGGTATGCCAAAAGCTCTAATGCTTATCATTCATTGAGCAAACCGAGATAACTCTTGAATTTTAATTTCTTTAAAATGTGATAAAGTTATCATTTTCAGGCCCTTTAAACCCCTATAAGGAGTCAAAAAGTGGCCCTTTGGACCATATTTTTTAAATTGTACTCTTTATTTTAAACTAATAACTGAAAAGAGTTTGAAAATTGGGTGAGTAATAAAAAAGTTATAGCTAAAGGGCTGTTTTTAATATTGACCCCTTCAGGTCCCTTATTTTTCGGAATTTTTTTCCTCAGACCTTTTCCGGTCTGCGCATTAGGTCCCTCATTACAAATACAAAATATAAAAATATTTGCTTTAAAACTGTTTGCGAAAACGTTACATGCGTGAATTCAATTTAACATAGAAACTCTCATAGACAATTTTCATCGGCTCATAAAAACGGAAGTACTAGACACTATTCAACGAAACTTGGAATATATCTTAATTACGTCTATTAACACAATATCTATCCTAATTATTTATTGAGCAAAGCGAGATAACTCTTGAAATTGAATTGCGATAAAGTTATCATTTTCAGACCCTTAAAACCCCTACAAGGAGTCAAAAAGTGCCCCCTCGGACCATCTTTTTTAAATTGTACTCTTTATTCTGAACTATAAACCGAAAAGATTTTGAAAATCGGATAAACAATAAAAAAGTTACAGCTAAAGAGCCGTCTTTAATATTGACCCCTTGAGCTCCCTTATTTTTCGGAATTTTTTCTCCAGGACCTTTACCGGTCTGCGCATTAGGCCCCTAATTGCAAATACAAAATATAAAAATATTTGCTCGAAAACTGTTTGAGAAAACGTTACATGCGTGAATTCAATTTAACATAGAAACTCCCGTAGATAATTTTCATCGGCTCATAAAACCGGAAGTACTCAATATTATTCAATGAAACTTGGAATATATCTTAATTACATCTATTTAAACAATATATATCCGTCTTAGAACATTCCTAAGCTTTTCTGAGTTTTTTATTTTTTCATCCCCCCTTTTCTCAAGTTTGAGGCCTAAAATCTCAAAACTGATAAGAGATAGAAACTCGCCGCCGCTTTACTTTTTCAACAACTCGACATGGTTGATCTAACTCTAAAATTACAACGAATTTCCTTTAAAAATAAAAACAATATACTGATTCAATCAATTTCTACTATTTTGCTTGTGTAAACCAGAAGTACCGGAACCGGAAGTCCAAAACCTTACATACTGGTGACATTTAAAAATTCTATAAGACTTTTGCATAGTTATTTCTGAAATCCTTTCCGTTTTCAAAAAATCGCTGACGGAAAATCTGTCGAGAAAAAGAAAAATAATAATAAAACATCAGAATAACAATAGGTCTTTTCGACCGAAAGTCGAAAAGCCCTAATAATAACTAGACCTATTTTTGTCTCCAACAAAAAGGAAGGGCTTTTCGACAGCCCTTAAAACCCCTTATTTAAATTTGTCATATTTTCTCTCAGAATCTGTATATTAAAAATTAGGAAAATATCATGAGCATATACCCACACGTTAACACTTAAGAAATTAAATGCCCAAAGAAAGATAACTTCAGAATTGTTCATGCAACTATATCATTTGTTTCCTGAAATAAAACTTCTAAAAATTCTTATATAAGAAAGTACTCATTTAAGATTCAAGAGTTTTGGTATGCCAAAAGCTCTAATGCTAATCATTCATTGAGCAAAGCGAGATAACTTTTGAATTTTAATTTTTTTAAAATGTGATAAAGTTATCATTTTCAGGCCCTTAAAACCCCTGTAAGGAGTCAAAATTGGCTCTTTGGACCATAATTTTTAAATTGAACTCCTTATTTTAAACTAATAACTGAAAAGAGTTTGAAAATTGGGTGAATAATAAAAAAGTTATAGCTAAAGGGCTGTTTTTAATATTGACCCCTTCAGGTCCCTTATTTTTCGGAATTTTTTTCCTCAGACCTTTTCCAGTCTGCGCATTAGGTCCCTCATTACAAGTACAAAATATAAAAATTTTTGCTTAAAAACTGTTCGAGAAAACGTTACATGCGTGAATTCAATTTAACATAGAAACTCCCATAGACAATTTGCATCGGCTCATAAAACCGGAAGTACTAGACACTATTCAACGAAACTTGGACTATATCTTAATTACGTCTATTAACACAATATCTATCCTAATCATTTATTGAGCAAAGAGAGATAACTCTTGAAATTGAATTCTGATAAAGTTATCAGTTTCAGACCTTTAAACCCTTATAAGGAGTCAAAAAGTGCCCCCTCGGACCATATTTTTTAAATTGTACTCTTTATTCTAAACTATAAACCGAAAAGATTTTGAAAATCGGATAAACAATAAAAAAGTTACAGCTAAAGAGCCGTTTTGAATATTGACCCCTTCAGGTCCCTTAATTTTCGGAATTTTTTTCCCAAGACCTTTTCCGGTCTGCGCATTAGGTCCCTTATTGCAAACACGAAATATAGAAATATTTGCTTGAAAACTGTTTGAGAAAACGTTACATGCGTGAATTCAATTTAACATAGAAACTCCCATAGACAATTTTCATCGGCTCATAAAACCGGAAGTATTCAATTCCATTCAATGAAACTTGGAATATATCTTAATTACATCTCTTTGAACAATATATATCCGTCTTAGAACATTCCTAAGCTTTTCTGAGTTTTTTATTTTTTCATCCCCCCTTTTCTCAAGTTTGAGGCCTAAAATCTCAAAACTGATAAAAGATAGAAACTCGCCGCCGCTTTACTTTTTAAACAACTCGACATGGTTGATCTAACTCTAAAACTACAACGAATTTCCTTTAAAAATAGAAACAACATATTGATTCATTTAATTTCTACTATTTTGCTTGTGTGAACCGGAAGTACCGGAACCGGAAGTCCAAAACCTTACATACTGGTGACATTAAAAAATGCTATAAGACTATTGTATAGTTATTTCTGAAATCCTTTCCGTTTTCAAAAAATCGCTGACGGAAATTCTGTCGAGAAAAAGAATAATAATAACTAGAACTTTTTTTGTCTTCAACAAAAAGTAAGGGCTTTTCGACAGCCCCATTGTTCCTTTTTAATTAAATGTTCAAAAAAAATTATTCTCTAATTTGTTTCCAAGTGTTCTAAACGCCTTGGTATCCTCAGTTGCTTAGATAGGAACTTTTGAGTAGTGCAATGTGAAAAGAAAGATAACTCCAGAACTTAACAGGTAGCTACACTTCTAATTTCCAGAGGAATATTTTCAAAAAATCATATTGAAGTAAGTATTCATTCCTGGGACACAAAACTTGGTATGCCTATAGTATTTATGCTCTATATTCTTACAGCAAAGCGAGATAACGCTTACTAAAATACATTTTGAAATTAAAACAAGTGATGATCTTTGGGCCTTCAAAACCCCTATACGGAGTCAAAAAGTGGCCCCTCGGACCATAATTTTAAGATAGAACTCTTTATTTTGAACAATAAACAGAAAAGATTTTTAATATCGGATGAAAGGTAAAAAAGTTACAGCTAAAGGGCTGTTTTGCACGTTGGCCCCTGCAGATCCCTTATTCTTTCAAGTTGTCTACCCAAAAACTTTTCCGGTCTGCGCATTGGTTGTGTCGTTACACATAAAAAATATTGTAATATTTACTTATATACTTTTTGAGAAAACGAATCACGCGTGATTTTAGTTTAACATTGAAACTCCCATAGACAATTTTTCATAGGCTCATAAAACCGGAAGTACTCAATATTTTTTATTCAAACTTGGAATATATGTTAAATAGTTCTACCTGAACAATGTTTAGGCGTCTTTTAAAATTTCTAAGGTCTTTTGATTTTTTTTTGTTTTTCATCCCCCCTTTTCTCAAGTTTGAGCCTTAATATCTTAAAAATGGTAAGAGATAGAGAAATGGCTACGCTTTTGATTTTGTTCAACTCGACAAGATGCATCTAATCCCTATATTTGAATGCTCTAACTCAAAAAATATTAAAGATATTATGTTTCATTGAGTTTTTAGTATTTTTCTTGTCAAAACCGGAAGTGCCGGAATCGGAAGTCCAAAACCTTACATACGCGTGTCATATTAAAGCGCTATAAGATTATAGCATTCTTGATATAATCTGTTTTTCCGTTTTCAAAAAATCGCTGACGAAACTTTGTCGAGAATAAGAATAATAAAAAACAGAAGAATAACAATAGGTCTTTTCGACCGAAAGTCGAAAGCCCTAATAACTAGACCTATTTTTGTCTCCAACAAAAAGGAAGGGCTTTTCGACAGCCCTTAAAACCCCATAATTAAATTTATCATATTTTCTCTCAGAATCTGTATATTAAAAATTAGCAAAATATCATGAGCATATACCCACACGTTAACATTTCAGAAATTAAATGCCCAAAGAAAGACAACTTCAGAATTTTTTATCCAACTATATCGTTTGTTTCCTGAAATAAAAGTTCTAAAAATTCATATATAAGAAAGTACTCATTTAAGATTCAAGAGTTTTGGTATGCCAAAAGCTCTAATGCTAATTATTCATTGAGCAAAGCGAGATAACTCTTGAATTTTAATTTTTTGGAATGTGATAAAGTTATCATTTTCAGACCCTTAAAACCCCTATAAGGAGTCAAAAAGTGCCCCCTCGGACCATATTTTTTAAATTGTACTCTTTATTCCAAACTATAAACCGAAAAGATTTTGAAAATCGGATAAACAATAAAAAAGTTACAGCTAAAGGGCCGTTTTTGATATTGACCCCTTTAGATCCCTTATCGTTTAGAACTTTTTTCCCAGGACCTTTTCCGGTCTGCGCATAAGGTCCCTTATTGCAAATACAAAATATAAAAATATTTGCTTGAAAACTGTTTGAGAAAACGTTACATGCGTGAATTTAATTTAACATAGAAACTCCCATAGACAATTTTCATCGGCTCATAAAACCGGAAGTACTCAATACTATTCAATGAAACATGGAATATATCTTAATTACATGTATTTGAACAATATCTATCCGTCTTAGGACATTCCTAAGCTTTTCTGAGTTTTTTATTTTTTCATCCCCCCTTTTCTCAAGTTTGAGGCCTAAAATCTCAAAACTGATAAGAGATAGAAACTCGCCGCCGCTTTACTTTTTAAACAACTCGACATGGTTGATCTAACTCTAAAATTACAACGAATTTCCTTTAAAAATAAAAACAATATATTGATTCATTTAATTTCTACTATTTTGCTTGTGTGAACCGAAAGTACCGGAACCGGAAGTCCAAAACTTTACATACTGGTGACATTTAAAAATGCTATAAGACTATTCCATAGTTATTTCTGAAATCCTTTCCGTTTTCAAGAAATCGCTGACGGAAAATCTGTCGAGAAAAAGAAAAATAATAATAACTAGACCTGTTTTTGTCTCCAACAAAAAGGGAGGGCTTTTCGACAGCCCGATAAACCACTTATCTAAATTCTTATTTTTTTTTAAATTTATATGATAAAATGAGAACAAAATGTCTATAATATATAACGACACATTAACTATCAAGAAATTAAATGCCCAAAGAAAGACAACTCCAGAATTCTCTATCCAAACATATCTTTTAATTTTTTAAGAAAAGGTTTAAAAATTAATTGGTAAGAAAGTTATCAATTATGATTTAAGAACTTTGGTATGCCTAAAGCTCTAATGCTAATGAATTGTTGAGCAAAGCGAGATAACTCTAGAAAATTATTTTTTTTTTTGAATTGTTATAAAGTTATCATTTTTAGACCCTTGAAACCCCTAAAAGGAGTCAAAAAGTGGCCTCTCGGACCATAATTTTTAAATTGTACTCTTTATTTTGAAATATTAACCGAAAAGATTTTGGAAAGCGGATAATCAATAAAAAAGTTACAGCTAAAGGGCTGTTTTTAATACTAACATTTTCAGATCGCTAATTTTATAAAAAAAAAAAAAAATAAATAAAAAAATTCCAGGAACTATTCCGATCTGCGCATTATGTCCCTTATTGCAAATACAAAATATAAAAATATTTCCGTGAAAACTATTTGAAAAACGTTACATTAACATTGAAACTCCCATAGATAATTTTCATCGGCTCATAAAACCGGAAGTACTCAATACTTTTCAATGAAACTTTGATATATCTTAACTTCTTCCATTTAAATAATGTCTGTAAGTCTTATAATATTCCGAAGGTTTGTTGGATTTTTTATTTTTTTTATCCCCCCTTTTCTCAATGTTGGAACCTTATATCTAAAAAAAAAAAAACGGCAAAAGATAGAGAAATGCCTACGCTTACAAATTTGTACAGCTAGACGTGATACATCTGATTCTAAAATTTGAATGTTCTAACTAAAAAACCTAGCAAGATATTGCGTTTCATTCAATTTCTAGTATTTTCCCTATCAAAACCAGAAGTACCAGAACCGGAACTCTACAACCTTACATACGGGTGTCATTTAAAAATGATATAAGACTTTTGTATAATTGTTTCTGTAATTCTTTCCAGAATAATAACTAGAAATAAGAGAGGATGCTTGTACATTTTTATTTGAATAGAAGTTTGAAAAGGCAAGTATTGTACATGTACAGCATTATGAAGACAAATGGAGCAAAAGATTAAAAAAAAAGTTAGACTTAAAGAAACTGAACTTATCATGAAAATTTCAATTAACACTGTGCAGGATATTTATGCTTTGTTATAATTCAGGAATTTGATAATTATTCTACAAAAGATTGGATACTGTTATATAAAACTGAAGCTATCTCAATCAAATTACACAGGAATGATATGAATTGGGTAAAAAAAAAAACAACAAGAAAAAAAACGATTTAGCTTAATACAACACAGTGGAAAACAAAGAAAACAAAACACGAATAGCTTACATATAAATCACTCAAAGTATGAAGAAAAATTATCAGACCTTTCACAATGATTTAAAAGACATGACTAAAAAATAATGATATAAACCAAGGGAATACTCGTTGAAATACCTGAATTCAGCTTATGTTATTTATCATGAATAAGATTATTAAAATCTTAACAATGTTCAAATGCATTTTCGTAAAATTATAATAATGATAACACTACATGACTGATCAATGATAATTTTTCTGAATGTTATAAGTAAGTAATTAAGTAAGTAAATGATTCATTATATAGCGAGATGTGTTTTATAAACAAATACAGAGACATATAATAACTTGATGAATAAACAACCGGCCCATCGAACGTATACGTCACTTTATAAACTTGAGTATAAAAATAAAATAAGTTTACGCATTGTTATTTTTTCAAATACAGAATAGATCGATTGTCTTTTATAAAGGGGAATTATTTTGAGCATGAAATGAATGTATTGGAAATTGAAAATATATAAAATATCTGAAGGTCATATTTCTATTTAATAAATGGAATATTATAATTAAACACGTTAAAAAGAAATAGGAAAAAAGTTACACAAAACATAGAAAAAAAAAGATCTTCAAACAGGCGAGGATTCCATTATTCCCTCTTCTGTCTTGTCTTACCAAGGCTGCCGGTCTGTCTTTGTCTGCAAAATGAATAATAATCTATGATGAATGTAATGAAAAGTTGCAGCATGTATGTACGTAGCTTCGTTTTTGAAAGTTAGGGGGGGGAGGGGGACTCATCCAAACAATATTGACAAGCCCGAAAAAAAATTACCTCCCAAAATTAGAAAAATCCTAATCCGGGGGGGGGGGGGGGGGGGGGCTACAGTATACCTCAAACTTCAATTTCACTGTTCATTTTTTGTTATTTTTACTTCAATTTTTCACATGGTCACAAAAAAGTACGTAAATTAAAAGGCTTTGCTGCGACAAAACTGAGTGCCCACTGCCCCCTCCCCCAAACGTTTTGTTACCCCCCCCCCCCCCTCCCCCCCCCCAGGCTAGGTGCCTGTGCAGTATTATCAATTTAATAAGCTTATATTTTTGAGACGTATATAATAAACAGAAATCCAAAGAAGGAAATACATAAAGTATTTTAAAATTTGATAAGGTATTTAGATGGATTGTTTTGTGGGTTTATTTGGGTTCATTGTGGTAAATAGACACATAAAAAATATTTACGATAGTTTCGCATTTTCGAATAGTAAATAAAAATATCATGATGCAGAGGAGTAAAATAAATGGTCTGAAAATTGATTTTTAAAAACAACATTCAAACGAAACATTCAATGAAACTTTTTACAGATCTTTTATTCGAAACTATCTGTCATTCTATCCATTCCACATATTGTGCGCGGGAAATGAGTAGCAGAGGCAGAAGTCATGATCATGAGTAAGTGGGTTTCATCATGATTCTAGAGATACTATATTTTACGATTTTTTTCTTTTATTAAGATTTTTCATTATATGAAGTACATCATGAAAATCTTTTACGGGAATGTTTTGATCTCGCTTTAGCAATATTGTCTCGCTAAACATTGCTAAAGGGGAATCATCAGAATTTGGACTACTCGTCAATTTTGAACAATTTATATTTTACCCAACGCAGAATTTAGACTGTCTCGATAAAGGGGAATTGTTCCAAACTTGTGTAAATGTATACATCAGAGTTTGGACTACTAATCAAGTTAGAAAAATCTATAGGCCTATTTTACCCAACGCAGAATTTAGAATGGTTAGAAATTCAAAGTTTTTTTTCTATTTTAGTGCCCACAAGATATGTTAACGACACAGTTGGTTCATTGTAGTAATTAGTGAAGAGTGTTGGCCAGAGAGTTGGAGAGAGTGGTCGGAAAGATGTCAATGTCGCCGGTTATGGGTAAAGAAAAAGACTTTGATACTGGATTTTATTCTGCGAGTTGGAGTACATAAAAGCATGTTTTAATGATGGCTTTATAAGAAAGTTATCTGCATTTTTCTTGATAAAAATAAAATATACAAAATTGAGAGTTCTGGAGTAGGGATGGGACGATCCACCGGTGCATCACGATATTTATTTTGACGATATTTGGATACATTTACCATTAATACAACGATACGTAAGCGAACTTTTTTTTTATTTTCCAAAAATATCCGAGCTTCATTTATCGGCTATTTTTAGTCTGCACGCCTAAAATGAAAGTACAAAAATGGCGGAAAACCTGGTAAAGTTGTCAAAACTGTTGAAACATGAAGGAAGCTAAATCTGGAGTGTGGACAACTTTTGGATTACTTGTTTATGAAAAAGTAGTGTATATGAGACTTAAGTACTTTGTAAATTGTGCAATGCTTTTCTTAAATATATCAAAATAACATTGGACATGTGGTAATACATCGCCAGATTGAATAAATTTTTAACCCTTATTCATTTTTTTCATTTAGTTGCAATGTATCGTGATATGTATCATATCGCATCTCATGTATCGTGATATGTACCGAATAGGCTAAGTACAGAATCGTCCAAGCCCTTTTCTGGAGTAATATTGATTATAGTGTTCTGATTTCTTTTGTAAAATGTTAGGAATGGGAGTTTTGATTACAATAAAGTACAGATTATCATTAAGATTCATTCTGTAAAGCAGACTATAAATTGCCAGATCTTAGCTACGTTAAATTTTGAATATGAAACTTAAATTTGCCTACATTTATTGTCTAAATGCGTAATGTTGCTAATGTATATCGCTGAATAAAGAGAATTTAAAAAACTATATTACTAAAGGTTAACACTTTTGTGGTGTGTTTTCGCTAGTTTTGGGAGGAATTGTACAACCACGGAAATGCAATTATTCCCCATCAATACACCCAAGAGCGTGCATGGTGATAGGAATAAAGTAAATATTTTAATTCAAATTTGTTTTTAACTAGCTAAATATTTCGTCTCTTCAATTACATGTTTTTGAAAATAATGCGTGGAAATTTTCCACGCACAATATTTTCATTTCAAGAGGGGATGCTCCTCTTTTTAATAATTTGAAACAATATTCATTAATGACTTAAAATTATTTAAACTTACATTTTAACAAGTTTGTTCCCCACTTTTATTCCAGTGAGTGGTATTCTCGTGGAGAACACACTGGTGGGAAAGAGTTCTTGGAGGAGTGCAGGAGGAATTAAAACCGATTCCTCAATCCCCTTTACCTCAACATCGGCAAGTCCACTGAAAAAAAGAAAAAAGGTGTGTACACTTTTGATTAGCAAAGAATAATAAGCTCATCATTTTGAAGGTTTATATTTTATAAAACAATATCATTAGCAGGGTTGTCTCTAAAAATTGTAGTAGAAGGAAATTAAAAAGTAAAAGGGGTCTGGGGGGTCTAGCTTATAGCTAGATTGTGTTTGAAATGCAATAATAGCCGGGTAATTGCGTCATTTAAGGCTGGGGAATTCTCCGGTGGGACTAAAATTGGAGGATTCCATATATTACATTGGGAAAAAAGTAAAATATTCTGAAAAACTCAAACCCAAAACCTTTATATGTTTTTCATTTTCAGTTGCTTAGACTGTGGCCCCATGACTATTTTTGGCCCTAAATGGGTGTAAAGTTTGATGTAAGTTTAAATATATGATCTTCTTGAGAACTGCAGTTCTCAGTATATGGTATGACTATGAAATTGTTTTGTAATAAAAGGGGATCAATGTAAAGCATAATATCTTGATAAAAATTTGAAATTTATTTTATCATGTTCATATAGAATCTTTTCTACCACATTCTGCAGATATATTAGTCTCCCAAACGAAGTTTGGAGACTTATTGTTTGTGTACGGTTCTTATTCTTCTTCTTTCACACTCTGATCTAGTTCGTCGTGTTGCTCAGAGAGGGCTGAACAGAATTGTGCAAAATTCTAGGATATGATAGGCCTGCATATCTAGATCTGCATCCTGGTTTGATTTGTCTCATTTGGGGGTTGGCCAACCCCTTTTCTGGGGGGTCAAATGGGTGGGGTCTAACATTGAACCTTATTGGAAAGAACGTGGACTTTTTTGGAAATTATTATAACTTGAAGATGGACAGATATAATTACAAAAAGCTTTTAGAATGATATATTGACTGGTATAGGTATTATATGGGGTTAATTAGATCTGACCCATGGAGTCATCCCCACCCCCCAGGAATTGGAAGTGCCCAAATATCTTGAAAATGGTTGACCTCCCTATCCTTAAACTATACATGTATATATTCTTGTTCCTTGTGTCAATTTTAAAGAGCATCAAATGGTATGTAGGTCATTGGCCCCTGGGGTGGTCCTGACCCCCCCCCCCCTCGAACAGGAAGTGCCCAATTATCTTGAATTGGTTGAGATCCCTACCCCTAAACACCCTTTAACCATATATATTCTTTTTCCTTGGTTCATGTTGGTTCACCTGATGTATAGTTAATGACCCCCTACAGAAATAAAAATAATCAAGTTTTGAATCTTTTTGTCTGTAAAGTTTGACCCAGGTGAGTCATCCCTACTCCCTTTTGTTTGGAAGACTTTATAATCGCCACGATTATAATTACATCTTGTTTGTGTATGTCTCCATAAATCAGATTTCATTATGACTATTTCTACTCAGTTGGTTTGTGTGGCCCATGGACCTCTTTATAACATAAGATATTGTTGATGTAATAATGAGTACATAACTCCTGCATATCAGAATAGCTCTTTATTGATTAAAATAATTATAATAATAAAATTTCATTTATTTAGACTACCTGTCAAAATCGATGCTGGTAATTATTCCTGCAAATGATTTCTCTTGCTCTTCAACCTCCTGAAAGTATTAAAAGAAATATAAAGTGCCAGGAAGCCAATGATTTGCAGTTCAGTGAGGTAATAAAGTCTCTTCAATGTGATATATTTTATTCATATAGGTAATTCAATGTGGCTAACACTAGAGTACTTTAATTTTTATTTTTTATTAACTGTTAAAGAAGAGGTCTTCTCATTATCAGACGTGTATCTTGTATTTCAAAATTCATGAAATTTTCAAACAAACAGACCATATGACAAAATAATAGTATCAGTTTGGTCAAATTTGAGAATCTTATTGCTAGCGCTCAAGAGCCAATGGTTCTTGAAAATTTTCACCTCAAAATTGAAATAACAGTAGAAACAATGATTTTGGCACAAATCAATGAGATATGCCATTGCCAATGTTAAGCCCACTCTAGATTCACTATTCTAAATTGAGACCCTCACTCCAGCACAGTTCCAGTACACCACTGTGCCTTCTTATTGTTAATTAATCGATTCAGGAATTTAAATCAATGATTTAGAAATCTGCTTCTTGTTTTAGGAAGGCTACGGCACTAGCTCACCAATCTTTTAAAAGATAAGCTTGTTTTGGCATTTAGATCGTTGAAGGTCACTATATTTTTTGTCATCTAAAAGCTAAGCCCACATTTCCTCTAATTTTCTTAAATTTTTGAGAAAGATTTTTTATGCTTACAATATATATTGAATTATTTCTGATTTGTACATATCACAAAGATGCAGTGTTGAATTTAGATTCTAATCAAGTTTGTGTAAATTTATGACCAATCTAAAAGACCCGTACCAAACATTCTAACAAATGCTCATGAGCAGCTCATGAGAAGCACATGAGAATCTAGTAAGAAATGTATGCAAATTAGGTAGGAATTCATTTTGCTCATGTGCAGATTGTTAGTCTCTGTTAGGGAGGAAAATACTAACCAAAATGCACATGTGCAAAAATTTGCTCACCTGATTGCTCATGAGCAAAATTCTATTCGAATTGCTCACGTAAGCAACAGGCTATACAGATACATTGACGGTAGATTTTTTTTCTAAGTTCAACTTTCTCACGTGAGCAAGAGGTTAGGAAATTGGACTTAGTCAGTATATGCAGTATCAAAGTTAAATCAAAATGAAAAAAAAAAACGTCCGTTTTCCTCACGTAAGCAATTGCAAAATTTTGTTAACAAGTACATTTTGACACCCCCTCCCCCACCCCATTTTTTTTTTCGTGAACACAAATCTGTCCGGTTTTTTTTTTTTTTGGTAACGTTATATTCTTTAATTTTTTTTCCTAAATTCAATTATCACTCAACTTACTATTTAGATATGAGAATCTGACAAAACCGCTTGATATTGTGATTTTTCGTAAGCTGTTTGTTTCTACTTTTACTTTTGTTTTAATGTAAAGTTACCCGCTAGTCTGGTTCTCGCTCCCGCCCAAAACGAAGTAAATAACGCAGTGGCGGGGGAACCAGTCTAAACTACGCGCGCGCTCATTGGTCGATTAAATGCCAGCCGCCAATTTTCATATTCGATTCCGCCATGTTGTCTACCATCATAGATGACGGTGAAATGAATTAAAAAGGGAATTATCTGATTCTGTACGGTACTACCGGTTGATAAGGTTAAAAACTACGTTGTCAATGGGGTATTCGTCTATGGAGTGTTTTAGTGTGAAAAATCCACGGCTGAACAGAGGAAGAATCTGAATGAATGAATCGAGTGTCGACACCCCCTGCATCTTCTGTATGAGCACTTCAAGTAAGTTGAGCATTAACTTGTTAAAATATATTCTTTGAATCACTTGAATGGCAGTTAAACGTGTTTGTAATTAGAATGAATATGAAACGAAATACTGTGATCTTAGCATCTACCTTTAAAACGGGGTTAAACAATTTACAACTGACCATCGGGCAAATACCGGTGTATCAAATGTAATAAAACACACGTTATTTTTTTCTTTGACATTTTACTTGACAATAATTTCTAACTACATATTTTTTATTATTAACACTGATTAACGATTTTATGACACGAAGAAAAGAGTTCATGTTTTCTTGTGTAGAATCTGATAATATTGATAGTTGCAGTATTATATAATGATTTTCTTAAAAACTGCTTGAAATATGAAAACTTTTAACAATTTCACTGATATCAAATTTATTTATCTTTCCAATAGGCCTGCCCTGAGTTGCACAGACCTGAAGAAAACCATGAAAAGCTCGCTGATTTTATGAATGATGCAACAAAAAAAGTGAAGACGTAATTTAAGTAATGGAGAAGTTATACATGCTGAAGTCTGGTTGTGTCAATTTGGATATTATTGTGATGTTCTGGTAGTCAGCCGTTTGTGTGGTTTACAGTTTATGTGTGAAATCAGAGAGCATGTGAGACACGAGACTGTCAAAAAAAGGACATTTGGAATGTTGGAGACGAATGCCTCGATCGATTGTAATGCAGCCAGTGTTCGTGCAGCACTTATGAACTACTTTGTATGGTTAAATTGAACTTTGCCTACTGTGAACTGTGATTTTTTTTCCAAGTCCGTCTGTGTGCTACACTGCTTTGTGTGATCAAACTGCAATACAAGTTTCAACATGCCAGCATTTATTATTGGTAAACTTTCTAAAGATTTATGTAAATGTAATGTTAAACAATGTATGAAATTGTATTTTTAAAATGACTGATGTAAATATATATTGATGATTTTAATTTCAATTTTTGTCCATTGTCTTTGAAGTGAGCAACTGTTGCACATGAGCCTCATGAGTCTCATAAGCCTCATGAGCCTCATGTGAGCAAAACTCTTGGTGAGCAGGTCTATTCCTCACGTGAGCAAAAAATGCTCGTGTGCAGAATTTTTCTCACGTGAGCATTTTACCTAATTTGCATGTTAAATTGCACATAAGACTCACATGAGCAACTCACGTGAGGAAATCTTGTTAGTCCTCACGTGAGCTGCTCATGAGCAAATTGTGAGAATGTTTTGGTATGGGGACATCTGAAAAATCTTGATTGAGTTACAGATAGAAATTGGCCAAATCAAAAACAAAACAAACAAATGCGTTTACTTTTTATGATGATACTTTATATTGGCTGAACACATAAGACTTTTGTTTAGTGTATTTAAAACCTGTTATGGTGGTAAGCAAAGCTCAAAAGCCATATCTAGGGATCGTATGACCTAAAGTTGCATTTTTAAGGAGCCAAACAACTCGTGCTATCATTAAATCCGCAGGAATAAGTATCAATTTTTCTTACGTGTTTCAAGAATAAAAGATGACATACTTCCGTGTAAAGCAGAATTGTACTTTTAATTTGTAAATGTAAACAACATGAATGGATGCTTTCTTTTATCTCCCCCTGATCTTTTTGGTCCCTGTCATTTGGACCCATGTATTTCTTAAATCAATTGAGTTTTTATCATGCAGCAATATACAATATTATAGAATTAAATACAACCATACTTTTAATACTTATTACTTTTGTTTAAATAGTGAAAAAAATATAGATCTACAATTTTTTTAACTTTAAGATATTTTTAACTTAAGATTTTTTAAATGCAAAACTTTTTACTAGGAATTTGCTAAGTCAATTTGTAATTAATTTTAATTTAATTACCGGTGTAAGACTTAAACTAATAGATTTTATTTATTACAAAGAAGTCAACTAACATTTGTCTTTATATTTGTTTTTAAAAGGTGTTTCTAAATGAATCGTCAATAACGAGTACACTTTTGGTGATCAAGGTAGTCTTGAGCTTTTTTAAAAAAATGTATTGCATTTATTCACACTTTTAGTTCATGTTTTTCAAAATAGATGCATATTAAAAGTAATTAGATTTCAAAATGTTTGTCAAATAATATTTCTCTTACTTTGATGGTAGTACTTTGTGTTGAATGGAACTCCTTTTTGTCTTTGTATGAAGCGACCTTCAAACATTTTGCTTCAATGCTTGAGCCTATACCTGGGGAAATGGAGGACTTGCATCCCCACAACTTAATTGAAACGCCACCCCCTTGGTCTAGTCTAACCACCCTGTGGGTGGACGTTTTTGACACAAAGACATCAGAGACCTGAAATACAATCATCACCAAAACCATGAAAGTATGCTATAAATATACATCAATTATAAACAAGAAAAAAGTTTATTTAGACAAGTGAATTGAATCAATGTCAGAGTTGATGTTTTGCGGTTAAGAATTTCAAGTTTAAAATTTGGTTTTGATGTGTTAAAAAAATGATGTTAGGGTGATAAAAAAGTTTATGCAGCCCATAATAGATTTGGTTGTGTAGAATCATTTTTTGGCTCATCTGAGCTGAAAGCTCGAGTGAGCTTTTCTGATCACATTTTGTCTGTCTGTCTGTAAACTTTTCTCATTTTCGTCATATTCTCAAGAACTATACTGGGCCAATTTCAACAAAACTTGGCACAAAGCGATTCTAAGTTGTGAAAATTAAGGACCACGCTTTTTTTCAAGGGAAGTTTATTAGGAATAATTGTAAAATGATATCTTTAAAAATCTTCTCGGAAACTAATTCGCCAATTAAGCTGAAACTTGTGTGAAAGCATCATCAGAAAACGTAGATGTAAAGTTGTGAAAATCATGAGCCCTGGGTGTAGGTTGGGGCCAAAATGAGGGGGTTGAATTTCTAACATAGGAATTTATAGAGGATATCTTCAAAAATCTTCTCAGAAACTAATTAGCCAGGAAAGCGGAAGCCTGCGTGGTAGCATGCTCAGGTAGTGTAGATCCAAAGTTGTGAAAATCATGACCTCCTGGGGTAGAGTGGGCCACAATGGGGATAGATAAAGAATTATTGAAAATTTGCAAAAATCCTCTTCTCAGAAACTAATTTGCCAGGAAAGCTAAAACTTGTGTGGAAGCATCTTCAGGTAATGTACATTCAAAAATTGTGAAAATCATAAAACCCTGGGGGTAGGGTGAGGCCACAATGGGGAGGGGGGGGGGTTGAATCTTTAACGTAGGTTTTTATAGAGGAAACCTTTTAGAATCTTCTCAGAAACTTATCAGCTGGGTGATTCTTTTTAATGGTGTAGATTTTGGTCCCTATACAGTTCTTGGGGTTCAGAGTTTGATTTAGGTTAACTTTATATCCCATATACTGGTACAAAGAAATGTTTAGGATCTTTTTGCGAACTGCAATGCTCAAAGCACGTTAATTAGGTATGTAAAAGTAGTGTTTTCCCCAGAAAATTTTTAAAGCATGGGCCGGGGGAAGTTTGTCAGAATAAGTGCGCGGCGCATTTGATGAAACGTACTACGTGATATGTACTATAATTGATGCATTTTGATGAAATCTACATCAACAAGTATCGATCATTTTAATTCATAATTATATTCTAATATCTGTTTTTTTCTGGCAAAACTAATAACATTTTTTTTCAAAATCAGTTATTTAAGAGGTTGGTCCTCACAAGTTTTCACAAAACACAAGAATTATAAGATTCCCATGGCAGTTCAACATCAGCTTCTGTCCCACTCCTTCTTCTACATATTATATAGAGGAGATTTATTTAGGGGGGTGTTGAACAATATTTCTTGTTTAAATTGGGGGTTTATATGAAAGTTTCTGTGATATCTTGACACAAGTCCCCTTCCCTGTTTACATGTATGTACACAGTCAATCATTTTCATTGGCATACAATATACGATGTTTCTAGTCATGTGACATCGCTTCCGTGCATTTCCTGCTAATAACTAGTTTTTTTTCTTTGTTGTGTACATTTTCTCAAGTTTCCAATATCCTTGCGGCAAATAAATAGTTCAAGCATATCGAATCCAAGCTAACACCATCGAGTGAACATTGTGCTATTATTAGATCTTGGAAAATCCACAACATTTGATAATGGCAGAGATGTCGAAAAAAAGCACATTATATTAAAACAAGAAGTAATCACGCCTCTATTTACGCATTAATTACCAATAAATCATCTCTCAAAAATAAGCTAAGTCCTTTAACCGATCACGCCTCTATTTATATCTACTAATTACAGTTAAGTTGTGTAATAATTGGAAAAAGAATTTTGCTTTGAAATAAACATGCATAGCGGGAAGCATGGTGGCACTGTGTGATGCATGGTGGGGGATCTTCAATGCATGGCGGTACCGCCATGCAAAAACGGCCTGGGGAAAACACAGGTGAAAGGGACTTTTATGTATTGCAACTATTAGAATCAACGTTATTTCTTATTTCCTAACAATACAATGGGTAAATCTGAGGTTATTCACACGTGTTTTCAGTTGTACTGTCTCTTTAAATATAGCATAGAAAGGACAGTTAAAACTTTCTAAATACTCTAATTTTTCGCAGTTAATTTAAATCAACTCTCCTCTGCAATTACTCTGGCAAACCGGAAGTGAAACAGTGTTTGGACCTATGCACAAGTCTTCACAGCTGACAGGACTTGGTTCTCGAAAATAAAACGATAAATTCGATGTAATGTATTCTGAAGCATAGTTCTTTAAGGAAACTTATTTATAGAATTTATGTTATAAAAAATGTGTAATTCAAATACATTTAAAAACTATTTGCCATGTGTAATGAAGTTCTTTTTGGATTGTGTGGGGGTGATAGCGAAAACGACAAACAGTAAAATAAACAAAACAAAATGAATTTATTTATCAACAAAACAAAATAAAATAATAGAATATGAAGAGACTCGCACTCACAAACACACATCCTCACTCTCACAAAGAAAGAAAATATAACTTTAAAAAGTTAATCAATCAACACTGACAACGAAACAACAGTGAATTAATCTTTAACACATTCAATTGTCAGTATCTATATGAAACAAATAAATGCTTTAAACGCTGGCTAAATATAGCTATAACAATAAAGGAATAAACCAACAAATCAAAATTACCAATACTGTTATATGTAATTTCACAGAAAAAGTAAATTGGAATGTTATCTGTAATTAAACAATCAACTTTTATCACTAGGTTAACTGATAAATCATTTAATCATAAAATAGAATTGAAAGTTTGGCATCAAATAATAGCAAAAGCCACCCTAAAATAGTAACCACTGGGCCTCAATAGCACACAAAACACGTAAACAAAATATCCTGTTTCCAGTCCCAGACTCGAAGGTCTCTCACTGGAAAACTATCCACACAGGGCCTCCTGACAATAAATGTTCAAACACGAGCTCCCGTGCGTCCCACTTGCATCACGCGCTGCTCCGTTAATAGTACTCGGTCCTAGTCCTGCCCAACATATGCTACACTAAGCCTTCACTGACGTTTCACTACTGACCCAACGGCTTTAACGATATAACTATCCCTGCACTGAAACAATAATTACCTAAAGACATATTCATTTATACAACGAAAATAACAAAGACCACACCCCGTAAATATACTATGAAACAGACAAAATACATACAAAAATTTACCGGCTGGAGAAAAACAAATGCCCAAACAGATTCACAGTAATTTATGGCTACCAGTCTACCACACTAACAAACTGGAGGACGAATTCAACAACGTGGCCGCACACTTGACAAGCAGCCACGGCTCTAACTCCCCAAACCGGTTATACAAAAAATAGCCCTACTACCGAACACTCTCAATTGATTAATATGGAACACAACATGGTCCAAAATTACAACTATTTACACAAACAAAATAAAAACTGACATAAACTGAATTCAACTTCATCACACCATGCAAAATAACGTCGTTGATTTTAATGATTCCATAGCATACATCTACATGTTTAATCAATTTATGAAATGCCAGTTTATTTGGGGAAGTATTTACTTTGTTTTAAATTCAATAACACAAATGCACACTTAAAACCAATTGTGTGTTGCTATCTGGAGTTGTATGAAAAGTCCTAGGGTGTAAAATTAGGGTTATTCAGGTTACTGGAAACACACATTTTGTTTTGAGCGAATAAGGTATTTTATCTTTTATTGTATTTTTTTAGACAAACTGATTAAGGATCTTCATGTCAATCAGTTACCTCTTTAACTGTCCCTCTGACAGTAACTCTGGACCCTTCTTGCAGTTCCAGAGCATCGCCAACAGAAATGGCCTCTGGAGAAAGGAACAGTCTGATGTCCTCTTCCCATTTTTTGATGAGGACATCTTTATCAGAATCTGGGAGCTGTTTGAGCTGTGAGAAAAAGAAGCATTTAAACTTATGGTAAAATGTGTGACTTGCATTTGTTTTCTTTTTTTTTTTAGGAATTGCACCAAAGTTACAAACCACTTAGTTCACTATACAAAATCTCTTTTTTTATAAAATTCAAATGATTTTGCTGGACCTGTTTTATAATTACAAAAAAGTCATAGTTCATTATTTCAATCTTTCATTCAATCAAAATGACAGAATTAAATTTTGTGAACATGTGCATATTTTCTATGGGGGTTAAGCCAGCCTTAAAAAAGTGCTTGTTTGGAATTGCGACCTGGGGGTATCTAGACCCAGAAGGGAGGAAGATAAATATTTTTTTATTTTTCAAAACTGAGGTATATTATAAAGTAATTATGAATTGATGGGAAAATAAAAATCTCTGTATAATTTTTTTTTTATACTTTCTTTCTAATAAAATTTTATCAGTGGGAGGTATCTCAATGAAGCGGCAGGCAATTCCAAACAAACAAGAATTCTATTTTGGCCTTATCTATGGTTAAATGTTAAATGCAAAAATCACCATGTCAATCCCTCTGTCTATGCAAAGTTCGTGTCTGGTCCACATCTTTCTTATGGAGAAACATTGGAAGGTCTTGCCTTACATATAGATTGCTTACGACCTAAGAATGTGTCATCACCTTGACCTAAAGTCATTCGGGCAAGGTCAAGGTCACTGGCAGAAAAAGTGCACAATTTGTATCTGGTCCATATGTTACTTATAGAGAAACATTGGAAATTCTTGCTTCACACAAAGATTGCTTATGACCTGAGGATGTTGCCCATGGGCCTTTTGTTTAAGCCCTTATATGCTTGTACAAATCTTTTTGATTTAATTGTAAATATGATTGTTTATAATTGTTAAAAGTTACCACTTAATTTGTAGTTGATGGTACTTACAATGGTTCCTCTTCTCATAGTGAAGTTGAACTGTGTTGCATAGAATGCGTCTGCCGCAGTCTTAAACACTTCACCCGGAAGCTTAGAGAACTTGTTCTCAGTGGAAATCAACATCTTACTACCGTTCTTTAGGTTGAGAAGCGTGGTTAAAAAACGGGAGAATTCCTGCCCAGTCCTGGACAGGAACTTCCTTTCCTCCCCTTCCTCCAGCACGACAAAGAAGTCGTAGGTGGATTTCTGAAATTAGAGAATTGAAAACATTTTTGGTAAGTTGGACATGTTAGGGTAAAAAATGTAAATTTTCAAACAAATTTTTCAGCAACTATTTATTGCAGATGCTTGAAATTTTAACATACTATTTGTTTAGGCATGACATATCTTAGGATATATTTTTGTACCAATTGGATTCCAACGTCTTGTTAAATGTTGACTTAATATAACCCCGCAAACGAAGTTTATGGGGGTATATTGGATTCAGCCTGTCCGTCTGTCTGTAGATGCAACTTTGTCAAATGTCTTATGCAAAATATTTGTTGGTTAATGATAAATTCTTAGGAGCTTATAAGAACATCAAAGACAAGTGTGGCTGAATTCATTTGTTCCAAGGGGGGCATTATCTGAGCCATAGTGTAGATGCAATCGCAACTTCTCGGGCCTTTCCGGCAGGCTCGGAAAAACACCTCGAATGTATTAACGTTACCGAATGTTAGAATTTTATACAAAATTCCCATTAAAATAAGTATCCGCTAGAAAGCCTTATAAGTCGCTTCTGTGTTATATTTTAGGGTATATCATTTTCTTTAATGAAGTCCAGCTTACATCTCAACAGATCATAAAATGTGTTGTATTTATATCAAGTTATATAAAAAGGGGGGTTGTCGTGGACGCCTAGGTAATACCGAGCCTGTCGGAAAGGCCCAAGAAGTTGCGATTGAGTTTAGATGGAACATGTGATTAGGGAAAATTGATAATCTGTAAAATAGGCAGTGGTTTTGGGGCTATTTTAAAACTTTTTCATGTAAAACAAGAGTTTCTATCATTATAAGGAAATAAATAATATCATTATTAATAATGAAGTTAACTATTTTTAGAAGTTGTTTAAATTTATTAGTCAAGTAAATTGAAGCGGCCCTATAGGGCATTAATTTAAATGAAATTCAAAATTACTCATATGATTGTAGTGTTTTGGCAATTTTAAAGCTATACACGCTATAATTTGCGTCAATTTTGAATAAAGAGGAAAATGTATATGTGTTTGATTACTAATAAAAGTTACCTTTATACTGTTAATTATAATGCTCAATTCGATCACGTAACATATATATCAAATATTTAACAATAAAAAATATTTATTTTCCTGCCAGGAAAGTAATGCCTCCTCATGAATATCAATCTATCACGTGATATCGACAGCTAAATTTAGTCTATTATACCAAAAACTGGTGAAGGGTCAACACCTTCATAATTCTGATAGTTTCACAAAGGAAAGGATATTTTCAGTAAAGCATAAATTTGTCCGATAAACGAGTACAAACGAAATAAAAAAATACAAGCCTGTGAGTAGATATGAATACTTCCTTTAAAAAAATGACGTAGACCTGTGTTTTTCCCCTATGCAGGGTTGTCTCTAAAAATTCAAGTAGATGGAAGAAATAAAAAAGTAGAAGGGGTCTGGGGGTCTATCTTATAGCTAGATTGTGTTTAATATCCAAAAATAGCCGGGTAATTATGTCACTTTAGGCGGGGGAATTCCCCGCTCCCCGTGTCTTAGAGACAACCCTGCCTATGTGCTATTTATAGATCCCATAAGTGTTAATGCAGAAGTAAGGGTATCGTGAATGACAAACGCATTTTACTCATTATACATGTATGTATTTCAAATTAACAACTGTTAAGCATATTAAAAATCAAGTTGGATATTTAATTAGACAAACAATAACGACCACTTAGTTCTCCGCGGACATGCGCAATGAGGTCGGTTTGCTCTTCCTTCATCAATATTCATGAAAAAGTATATTTTTCTGGCAGGAAAATGAACAATTAAAAATCTATATCTTTGTAAGGAGATGGAATTCACCATTGTAATTTACAGATTAAGGATAACTTTTATAAGTAGACAAACACATGCGTTTTCACTGTCATTCAAAATTGATGTACCGGTAAATTATAGCGTGTATAGCTTTAAAATTGTAATATTATTATTATTTTTTTTTTTACATAGTATGGTAATTATGGTAATGATTTGGGAGTTTATCAAATTTTACAAGCTCATCAAAGAAAATCATAGTCCTATGGGATCAATTTTCTGATATGGAGTTCCATTGTACCATAGGAAAAAGTGAGGAAAATTTGAAACAACTAACTGCATCTGTCGAGACTCTTATTAGAAAGATATTCAAAGTTTTATCAACAGAAAAGCATTGCTTGGCTACCTACTGCAAAGGGAGGGGCTACTGTCATTTTGTTGGTTTTTCTTTACAACAGTTGTGACAATTTTGACTTTAATTTTTCTTTGTTAATTTTTTTTTTTTTTAACAATTCTATATCTTTTTTTATTTGTAAGTGTTCCAAACCTTTATTATTCAAATCAGTAATTTTTCCCATTTGAAATTAGTGGTGCAGGGGTTTTAGTCCCATTAGGACAGTTAGTTAATAGTTATACCTCCGCTCCAAAGCAGGGGGTTATACTGTTTTACCCTTATGTGTCCTTCTGTCTGTCCATAACAGACATAATTGATACATTTTTCTCAGCAACTATTTAAAAGGTCATGGGGTCTAACATTGAACCTTATGGGAAAAATTGTAGACTCTTTTGTAAATGGTTATAACTTAAAAACGGACAAAGGTAATAATATAGGGGTTTTAAAATCATATATTGACTGTTACAGGCAGTATATAGGGTTTATTAAATCTGACCCCTTTGGTCATCCCCACCCCAAAAGGAATTGGAAATGACCATATATCATATCTCAGAAACTGTTAGATTCCGACCCCTAAACCATATACAATGTATATTCTTGTTCCATGTGTTAAAGAGAATCAAATGGTATGTAGGTCATGGGTCCCGGGGGTTGTCCTGACCCTTCTTAAACAGGAAGTGCCCGAATATCTTGAAAACGGTCGAGATCACCCCTAAACCATATATATTCTTGTTCCGTGTGTTAAAGGGAATCAAATGGTATGTAGGTCATGGGCCCTGGGGGTGGTCCTGACCCCCCTCAAACAGGAAGTGCCCAAATATCTTAAAAATGGTTGAGAACTCCATCCCTAAATCATATATATTTTTGTTCCATGTGTTAAAGGGAATCAAATGGTATGTAGGTCATGGGTCCCGGGGGTGGTCCTGACCCTCCTCAAACAGGAAGTGCCAGAATATCTTGAAAACGGTCGAGATAACCCCTAAACCATATATATTCTTGTTCCGTGTGTTAAAGGGAATCAAATGGTATGTAGGTCATGGGCCCCGCGGGTGGTCCTGACCCCCCTCAAACAGGAAGTGCCCAAATATCTTAAAAATGGTTGAGAACCCCATCCCTAAATCATATATATTTTTGTTCCATGTGTTAAAGGGAATCGAATGGTATGTAGGTCATGGGTCCTGGGGGTGGTCCTGACCCTCCTCAAACAGGAAGTGCCCGAATATCTTGAAAACGGTCGAGATCACCCCTAAACCATATATATTCTTGTTCCTTGTGTCAAGGGGAATCACATGGTATGTAGGTCATGGGCCCCGCGAGTGGCCCTGACACCCCTCAAACAGGAAGTGCACAAATATCTTGAAAGTGGTTGAGATCACCACCCCTAAACCATATATATTTTTGTTCCTTTTGTCAAGGGGCTTCAAATGGTATGAAGGTCATATGCCCAGGGGGTGGTCCTGACCCGACCCCCCTTACAGGAATTGCCCAAATATCTTTTAAAATGATCAGTCACCACCCCTTAACCATATTCTTGTTCCTTGTGTCAAGGGTATTTAAATGGTATGTAGGTCATAGGCCCAGGGGGTGGTCCTGAAGGGCCACGCTCTCTTTAAAGAAGAGATAATTAGGATTTGTTGATATATTTCAAAAATCTTCTCAAAAATCATTTGGCCAGAAAAGTTTAAACTTGTGTTGAAGCATCCTCAGTTAATTAGAATCAAGTTTGTTCAAATTATGGTTTCCCAGGGTAAAGTGGGGCCACAATGGGGGAACGGAGTTTTACATAGGAACATACAGTTAAACACACTTACAGAAACCGCATTGTTATTTGTTTACAAGATAAACGATAGGATAGGATCCACTCACAATAGGATGAAATTAATGTACGATGGAACAGTATTCACGAATGTTAGTATAGGATTCACAGATGAAGTCATTTCAAAATAAAAAATTTCTTAGAAAAAGTGCACATTTAGTGAATGCAACCTTAGATAAATTAGATTCAAATCCGTCAAAATCATATTTTTCAGGAATAGAGTGGGGCCACATTAGGAGATCCAATTTTACAAAGAAAAATTTTTTAAATTCAAATGTTATAATATATGGTTTCACTTATTTGCAAGCATTTTTACAAATTTTTGATTATTTAGACTTTGGCCTCTGGACAATTCAGTTTGATGTCGGTTTATATCCCATATCATCTCTTTACTTGTCTCGGAACTCTCTCTGAAACGCGCAACAGGTCTCGTAAAATCAACTTACATCGAGAGTCGTTATTTTTACATGTAAACAAACTGCACCACTTCTATGTATGGGGCTGGTGTTGTATAGTATAGCTTGTACCATAGCTTTGCGAGTTTTCTATTGTTAAAAGTGTGGGTTATATGTAAATACCCTACACTTTTTTAAAACTCCGCCCACTATCTCGAGTAAAAACAACATCAACAAAGTTGTTTTTAAGCGCGTCCATAATACTTCATAGCAAGAGGTTCCTCCAGATCAAAATTGCCAAAACTTAACACGGATAAATGACTCGACTAACTTAGTTCGTCGAATAAATCTCACTTTTAGCTCGAGAGAAAACAATATCGGCAATGGCTTTGTCAGAAAGACTCTATTTTAATATTCCTCTCCATATGTGCGGACAAGTAGAGAAACGCGTGTTAAATGAAATAGGGGTATCCTGTTTAAAGGTTTTATAGAAAGTCAATCACGTGATAGGAAAGCGTTTGAATAGAAAACTTGTTTTGTGGACAGAGTGAATAGCTGTAGCCAATCGGAGTTGACATTTACCTTTCATGGTTTCACGACATGCATTTCTTGAATAATATTTTTTTTGCTTATTGATTAATTTTGTTGAAAATATATATACGTACATGATTTTTCAGCCACTTTTAAAAAACATACATTGATACAGAGTATCAAATAAAATTGTGTTAATTAATTTAATTCTTTGAAGCAAATATCGATACTATAAGTCAGAAAATGAATGAATATGAAATAAAAATATAACAATGAGAAGTCAATCTAGTCATTATAACTATGAATGTTCTTAAAAAATGAAGAATAGTTAATCTTTGTCAGGGATAGAAAATAAATGAAGTCATTTTGGAAATTCACGAAGTACATTGTATATAGATAAAGACCATATTACTATAATTATAAGATAAAATGAATAATCGTAAACTATGGTACAAGTAACTTACCCCATTTAATATTGTTGATTATGGGCAGATACCCGATGGGCGTGGTCATAACGACACTCGGGAGCTACGCTCCCTCGTGTCATTATGACCACGCCCATCGGGTATCTGCCTATAACCAACAATATTATATGGAGTAACTATTACTTAATTTGCTTTTATTTCATGTCAATTTTTTATTTTTTACATTTTGTTTAAAGTGGAAGGGGGGGGGGGTCCATGATAATTTAATTGTTGAATGTTAATTTCATTAATGAAGAAGTGGAGGGAGGGGGTCTTGGTGCTACGTGCCAAAAACAATCAGTTGTTTTCGAGTTTTACTTAATGATTATTAACACATCTATTTATTATCTATTACACTTCTAAAACAAGCATTCTGAGAATATTGCATAAGCAATACACGTCCCCAACAGGTTTGTGGAAATTGTGAAAACAATACACTGTTATGCAGAATATCGAACCCGAACATTAAAAATTTGGAATTAAAAAAAATTATTTTCTCGAAAATATGTCAACCAGACGCCACAAAAGTGTAAACTTGATCTGTAGTTTGACATTTTGAAGCTGTTCAGCAAATTTCATATTATTCCTCAAACGCATAAAGAAAAAAAATGTGGAAAACTGAAGTGGGACAGACAGACGGACGGACAGACGGACTGACGGACGCAGAGGAAAGCTATAGTCTCCTCCGGTTAAAACCGGTAGGGGAATAATAAGAAAAAAGGTTATAAAGGAATTTTTTAGCGGTGAAATAAGGTCTGAAGGACCATACACTCACAACCTTGCCATGAAAACGTACAGAGCACATGGTTTTTGGTCAAAGTCCATTTTAGGCGATCATGGTTTATAGCATGCATAATAAAGTAAAACAACTACATGTATTAAGAAGTATTTTGTTGAATGCAATAACCATAACCAAGATAAATTGTCATTATTAAGATACTCACCAAAATTTCTTCTGCTGAAATTGCCATAGTCGTTTTCAAGGGAAAATTCTAGGGTACTGAGTTTGTACTTGTTTACCTGGTCATACCTTTTTTATGGAGGATAATTCATTTTATAGTAAAAGGGGTTTTATTGTTTACATTAAATCATTCCTTGTATATGTAAGTCCTCAAATGCGTTGATATATATACATATGTAGTGTATAAAGTATATCTACAATTGTTTTGCGATTTTAAGTTTATATTTTTAAAAAGTCAATTGTTAATGTTTAAAATGACCATATTTACCCCCTTTTAAAAACTTTAAATGGTATATTCCAATTCCATGGTCTTTGAGGTATTGTACTCACTTTGTGGCATTCTGGGTAATCTCGTGTCACTGAGGAGTTTGTTTTGATGATTTTAAAGAGGCTCTTTGGGGGAAATAAGAGTATTTTGTAAAATATCTTGTTTCGTCTTTAAATGTCGAACATGGTGTGAGAGTCTTTCATGTTTTTGATAGGGATTATTTTGTGCTTTGTTTTTATAAAAGAAAAACGGTGATGTGGGCGTTGGAATTTTAAAGACACGTTCCTCGTATAGTTCCCCCTATTTGGAACCCCAGAATTGTCGGAAGATAAACTATTCTTGCACGGATCTCTAAAGCTTTTATTATCGTTTTAACAGCGTGCCAGTTTGCTTGTCGGGCCGGGCTAACAAATTTGTATGCCGATTATTGTATTCCTCACCGATTGGTTGTTTGATTTCATTGATGTGAATGCTAATTTGCATATCAAACACTGAACTCAGAAACGCACTGACCAATGACATTGCATGATGTTTTGATAGTGAATATCAACACGTGGACAGTATAAAGCCTGTTGTTTGTTGAATTTATTTCTTTACGTTTATAACTTCGTAACTATCCGATAGTTTTCGTAATATTTAGTTTACTTCAAGACTGGTTATTTCATGCAACAGCGCTTCCGCTCCCAGTATAAATAGATTTACCGGGGAGTATTCGATTAATGCGACGTTTATTTCATTTGATTACATTGTCCATCTTCCCCTTTCTAGCGTTTTGTTACCGATATGAATATTGATGAAACAGTATGTAACTTTTAGTACCATATTCAGAAGACCCCGTCAAGGAGGTCCGAGTAAAATGGTGTAGGCATACTACTATAAATCACATTTCTAGGCATATACATTCAATACATTTAACAAACAACAAGCTTTATACTGTCCACGTGTTGATATTCACTACCCCAAAAACCATGTAATGTCATTGGCCAGTGCGTTTCTGGGTTCTGTGCTTGATATGCAAATTAGTATTAACTTCAATGAAATCGAACAACCAATCGATGAGTAATATGATAAACAGCGTACAAAATTTCAGCACGGTCCGACAAGCAAACTGGCACGCTGTTAGTAAAACTATAATATAATCATTACAGCTATGAGGAAAGAAATGTATGTTTTAAAGATTTTGAAACCAAGAGCGGTATATGCCGGTGTAGTATTGTTAACTATACCTTTGTTGAAACATTAACATTATAAGTGCAAACGGCTCTACTTATATGATATCATAGAGCCTTATACAGCGGTATGAATTATTATAAGTATATTTTTAATCTTCGGGGGAGAGGGGATTACCCGATCCCCCTTTCAGTCCCAGCACATTATGAATAAATATAATGGGCTGGTCTTTTATGACTAGTTGAATTTAAAGTCGTTTGCAACTTGGACACGTGAGTAATACATGAAAAAGTTGTAAATGACAGGTATAATGAGATAAACCGAAGTTGAATAGTCGTACCTATTTAATGATAAAATTTGCTCATAATTTTATTTTATACACTTAAAATCAGCGGCTCGCATTTCTGTTATGTACTGATATATTAATAATTTTAAAAAAGCTTTAGATTGCCAATTTAAAGCTTGGGTAAAATATTTACATGTATGTAATCATCGAAGTGGAAAGACAAATAAATATGTATTGATTATTGTTGATTCATTATTGATTTTTTTTTTTCTCTTTTTTTTTCAGGATTTGAAGTGGAACTCTGAAGAAACATTGTATTTTATATTTTTTGATTCAAATTAAAAAAAAAATAAGCATAAAAAATTCTTTGCTTTTTTTTATTTCGGTGGGCAGTGGTGTAGAATTAGGATATCATTTTTGTTGCTTAATGACAATATTTGTATTTCTTATATTTTAAGAAGTAGAAATAACTATATTACAAGAACCATTACATAGTCATTTTTCCGTGGTCACCTTGCATTTCTAAAAATCAATTTCAAAATATATGACGTTTTTTTAGTTGAATTTAATGGTAGGTGTAAATTCTAAGAAAGGCAATTTTGTTTGCCTGTGCAATCCAAATGACAGATGTCATGTTCTCTAATCAACCGTTTCTTCATAAGCGTTGATTTGTCCAATGCATGGGATGTGTCTCTCGAAAGCAAGGTCTTTATTAAAAAATGTTTTATGGTTTAAAATATCTAAAGAAAGAAATCTCGATCAACTATACTCGTGTATTTGCATTCAGTTTGCGCATCAACTATTTAATTTTCTTTTGTTGTCTTTGAATTTTAGAGGTCTTTGTTTCGTGGAAAAAAATCTACCGGACAGTAAAATGTCTCTAATTGCCAGTGAATAATGATGTAAAACAAGTTCTCTCCCATTTGAGTTATTTTATTTATGTCACCAATTTCATTGACGGCGGGGCAAGAGTTAGAAAATAAGTGCATACATATCTTAAAAATCGAACAATAGTGCGACTATCTTACATTACCTCCAATCGATTTGGCAGTTTTATCATTTATTTTTAGTTAATTATTTTTTTAAAAGAAGATGGGAAGATAAGGCGTATAAAATGCCCACACAAGATACTAAAAATAGAAATATCAAGACAACTAATCTGATAAATTCGCAAAATATCATTGAAAACAATATATATTTAACATTTCATCGATTTGTAAGCCTTAAATATGTTCAATACTTAAGGTATGTTAATTCAAACTGGCGTGTATGTATCAAAACCTCCAAATTGAACCATTTTTTAGAACTTCGATGCCTTTTCTGTTACAGAGTAGGTCTGTGCTCCATAGTTTTCGCATAGTCTAAATAAGGTATTATGGAAATCAAACCAATTTCAATCAATAAAAAAGTGGAGAGATGACCCACTATACATTAAACATTTTAAAAAATATTCACAAGATTAATAACTACGGTGTTTTTCCTTTGCGCGTTTTGACGTTCCATAAGCTTGTGGCACATTGGAATCATCCGATCAGACTGTATATTTTTAAAAAAAATTTCGGCCTGACATGAATTTAAGAGGGCTCGATGGTTGTGGCCATTTTTAAACTGTATTGATCTCCTATAACAGGAGATCTCAAAAATAAAGGAAAATGTTCTGATTTAAAAGGTAAAATGTATGGACTTTTTCTTTATTAAATAATTGTTTACAGCAAAAGAGATTTGTATAATTATCTTAAAATTTAAAGATGGTCTGATAGCTACATGTAATTAATATGTAGACAATCCAGCCTTAAAACCTATTGTGTGAATTAGAGCACAAACATGAATCGTCTAAACGTCAAACGGTCCCGATAATTGTTGCATCTGTTTCTTTTATTATTAATTTATTTTTCAATAGCAGTTTCTCTTTTTTTGATATTAGACATCGTCCCAATAATATAACGGTGTATGTTCTTTTTATCCATTTTTCATGGATTTAGAGCAGATTTTGTTCGATAATTTTCTGGACTGAGTAAAGGACACTGGATTTTGCAAAAGTGATGCTTGTGATATATAATTACAATTAAAAAAAAAAAGATTTCTTATACAAAGAGCAAGTTAAATTCAACTGCATATTTATTGGAACACTCGAAATTTTCGAACTTTTGTTATGCTTAATCAAATACAATTTTGAAATACACGGAGGTGTAATAATATCTAATTCATTATTATTTTCTTTTTCAGAAAAGGGGTTCAGTAATTGTTTGTCAGGCGTTCTGTTCTGTTCAGAGACTCCATTTTAAATAGATCTATATTAGTCTACAATTTAATTTAACTAATAAATTTGTATGAAATAATTTGAAAGAAATCTCATATAAGTTTAGCAGCAAAAACGTAAACTTCCCAAAATATAAATTGTGTGTCCCACCACCGCTGAAAAAAGTGAGCGGGTCGATTGCTTAATTTGGTATCGCCGAGAAAAATTAGTACACATCAAATACAGGCTAATATACTCGTGCATACTATTCTCACGATTGATTGACGCTCCGCTTTCTGATCAAATAATACAATGATGAATATGGCTGTAATAACGATGCTGCACTGAGGGGTTCTGCACTGAAATATACAATATTTGATGTATTATGTACGTTAATATTGAGAATATCTCTGACTTAAAAATATTTAAGAGGGTGTCGAAAAAGAATTAATTTAGCAGGGCTTTGCACATGCTACACACATGTCTTAGATTTCAATAAAGTTTAGTGTTTCACTTTATTTTAACATGGTCGTAATACATGTAAAAGAAAGAAAGAAGAAACTGCTTAAGGATCCTCGACACACCAATATTTTATTCATGGATCGATAAAAAATCTTTTTTGAAATATGATTCAAGAAAACGGAGATCGATATCTGCTTTCAGTTATTTTATATATATATATTAATTTTTTTTGTATTTTATCAGTGAACTGGGAAAACTGTTTTGAGGACAAACAGGGTATATTAGAGATAAATACTTGGTGTTGATTAATGTGTTATATAATTATAAATAAATGCATGCCGAAGATTGTGTAGTCAAGTAAATTATTTCTGAAAAAAAAACTGTAAATATTTTATATCTTTTGAATATATGTATAAAATTTAAAGAATAACATATGGTCACATAAAGTACTTTCTGGACAATGTTATTTTACAAAGAAATTGAAACAAAATTGCGAAATTTTAGGATTATACTGTTAATCAAATTTTAACCGATCCCGATTGAAAAAAAAATAATTCTGATCAAATTCATTCAAAATTGAAATTTTACAAAAATACTGCAGTTTATTCTCAGTAATTGATGTTAATTTATAAAATCAGTTAATTACCAAACCGTTTTACAGCTAAACTTTTTTAAATGATTCTTCATCGATCCATCAAATAATGCATTGGTGTGTCGAGCCACCTTAAAATGATCACACAGATTTTATTTTATCAATAAAAAGTCAAAATAAATGGTTTAATTCATTCAAAATACAAATTCTCATATATTGGATTGGCGTGCTTTCATGTGCACGTACATGTATCTGAAATGTCACATACATATATACACAGTGACACATGTATTGGAAAATTATTTCTGAGGTAAGGGAGATAACCCTTATAAATAAAATATATACATGTAGATGGATAAAGCTCTGGGGATAATTTTGTCACAATTATCAAATCTGTCAGGACTAATACTTGAACTGTATTTAGTTTGCTATTTTCCTGGATTCGCTTGGGGAGAGTAGTGCTTTTGGCACTCATACAGAAAACTGAACACATTCATTCAAGTGGTTACAAGTGAATTGATTGTTATGGTTACAAGTGAATTGATTGTTATTTACAAAGAAGTTGAATTTTTTTTGGTCTTGTAACTTTTTTTCTCTATATGGGCAGAATTGTATGGATTTTATTCAAATATAGTCAAAGTATTACCCCCTGATGCTGTTGGATGCACTGCCACAGTAACCCCATCACGTATTAACTGAGAATGGAAATCCACGCATTCTTTGTGCATGTTTTAATCAAGTGCACGCTGTAGCATAATGGCTAAGGCAACTCTATAGAGTACCATACTCCGAGATGTTGGGATGCTATTGGAGACTTAAAGACAAGTAAATTTAAAGGCACTCTCTTCAAGTATTTACTATCTATACTTATAAATAAGAACATTTTCTAAAAAAAAAAACAAAAAAAAAAAACCACACCTCTTTGAAATATTTGTACTGAAGTTACTGCTTTCACCTTTTGTATTTCAACACGTGTGAAACTGTATTAGCATTGGGGATTAATTTCATTTAGAATGTTCATTTTGGAAACGACACCTTCGCTAGCCAATGGTTTACGATCTCAGAGGGGATCGTTAAACCTAGGCTTCCGAAGATGTGGAAACGATAGGAAAAATATTACGAAAAACCCTTGAAGTTAATTATTTGAAATATTTTCTCAAATGTACAAAACAATGACTTAAAATCCTGTAAAAGGTAATCCTAATCCATTATCTTAGGAAAATAATGTAATATCCATAAATTACTATAGGCAGAAAAAAATGAGATAAATTTGGATAATTGTGAAATCTACATTTCATTTTGAATGGTGTTCATTTGATATTTGTGCATGCTATAGCCTTTAATAATTTAAAAATATGTATAGTAACTTGTGTTCCGTTCA
This sequence comes from Magallana gigas, assembly GCF_963853765.1. Taxonomy (NCBI): domain Eukaryota; kingdom Metazoa; phylum Mollusca; class Bivalvia; order Ostreida; family Ostreidae; genus Magallana; species Magallana gigas. Next base: position 27,797,305 of record NC_088856.1, read on the forward strand.
CGATAAAGACTTGACATCAGCAGTGTTCAGACTTTTTGTCCATCAAATTTCAAGGTCATCATTTTATTATTACATGTATTTACCTCTGTCAAATGTACTTAAACCTCAAATAATGAAAAACCAACGGTTACTTGAGGATTACCAATTTGTTTTTATTTTCTCTCAATCAGGCTTCGCTAATTAGTAATTAACGAAAGTTTCTCAAAATATTCCGGAAACCATCTGGATATTTTGAATTTTACAATCTTGCGCATGCGCATTACATTCACGCTAAGTCACATAAGTCTCTTTAGTTTATGTTTCCACAATATCACATTTGCATGGATAAAGTCAGAAACGATAATACAAAAACGTGTACATTTTCAATGGAAATTTGCTATATGTATATTCTGTCATCAAAGAAAATACGGGAGATAACTGTAACACAGTACATTTACTATGAGAAATCCCGAGAGATCCGAATATCAACATGATGTGTAACTTAATTTGAAGCGAGTAAAAAAGTGTTGAATCCTTCGATCAATAATATGAATTAAATATTTAGATGAAAAAGTATTTACAGCCTCAGAATGGTTTGTTATGAATAATTTTAACTGTTATTTTAATGCAACTTAATTCTCTCCAAAAACGATTTCGGAGCGATTCTGCAATTTTCTGCTACATTACGGGTGTATGGGAGGCATTTTTACTGTGGTGCAGGCCTGTCAGATTATTCTAACTAAGCAAAGTGTAGTGAAATTAATAGCATTATCGTAGGCTTAAAGCTTGGAAACTTATGTAAATGTCAACAATACGGTTATCCATGTGTATCTATTTCGTAAATGTTCGATATCATATGCAATATCAACCCGTGCACGCACGGGTCAAAGTCTAGTTACTTTTTAAGATATTACACATGTTTGTACTGCTATTTCTACTGAAGACATTTTCTTGCTTACATTCACTAAAATCAATTCTAAATGTAATTTAAGGTATTTTTTTAAATGTAATATATACCGGTATATAGAAAAAAAAGCACATGTTAAGACGAACATTTGCAACACTTAACAGTCTCTAGGAGGAAATTGTTTAGACTCCTCAATTAAAATCTATCAAAATAAAGAAAATTTTGTATATACATGTATATATATATACCCCAATAATAAAAAAAATGTAGATTTACATTTGACGTATTGTATATTACTCATGTTTAAAGTGGATATTATCTAGTGGATTGTAATTTTGCATTTATATACGTGTTTAATTAATTACCGAGTTGGAAATTATAAGCCCCTGTGGAATGATCATTGCAGTATGGATTGTAACCTGGTTTTTTTTTATTATTGTAGTTACTCTGTACACATTTTATATAAAATTATCCTATCGCCGTTAATTATGGGAAAAAGAAGACCCTAGTTATATTGATGGACAGCAAGACCTTTTGAAGAACTTCTACACTTCTTGTAAACTGTAAAACGTGGATCCGCTCCATGTAGGCTCGAACAGGTCTGGGTGATTACAAAACTAATTCAAATTCGTTCAGGTTTGAATTTCGGATTTTTTGGACATTTTAAAAAATAAATTAATGAACGCTATCCCAAAAATAAATAAGTCCCAGTAGATATATTTAAGTTTGGTACAATGTTTATAATAATTTAATATCATACATGTACATATTGTTTTTTTTTAAAGCAAAGACTGAGTAGTATCGAGTCATCGGACTTTAAATTCAACGTAGCGACACACAATATTAATGCTGATATTTTTTTTACCATCTCTCTTGTTACCGTCTTCCTTGGAAGGCGGTATAATTTAGAGTCTACGGATTGTGCACGTCCTTTACTTTGTGATTGGTAGAAAATACATGATGTGAAAATTCACATTTATTTTATTGATTGAAATACTGCTCGGCGCAAGGGAAATAATTGTCTGATTAATCAGCGCGGGCTGACTTATTAAGTTGGGATAAAAAGGGACATGGTCACGATTTTGATCAAATTTCATTTTTCTGTTTTGGTTATTTACAATGCTTTAGAAATGCATTTCTAATGATCAAATGAAATTTGGATGCCAGTCGATGAGTTTTAAGCAAGATACAGGGCTCACAATTCTTCGTCATGTTAACAAGACTCGTGCCCTGTTTTTGTTTACAGAGGTTCAATATATCAGTAAAAAATCTTTTTCAAGATGATTTGTCAATTTTCTTATTCATTTAAGCGTAAATAAACAGTTCCTAACGATTAGCACATTCATTTTAGGTCTAAAACTGGAATGTTCACTTAAACATTCAAATTGTAAACAAAAGCTTTGTTTTCATAGTGAAGAATTGTAAGCTCTGGAACTCGCTTAGAACTCAACAAATGACACCCAAATATTGGTTGCCCATTAAAAATGCCTCACTGAAGCATTGTAAACATTAAAATCGAAAAAATAATTTTTGACCAAAATCGCGACCATGCCCCTTTAAATGCCCTTGCGTAAATTGGAATTTTGGGAAGGAATTACCAGACAGTCGGTGTAAGAGAAAATCGTAGAAGTTATGAAACTGGTCAGTTCATAGGTCAAACTGCGCATCGTCGTATTGGAAGAATGTCCACGGGCATCGTCTACAGCCACGATCAGAAATCCGCATATATACAATTCTTCCCGTCTCTTACTTACATGTAGATTGAAGAGGAAAACAAGTATTCCTTTTAAAGGAATGATCGACATGTAATATCATTGTTTAACTCTGTTTATGTAACGCGAAGGCATTACGGTACGTGCAATAAACTTACTTATGCGTTGTATTGGTATAAGCTAATTTTAGCAATACATTGAATCAATTTATCTTGTTTGCCACTATTTATGTTGTCAGAAATAATTTGTTTTAAAATACTTAGAAAAAAATATAAGACTCGAGTTTGATATACATTACAGAGGAAAGCAAGTTCTTAAAATAACATTTGGTAATATAAACAATAAACTAAATTCATATGTTCATTTAAGAGCTCAGAAAATTGTCAGTTCAAGTGATTCATGGTAGCTATAGTATGTTTGAATCATTGTTATTCGTGCTTTAGTATCTTAGTTGTTACTTGATTTACTAGTTGAGTATATCCATTTCTCTCCATTAAATGCTTGATTAAAGAGTTACTATTGTTGACATTTTGAGTAAATCGCCCATGTTTTTAGTTAAAGTAGTTCACCATTGTTGTTCATGTCAGTTATGTGGCCCATGGGCCTCTTGCTATAATAAGAAACGAAAACTATATCCAACATTATTTATGAATATTCAAACGAACTGTCCATGTATGAATTTTAAATTGAACGTAAGTTCAAGAAAAGTTCTAGCTGCAACAATGTAGCCCTCTCCGATTTTTTTTTATATCTGATGTTTACTGGAGAATGCTACAATTCCACAGGATCTCCGTAATGGGGCCAAATTAATTTTTTCATGCGGCTGACTTCGGTCTGAAAAGATCCTTTTTAGATTTAGACTTCCTGAATTTAAGATAAAAATGATTTTTTAAATTCAAGTTGAACAAACTAACCGTATATTAATCAAAACTAGATAAAACACATTAGCATGTTTACCAGTCGTCATTTTCAGCAGTCATGACAGTTCTGAAATGTCCATGTATAGTGCACGTATATTTTCAACAACTATCACTAACTATATTACATTTTTCAAAATATCTTTGTTTTGCAGGAAAATGATTTCATATCAAAAAAAACCCACTACATATTTGAAAGTAAAACGGTTCTAATATGTCATTCACTGTTACAATCATTTAATCTTTATAAACCTAAAACTGAATATGAAGGTTGGATAAGAAGCTCATGAAATTGTCAATTCAAGGGCTTCATGGTAACTATAGTATGTTGGAATCATTGATACTCTTGCATTTATATCTTTGCAATACACGTGATCTATTATGGTTCCACCATCAGTTGTTATTTCCGTTACTAGTTGAGAGTATCCATTTCTTTCCATTAACTGCTTGATCGAAGAGATGCCATTGTTTATGTTTTGATTAAAATCGCCCATAATAAGGCAAGGAAGATTCAAAGTCTGAACAAATACTAACATTTTATTCATCGTTTTCAAAAAACATTCAACAGTATACGATGATGGTCGGTACAACGTAATAAATAATACATTACTCGCTTTAAAAGCTATGTATTCTAGATTGTCAATAGGTAAAATAACTCGTTCATACTGGCATTGTCTGTTAAGCTTTCTGTAGACACATACTCCTCCTTTGCCCTGAGCTTGTATTGCATTGTCTGAAGTGTATGCATTTCTGCGAAGTTGATGGACTGATGAAAACAAATTCAATTCCGTATCAGGAGTTATTTCATTTGTCACCCATGTTTCTACTAAACAAATGAAATCAGTACTTCGGTTTCTTAAAGTAATCTTAAGATCCTCTAAATGGTTTCGCAAACCCTCTATATTGTGATACAACACTGTCAGTCTCTTTTCAGTCACCTCTTTGTCTATGTCAAGAAACTGATGCATTGAGGCCAGACATTCTGGGATACATGGATTTGAATAAATTGACTTTTCATTAAAATCTCGCAATGTCAAACCTTCAAGGGAAGTTACACGACTTAAGGCAACATAAGCTTGTCCTGGTTGAAAAATCTTTTTCAATGACACAACTGCTTCAGAAACGGTTAAACCTTGCACTTTATGTACAGAACATGCCCAGGCGAGTTTTAATGGAAACTGTTTTCTAACAATGTTACTGTTTTTTCCTGCCATCTCTTCTACTCGCTCGATGAGTACTCTTATTTCGTTATTTACTTTTGTTCCACGTCGCTTACCAACACTTTTGTTGTCAAAACATACTTCTACCAACTTCACTTCCGATGCATTCGTAAACTTTCCATGTACCAATTTTGTAACAGTTCCAAATGCACCGTTAACTAAACCATCTTCGATATCTATGTTATAAATCAGCATAACCCGTGCACCAACACATATCTGAAGCTCTTTTACTAACCTGAATTGATTTTTTACCGACGAAAGCGTATTTCCTTTCTCTTCTCCTCGTGAAGACTTTTGTTTGATACAGTCTTCCGCTCTTAAAACCGTTGGTTCTATTTCATTGTTTGAACAGAGTGAAGCTAAAGCTTGTGCATTGAATTCATTGACTTGTGCATTTGTCGAAAATATATGCAATGCATTAATAATTTCGTCATTTTCTCTGCTCTGTAGTAAATCTTTGTCCTCCGAACTTAAGTTTTCCTTCTTAATCTTTATTCTACATCTGTTAAGAAGCTCGGCAAATTGTTTATCTTCTTTTTGTCTCATGATCTCGGTCAAAGTCACAACTTTAAAAGAATCATTCCAAAGATCAAAGTAGCAATCGTGTATGAAAAGAGGCTTTCCCTTAACAGGCGGTAACTGAAAAAAATCACCAAAGGCTAAAACGCTCACATTTCCAAATGGTGTATAATCTCCAGTTTGTTTTATTTGTCTTAGACGGCCGTGTATGTAAGTCAACAGTTTCTTATCAACCATCGAGATTTCATCAATTATCAACAACTTTAGCTGCCCGAGTTTTGTTCTAAGCGTATTTAACTTGTCATCACCAAGTGGTTGATATTCTAATGGCAAAGCGCTGTTTCCAGGTATAGCAAATGTACTGTGAATAGTTGCTCCTCCAATATTAAATGCTGCTACACCCGTTGGTGCCGTTAACAATACTGATATATCGTCTGGATTTGCTAGGGAAGGAGCAAATAATCGTGATAACTCATAGTAAATGCTTTTAATTAAATGACTTTTCCCAGTTCCAGCACCCCCTGTGATAAAAACTTGTAGTTGCGAAGGTTGTCTTCCACCTATTGTTTCAACACACCATGATTTTAGTTTGTAGAAAATCCTTTGTTGAGTTTCATTCAAAGATCGGATAATTTTTGTGCCTTCATCTTTTGAAATTAAAGGTTGGGAAATTTCAACCGATTTCGAAGACTTTTCTAACAAATCAGGAACTTGCAGTTCTAATTCATTATCGTCGGTGTCTTGAGCTTCTCTCTCAGTTATACATTCAAGCCGATCAACTTCTGCTTCTGGACAAATCTGTGACCATGCATTTTCTCGAATACCATCATTTTCAAGTGTTTCTTCAGCCTTTTCTAAGGCATCTATATCCTTTTCAAATGAACTCCGGTTTCTTTCAACAATTTCTTTAACACCTGGAGAGTTATAAAATTCCTTGTAGCTATTTCTAGATTTAAATTCTTCGATTGATCTGTGAGGACAAAATAATTGCAAAATACTGAAATAATATTTCTCAGCGGATTTATCTGGTGAAAATCGGGGGTATCGTATGACAGCTTTTTCAGTTAATGTTCTTTTCTGAATGTAACCCAAGTTCTTCTGCAATAAATGAATGGGGCTTCTTGGATTTTTTGATACCTGCGATGAAGCTAAAACTCTATACTCAGAGCAGAACTCAGCTAAGCACATACTATCAAATTCATTAGAGACGGGTCTTGCAATGTACTTCTCAGTGAGGCTTGACATCCAAATTTCTTCATCTGCATCTGATTTCTTTTCCAAAACTTTTAAAGGTAGACTCATACGAATCGGATTTTCACCTATAGGTATAAACTGAACTTTTCTTGAACATCCTTTCAACTGCAAATTGCAAACTCTGAAAGCAGCTTCTTGTGCACTAACCTCTCTGTGATGTAAATATGCGGCTCCAAGTTTTTTCATGGCAGTTCTTGCTTCATGATTTCCATCTCTTGCTTCTCTTTGGGTGCAATCCAAAATTTGACTCATTTCTCTTTCTGCTTTTGAAATGTAAGATACTATATAGACTACGCATGCATATGCATCAGTTATATATTGAATGTCCATATTTGCATTCCAGCAGGAGAGTAGCTGTGCGTTATACTGATTAATCCATGATTCTTTAGGATTCCGTTTAAGAACAACACATGTTGACTTTGTTAGAGAGTTGTTTGCTTCTTCAAACTGTTCCTGAGTAATACCTAATGTCTGGAACAATTCTTCAGCAACCATCTCTTTCGAGTCATTCTCCTTGATAAAATTCCAAATCCTTGATAACAACTCCTTTGATCTATCTTTTCGGTTGGTCTCTTCAATATTGTGTCGAATAACTTTATCGTATTCTTCTTCGGACATATTCAAGTCAACAGTTTTTATGTTTTCTTGCTGAGGATGACACACAAAAGTTTTGTTTGATGGTGGTCGTGGAAAATTGAATCTACATTCTTTAGAACCTTTTTTACATGACTTCGAATGCGACTTGCTGTGCGTTTGAACGCTTTTAACAATTTCATATGTTTCATCATTTTCACAAGGAATTTCACAGGTAACATATGCATCAATAAAGTCAGTTACCTCACAATCAGCATCTGTATGCAATTTTGGCGCATCTTCAATCCAAAATAGACAATGTGTATGCGGAGATCCTCTTTGCTGAAATTCAACTCGATAAAAGTAATCTTTAACTTTTCCGATAGGATTTGCATTTGATAAAATCACTTTCTTGAGAAAGGTTCGAAACCGATAATCAAACATGCGTGAAACAGTTATTGGATTCTTTTTAAGAAGTTCCCATTTTTCTGAAAGTGTCAAGTCTTCAACATTTTTGAAGTCATTCTGTTGTTTTAAGATAGCTTCGAATATTTCCGGCCATCTCATTTCAGCAGCAGAGAAGGAACAAAACCATGTTGGAATACCCAGTTGTCTGATCATTGCAAAAAGATCCTTTTGTGCTGTCTGCCAAAATGGGGGAGTCCCTCGAATCGGTTTTAGAAATTTATACCCGTCGTCCGTTTTAAAAATTTCCTGCAGAGATTCTTTGTTTTTTAATGATTTCAAAGTTAACTTACTTCCATCAAAACCTTTCTCTGGTGTCTTTCTTAATGCTATTGAAACGTTTGATACTACTTGTTGCAATTCTGTAATATACTGAGAAAAGAAAATGAAATCGGTATCATTTGCGTATCTAGGGTCAATATTCATTAATTTGTTTAAAAGATATCTGGACAATGTTAAACGGACGTCTCTTTCATCGTCAAATACATTTTCACCTGTTGGGAAGTGACATGGAAAGCACTTTGTGTCTATTCCTTTTTCTGTTAAAATGCTAACTGGATTATTTCTTTCACAAGGTGCAAAACAAAATATTTGATCGAAATATTGATCAAGAACTTCTTGACCTAAATCAACTGGCTGCAGACAAGTATCATGTGGCAATGCATGATTCAATTCGTCATCAACGGTTTCGCACATTTCTTTTTCGTGTACACGTTCCTCGTCAGAGTCCTCATCCTTATCAGCAGACAATTCAATGGGATTTTCCCAGGTCTCGTCAAATTTAAGGTCTTTGTAATATTTATTTGCTTTGCACAAATACTCAATTGCTCGTCTGACCTTTTGAGTGTTAATAAACTTGAAATCGCAATGTCCTTTATAAGAAAGTTTTCTTTTCAACTTAACTTGAATCAATTGGTTATCATTTTCAGGTCGTGGCAGTGACTCTATAGTATCAGACACATTGCTTGGTACGCATACAACAGGTCCTTGAACACCAAGCTGACCTCCTTTAGGTAAAGCCATCATTTTCCTGAATGGAATGATTCGCGAGACAAGGTGGCGCTCAACAGAATTTAATTCTTTTAAAACTTCTGGTACCTCTACATTTTCTAATTTATTCATATAACATTCACTTGGCATAGTTCCAGATTGGAGTTTTCTATGGCAAGTGTAGCAGACCCACAATTTACATCTAGAAGAGCACACGTGTGTTTCAGTCCCTGGACAGCTTTCTAGATAGTTTCTGGATACACATGCTTGTCCTAATTCAATTCCGTCTGGTGTTTTCTTGTCGTACATTCGAGGATCGCATATCAAGACTTGTTTTCTGAAAAATAGTTTGTAGCATACTGAACAAACATGATCGGGATACATCTTCATTTCATTTTGAAACTGTTCTTGCACGAAAGTCCAGTTCTTCCGATTTTCGTGATTTTTTGCCCGTTTGGCATACACATAATTTTTTATTTTTTGTCTGTGAACTTCGCTTGTTTTATACTGTGCATAAGAAGCTCTTTTTACCTTGTCTTTATGGTTTTCATCAGTTTTGTACTTTTTCACTGAAGCTTCTCGGACCTTTGTTCTATGTTCGTCGTTTGTTTTGTACTTTATGATTGATGCATCTTTTAGTTTGGCTTGGTGGATAGAATCTGTACTGTACTTTGTTTTTGATACTTCTTTAACTTTGTCCCTGTGATGCTGATCCTCTCTATATTTGATTTTTGAATACAATTTTACACTCTCCCTTAGCTGTTCACTTGATTTGTATTTCTGCTTTAACGCATTTATCTTTTCCTGCTTGTATATTTCATCCAAGATGTATCTATTTGATGCATAGACTTTTTGTTGACTTTTTCGTTTATTTATTTGATTAATACACTCAAAAGCATTACAATTTTCTTTTACTCTTTTCTTTCTGTATATATTCATGGTTTCAGTACTTTTTCTTTTTCTTCTCAATTTCAACGAGTCAGACATTTCATATTGGGCAAGTGGATAGCTCTGTTTAGAATCTAGAACATCTGAGTTTTCAAAGGTAGACAGCTTATGGTCGTTTTCTGAATTAGTTTGTTCTACCTTATTGATCTCAAACTGAGCACTGGTTTTTGAGATATGAGGGATCATTTGACATTCATATGAACTTGTAATTTTTACCCCAGTGACCTCGAACTGCTCAAAACCATTGGCATTCATAGAATTTGCCAGCGCTATACAATGTGAATTGAGCTCTTCAATTGTATGATATTCAAGAAGTATACAAGTTCCACATCCCGACACTTTACCATACATATCTCTGGAGTGAGGATCAAAAACATAAAAGGAATTTCTGCCCTTAAGGATAATGTAGGTATTACCTTTGAATGTGACAAAAGCACCATCGGAGTTTACAAGAGCAATATTCAATGCTTCGTTTACAGTATAGCTTTGCAAACCAGAATCATGCAGGAAATTTCCAGGATATATCAAACCAAACAATGAATCAGCAAACTCGAATGTAAATTCTTTATTGAAACATTCAATTTGTCTAGGAATTTCTGTAATCATTACATAATCATTGTGCATGGTAGAGCTACCTGCCAGAAACTTATACAGATCATTTCCAGTATTCAATACAACATTCATGTCAGTAACATTCCAGTCTTGTGTGTGCTTTACTTTGCTATACATCAAAGAAGCAAGACTGTTCAAAACACATTGTTTTCCGGCGGATGCACCGAACCTAGGATGTCCTTGATGACAGTTGCCTTGCAGTATTTTCCTCTCCAATTGACGGTTTTCATCACCAGTGCTACATTGAGAAGTTTCTTCCAAAGTGGTGTCATAAAAAAATGTATGTTCACTTTCTAATGTCTTGCTTATTGATTCATCTTCAACATTATGAAATGCTCTTTTCGAAAGAACAACATTGTTTGTGACTGTGCTTGTAGAGGTCTTTGGTATGTTTTCCTCTTGGTCGCCCACAGATAGAACAACTTCGTAATGTGCTCGGTAACAATGTTTCAGATAAATTGCCTCAGGCTCTACACTTAATCTGTTGTTTGCTTGTTTTCCGGAAAACCTTGCCCATGATTTACCGCTATTGTCAAACACAAAAATATCCGTCTGTAGCAGATGAGCTGCAGCAATAATTTCAACTTCGGTGGCCCATACACCATTTTTTAGCATACCCTTTTTCATAACATAATTGCAGACAGACTGGTATCCTGATCTTAAAAAGCTCAAAAATGTTTGCTCATTTTTCAAAAGATGATTCACTATAATGCTTCGTATTTTGAAATGATGGCATTCATCGCCAAAGATTGCAAATGACAGTGCTCTAAAGAAACAATTTCCGTCCCCTACAATAGATCTGGTTTTAACAGGAACCGTAAGCATTTGTTCAATATCTGTGGATTCTTCCGATTCATTTGAAACAACACTGGAGTTTGTTCTTTTTCGCAACCGTTCTTTGGTGACTTCAGATAGTGGACAGAAAGTAAATTCAGTTTTTTCACTTTCAATAACAGACAGTTCCACATTATCTTTCCTCAGTTTTTTCATGACTGCTGGGATTTTGGTTCTCGGTTTTTCTTTCAAAACATCAATCAATCTAACTTCCCGTTTTCCATAGTTTGGTTCTGATAATTGCTGAAGCTTGCGATCAATTTGGTTTTGTATATCAGTTGGAAATGAAGTACATCTTTTCTTAAGTCTGTTACTAATCTCTTCATTCTTTTCTTTGTCACAAATGAGTGAATCAAAGGTCATTTTACGTTTGCTTGAATTCTTGACATTTTTGTTCGTATTATTTTCTTTATCAATCACGATTTCACTTTTGATATTTTTTTCAATATTCACTTCATTCACATGACTTCTTTTTCTGTTTTTGACATTCTCTTCAGCTTGGCATAGACTCAAATGACTATTTGATTCCATGTGACATTTCGTTTTCCGTTGAGATGTAGTTGTTTCTTGTTCAGTGTTTGTTTCTTTATAAAGTTTTGAATCAGTTTCTTGTTTAATTTTCTGTTCTCTTGTTTCTCCGTTCAGTATACGTGTTTCAGTTACCTGATTAGTTTTCAGTTCTCTTGTTCGTTTGTTCAGTTTTCTTTCAGTTTCTTGTTCAGTTTTCAGTTCTCTCGTTTGTTTGTTTAGTTTTCTTTCAGTTTTTTGTTTAGTTTTCAGTTTTTTTGTTTGCTTGTTCAGTTTTGTTTCAGTGTTCAGTTCTCTTGTTTGTTTATTCTGTTTCGTTTCAGTTTCTTGTTTAATTTTCACTTCTTTTGTTTTTGTTTGTTTGATCAGTTCAGAAGTTCCATTGTTCAGTTTAGTAGTTTCAGCAAAGTTCAGCACAGTAGTTTCAGTATTGTTCAGTTCAGTAGTTTCAGTATTGTTCAGTTCAATAGTTTCAGTTTTGTTCAGTTCAGTAGTTTCAGTATTGTTCAGTTCAGTAGTTTCAGTATTGTTCAGTTCAGTAGTTTCAGTTTTGTTCAGTTCAGTAGTTTCAGTATTGTTCAGTTCAGTAGTTTCAGTTTTGTACAGTTCAGTAGTTTCAGTTTTGTTCAGTTCAGTAGTTTCAGTTTTGTTCAGTTCAGTAGTTTTTGTATTGTTCAGTATAGTAGTTTCAGTTTTGTTCATTTCAGTAGTTTCAGTTTTGTTCATTTTTGTTTCAGTTCTTGATTGTGTGCCAAGGTTTTTTATAGAGGCCTTGACAAGCCTCTGGCCACTAACTTTGTTAGTTTTGGCCAATGTTCCTGTAAAGGAACATACTGTTTCTGGGTTTTTTAAAGAGTTCCCCACCAAACTCTGTGAGTGTTCAGTGTTTGCTGCAGACTTTGCTGTCTTTCTCTTTTCTTTTTCCCTGGTTGCTCTTTGGGCAGCAGACACTCGTTTAGACCTCATTCTACAAAATAAATCAAAGCAAAATTAAGCTTAACAAATAATAGTCTTACTATATTAAACAAATAGCGAAAAATTGCATTACCTTTAACACTCATAATTAAATGTTTAAACCACAAAAATGTCAAAGCTTTAAGGTGGCTCAACATACCAAAATATTCAATGATAATGTTCAATGAAAAATCATGGTTTGAAATAAAGAACGGATAACAGGGCTGTTACAAAATATTGTATTCAATTAATCACATTTAACTTAATTAAATTAGAATTTCTTCAAATGCTTGCGATAAAAATAAAATTGATGACATAGGAGAAAATTCGTAAAGTATTTCAGTAAACATTCGATAGGCTATTAGAAACCAAACTGCAGGCCAGAACAGTTTACAGATATCATATAAGATGTCTCTGTGACTTCTGTGATTCAAGACTTCAAATCACCCCTTTAGGTTTCATGATTGCAAAACCATATGGACACACCATAGGGATGCGCCAATATCCCGTTGGCCTTTTCTTTACCTACTAATAAATGCTTAAATGCAACATGAGATCAAAATTTTAAATGCAATAAAATCACATCGCGTAGCACTTTTTACACCAAATATCTTAATGAATGAGTCTTTTCTAGTTTTCAATTTGTCAAAAGTAAATTTGATTAAACATTCATTAAATCAATATAAAAGGAAATTAAAATATTGTATATTTATCATTCTTTTTTACTATCATACAACTTGGCATTGAAATAGTAATCAAAGTTTGGAATCTAACAAAAACTATATTTTTGATGTTTTAAAAGAATTAAATTCTGTAAATGAATGGAAATCATTTGTTTGAAAATTTTGTTTGTTTTAATTTTATCGCCCTCCCTCTTAGATTTGGTATTTTGAAGTGACACAAGCATAGAAATAATTTTGAGTGGCCTAACAATGACAGTTTAATGATGAACATCCATTGATGTGCACACATAATACAAACAAATAAACATGTGCATATCTAGAAAATTCAAATTTCTTTACATTTACATAGAAAATTACCAAAAATATGCCTTGAATATGCTAAGTAGATCTGTTTTATAATAATACAATTATTAGCAAACAATTTTATCATTTTGAAAGATTTTCAGACAAGTCTAAATTTGTCTTATTGGCTTCCAATATGGATTCATACCATTTTGCTGCGAGGGCATTAAGCTAAAATCATATACAAGTTTACTATCTAGAGGAGTCACTTCCCTCATGAAGGATGGTAATAATACATTAGATATCAATACATGTACAACGAGATGTAATTATAATCAGGGCGATTATTAAGTCTCCCAAACGAATGAGGCCATCATTGGGGTAGGGATGACCCACATGGATCAAACTTCACAGACAAAAAGATTTAGAACTTGATTATTTTTATTTCTGAAGTTTAATGATGTTCCCCAGGGGTCCTTTACTAAATATCAGGTGAACCAACATGACCCAAGGAACAAGAATATATATGGCACTTCCTGTTTGAGAACCACCCTCAGGGCCCATGACCTACATACCATTTGATGCCCCTTGACATAAGGAACAAGGATACATATGGATTAGGGGTGGGGATCCTAACTGTTTTCAAGTTATTTGTGCACTTCCTGTTTGAGGGGGGTCAAGACTACCCTCAGGGCCAATGACCTACATACCATTTGAAGCCCCTTGACACGAGGAACAAGGATACATATGGTTTAGGGGTGGGGATCTTAACTGTTTTCAAGTTATTTGTGCACTTCCTGTTTGAGGGGGTCAGGACCACCCCGGTGCCCAAGACCAACATACCATTTGATGCCCCTAAACACAAGGAACAAGGATACATATGGTTTAGGGGTGGGGATCTTAACCGTTTCCAAGATATTCGTGCACTTCCTGTTTGAGGGGGGTCAGGACCACCCTCAGGGCCAATGACCTACATACCATTTGATGCCCCTAAACACAAGGAACAAGAATAGATATGGTGAAGGGGTGGGGATCTTAACCGTTTTGAAGATATTTGGGCACTTCCTGTTTGAGGGGGCTCAGGACGTATGCATGGGCCCATGACCTACATACCATTTGATGCCCCTTGACACGAGGAACAAGGATACATATGGTTTAGGGGTGGGGATCTTAACTGTTTTCAAGTTATTTGTGCACTTCCTGTTTGAGGGGGTCAGGACCACCCCGGTGCCCAAGACCTACATACCATTTGATGCCCCTAAACACAAGGAACAAGGATACATATGGTTTAGGGGTGGGGAGCTTAACCGTTTTCAAGTTATTTGTGCACTTCCTATTTGAGGGGGGTCAGGACCACCCCGGTGCCCAAGACCTACATACCATTTGATGCCCCTAAACACAAGGAACAAAGATACATATGGTTTAGGGGTGAGGATCTTAACCGTTTCCAAGATATTCGTGCACTTCCTGTTTGAGGGGGGTCAGGACCACCCTCAGGGCCAATGACCTACATACCATTTGATGCCCCTTGACACAAGGAACAAGGATACATATGGTTTAGGGGTGGGGATCTTAACCGTTTTCAAGTTATTTGTGCACTTCCTATTTGAGGGGGGTCAGGACCACCCTCAGGGCCAATGACCTACATACCATTTGATGCCCCTAAACACAAGGAACAAGAATAGATATGGTGAAGGGGTGGGGATCTTAACCGTTTTCAAGTTATTTGTGCACTTCCTATTTGAGGGGGGTCAGGACCACCCTCAGGGCCAATGACCTACATACCATTTGATGCCCCTAAACACAAGGAACAAGAATAGATATGGTGAAGGGGTGGGGATCTTAACCGTTTTGAAGATATTTGGGCACTTCCTGTTTGAGGGGGCTCAGGACGTATGCATGGGCCCATGACCTATATACCATTTGATGCCCCTTAACACATGGAACAAAAATATGTATGGTTTAGGGGTCAGGATTCTAACAGTTTCTGAGATAGATGGTCATTTCCAATTCCTGGGGATGGGAATGACCCCAGGGGTCAGATCTAAGAAACCCTATATCTTGCCTGTAACGGTCAATATATGATTCTGAAAACCCTAATATCTTTGTCCCTTTTTAAGTTATAACCATTTACAATAGAGTCTATGATTTTTCCCATTAGGTTTAATGTTAGAACCAACACCCTTTTGACCCCCAGAAAAGTGGTTGGCCAACCCTAAATGAGAAAAATCAAACCAGGGTGCACAACTAGATATGCAGGCCTATTGTATCCTCGAGTTTTGTACAATTCTGTTCAGCCATCTTTGAGGAACGGGATCTTCGTTTGGGAGACTTAATGCATTGTGGGTAAATAAATATCCTATAAATAAATTATAGCTACATGTGGTGTCTTTTATTACTTTACACTAACAAGAAAAAAAATCACATTAAATCTTTCAGTATTAGTTTAGAAATAGTGAAAACCTATATAATATCATTCAATGCATACACAAACTCAAACTTTCATTTTCGAGAAAACTCGCAATTTGCTGGGTTCTCAAGGATTTTATTAACACTGATTCCGGGACTTGGGTGCTAATTGACACCTTCGTTACTCCCAATCTTTATAATTTCTAGCATTCAGCAATCTCACACACACTTCCAATTACATGACACATTAAATTAAATATCAACAGGACAACATTAAGATGGTGACCATCTCAAAGGGCCCCACTTAAATAATGGACAATAGGATAAAAAGCATTTCATATAATTTTGCTTTGACCTTGACCTATAAATATAACTTAAAAAGTTCCCAGCTGGCATTAGAACTTTCAATTCAATCTCATTACTCATAATACAGACAGACATTTTTGTTCAATTTGAGCAAGATATTCACTAAATATGATTATAAGCTTACTTTTTTCATGAAAACAAGAAATCACATGTAGGGCGGCATGTCTTTTTGTTAATAAAAATGCTACCTGTACAAATCATCCATTTATCAAAAAAGATCAATTTTTAATATCAGTTATGGTTGTTTTCAAATATGTGTGAGCAATGACTCAAGGAAATTGCCACAAATTTCATAATATTAGGTAAATGTGTTTAAACTAATGCTTCTTATGAAAATCAAAAGATAGGAGAGGGTATACATGTAAGTGTATTTCTAAGTGATGTGATGCTTTTATCATGATAATATCATGTTGATGTATGTAGCATTGAATAAGGTTTCTTATTTAAGGAGGTTGAACAACAATTGACCTCTAAAATATTAGGTGAAGAAGCTTTACTTATGGAGAGCCCAATGAATCTGTGTTAACTAGAGAAAAGTGTAAATAGTGGGTTCACTTAAATGACCATATTTTTCTTAAACCTCACTGGAATTGGCAAAATGTGGTATACTTTTTCTCAGAATAGCATAAGCTTTTTAATTCTAAGACAAAATGAGTTTACATAGAATGTTAGTGTGAGTTAAAGATAGCAAGGGACAGTTTCGGATAAAGTACCTGTAAATATTTTTGTAAAATTGAGAGTTGCTGTACTTGAAGGCTTATGAGTGTTGCTAAAATTCATGAAATTATTTTTAATGATTATCATTAGTTAGAAAGATGTCTCTTGTTGAAATTGACTTGCAATATGTAGGCCCCATATGTAAGGTACATGAGAATCAGAAGTAAAATGCAAAACTGCAGCTATGACTGTTGTGTTGACTTTTCACAGTGAAATTGCAAGTAACAGATGGGAGGTAAAATAACACGAAAAGTAGGTGGATGGGACATTGTAAACTATACACCGTCCGTTATGTTTCTGACATGTGATGGTGCAACATGCACATGGTACGGAAGGTCAACCCTTCGCAGGGAATTTATAGCTGGGGGGGGGGGGTCTAAAAAGCTGAAAAATCATGAAAAATTAGCAAAATATGAAAGGGTCAAAATCTAATAAAATAAAATTTGTAGAAAAATTTACAGGTTTTGAATAGTAGTCTTCTTCAGAGATTGATGACTGGCCCTATAACAAGTGAATTAAAGGTATTTGTGCTGAATTGGAACTAAGGAAATACTAGTTACAGAGTTCCAAAGACACAAATCCCCTGGCTACAATGAATTGTATAAAAAAAAACTGTCCTGTGCCATTCGTAAGCCTTGCAACTGCATTACATGGGGTATAAAAATGAAACATCATAACATCATGTCACGGTTCCAAAATTTTTGGTTCGGGTCGGGTTGTAAAATTTTTGGTTCGGTTTCAGGTTTTTCAGGTCGGGTCTACTTTCAAATAAAATATTCATTTTTTTGCCACTTCAAAAATTTATTTCAATCTTCTATTACTTCATTCTTTAAGAACAAACTTCAACACAATAACTAGTTTCATGACTAGCAAATCGAACTACATTAGATAATATAAGTTAAAAAAAAAAACTATATTAATTTATAGAATATAATCATCACCGATTTATAAAATTTAATGCTTATTATCATAAATGGTTACAAGTGATTTGATAAATCTAATATAATGTTAACAAAATAAGTATATTTAAGATTTGAAACAAGTATAAAAAAAAAGTCAAATGATACATGTATGTTCGTGTATTTTCGAGTTGCAAGTACATGTACATACAATAACATGTAATGCACACGGCCGTGTGTTCTGTTTTCTGTAACCACGCAGATTTTCCCACATTATTTTGCATGAATTTGACTTCTGGCTTTCCTTATTCAATCTCACTACTTATAAATCCAGATAGTTCTTACCCTAAATATTTCTAAAAACAAATATTGAAAACATGTTCGATGTCCGAATTGTGAGCCGCCATCTTTGTTTAGTGAAGTCGTGTTTTTCCTTTATACACAGGTAAATTGCCTGATACTTTATTTAATGAGTGAACACGCATCGGTGAACATGGCCAGTTGTATACAAGTCAATGTTCATAACAAACAACAGGTCCATACTGATCAACCTTTCAATTTCGATGCCATTTTTCATAGAAAACGGATAATATTACAAAAATCGGAACCAAAACCAAATTGTTCCGCATTTTTGTGTAATTCGTTGACCAGTGACAGCCCTAAAACTGAGCATGCAACCTTTAATTCATGTTGGTAAAATGAAGATGCTTTGGATCCAGCAATGTAGGTTTGAAATTTACATATTTCGTTTCCTTTTTTACAACCCCCCCCCCCCCTAAATTTACTGTCTTTGTTTTAAAAATCTGCGCTCGACTCAACAAACATACATTATACTGAGGGTTCCCTTATCATACTTGCCAACCTCCAACATGTAAAAACCTGGTCATGACCAGATTTGGAAAGTAAAAAATCTGGTCATAGCGCGTAACAACATTCACGACATATTTCAATGATGTATACGTCAACAAAAATGTGTGTTAAAATATGTGTGTTATATTTTATTGCAAAGAAGCATTGTAACTAACAGTTGCTGATTTTGAATTGTTTAATACTTCCGATGTTGGTATGTACTTAAAGCAATCAATAGACTGGTTAAATTTACAAGACAGAAGGGCATTTTAATGTTCATTATTAAGTTCCGAGCGAAAAGTGTGATTTTTTAACAATGCTAAAACGCCTAAAAGCTCATTCTGAATCAGTATTACTGTTTGGCAGCACTAGAAAGAGTCTTTACTAAGGCTAGCAAGTCAAATTTTGGCTACTGAGTGCAAGTTTTTTATTATCATTTATTATTGTCTCTAAAAGTACATGAGTTTCTAAGATCACAAATCTTCTAAATGTTTTTTTTCAAAAAGCTTTGGATTATTTTATGTATGGGAAAAAAAAGTCGTTTTTGGTTTTTGATTCCGCTGGCCCCAATAAAGATCTCTTCCTTTTGGAAGCCATCGCACTTAATGATTTAAACCCTCGGTTTGTCAAAACAACTCACGATAATAATAAGCCTAACAATTACTTAGCTGTAATAGCCATCGGCATTGTTTACGTAAATCCAAGCTCAGCTTGAGTTCAAAACTGGATGTTCAATGCGCAACATAATTTATGAACCAAAGCCGGAAATCTCGAGTTTTTCGGGTTGTTCGACAAAAATCGGGTGAAAAGCTTGACCCGCCTGGTCATAAAAAATAATCGGGTGAAGGGTTGAAAAATCAAGTGTGACCCGATGAAATCGGGTCAGTTGGCAAGTATGTCCCTTGTTCCCATGATTAAATAGATGTTAAGCTGCCCTGTCTATCTTCATAATAAATAACTTTGAGAGATGAAATAATAGCTTTCCAGAAAAACATCGAAAACACCCTGAATGTATTATATGCATTCATCATAACACACTTATGTAAATTCGGGGGGATGCATTCCAAGTTTTAAGTAGAGCTGAAACGAATACCATAAATAAATATTCAAATATTTGTGAATGCTATTCTATTTGTATTCGATTATTAGTAGATGTCATCTACAAAGTAGTATTTATGTTTGACAGCTTATTTGACTATGTAATATTGCATGTGTAGACTGCATTAACATGTCATCTAAACTAAACGTATAAGTATCCAATGAATAAGGGGCACATTTTATTTTTATGAAAATGATATTAAAATACATCTCAATTAACTACAATCAAAAGATTTATTACTTCTTAAATATAATACAGCAGTACTGACACCTGAGACCGATACGTAATCAATCACTTTCCGCCATGTATGATTATAGTATTTTGATAAAACCAATAACAATCTTTAAAAAATCCTTCGATATTATCATTCTGTAACTAACATGCACTCGCTCAAACATATTTAACAAATTATTTAAATCTTTCTGCTATAAATACAATATTCATATTAATATCCGAAATGCTTGTATCCGTCCAATGTAAACCCTGCTTTAAATTCAATGTAAACAAGTATGGCAGTCATAGATCAGAATTTTGAATTAATGCTAAAATAACAAATATCATGAGACCTATTGGTGTTTTCCTTTTAGATGATTGGTTGCGGCTTTCTATATAATACTTCTTGTACCAACTAGACAGAGTTTGCAAATGGCATTGTAGAGTAAAATGTTCCAAAACCAAGCTTCTCTTTTCAATCGTAACGAAATAATACGATGCTGTATAGTTTACAGCGCTGCATACGGAGGTTAAACATGTGACTGAATATTTGAATAATAAATTTCCATTCCAAATATTAGAAATTTACTATTCGTTTGCGAATATTCCAACACTCATTTCAGCACTAGTTTTAAGATTTGCATTTTTTAACTTTATTAAATTTAATGACATAGTACCCATACTCAGTCTTAATTACATGTAATACAATAAAGAATAGATATGCAAGGCTGTCTAGCTGACATGTAAACTGATATAGTTGACATAGTGTAAAATTATAACATCTGGTGATATTAATACTGTTATAAAAGTGTTGCCATCTTCATGCTCTTCCAAAATGGTCCGAGAAGTTGCAGTTGTATAAATATGAGCAAAGCGAGCCATCGGGAGAGGTCACCAAATGTCCCTTTATATACTTGTTTACCAGTTTACTGCTCATAACACAAATTTAGTGTTTAGGTAGGCTAGCCCACAGGAGCTCGAGTTTTTATCAAAAAAGCCAAAAAACTTACTTTACTGACTGAACCATGAGCTATGAAGCTTAATAAAGAGACTCCGATGTGTCCAGTCAGTAAAGTAAACTAACTTACAATGTAATAGTATCAATGAGTCCTCGTGGTACCAACACATTTGTTCATGAATTTGTTTTTACTTACATGTTTTATATGTAGGTCTCTTCTTGATACAACAAATGATACAGCTATTTCAAAGCACCGTCTTCACAAATTCTTCTGAACCAGCGTTGTCAACCTTCGTAACTCTTGTAGAATATTCTCTGACTATCTCAGACTACCAAACCTGTGAGCAAGGAAGTGTCCATTTGCACGAGGAGTTTTAGCTATTAGCGTACTCTCGAACCCGACGTACATGAACATGTTAATTCGCTCCAAGACACGTTCGCAACCCAATGATTTAAAGCGCATTTCTTTCATCCCCGTATACAAAGGTAGACAGTATCTCTCATTGCTTCATGAAATAGTGAATTTTAACTTTACAAATTCAATGACTGTACTTAAATTATCTGCATACCTGTTTTTGTAAAATACTGACAATAATGAATTGTTTCTATAATAGAATTTCAGAGGGCGGATGCATGAATTTTCTAGCGAGAGATAGAGAGGGGGGGGGGGCATTCTAAGGCGTGATTTATCAATCTTGACATTTCTTTTAAATACGCTTAGTATAGCATGATTTTCGTTCCGTCCATAACGATTTTGGTCCCACGTAAAATATTAATTGCAGTTCCGGAGTGCAATCACAATCTTAAAAAGTCATTAACCCAGCCACCCTTATTTAAAAATTATTTCCATGTGTACAGGTTCAAACAAAGATCAAATAAATAGAATATTGTGAATGCATATACATTAAATTGACCATAAAAAAGTTTATTATCCGACAAGTGACACATATAGGCCTGAATAAAAAAAAAATCATGTACATGCGTATAATAAACTTGTAGAAAATGAATCCCGTTAGAAAATTCAAAACCCTAAATCCTTATTTTGTGAGTACAAAATTTAATTTGAACCCACCATTTTTTATTTTTCAATTGTATTATATATGGTGAACTCCAAGTCGAAAAATGAATGTATTGAAATACCATTAGCTTACCATTAGCTCCATCGTTCGAGAGCTTTTATATAGTATTAAGCAGTAGCCTGGTGTGTAGTATCAGAACGTTTTTCGGTCTGCTCATTGGTTTTGATCATGAATATGACATGTTTGAATATCTTACAATATCTAAAACGATTCATGCTTAAATTCCCTTGAAATTGGAATTTAAAAAAATAGAAAAATCTAAAATGTTATAAATGGTATAAAATCAGAAAAAACTATCCCCTGCATGAGGCTTATGATTGATTTCAAGTTGTTTCTCTATTTTAAACCTTATAGGATATAAGATTTTGTTTTAAATTAGAAAAATAAGACACAAAAAACGCTCAATGACTACTAATATTTAAAGCCCTTGTCTAAGGATTCGAGGTATTTCAAAATTGAGGATGACATGTAAAATATTTTACAATACATCAGAAAGCTGATTGCGAATTTTTAGAAAGTCACACATATTTAACAAAGGATCTCCCATAGAGAAATTAAACAGAGTAATCCTATAAAATGGAAAGAACTTGCTTCTAAGGTATATAATAAAATATTTTGCAGTTTATGTTTAGGTTGTGTAGGTTGTGTAGGTTGATACATGACCCCGTTCGCTATTATACATGGAGATACTTAATTTATTTTGATTTTGGATTTTAAAAATTCTCTTTCACAGACACTTCAAGAATTAAGTCAATATATTATACACAGCTAATAATTTCTTTACTTGTTCTTTCAATTTTTAACCTTAAAATGAATTATTTTATTCAAAATTTATTGACTTAATTGAAGAATGAAAAAGTTACAGTTTTTATTCCAAAATCTGTTTTTCTGTCTAAGTATAAGATCCCTTATTATACAGATGAAATACAAAAACATTTTATGATTTCTTAAAGAGATGGTTTAAAAGAACATATTAGAAATATAGCTGCCCAACGAATAAGCAATAGGAACAATATACATGTAATATCGATTCTTACATTTCTAGTATGTTCCTTGTAAAAACCGGAAAAACCAAAAACGGAAGTCCAAAACCATATATACGCGTCTAATTTAGAATTGCATACTAGTTTTAATACTCCAAGATTTTGTAGGAAATATGGTTACGCATTAACTCGCAAGAAATTTAAATGCTTAAAGAAAGATAAATCTAGAACTTTATATCTAAATGTACTGTTAAATTTCCTATAGAAGATCTTTTAAAATTCATATTTTAGAAAGTACTCATCTATTAAACACTTAACCAGGTATGTATATAGCTTTTATGATTATCATCCATTGTGCAAAGCGAGACAACTCTTCTAATTTAATTTTTTAAACTGTTAAAAAATGTATCATTTTGAACCCATTGAAACCCCTATAAGGAGTCGAAAAGTTGCCCCTTGGACCAATTTTTTTTATTTATACTCTTTATTCTGAACTATTAACCGTAAAAATTTTAAAGATCGGATGAAAAATAAAAAAGTTACAGCCTAAGGGCTGTTTTGAATAGTGACCCCTTCAGATCCCTTATTTTTCGAAATTTTATTTTCAGAACCTTTCCCGGTCTGCGCATTAGGTCTCTAATTGTAAATATGAAATATAAAAATATTTGCTAGAAAACTGTTTGAGAAAACGTTACATGCGTGAATTAAATTTAACATAGAAACTCCCGTAGACAATTTTCATCGGCTCATAAAACCGGAAGTTCTCAATACTATTCAATGAAACTTGGAATATATCTTAATTACGTCTATTTAAACAATATCTATCCGTCTTGAACATTCCTAAGTTTTCTGATTTTTTTTTGATTTTTTCATCCCCCCTTTTCTCAAGTTAGAGGCCTAAAATCTCAGAACTGAGTCCAAAAAAGGCCCTCGGACCATAATTTTTAATTTGTACTCTTTATTCTTAACTAATAACCGAAAAGAGTTTGAAAATCGGATGAGTAGTAAAAAAGTTATAGCTAAAGAGCCGTTTTTAATACTGACCCCTTCAGATCCCTTATTTTTCGAAATTTTTTTCCCAAGACCTTTTCCGGTCTGCGCATTAGGTCCCTTATTGCAAATACAAAATATAAAAATATTTGCTTGAAAACTGTTTGAGAAAACGTTACATGCGTGAATTCAATTTAACATAGAAACTCCCATAGACAAATTTCATCGGCTCATAAAACCGGAAGTACTCAATACTTTTCAATGAAACTTGAAATATACCTTAATTACTTCTATTTGAACAAAATCTAATCCGTCTTAGAACATTCCTAAGCTTTTCTGAGTTTTTTATTTTCTCATCCTCCTTTTTCTCAAGTTTGAGGCCTAAAATCTCAAAACTGATAAGAGATAGAAACTCGCCGCAACTTTACTTTTTAAACAACTCGACATGGTTGATCTAACTCTAAAATTACAACGAATTTTCTTTAAAAATAAAAAAAATATATTGATTCATTTAATTTCTACTATTTTGCTTGTGTCAACCGGAAGTACCGTAACCGGAAGTCCAAAACCTTACATACTGGTGACATTTAAAAATGCTATAAGACTATTGTATAGTTATTTCTGAAATTGTTTCCGTTTTCAAAAAATCGCTGACGGAAATTCTGTCGAGAAAAAGAAAAATAATAATAAAACATCAGAATAACAATAGGTCTTTTCGACCGAAAGTCGAAAAGCCCTAATAAAACAGAACAAAAACAATAGGTCTTTTCGACCGAAAGTCGAAAAGCCCTAATAATAATAATAAAACATCAGAATAACAATAGGTCTTTTCGACCGAAAGTCGAAAAGCCCTAATAATAAAACAACAGAATAACAATAGGTCTTTTCGACCGAAAGTCGAAAAGCCCTAATTATCTACCGTAGTAAAAAATAACAGAATTATATTCGCTTTAGTATTTGTTCACCATGGTCGCTCCGGGTGATTTGGAAACCTGAAAAAAGATTTGTAACTTTTTAAAGCTTAATCATTTAAATTTGATCAACATGATATTTTTGAATTTTGATTGTAAAGCCATATTTTAAAATATATGACAAGAAAAATATACAGAAAGCAAATTTTGGCTTTTTGACCACGTGTACGTTAATATAAACTTACATAGCTCCCATCATATCAAAATAACGTCTTTTTGTTTTAATGCTTGCAATTTCGTCCATTTCTCCTTTTGTAAGAGAAAAATCAAACACCTGAAATAGAATAAGGCATGTGATTTGCATTTTGCACTATACGATAACATGTATTAGTATTTATAGGGTCAACCTCGCAATGTAATGGAAAGAACAGTTTTAAAAACCATTGATATTTATTTGACAACAGGAAATGGGATAGAGAAGCTTATTATGTTTATTTTATTATTACATACTGGTCCATCCTAGAGAAGGGTTGAGTTTAAAGGGGGTATGGGAGTGTACTTTCACAAGGAAAATTTGTAGAATTTTCTCAAGAATAAGGAAGAAAATGAGAGTTTAGGAACATTGGACAATTGGTAATGTGAATGCTTGTCTACTCATTTCTAACACTTTACAAACGTGATATGTACATTATTTTAGCTTTAACAATCCTTACCTGAATGTTACTGCGTATTCTGTCAGGGGTCACACTCTTTGGAATCACAATTATGCCTCTTTGAAGAAGATTTCGAAGCAAAACCTGAAAAAGTAAAGCACACAGTAAATACAATTTATAGCAACGATTATAATATATATATAAGCATTAGTTTGCAAAAAGCAGTATGCTTTTTTAAGGTGTATTCATTTTAGAATTTGTGATACAAATTTAGTCAATTGGCTTAGAATCTGTAAATTCGGAACAAATTATCGCTAAGCTGTAATTTATCTACATTTTGATACAATGCCGATTGATTTGATTTTTGTTTTATTTGCAAGTAGTAGATAATTTGATACGCACGTGAGCTGGAGATTTTTTATATTTCTTCGCGATTTTGGTAATAACTGGATCTTCAAGGGCTACAGGTTCGTCTTTTCCCTTTCTGAAAATTCATTGAAAAATGTATCATTGCTAAATATACAATGTCCAAAAAAGTTATTTCCGTCTTTGAAATTAATCTTTAGTATTTCAAAAAACAAAAATTATACTGTATTACTCAAAACATTCATTATGATACAATTTTTGACCGGAAAATAGTATTGATTTTATGTCTGCATATCGACCTCTGGAAAATTTAATTAAATTGACAGTTCACGAGTCGTGTATTTTAAAAACGTTACGAATTATGTCACTAACAATCGCTCTGGTCTTCCAGGAGAGCCAATTGGAGCGTAGGCAGTGATTGTCACACCCAGTTTCTTACAAGCATCAAACAACTCCTTCTGTGGCCAGTAAACGTGACATTCCACCTACAACGATTACCAAAGGAAATATTGCCTGAAATGAAGTAGATTTAGCTTTCGATTTAGGATGATTCATCAAGCTACCTATTTCCATGTAAAACATTTGGGAGGCGGGGGGGGGGGGGGGGGGGGTTCTTACAATAACATGTATGATTGAATTAAAATATGATATTTCATGGGGAACCTTTATAATGATGTTGATTTCGTTGATATTAAAATACTGTGGAAGCATTAGATTTCGTGGTTGCTCAATTTTCGTGGAATTCGTGGCTGCCTCTTATCCACGAATTAACATCCTCCACGAATGATTTAATATGGGTTATAAAGTCGTGTATCCTTTTGTAGGTATAATACAATACACGAAATTACGTCCCCACTAACCCGTAAAACTTGCGCATTCCACGAAAATTGGCCCCCACGAAATTTAATGATTTCACAGTCTCACTGATAAAATTACTTCTTCAACTTTTTCAATAAGCATTGTCACGACCCCGGAACGTTATTTTAAATGAGGTAAATGACAACAAAAGGAAATACTCGGCAGATCTAGATGTGAAATTATTCTTGTAATTAAATGATGCATTGGTGTCAGAAGTAGATTTATTACTTTCATCTCTTACAAGATATATACATGTAGTAACTGTTCTCCCTTGTGCTTGTCTTCATCAATTTCACCCTTTTACAGTCAGTTCAAGCTTATCTTTTAGAACATACACCATATCATGACATAGCATTTAAATCTTATAGCATAGCAATCGAATCGTACAGCATAGCATTGGAAATCTTATACCATAGCTTACCATCTCGGAGAATATTTTTCGTCATATCATACCAAAGCATATCATAGCAAAGCATACAGCATGATTTTAACTCGATTATAGATTGCTTCTTATTTTAAAGAATAAGTGTTCACGTTGCAAATTAGAAGTAAACTTTTACTTTTAATCATTTTACTTCGTTCTTCTGTATACTGAAGCGTTTTTGTTCAAATCTCATAGCATGCCAGAACATAATCAGTAGTATAGCATAATATATCATTAAGCCCTTTATTTCTATTTTTCATACCATTTAAGACATAAACAACGTTATTTAACGAACATTGCGTTATGAAAAGCAATTGCTCTGATGTCAACGCATCACTGAAAATATGCCAGCAGAGCAGTTGCTATTCATTACGCTATGTTCACTAAATAATCGTTGTTTATTACTTATATTTGCATTTTACCACTTGCAAATACCCTGTATTAGCCTAGACCTTGACATTTAGCTATTGCATCAAAAATAAACGTTCAGACTGTAATGTATCTTTTTAATTCTCATAGATTTGTTAACAGAATCAATGATATGTTATAACTTACAGTAATTCCTTTAAAATGTTATTATAAGATATGTTTTAATATTAAATACATCAAATTTATGGAGTTGGAAAAAAACGCATGATATATCGTATAGTAGTTTAGTATATGACGTCACACCTTTATGACGTCATAGTATACAGACAGAGCAAT
The DNA here is from genome assembly GCF_963853765.1 of Magallana gigas. Classification (NCBI taxonomy): domain Eukaryota; kingdom Metazoa; phylum Mollusca; class Bivalvia; order Ostreida; family Ostreidae; genus Magallana; species Magallana gigas. Next base: position 27,825,161 of record NC_088856.1, read on the forward strand.
TGCGATTATAGAAATATAATTGCAGTTCCTCGGTATGGACTTACAGTGGGAAAGAACAATGCATATGCAAATATTGAATTTTGTACAGAGAAATAAAAAAAATTATCACTTTTGTTTTATTTGGGTAAATTTTTATTATACAATAATTAATAACATTTGTAATTGATTAAAACTAAATATGAATAAAACTTAAATAATTTGTATTGTATTCTAAACTTTAGATAATTTATATTAAACATCACACATTTCTGTTATTAGAAATATACACTCTATATAGGAGTAAAAATCAATTTGTTCCCGTTGAGAATTCGCTATCTAAAAGTTTATGAGGCTATTGCGAATAGACGAAGAGCAGGTGCGATTATAGAAAAATAAATGAAGCTGCTCTGAGTGGGCTTGTAGTGGGAAAGAAAAATGGATATGCAAATATGACATACAGTAACCGCAACATTATTTTTTACAAAATAAACGATAGGATAGGATTCACGCACGATAGGATAGGATTAACGCACGATAGAACAGTATACGCGCACGAAAGGATAGGATTAACGCACGATAGAACAGTATACACGCACGATATGATAGGCTTGATACACGATAGGAAAGGATAAACGATATTCATGATAAACGTAAAATCGCGTTAAACGATCTTCACGATAAACCTGATAACGACAGAACTAGAAAAAGAACACGTACGAATCAAGATATACGAGGAATACGAGGAATATCTTGTTATTAACAAATGCCGAGTTGTTATTCATCGCTGCATCATTTATAGAATAAAATAAAATGATGAGCTAAAATGATCAATAAACTATCTGTATTGTATTGTTAACATTTTTTTATTACTGAACATCCAAGCCGATCACCACTTACATTTCAGCCCGAGATCAATTTACACGGAAAATAGCAGGTTCAATTAAAATACAACTCTTGTTCTAAATAAATATAAAATCTATCATAAATACATTTCTTTCTGTAAAAAAAAATAATGCATTAAAAACAAATTATATTACATTCAAGTTAAATAAAAATTTAAACAGATACGCATTTCGCGTACGATTGTTAACATTGTTTTCATTACCGTACACCTTATCCGATCGCTGAGAACATTTCAGTCCGAAATCAAATATACAGAAAATAGCGGGCTTACATGTATAAATAATTAAAACTCAACACTCAGTAAATATTAATGAAATTATTATTAATAAATACTTTTGTTTCTGTTAAAAAATGATCCATAAAATCGAATTATATTACATAGAAATTAATGTGTACGCAGGTATACACATACGATTTAATACATTCGAAATACAGGTAAATATGTTACCTTGTTCCTAAGAACTTCAATAGTTTACATTTAGTTTCCATTTCCATTGCTTTCAGATATGATTTACATGTAATATTGGTTTATTTTGATGTAAAGAAATTAGTATCATGTTAGAATGCTGGATAGGATTTAATATTAATTTTCTTGTGCGATAAAGTTTCGTATACTGCGTATTGAACGACTTGTAACTTTGAAATAGATTTAACTGATTAGAAAACGCACAAAACGATTAGCACGATGGGATAAACGGAAACACTGTTAAAATTGAACGATAAACCTGATAGGATTAACACACGATAGGATAGCATTTAAGCACGATAGAACAGTATACACGCACGATACGATAGGATTGATACACAATACGATAGGATAGGATTGTAAAAAATAACGTTGCGGGTACTGTATTAATCGTATAGCATTGCATTAAAATCTCATAGTATATCATTAATATCGCATACCTTTGCACAGCATAAAAGTATATCTCTACACGTCGAAAAAATTATACTGCAATTGTTATTGGGACTTCTTCCAGTCCCTAATCACAGTATTTAAATTCTAATTTAACAGTAGTTCGTAAAAATAAATGGACTCTACATAGTTTCAATTAATATATTGCAATTTAAATGTACCCGAAAATCAGATCTGTAAAAAAAAACTTATCATTTGTATTTAGGAAATAAAGATGTTTTACACACAAAGTTGAAAAGTTTACCTGGTTGGTAACTGGTTTGTGTTTCGCGATCTTACAAATCCTTTCTATCTGTGAAATACTGAAGTTGGACACACCGATGGATTTAGTCAAACCCAAGTCGACGAGTTCTTCCATGGCCTACGGTATAAAAGAATAATATGCAATAATCTTGATCGTTGATGATAAATATCTTATTAATGATGATATTTTAACCGCATCATCATTTGGTTTAATAATCATCTTTTTAAGATAACTGACATGTTATCATAAATTTTTGACATATAAATTCATCGGCTGACTTTTTTTTCGATTGACATTTTCTTAAAGATTTTGATGCATAAATACGTTCTTCTTAGTTGAAATCTTTAAAGGATTGTTTTTGTTATCTACAGGTTTTGTTTGTTTGTTTGTTTGGTTGTTTCTTCTCAAGAATTGATGTGAGGATCGACTTCATTTATATTTTGATATTTTTAATAACTGTATGTAAACATACTTTCCATGTTCCTATCAAATCTGTCTTCTCTGCTGCTTTCCATCCACCTGCCTCGGTAACAGGAAATACTTTCTCATCATCGCCTTCATACTTGAATGAAATTTGAACAAATCGCGTTTAAGCATTCATGTCATTAATAGTAAGCAATTTAAAAGATCAACAAAGAATATCACCATAGTTATCATTCCTAAACACAAGTGTCAAAGATATCGTACCTAGTGAAATGAAGCTGCTAATATGTGAAAATCTAGCAATATATTTTGTATCTTTTATATAATTTAAAACATACAAATAAGAAATTATTAAAAATAAAGTATACACGTTTAGAAACCTTAACCTTTATAATTTTTGTTTTGATTTTGTGACTTGATGCCAAAATAAAATAATGTAAAAATCATCCAGCAATGCTATTGCAATGTTTTAAGACTCTAAGATGTGCATTATTTAAAGTGTGTATCTGATGGACACTGGTTGGGCTATATTTTGTGTAAGGAAGCAGACAGTAGTTTGGTATTGGATTTTTTTCTTATTTCAAATTATTTCCACTCCTTAGGGTTATATTTTTTTTTTGTTCTAATAAACAAAATCTGAAGTTTTATCCTGTAAACTCTGGCACGTAGCATCAGGGGGCCAAGGGAGGGGGTAATATGCCACTTACATTTTCTGGAAATGAACAGTGGAATTGAACAAGAGTTTTCCGCTTTCAAAAACGATGCTATGTGCCAGAAATTGATTCGGCAATGAACACATTATGAAAAGTTATAATTTGAATATTCACCACTAAAGGTACAGGAAAGTGGACGAGGTAAAGGTCCAGGTAACTCAGCTGTAGTTTTTTCAGACTCATTTCAATGGACCTCTTGACTAGCTTTGGTTCCATATGGATCATGGGTAGCTATACATATAAAATTAAAGATTATCCTTGAAAAAGACTGACAGGCAATAAGCTGAAATCCACAATGTGTTGTAATGATATCCCAATACGCTATGCAAGGAAACAATATAATGTATTTACTAAATAGACATGAATTACCTTGGTAACAATAAACAAATCTTCTCTCTTCACTTTTCCACTTTTGATATATTCCTGGAGAACTTCACCGATGGCGTCCTCGTTCATGTAGTTGTAGGCGGTGTCTATGTGTCGGTATCCAGCGTCCAGGGCCGCACGGACCGCAGTTTTTACCTCCTCCTTCGGGCTCTGTCAAAATTATTGTTTTTTTAAGAACGAATCTATTGGCAGAAAATTAAATATACGTTATATGCATATATCTTTAGATGATTTTTTTATTCCCATTATTGTTTTTTTTTAATTTTCCAACTGCATATTAATGAATTGTTCTTCTACTACTATAGCTACTGATGTAGTATGTAATATTTATTTCCAGAAAGTTACAACTGATTGCTAGCAAATTCAATTTTCAAGGATATGCATGCTATCAATACATGTGTTATAATAATTAAGCTAAAGCAAGTTTAAAATAATGCATTGAATGTCAGAAGGGGTCGAAACCATAAAGTGTGAATTTAATGAATGAAAGAGTAGTCAAACATTGAACTGAACAATACAGTGAAGTCATCTGTCACCGCAAACACTGTACGTTTTCACTGTTCAGGCAGTTTAAATTGAGTATATACCAGTATAAATCGGTATTTAAATTCCTCTAAGAGACATTTGATTCGTGTTTTTCTTATCTACCCGGTCGTCGGTGTCGTGTTAGTTTGCCCCCGTTCTTGACCCGTCGTTAAGAAAAAAAATAGTTTTAGCATTCGATATGGGTACTTTTAAATGCAGTTTTTGAAGCACATGCAGAACGGATTGCAGTAAAAGAAATATCCCGATAGAAGCATGCCAACCCATATTTGATTTTTACATGATTTTCTTGATGAATACTCTTGCATTTTAGTGATTATAACTTTATATTCTACCTTACACCTCACATGGAATTTAATAGAGAAACATTTTCTCTGTATAGCCTACAAATGCAGCCGTTGTTCACATAAAATATCTTATCACGTTTAATGCGACCTTCGACATTAATGAATTCACCACTTACCTGCCATGTCCCCAACCCGATGGAGGGCATTGTTTTCCCATTGTTCAGTTTTACAGCGGTAAAGGAGCTATTCATTTTAAGTGGCTTCTATATCTCGTGTCTCTTGTCTCACGTCTTGCTTTTCTCTCAGTCTGCAAGCCTATGCGTTCCGTTTATAACCGTTAAAATCATGTCCTAGAAGTTCGCCCATGAAACTATGTTCCAAAAAATTACCCAAAAGCAGTTCAATGTCTTTTTATCGTATGTATTGGTTTTTTTTTAATTATTGATTTTGCGCAATTTTCATCTTCAAACCTTTTGCATGTATGGCTCGTGTCGCCGCAGATATCCTTTGTTTAATGCAGATGAGTACTGGTTTGAATGATGAGAATATTTTACGTCTGTGCGAATTCCAATGTCTAAAATCATTTCTCTTTTTAAAAAAAACCTATGTTTGGGCGAACTCAAGATGGGGCAAAACCGTCTGCAAGTGAAGAAGGGCGAACATAACTAGGTGCAAAAATAACACTGTATGCAGTATTGTCCTGAAATAAGTTTATTTAGGCCTCTACTCCTCTCCCACGTTGCCATTTCAGTTGCAGATGTAAACACTTATCAAAATATCTACCGAAATAATTCACTCTTGTTGTTTAAAACTGCACATTTTCGAGCTTTTCCAAGAGATCGATCGCGGAAATATTATTTTGCAAATTTACTTGCTCCTTTGATGTATTGCCTAAACGGGTTTGGATGTAAATTCTCTCTAATACATGCATGCAATGAATTAAGATTTTCAAGAAGTTAAGCTCCAATCAAACAGATGAATGGTATTCTTTCTTCTTCTTTTTTTTGCAATAGTATAAAAAGGGATAGATGCAACTGACGCCTACATATACGCAATACATTCGACGTTGATTTTACGTCAATCTTTATTACAAGTCTAGTTTGAATTTGATAGTTTTTCCTTTTCATTTTCGATTTGTGAAATTACTGCATTCTGGACTTTCATTTCAGAATAAAAATGTATTTCGGATGCATAACGATGGCGACCATTAACACCCCCCCCCCCTCCCGGCGCACCTATCATTTAATTATTACACTGTGGATCTTAAATTTACTTTACTAAATACAACGACATTTACTAACCACACTCCACCACATAATCGATAATGAATCAAGTCTTGATGGTTATTTTCCAGACTTCAGGTTAAACTTACCATATACCATTTTTTATGCAGTGCCCATCGTTGATAAGTGCGAGTATACTTCCCTAAATATAACAGTTGTCATGGATTCGATAAAGCAATCATTAGACTCGGATGGAAAGAGTTTTATTTTTAAAAATATTTTTAAAATACATAAAATCAAATTGGATGGATTAAAACGGTCGTTCTTGGTGGTTTTCACACCTGAAAAAATATAAAGCAAGATTTTTCAAATAATTGTATGTTCACAAACTTGATTCCAGAACTATTGATTTAAGAAACGGTGTTTCTCACGAACAATGCTTATCATAACGACAAATCTTCAAATTATGTAATAAGATCCCTGTGCATTCAATTGAAAAGAAAAGACTTTTAACTTGAGACTTTGCTTATATTTCATTTTGGTAACAAATAACTAAGTAATACAATTTTTGCAACATTAAACTAAATTGTTTTTACTTAATTTGCATGTTGCATGGTGTATGTACGATATTCTCTATATAGTCTGTCCCAAGAAATTTTTGTCGCATATTTTCTTAAATTATTCTATATTTGAATATACATCTTGCTTCAAACGATATTCATTCAACAGTAAGAAAAGTTCCCAAGATTTATCCTTTGAAACGTCCCCTCTAGCTTGTCAGCTTTCAATAAATGGATTAAAATAAAAAGTTCATGATCAATTTTCCATTGCAGAAGAGATAAAAGTACCCAGCCGTATTCAACTGATAACGTTAAAAAACTGTACGAGGAATTCCGAGTAATTTCCGATGGAAGAAAAGATTTAAACATTTCCAATTATAAATCTCCGCAAGAAATCTAGTTTCGTTCTTGTGAATTTTTCTGAGTGAAAAATGATAATGTGTCAATAAAATGCCTTGGATATTTTCCCTCTCATCTATTTTAATAACATTTTTTTCACAGGTATGTGTATTTTAATTTAAAATTGTCCAAATGTGCGGCATAACTATCTTGGAACAGACTATAGATAATAACATTATTCTGTAGTGCCACTTACATGTTGCCCATGAAATTAAAGAAGCTACGTTTTACATTGATGCCTCCAATTTCATCCATTTCTTCTTTTGTAAGATTAAAATCAAAGACCTGTGTATAGATAGGAAATAATTAGACCATTCCATTGATTAAACTGCACGTCTGATAATTGCTTACTTACTTTCTTACTTTAATAGTACTTCAATTTTCTTTAACTAGGTTAGAAGCAGGAAATAAGAATTTTACCTTCCATGCGCAATAATGTGGCAATTTTTGGCATTAAAATGACGATTGTGATATACTAGTATATTATACCGTTGACAACCATGACTAAGCAACCAAACTTTTGGAAAATTATTTCAATTTAACCCTTTTGTTTTTGGTTTCTTTATATTTTTTATATGAGAGGGGGGTCCACCTAAACCTACATGAACTTTCTTATGGTTGCACCTACCCCGCAATATTTCACGTTTTCCTGGACTTTAACGATTTTGATATTTTACACGCCAGTGAATGTAAAATATAGCATGTCAAATATCAAAATTCTTTTTAAAATAAATTCAGCAGGAAAACGACAGATAATTTTTGACTAGATAGCACAAAGCAGAAACTTATATAGAGGTTTCACGGAAGGAAGACTTATAATTAGAGTTCCACGGTTTAATTGCTGTATGCACAGTGTATATACGAGTGTCCTCTTATCTGTTTATTACACTTTCGTTAGACAAGAGCGTGTGAGTGATTTGTCTGGGAAGGTTTCACCAGTGCTGACATGCTCTGCTTACATAACACTTAACAAGCTAATCAGGCAATAGGGGGTAAAATTTCACTCTTAAATCAATACGTACACTGTTGACACATGCTATTTACACAGGTTAAGGGGATGAATTTTATTAAAATTCTGAACACATTAATTGTGGACGGTACGAAATAAAACAATATTAATCACACCACTCCCCTCCCTCCAAAAAAAATACAGCTTTCACATTCTTAAATTAATATTTTGCCAAAGGATTGTAAATAGCAAATACTATTTTTGACAGCACTTAACATCCGAAATAGGCAAAAATGTGATCTCCTAAGAGATATAGATATCTTAAATCAAATTAATACAGTCAGTTGAATTAATGCACATTGTGTGTGAGGTCCATTTCGTTAATTTGTTGTACATGTATATACATCTCATACAAACCTTAATGTTACTCTGTATTCTTTCTGGGGTAACGCTCTTTGGAATCACAATCATTCCTCTTTGTAGTAGATTTCTTAGCAGGACCTTTAATATGATTGTAAACCAAATTAATATACCGTATAACGGGTAATTTTTACTGCTGTAAATTTTTACGAATTTGTCATAAAATAGGGTGATTTGAATTTTTACGCGTTATTTTTTTACGAATTGGACATGTCTAAAAATTAAAATCATCTGTAATTGTGTTTATACTAGGGATGTCAAATCGGTCAATTTTTAGTACTCGCTTGCTCGGACGTTTTTCCGATCGAGTACCCGGGTACTCGGTAGGGGTGTAAATAAATATGAACAAGTACATTGATAACTGTAAAAACTTTGGTCACTTTTGTAGAAATTCCTTCTTATGTTTAAGACGAGTGTGATTTAACATGTTTGTCGTTCCCCCCGTATAGAATAAGTTTACTTGACGCACAGCTGACATTTTACGTATTTGAATCTTCAGTTCTTTTAAAATATTTCCAGACCTTTGAAGTCGATGGCGGCATTTTAGGTCTGTTCAATTTCTCTACTGTGTGCTATTTAATTTTTATTATACTTTCATGTTAAATACTGAAATCTGATTGGTTAAGACGCAGTTGATAATCCGTTCTATTACCATCAGCGTTAGCAACACACTTGGCAACGGGTAACACAACAAATTGTTACATGCGCGTAAACTATGCGCGTACGGTTCGCCATAGAATTCATGTCATTCAGATATAAAAGCAGTTAGCCTAAGTTTTCTTTAAAATTAAGACATTCAGTATAATAAAATAAATAGTGCCTTTTTAGGAGGGTAAGAGTTGAAATTGACACCCCTCAAAAACCATTGTCAACCTCCGCTTCGCGTCGGTTGACAAAGGTTTTCTTGGGGTGTCAATTTCAACTTTTACCCTCCTAAACAGGCACTATTTATATAATATAATAGACTATATAAACGACGAAGTTCAGTGAAAACAAATAATTAAAGTAAGCCAAAAAACAGGGTAGAAGACAGCCAAAGTTGAGAAAAGCTAGGTAACAGGTGCTTGGTCACGATAATTACTATATAAACACTGCTACAGGCGATTACGGTCATTTAGCATATTTAGAGGCGTAGGAAATCCTAATTACTCTATGTACAAGTGCAATGGACATTTTAAGTTTTAAAACCGATGTTTTAATGCATTATTTAATAAACTTAGAAATATTAAAAAATATACATCTGAGTAACTGAGTACCGATTTTAGTATTCGATACTCGGACGTTCGATCAAGTACCCGGTTAACCGGGTACTCGTTGACATCCTTACTTTATACATTTAACTTTATTTCATATGTGATATACACTTTACTTATTCCTATTTATCTGGGTATCATCATTGATGTACACCATGTGCTCGTCTCAGTTCGATTTACCGGGATAAAAAGAAAGACAACTCCATTTCAACATTTTTTTCTCTGTCTCTCTTTCTTTCTCTCCCAACCAAAAAAGACATCTAGCTACTAACGTGGCATTATATGTAGTTTTAAAAAATACTCAAGACTGAATGAAAGATCTGAACTGTTATCACCACGTGACCAAAAACGCTCAAATATACGTCAGGGACTGAGCTGAAGGTCATAAACATTACTCTCATACATACGATGTAGAAATTTACGTGCGGTGTTTGTTTACTTCTGTGAAAATTTACGCGTTTAATTTTTACGGATTTATAAAACTCGTAAAAATTAGTAAAAATTAGCAGGACGTAAAAAATACCCGTTATACGGTAAATTGAACCTGCACATAACACATGCACTTTTTATTTCAATAATTTTACAGCAACTCAAATTTCAAGCTCCCTAAATTCATATATTTTACCCCCAATCTCATAATTGCTAGAATATTTTAAATATCTAAAACTACACATGTACCTGTGCGGGAGTTTTACCATACTTCTTAGCAATTTTCTGGATGATGGGTTCTTCCATTGCTATAGGATCATCTTCCTTTTTTCTAAGGACCAAAATATTTGTGTTAAATTTCTTTAGGGTTATATGGTGATATTTTTACAACTTGTACAAATATCAAATAACCTTGTAAGATAATACAAGTACGTGTTCTGTATTTTGTTTGCTGTCAAATACTCATTAAAAAGATCAACAAAACAAATTTCTATATTAATTTATGATACATGTTTAATTTTCATTTAACCAGTCTTTGATTGGCGTCTTATGTCGATTATTCCCTATACTTTTTCTAAGCAAAACGTTAATACGTATATATTGTACGATAATTACATGTACCACGTACATTCGATCGGGTCTCCCAGGCGAGCCGATTGGAGCATAGGCTGTAATTGTCACGCCCAGCTTCTTACAAGCTTCAAACAACTCATTCTGTGGCCAGTAGATGTGACATTCAACCTGATAAAACATTTTTTAATGGAATCAACACCAATAACGTGGACGTTTGTTTTACTTGAAAAATATTCATCGAAGTAAGAGATAATTTCAACAATTTGAATTGACAGGTTCATCGACCTCGTAGAAATTTGTCATTAGAACTTTACGTTTTACAAAACCCTCAAAAATAATGCTGAAGACAATAAATGGATAGCAGTATATATTTACATAGCAATAATCATATTGTTTTCAAGTGTTTTTGTTTGCTTGATTTTTTTTTTATTTTTAAAAGTCGTAATATGAAGTATTTAGATATAAATCTAGATGAATGCATGTATACATGATGTATACCTGGTTGGTAACTGGTTTATGTTGAGCGATCTTACAAATCCTTTCAACCTGTGAAATACTGAAGTTGGACACACCGAGAGATTTGGTCAAGCCCAAGTCGACGAGTTCTTCCATAGCCTAAAATCAAATTCTACTAGTTTCATTAAAAAAAAGCATTGTTTAATCCCCACCCATCCAAACTCTTCTAACACTAATCCCAATTAAATTGAGATGATGACTTTAGCAGCTGATATTTTTGTTAGAGTGGAACTTTTTTTATGGAAAGCTTACGTATTACTTTCATGTTCAATACAGTTGTTCTATAGCATCATAAAATTCCTAATTCATTTACTATTCAACAAAATATTTAAGACAAAAAGCATTTGCATAATATGATATCTTAAGCTGTAAATAAAGTTAACAATCACTATGTATCGAACATAGACAAAGGGATAGCACTATGGATTCCTAATATCACCTGATCTTACAATCTTACAATCACCATTTAAAATCAAAGCTTTACTTTTGCATACAGCTCGAAATAAGTTACATGTATAAACTTTAAACGTAATATCGATAGTACCTTCCATGTTTCCAAAAGATCCGATTTCTCAGGGATCTTCCATTTTCCATCCTCAGTTCTAGGGAAGGTATTTTCGTCGTCTCCATCATACTTTGATACAATATGTAACCATTAAATAAATTAAAGTAATTGTCTACTATTCCAGTGATGTAGTATGTTTTTTTTAATGAAGTAAACCGGAAGTGCAAGTTAATCCGAATTAAACATATCCATACATGTAGTGACCATTTCAAAGAGTCGCACATTAAGTGAAGGATACTACTATAGCATTTAATGATTTATTTTTCACGTCGTCCTGTCAATATATAACTGCCGTCAGGTAAGCAGACAAATTGAATAACGCGCGTTATGATGATTTGTCTGCTTTACTGACGGCAGTAATTGACACGACGACGTCAAAAATAAATCATTTAATGCTTATATTTATATTCCCTTACTGATTAAATCAATCATTTACTTAAATAAATCGATACAAATTGCAGATCACGGAGGGAGTAAATTAGTAACAGCAAGAACATCTGTTTATAAAACCGGTTTATACTGGTTATCACATAGACTGTTGAGTTGAGATCAATGAGAATGAAAATATAATCCATTAAAATAACTTTTGAAATTTTGCTTATTACAATAAAATCAACTTTTTTGTTGAATAATTGTAAAACATTGTGTTTTGACAACATGTATAAAATTTATTTTTTAACCGATAACATTGAAATCACTGTTTGGGATCGGAACTACTTATGTAAATTACATGTTAATTAATACGCAGTGATTAGTTGTTGCATTTAGAGGCAATTAAAGATCACATAATTTGATGATGAAAAAAACACAGTAGAATGTAAATATTGTAGATTCATTGTTTTACGCGAGTACTCCATTTCGTGATTCAAACGTTTTGCATCAAATCGCAAGAATTCAAAACTGCTAACGCCGAATTTTCATCATAGTTTCATTTAGTTAACATCTATCTGAAAAATAAAAGCGAGAACGTAATATGTGTGCTTCTCGCGATTTTATGCGGTTAATTCTTTGCGTTTAATTAGGATTCTACAGTATCAATAGAGAAAAAGTTGCTTTTTTCACTTTTACTTTGGTTAGGATACTAGTATTCGTATAAACGTCACTGCAAATCGCTAACCCAAGTTGAATTTCAGTCAAATACAGACAATTAAAGGGGGATTTTTTTTTTGATTAAAGACATATTTGTCGGACTAAGAGGACAAGAGACGGGTGTGACAAATTAGATACTAACAGGCACTTCCTGGATTTAGAATGAGCAAGATGAATTAAAGGGGAGTGAAGCTATGCTTAGAACAAGAATTTTAAAGAAACAGACAAAAATATAACATTGGTCTTTTCAACAAAGAGAACGTTTTTGAATTAAGAATGAGTCATATGGAGTTCAATGGAGTGAAATTTTGCTCATGACAAGAATTTGAAGACAAAAATACATTTTTATGTCTTTAGTTTTGGCCACTTACCGAAATATTTTCTTAGAGCACGGCTTTTTAGAAGAAAACAATAAAATATGAGTCAAATGAATGTATGACAAATATGATAGCATGTGTTTCACAGATAAGATTTTAAGACTCGCACCTAATTAAGGGAATAAAATTTAATATTCAAATTTAATCTAATCGATTTTGTAATGTATAGTTCAATACATTAACTTAATTACTTTTTTTAATATTTAAATGTGCAATTAATGGAAATTATGTAAATACATATATTAGTAATAAGGAATCATTCTTTGAATATTATGATGTAATCATTGTCGGGCGTGAAGCTGCGTGATCAAATCCATCCTACATTTCATTGGAATTGATCATCCCGAACGTATTTGGTCACCTCATAATATTCAAAGAATGATTCATTATTTTTTTTTTAACAAATCAAATTTCGACTATGACTTACACTCAGAGCTACAGGGAAATGGATGAGGTATAGGTCCACAAAGTCCAGCTGTAGCTTCTTCAGACTCAACTCAATGGACCTCTTGACCAGCGTTGGTTCCATATGGATCATTGGTAGCTGTAGTTTTGTATGAAACAAGTTCGTTTTATAATATTAAAGTACATTGCATGAGAATAAGGTGGTATGGGACACTTCCATATTGTGACGTACTTCCGATCAAAATAAAATACAGAGCGTTAACTACTTAAGCTAGCGTTCGTAACCGCTAGCCAAAATTCCCTATACCTATTTGAAAATTCTAAACTGATGACAGTATTTTGGTTATAATGTATTTTATCCACGTTAATATCGACAGGTATCCCATATACCACCTCAAACAACATTCACTTTCATTAATACAGGGTAAAAGTTCTTTCAAATTTCCTCTTTATCTAGTGATTGTGAATTTGTTCCTATTTTTAACTTTGTTTTACGTATATTTCTTAAGTGCCATGTCCACATTATACATTTTGCAAAATAGCGATGTTTATGGTGTGTTTGTTTTTTAATATTCTGGAGTGGGGGTAGTTATTGAAACATGATCTACCTTGGTAACGATATACAGGTCTTCCCTCTTTACTTTCCCGCTCTTAATGTATTCCTGTAGAACCTCTCCAATGGCGTCTTCATTCTTGTAGTTGTAGGCGGTGTCTAAGTGTCGGTACCCAGCGTCCAGGGCCGCACGGACCGCAGTTTTCACTTCTTCCTTCGGGCTCTGTCAATGGTAATTGTTTTTGAATAGTTTCTTGCCATTCATATTGATAGAAACTGTGAAAACTAGCGATAATTTACAGCGTTTAAATTGCGTATTCTAGCGTTGCCAAACCTATATATATAATTCGTATATATTTGTGTACGATATACATGTGCGTGAATAATTTTCAGTAAAGCTTATATTCTCGTTATTATATTATCATTATATTTATATCCGAAGCATAATAAACAAATTAAACGACTTAAAAACCATTCAAAAACAACTAGATAGTTTCGTTTTAACAATTAGATCGGTAAAAAACTAATTCATATTTTTTTTATTGATAAGAACAGACAAAGTATACAATAACTTCAAGCACAGAAATCTAATTAGCTATCTATAAAGCAGCACATAATATAAATAGTGCCTGTTTGGGAGGGTAACAGTTGAAATTGACACCCCGAGGAAACCATTGTCAACCGACGCGAAGCGGAGGTTGACAATGGTTTTCGAGGGGTGTCAATTTCAACTGTTATCCTTCCAAACAGGCACTATTTATTTTATTATAGGCTACTGAATTTATGACTTAATTTTAGAGAAATTTTTACTGCTTTTATATAGAAATGACGCGAATTCTACAGCGAACCGTACGCGCATAATTTACGCGCATGTAACAAATCGTTGTGTTACCCGTTGCTAAGTGTGTTGTTAACGCTGAGGGTAATAGAACGGATTACCAACTGCGTCTAAGCCAATCAGATTTCAGTATTTAACATGAAAGTATAATAATGTCTTATGTACCTTAAATACTATGGTTATTATTTACGTTATATACTTTTTATAATAATTCATAAATGTCTATAACTCTTATTCTAACGCGGTCGGCGTCGAATCAATGTATACTATTGTAAAGAGTCTGTGTGTTATCGTATAAAGTCATAGTGAACAATAAAAAAAACCACACATCAATAAGTGCATGTTCACAAACCTGTCCCCCTCATGTGCGGATCTAGAATTTCCCGGGGGGGGGGGGGGGGGTGGTCCGAGGGTTATGTGAGTCTGCCGGGAGGGGGGATAGGGTCCGAGGCATATCTTTGGTAATTTATACTGTAATTTTTTTTTATGAATTTTGCAGGATGGACCGGACCCCCTGACCCCCCCCCCCCTCTCTAGATCCGCGCATGCCCGCGCCTTCTCTCCATCTCCCTATCATAAGAAAATAGATTGGGGGATGGTCTATGTCTTATTTCAGTTGACACATCCAAATCAAAGTGGCTATAAACCCTGCATGTTCTGCAATACATCCAGTAGTATCTTACGTTAACATCACCTACTGTTCATGTATTTATTTACAAATAAATCAAACAAACCCAGTCAAGATAATTTTGTTAAATTATTCCACTTAATATATTTTTTAGAATGTATAAGAATTATTTTCAATGTATAATACAATGATCTCTTCGCATGAAACCAAAAATAAACTCAGAAAAATTCATTCATTCGATATGATGTAAGCTGTGGATATTTAAACCGTACTGTACTATTAATTGGGTCACAACAAGGACGCTATTTAAACACTCTATATCGTGAAAAATAGGAAGCAAAAATCTTTATCATATATTATTTTGTTTTGCATCAAATGAAAATCTATTACGTAAGTCCTTTTTTATTGAATTTTGGCGAATCAAACTATAGTTTTCGAAGAGGCAACCGGACTCTCGACGCTCAAAACCTGAGTGGCGTAACAGATTGTGTGGTACTATATAAGAGGCCTAATCGATCACTGACGTAGAAATTATGCAATTTTCATTCATTCAGAACTCACGTGTAGATTGTGTACATACCTGCCATGTTCCTAGTCCAAGAGCAGGTACCTGTAATCCATTTGATAACTTTACAGAGGTCAAGGAATCGTCCATGGCGGATTGTTTCCAGATAAAGTGACCGTTTGATTTGGGCGTTTGTTTTGATATGGAACCTCGTTCGTGTTTAAATTCTCTGCGTTGTCTTCTACTTCTATGTTTTGACTATCGCAATAAACTAAAGCGAATAAAATAATGCATATATATATATATGTTCCAAGTACAAGTTAATTACAGAGTTACCTGTTTAATTGCCTACTATACACGTGAAACTACATTGGACTTGAACTAGAATATTGGCGGTCAGCTGAAGTTGAATAAGACAGTTTTACTTATTACTTGTATATAATTATTGTTGGATCTGTTTTTATGTCTTTAATTACTAAGAGGCAAAACTCAATTTTAGAAGGAAAAAAATCACTTACTTAAATGGGCCAATCTATCTCAGGTATAGAGAGGTATATCTTTTCCATGCTAATATTGATGTCTTATTCCCAAACTATTTTACACACAAATAACACTTCTTGTCCTGCATAGGAAAGAAAGGAATTAGTCTTTTGTCATACTAAGAATAAATATTTGCTCTACTATTTGGACTTGACCTTCATATATTCTTCACGAAAAACACAACGCAGTTATTTTTTACGAATATTGTTGGAAAGGTTCTGCTTGATTTATATCCTTACTCTTGCATGGATAGAAGACAGTCGTTTGCGTGCATTTAAATATGCATTTGCTGATAAAATTAAACATAATATCTTTGTTTTCTACCAGTAGTAGGATTTATTGAATTGAATCTGATTTATATTGACCGATATTTTACATGTTTTTGTTTTAATTGTAATACACAAGACAAATGATGCATGGTTCTTGATCAAATAATCGAGGAAAAAATATAGCATAGATATATTTATCAATCATGAATTAGGATCCGCTGCAGTTTGTAGACGAACTTCAGTCTGAAAGGTCGTTATATTTTTTTTAATGATATCGAGGTTTACCAGACATACAATACCCAGGGTTTGTCGATAGATACATATTATAACGATTTTTGGAGATCATTCCATGTTCAGCGTACACTAGTGACGTCATAATGAAAAATGACGTCATTTTGGTGCCTGTAGAATTTAGCCAGTATCGAACTTAGTAAAATGCACCACATCAAAAAACAAAACTAAGACGTTGAAAATATGATAAATTTTGCGGCCAAATACGGCTAATAACGTCCCTTGTTCTTTGGACTCGCAGCTAAATTTGGGACTTACTGCATGTAATATCGGACTTTATTACTCAGTTTTGTGTTCAGGCATTTAGAATTTTAACTATCAAAGCGAAATTCTAATTTTTATAAACCGGCGACATCAATCAGTATATTTATATAAAATTGTGTGTTGACTTCGAAAAGAGAGAAAGTCTATCTATCTTACCTGCATACTTCATGCTGACTACAGCTGGAGATATTTGTCTCCCGCACCCTTCATTTAAATTCACAAACATAGCGTCACGATCTCTTTAACCATATAATAGTACTGTAAAATGTTGCTGGGTTCATATTAATGAAACATGTACATGTATATATGTCGCACCTAGGTCTGATTTAGGTACGTGTTTATTCATTTATTTTCATTTCTGACCCAGCATTAACAAGCTTAATTATCACTTAAGTGAGAAACTCATTTCTGCTCGACCTTCAGCTAAACATTTCCAAACGGTTTTTTGTGTGTGTAATTTTCATATATTAAACGTGAATTTGTAAAAGCATGGATACGTACACCTAGAACACAATCTTAATCAAATCAGTTATCAAGTATACGTTTTCAATTTTTACGTTATACAGTTTTGATATTAAATTATTTTGACATTGGGGTCCTTTAAAAACTGTATTATTTAAGCATTGGATGCTTATTTTTGGATATTGTCAGTTCTATAACACATGGTCACACAGACAAATTGATATGATAATTTGGGTACACGAATGATAACAAAAAAAAAAGCATCCAATGCTTATAAATATATTGATGTTTATTTCAATGAAATATTTGCGTTTCGTCGCTTTTTAAAAATCCATAACATGTATACGCTCTTTGTCATGGATATGAATAACAGATGGAACAGTCATATAAAACATGTTATTTAGTTCGCATCTGCGGAAAACTTAGTCGAAGTTACTCTTTTTATTAACGAATAGATGTGATTTAACAACTTTTTTTTATAAATAATCAAATATCAAATCGGTAATGTAAATATAAATGAAACGTTTAGTTTCATTTTTTTTTTACAATAATAAATGCCTGATGACGTGTATATATATTTGTACGCCGTGCTCAGGCTTGGTGTTATTGCTTATATTTATTTTTTCATACTGATGTCTATTTGTATGAAATTTTGTGTATCGTCGCTATAAAGCTAATATTTGCGCTCTTAGTCAGGGATATGAAACATACCTGAAACAGCCATATTTACATGTTATTTAGTTAGGTTCCGCGACAAAATATATAGTGTCGGAAACCGTGGAGAAACATTTTTTTTCTTAAGAAGTGGATATTGAAAATTGAACGTCACAGATTTCCAATGTAAACATATGGGAAATGTGTAAATATATCTATATTCTTTACACATTAAAACTACTCGAGATGTCAATGATTAAGAATTCTTTTTAAGCCTGTAATATTAAATGTTCAGAAGTCTCTTGTAATAGAAATAATAACAATACTCTTCCATGATTCCAATAAAAACCAACAACAATATCGGATACAAAAACGCATCTTTATAAAAAAGGATTATGTTAATTGACATCATGACGCCTGAATCACTAACTAACTAGGCCAAATATAAATTTTAAATACACAATGTTTATATACATATTTCATTTAAATGATACACTTTAAACAACAGAGATGGTATATATATATATATATATATATATATATATATATATATATATATATATATATATATATATATATATATATATATACACCCAAAAATGTTCATTTCTTATTTGGTTTAACACAAAACAACACAAATACCACCATGATAGATTGTGAATATCAGAATTTGTCCAAAATCCCAGAAAATTAAAAATCTCTATTAGAATGGCAATTTATTTGCCTAAAGTGAAAGTGAATTGCCTTTAGGGTCACTGTGTCATTTTAAGATCAATCTAGAATTTGATTGTTCAACAGTTGTAATACATATACAGATACGTTAAAGAGAATTTCAAACCAACTTTCGTTTTTATGCTACAATTTTTCACCAGGGTCGCTCTGGGTGATCTAAAAAGCTAAAAAAAAAAAATCAAATTAGATATACAGTTCATTACTGTAAACCATTGTTTGATTATTTCTGACGTTTTATCAAATTTTTATTTATGTATGTAATATATACTAAGATATATTTACATACATGTAATACATATGTTATATCACATTCTTATATTTCAAAAAAGGGGATTTAGCTGAACTTACCTGTTTACCAAAGCGCCAAAAAAAACGTGTTTTTGTTTTAATGCCTGCTATTTCATCCATTTCTTCCTTTGTTAGAGAAAAATCAAACACCTGAAAGAGTAAAATGTTGTTTTATTCATAATTCACATATTTATGGATGACAAACACAGAAAGAGTTAAAGACAGGAAATTTTAAATTCTACATAAATCATACCATAAAATACAGTAATTACGATTTCTTCAAAACGGCATATATTTACGTGGATAATGTGGTCAAACGCCAAAAAATGATATAATATCACTCAGTATAAATAATCAAAAAAGAAAAAAATATGCATAGTTCCAAAATTTTCTATTTCACTTGTGCTTTCTGGATTTAAGCATCCGTCATGAGATGAACATACAGAGAACACACACACACACACACACACACACACACACACACACACACACACACATATGATGCTTTCAACAATTAGAAAAAAAAATTCCTGTGTATACAAAATGTGATATTTATATTTAGCAATAAATAACGTACACTATTTATAATAACACAAATAACCGTATGTATTTTGATCAGGGCAACTAAATGTATATGTGATATGTTGATATCGCTAATATCATGGTATGTCGAAGATTATTTATATATGGGGTTTTTATGTTCTTTGTTTCTCTTTTTAAAGTTATCCACTTGCCATCACATATTGAAGACATCCTGACACAAAGTGTTCTTTTCATTTGCAAGATAACCAACATTCACTTGCGAAAAAACCACTAGTTGACATTCGTTTTGCAGGAACGTAAAAAAATACTACATTTATCCTAATTTTGAACAACATCTAGATTACATTTTTAAGACGATATTAATATACCTGAATGTTACTGCGAATTCTGTGAGGGGTCACACTCTTTGGAATCACAATTATGCCTCTTTGAAGAAGATTACGAAGCAGTATCTAAAAGAACACATATCTTGTATGGATATAAGTAGATAGGAACTTAAGGCGGATTGCAGTTGCTTGTTTGGTACATATCATAGAAATATTAATCTAATAAAACAATGTATTTTTTCAATTTAAAAATGTCAATCTAAACTAGCACTATCTTTAAGTGTTAAATTTGACAGTTTTATTTCTCATTGTTTATTTTGAAAGTATAATAACTTTTTTGCAATAAACGTGGTTTTTTTACGAACATGTGCAGTAGATTTGCTGTATCTCTTGGCAATTTTCCTAATAACAGGATCCTCTAAAACAACGGGATCATCCTTTTCTATCCTTTATATTTTTCGAAAATATACTATGATTAGACATTTTTTAAACATCACCAGAAAAAAATTGTACTGTTTAATATGTATATTTGAGCAGATAAAATAACAGTTTTTTATTGTATTTGAAAGTATTATTTTAATATAATAAAATACAAAGTCTTTATCACATAATTTATGCATGAAAATAAGAGAAAATACTTATATAATACATACAATTGCTTAATTCTTCCTGGCGAACCCAATGGAGCATAAGCTGTAACTGCCAAACCAAGCTTTTTACAAGCATCAAAGAGCTCATTCTGTGGAAGATAGATGTGACATTCCACCTGCAAGAAAAATTTCCTTGAAATGCTTTGTTTCGATTCCACGTACTGTATCGTCAGCATATTTCAGAGCGGTCAAATTCGTGAATAGTGTTGACGAAATAAATTTACATCCCAATGAATGTAGAACATAACTGATCTTTAATGTTTAATTTTAATTCAATTGAGTCAATCGATTTACAGAAAATTAAAGGTCACCAAAAATGGTATTTAGAACAAAGATTTTTTTTTCTTTTAGATATTTTAACATTGACCATAATCGTTGTAAACTGTGTACGTTTAACATGTATAATGAGATATTTCCTTTGTACATCAAAGTTAAGATGATTATTCAATTTAACCTGGTTGATGACTGGTTTGTGTTTAGCTATCTTGCAAATTCTTTCAATCTGTGAAATATTGAAGTTGGACACACCGAGCGATTTCGTTAACCCTAGGTCAACAAGTTCTTCCATAGCCTACAATAAGCAAATAAATTTCAAAAAAAGATGGTAATGCCATGTTTAGTCAAATGTATTTTATTGATCAATATACATGTAATAATCATTTCAAATATCACTTCCTTCTAACATATTGTCAACAAAAATTAGTAAATAAGTTTTTTTTTTTCATTTATTCCATGCGACCATTTTCCGTTCGAATTAGGGAGGTGAATTCTTCATATCATAGACGTTTAGGGGGACAACTTTGAGTAAATATATTTAACACATATGCATACGCTTTGCTTACTGTCTTGCACGTTCATGATAAATACAAAAAAAAATATACCAACTTTCCACGTTCCTGTCAAGTCTGTCTTCTCCGCTACCTTTAATAAACCTGCCTCCGTAACGGGGCCTTCATACTGAAAAACAAAAATATTGATACAGAATCCATTTCAAAACAATGATTGATCAGCCAAATGTACAAAGTTTTTGTAATTAGAGATTATAATATAATGGGGATGGATTTAAGTCAACTTTACCTATCAAGTCATTTTGAAAAGTCAATGCTTACTAGTACCAATTTGATTCCATTCAATTTTTTTCAGTAAGTAAAAGATTATGTTTATTTTCAAAATCGCGTCAATTTCTGCATATCAGCTGAAGTGATTTGGGGGCTGTGATGTAAAATTGACCAATGTCTTCTTTTTAGTTGTCGATGATGAACACCAAAAGTCTAGGTTAGCTTAGCAGTTTTAGAGACCCGAAGAGATTCTTTAAATCTAACATATCAGACAATAATAAAATAGTACTGTTGTTTGATTAATATTCAAGGGTATCTATTTTCGTGGATAAAGTGAAAATCACAGTTTCAAGGATACGTAAATTCGTGGCCAATGAACGTCTCAATACAAAATATAAGTAGAAATTGCAGTTCAATGAATATTTAATTTCAAGGATAAACTTAGCAACGAAATCAACGAAAATTGGTATTCAACATATATTGATGAAACCACAGTATATGATTAGATATTTGACTAAGGGGATAAGTTTAATTCAGATTTTTCAATTTATTGAGCAATGAACGTTTAAACACGTCTTATCTTAAAAAATATATATATACAATAATTCTTGCTTAGCTTTGCATATCAAAAAGTTACATCTACATATAAAAACATTAGAAAGATAAATGTCTGATAAACTGAAACCATTTTAAAAACCTGTTATTTGGACTAACGCTCACATATATATCTAAGGTCGGACCTTCATAAATTATTTTTTTTTTCGCGGTTAAAACTTGGATGTATGTTTCTCTCATGCACTTGTTTCACTGTTGAAGCACAAACATTATTGTTATCATTTCCTACCATTGGAAGTCAATTCATGACCATTACATGCAGTTTCTTTATAAATTTATCTACCTTGTGTGTTTTAATTTGGAATTTTATTGTAACTCGATAATTCATTATTTCATAAAAGAGTTCTCGCAGACTTTTTCCTATAAAACCACAAGAGCGTCAGCAACACGCTCTGTTGGCAATCGGTTTTTAGAACGCAGTTCGCAGTTCGCAGTTCGCAATTGAATAGTGAACTGCGTTCTATAGAACGCAGTTCGCAATTCAAAATTTAGTGCGATTGAATAGTGAACTGCGTTCTATAGAACGCAGTTCGCAATTCAAAATTTAGAATTCATATTTGGGGCCCGCTTGCCTTATATGCAATTGAATAGTGAACTGCGTTCTATAGAACGCAGTTCGCAATTCAAAATTTAGAATTCATACTTGGGGCCCGCTTGCCTTATATGCAATTGAATAGTGAACTGCGTTCTATAGAACGCAGTTCGCAATTCAAAATTTAGAATTCATACTTGGGGCCCGCTTGCCTTATATGCAATTGAATAGTGAACTGCGTTCTATAGAACGCAGTTCGCAATTCAAAATTTAGAATTCATACTTGGGGCCCGCTTGCCTTATATGCAATTGAATAGTGAACTGCGTTTTATAGAACGCAGTTCGCAATTCAAAATTTAGAATTCATACTTGGGGCCCGCTTGCCTTATATGCAATTGAATAGTGAACTGCGTTCTATAGAACGCAGTTCGCAATTCAAAATTTAGAATTCATATTTGGGGCCCGCTTGCCTTATATGCAATTGAATAGTGAACTGCGTTCTATAAAACGCAGTTCGCAATTCAAAATTTAGAATTCATATTTGGGGCCCGCTTGCCTTATATGCAATTGAATAGTGAACTGCGTTCTATAGAACGCAGTTCGCAATTCAAAATCTAGAATTCATATTTGGGGCCCGCTTGCCTTATATGCAATTGAATAGTGAACTGCGATCTATCTAGAACGCAGTTCGCAATTCAAATTGTTGAATAGTGAACTGCGTTCTATCTAGAACGCAGTTCGCAATAAATTATTCAAAATTTAGAATTCATATTTGGGGCCCGCTTGCCTTATATGCAATTGAATAGTGAACTGCGTTCTATAGAACGCAGTTCGCAATTCAAAATTTAGAATTCATACTTGGGGCCCGCTTGCCTTATATGCAATTGAATAGTGAACTGCGTTCTATAGAACGCAGTTCGCAATTCAAAATTTAGAATTCATATTTGGGGCCCGCTTGCCTTATATGCAATTGAATAGTGAACTGCGTTCTATAAAACGCAGTTCGCAATTCAAAATTTAGAATTCATATTTGGGGCCCGCTTGCCTTATATGCAATTGAATAGTGAACTGCGTTCTATCTAGAACGCAGTTCGCAATTCAAAATCTAGAATTCATATTTGGGGCCCGCTTGCCTTATATGCAATTGAATAGTGAACTGCGATCTATCTAGAACGCAGTTCGCAATTCAAATTGTTGAATAGTGAACTGCGTTCTATCTAGAACGCAGTTCGCAATAAATTATTCAAAATTTAGAATTCATATTTGGGGCCCGCTTGCCTTATATGCAATTGAATAGTGAACTGCGTTCTATAGAACGCAGTTCGCAATTCAAAATTTAGAATTCATACTTGGGGCCCGCTTGCCTTATATGCAATTGAATAGTGAACTGCGTTCTATAGAACGCAGTTCGCAATTCAAAATTTAGAATTCATATTTGGGGCCCGCTTGCCTTATATGCAATTGAATAGTGAACTGCGTTCTATAAAACGCAGTTCGCAATTCAAAATTTAGAATTCATATTTGGGGCCCGCTTGCCTTATATGCAATTGAATAGTGAACTGCGTTCTATCTAGAACGCAGTTCGCAATTCAAAATCTAGAATTCATATTTGGGGCCCGCTTGCCTTATATGCAATTGAATAGTGAACTGCGTTCTATCTAGAACGCAGTTCGCAATTCAAATTGTTGAATAGTGAACTGCGTTCTATCTAGAACGCAGTTCGCAATAAATTATTCAAAATTTAGAATTCATATTTGGGGCCCGCTTGCCTTATATGCAATTGAATAGTGAACTGCGTTCTATAGAACGCAGTTCGCAATTCAAAATTTAGAATTCATACTTGGGGCCCGCTTGCCTTATATGCAATTGAAGAGTGAACTGCGTTCTATCTAGAACGCAGTTCGCAATTCAAAATCTAGAATTCATATTTGGGGCCCGATTGCCTTATATGCATTTGAATAGTGAACTGCGTTCTATAGAACGCAGTTCGCAATTCAAAATTTAGAATTCATACTTGGGGCCCGCTTGCCTTATATGCAATTGAAGAGTGAACTGCGTTCTATCTAGAACGCAGTTCGCAATTCAAAATCTAGAATTCATATTTGGGGCCCGATTGCCTTATATGCATTTGAATAGTGAACTGCGTTCTATAGAACGCAGTTCGCAATTCAAAATCTAGAATTCATATTTGGGGCCCGCTTGCCTTATATGCAATTGAATAGTGAACTGCGTTCTATAGAACGCAGTTCGCAATTCAAAATTTAGAATTCATATTTGGGACCCGCTTGCCTTATATGCAATTGAATAGTGAACTGCGTTCTATAGAACGCAGTTCGCAATTCAAAATTTAGAATTCATATTTGGGACCCGCTTGCCTTATATGCAATTGAATAGTGAACTGCGTTCTATAGAACGCAGTTCGCAATTCAAAATTTAGAATTCATACTTGGGGCCCGCTTGCCTTATATGCAATTGAATAGTGAACTGCGTTCTATAGAACGAAGTTCGCAATTCAAAATTTAGAATTCATACTTGGGGCCCGCTTGCCTTATATGCAATTGAATAGTGAACTGCGTTCTATAGAACGCAGTTCGCAATTCAAAATTTAGAATTCATATTTGGGGCCCGCTTGCCTTATATGCAATTGAATAGTGAACTGCGTTCTATAGAACGCAGTTCGCAATTCAAAATCTAGAATTCATATTTGGGGCCCGCTTGCCTTATATGCAATTGAATAGTGAACTGCGTTCTATAAAACGCAGTTCGCAATTCAAAATTTAGAATTCATACTTGGGGCCCGCTTGCCTTATATGCAATTGAAGAGTGAACTGCGTTCTATCTAGAACGCAGTTCGCAATTCAAAATCTAGAATTCATATTTGGGGCCCGATTGCCTTATATGCAATTGAATAGTGAACTGCGTTCTATCTAGAATGCAGTTCGCGATTCAAAATTTAGAATTTATATTTGGGGCCCGCTTGCCTTATATGCAATTGAATAGTGAACTGCGTTCTATAGAACGCAGTTCGCAATTCAAAATTTAGAATTCATACTTGGGGCCCGCTTGCCTTATATGCAATTGAATAGTGAACTGCGTTCTATAGAACGCAGTTCGCAATTCAAAATTTAGAATTCATACTTGGGGCCCGCTTGCCTTATATGCAATTGAATAGTGAACTGCGTTTTATAGAACGCAGTTCGCAATTCAAAATTTAGAATTCATACTTGGGGCCCGCTTGCCTTATATGCAATTGAATAGTGAACTGCGTTCTATAGAACGCAGTTCGCAATTCAAAATTTAGAATTCATATTTGGGGCCCGCTTGCCTTATATGCAATTGAATAGTGAACTGCGTTCTATAAAACGCAGTTCGCAATTCAAAATTTAGAATTCATATTTGGGGCCCGCTTGCCTTATATGCAATTGAATAGTGAACTGCGTTCTATAGAACGAAGTTCGCAATTCAAAATTTAGAATTCATACTTGGGGCCCGCTTGCCTTATATGCAATTGAATAGTGAACTGCGTTCTATAGAACGCAGTTCGCAATTCAAAATTTAGAATTCATACTTGGGGCCCGCTTGCCTTATATGCAATTGAATAGTGAACTGCGTTCTATAGAACGCAGTTCGCAATTCAAAATCTAGAATTCATATTTGGGGCCCGCTTGCCTTATATGCAATTGAATAGTGAACTGCGTTCTATAGAACGCAGTTCGCAATTCAAAATTTAGAATTCATACTTGGGGCCCGCTTGCCTTATATGCAATTGAAGAGTGAACTGCGTTCTATCTAGAACGCAGTTCGCAATTCAAAATCTAGAATTCATATTTGGGGCCCGATTGCCTTATATGCAATTGAATAGTGAACTGCGTTCTATCTAGAATGCAGTTCGCGATTCAAAATTTAGAATTTATATTTGGGGCCCGCTTGCCTTATATGCAATTGAATAGTGAACTGCGTTCTAGAACGCAGTTCGCAATTCATTTTTGGGGCCCGAAATTTTCAGGGGCATCTACTAGTGGTATTTCACTACCACTGTGAAATTTGGTGATGCAGTAATTTATAGTTTTTGAGATCTGTATGGTGTCCGGATAGGGCCATTTGCATTAGCGCGATATCGCGTTCAGATAAACGAGACATTGTGCTAACACATGTACACAACACACCGTCGCGCTAACGCAACTTTGCACAACACGCCGTCGCGCTAACACAACTTTGCTCAACACGCCGTCGCGCTAACACAACTTTGCTTAACACGCCGTCGCGCTAACGCAACTTTGCAAGTTTCACAGTCTAGTAGGAAGTCGTGTCCGGAAATATTAGACTGCGCATGCTGAAATATGCATGCACGCAAGCATGGATAAAAAAATAAATAAAATGTACTTTGAAATATATATATTATTTTCATTTATTATCAGTGCATATGAATAAAAATATAGTTATTAGTGTGTCACTAGATAAGGATATGAATTTCGTGGATCATTGTTTAGTTGATCCACGAAATTAAATATTCATTGAAGTGCAATTTTAATTAACATTTTGTATTGATAGGTTCATTGGCCACTAATTTACGTATACTTGATATTGTGATTTTCACTTTATCCACGAAAATTGATGCCCTTGAATATCAATGAAACTACAGTATTCAATTGCATATAAGCCCGATTCTCAGAAACTATAGATAACTGCATCACCATATTTTCACAGTGGTAGTGAAATACCACTAGTAGATGCCCCTGAAAAATTCAGGTCCCGAATATGAATTCTAAATTTTGATTTGCGAATTGCTTTCTAGATAGAACGCAGTTCACTATTCAATTGCATATAAGCCCGATTCTTAAACATAGGTAATAACAGATTACAAAGCTCACCGAGACGAGGGATCACCTTTTTGAGGAATCACCTTTATGAGACCACCTTTATCATATTATTTGAAAATCATAGTTAATGATCTTGGATATACATGGATACTGTATTGACAAAATATCGTATAACAATATCATATAATAAAAATTGTATAATAATCATATGTTCATTTCATAGGGTATTATATGATACAATGTTTATCAATACGATAATATAAAATACTATATTGCATCCTATGATACCAGTACAATATATATCATATATTACAATAAAATACTGTAATAAATAATGATGAAATATGATATTGTAACATATGATATGACATTGTATCTTGTTATACATTATTGTATTTGATCACATAATACAATATCATAATATATTATGATATTGATATGATATGATACATTATAATAATATATGATACAATATCATATCACATAATGCATCACAATATTATACTGTATAATATTATAGCATGATATTGCATTGTATGATATTGTATCATATTTAATACAATGTAGGATATTGTATCATATGATACAATAAAATTAGCTACAACATTGTATCATATCAATTGATACAATATCATGTGATATAGTACTATATTATATCATACAATATCATAGTATACTTTATTGTATTATATGATACAATATCACATTATACAATATCATATAATACATTTTCATATATTGATATAATAATATATTATATAAACCAATCTCATTTTATACAATATCGTATCATATGATATGATATATATTATACAATATCATATCATATGATACTATATTATGTTGCAATATCATATGAAATAGCATGTGATAAAATATAATATATGTGATATTATACAATATCATATTATACAATATTGTATCATAATAAACAATACTATACATAACAATATCACAATACAATATCATATAATGTACAAAAAAAATTGATACAATATCATATCGTATCATATAACTTTTTACAATATAATATATGATATAATATTGTATCATATAAAACAATAGTGTATCATATCATACAATACTATATCATAGGAATCATATTATATCATTTAACAACGAACACATCTATCAAGCAGGTTTTAGATAGGATAATTTTTTTTAGCAACTTTGATAATGGAGATCTGCATCTGAAGCTACCTCTGCAGTTCATTAATATTATAGTTAAATCAACTATGCAAGCTATTATCTATAAAATTTGTGACCTGTTCCAAAAAAACAAATCCCATCCAGCATCCGAAACATACGCCTCAGATTCAGCATTCAAGCCTGCCAGGTGCATCAGTATCATAAGACGTATCATCCATGCAAGTTTTATGAAGTTAGGACCAGTAATAACTAAAATATAATCATCAGAGGGCACCTGCTCCAAAAACTTTAACAAACTCTTAAAACCTTAACCTCCTTCAGCATCCGAAACCTATGGCTCAGATTCAGCATTCATGCCTGTCAGGTGCATCAGTATTATAAGACGCACCATCCATATAAGTTTGGTGAAGTTAAGACCAGTGATAACTAAGTTATAATCATCAAAGGGCACCTGCTCCAAAACTTTAACCAGCTCTAAAAACCTTAACCTCATCCAGCATCCGAAACTTATGGCTCAGATTCGGCATTCCTTCCTGTCAGAGGCATCAGTATCATACGACACACCATCTATGCAAGTTTGGTGAAGTTAGGACCAGTAATAACTAAGATATAATCATCGAAGGGCACCTGCTCCAAAAACTTTAACCAGTTCTTAAAACCTTAACCTCATCCAGCATCTGAAACCTATGGCTCAGATTCAGCATTCAAGCCTGCCAGGTATATCAGTATCATAAGACGCACCATCTATGCAAATTAAGTGAAGTTAGGACCAGTAATAACTAAGATATAATCATCAAAGGGCACCTGCTCCAAAAACGGTAACCAGCTCTAAAAACCTTAACCTCATCCAGCATCTGAAACCTATGGCTCAGATTCAGCATTCAAGCCTGCCAGGTATATCAGTATCATAAGACGCACCATCTATGCAAATTTAGTGAAGTTAGGACCAGTAATAACTAAGATATAATCATCAAAGGGCACCTGCTCCAAAAACGTTAACCAGCTCTAAAAACCTTAACCTCATCCAGCATCTGAAACCTAAGGCTCAGATTCAACATTAAAGCATGTCTGATGCATCAGTATCATAAGATGCACCATCCATGCAAGTTTGGTAAAGTTAGGACCAGTAGTAACCTATAAATTTCTATCAAAGGGCACCTGCACCAAAAACTCTAACTTGCTCCAAAAACCTTAACCTCCTCCAGCATCTGAAACTCATGGCCCTGATTCAGCATTCAGGTCTTTCAAGTCCATGAGTAGGTCAAGATGCATCATCCATGCAAGTTTGGTGAAGATAGGACAAGTAATAACTTAGATACTGGACCTGCAACAAAAACTTTAACCAGGTTCGGACGCCGACGCCGACGCCGAGGGTATAGCATAAGCTCCCCCCGACTTCGTTTCGGTGAGCTAAAAACTACCCAAATATGAATTCTAAATTTGAATTGCAAACTGCGTTCTATAGAACGCAGTTCACTATTCAATTGCATATAAGGCAAGCGGGCCCCAAATATGAATTCTAAATTTTGAATTGCGAACTGCGTTCTATAGAACGCAGTTCACTATTCAATTGCATATAAGGCAAGCGGGCCCCAAATATGACTTCTAAATTTTGAATTGCGAACTGCGTTCTATAGAACGCAGTTCACTATTCAATTGCATATAAGGCAAGCGGGCCCCAAGTATGAATTCTAAATTTTGAATTGCGAACTGCGTTCTATAGAACGCAGTTCACTATTCAATTGCATATAAGGCAAGCGGGCCCCAAGTATGAATTCTAAATTTTGAATTGCGAACTGCGTTCTATAGAACGCAGTTCACTATTGAATTGCATATAAGGCAAGCGGGCCCCAAATATGAATTCTAAATTTTGAATTGCGAACTGCGTTCTATAGAACGCAGTTCACTATTGAATTGCATATAAGGCAAGCGGGCCCCAAATATGAATTCTAAATTTTGAATTGCGAACTGCGTTCTATAGAACGCAGTTCACTATTCAATTGCATATAAGGCAAGCGGGCCCCAAATATGAATTCTAAATTTTGAATTGCGAACTGCGTTCTATAGAACGCAGTTCACTATTCAATTGCATATAAGGCAAGCGGGTCCCAAATATGAATTCTAAATTTTGAATTGCGAACTGCGTTCTATAGAACGCAGTTCACTATTCAATTGCATATAAGGCAAGCGGGCCCCAAGTATGAATTCTAAATTTTGAATTGCGAACTGCGTTCTATAGAACGCAGTTCACTATTGAATTGCATATAAGGCAAGCGGGCCCCAAATATGAATTCTAAATTTTGAATTGCGAACTGCGTTCTATAGAACGCAGTTCACTATTGAATTGCATATAAGGCAAGCGGGCCCCAAATATGAATTCTAAATTTTGAATTGCGAACTGCGTTCTATAGAACGCAGTTCACTATTGAATTGCATATAAGGCAAGCGGGCCCCAAATATGAATTCTAAATTTTGAATTGCGAACTGCGTTCTATAGAACGCAGTTCACTATTGAATTGCATATAAGGCAAGCGGGCCCCAAATATGAATTCTAAATTTTGAATTGCGAACTGCGTTCTATAGAACGCAGTTCACTATTCAATTGCATATAAGGCAAGCGGGTCCCAAATATGAATTCTAAATTTTGAATTGCGAACTGCGTTCTATAGAACGCAGTTCACTATTGAATTGCATATAAGGCAAGCGGGCCCCAAGTATGAATTCTAAATTTTGAATTGCGAACTGCGTTCTATAGAACGCAGTTCACTTTTCAATTGCATATAAGGCAAGCGGGCCCCAAATATGAATTCTAAATTTTGAATTGCGAACTGCGTTCTATAGAACGCAGTTCACTATTCAATTGCATATAAGGCAAGCGGGCCCCAAATATGAATTCTAAATTTTGAATTGCGAACTGCGTTCTATAGAACGCAGTTCACTATTGAATTGCATATAAGGCAAGCGGGCCCCAAATATGAATTCTAAATTTTGAATTGCGAACTGCGTTCTATAGAACGCAGTTCACTATTCAATCGCACTAAATTTTGAATTGCGAACTGCGTTCTATAGAACGCAGTTCACTATTCAATTGCATATAAGGCAAGCGGGCCCCAAGTATGAATTCTAAATTTTGAATTGCGAACTGCGTTCTATAGAACGCAGTTCACTATTCAATTGCATATAAGACAAGCGGGCCCCAAATATGAATTCTAAATTTTGAATTGCGAACTGCGTTCTATAGAACGCAGTTCACTATTCAATCGCACTAAATTTTGAATTGCGAACTGCGTTCTATAGAACGCAGTTCACTATTCAATTGCGAACTGCGAACTGCGAACTGCGTCCTAAAAACCGATTGCCCGCTCTGTTTGGGTAATTTAGGTGGACGCAGAAATGAACGAAATAAACACTAACAATAGTAGACTAAATTGTAGGAGTATCACTACGCGATAACTAGAAATGCATATTGAATTTGAAGAAATAGTTGGGAATAAAAGGTATTTGTGCTGAAAAATAAATCACATGAATACTTGTTTACAAACTACCTGAAAAATATTGTGGTTTTTTTTATATATATTTTCAAAATCATATTAACACGCTAAACATTATTACAAAAAGGTCTACATCTTGTATTCTGTTTTGTCTTGTGGGAAGTGCTTCCATACATATATATTAGATAGATGACAATCATCTTAGTGAGATTCATTTACAGCGAACTGCACAGGAAAGTGAATTAGGTAGAGGTCCACATAGTCAAGCTGTAGCTTCTTCAGACTCATCTCAATGGACCCCTTGACCAGCGTTGGTTCCATATGAATCATTGGTAGCTTTATAGAAAGAATACAAACTATCTTAGGCATCAATCCAGATTTTCTTAATTACGAAAAGAGTTACATGTTTTACTTTTAAATTTTTCGTAAGACACATTTTGTCATTAAATCAATGCGGAGTCCCTCGTACATTACCTTGGTAACGATAAACAATTCTTCTCTCTTCACTTTTCCACTCTTGATATATTCCTGTAGAACCTCACCGATGGCGTCTTCATTTAGGTCGGTGTAGACGGTGTCTATGTGTCGGTATCCGGCGTCCAGTGCCGCACGGACCGCAACTCTCACCTCGTCCTTCGGGCTCTGTCAATAGTAGTGTCATATATAGAAAGCTACTTTTACTCGTCGTTGATATAGTGATATATACATATTGATAAAGAACGTCAAAGAAAGTTTTCTAGAGGTGGTTCTTTACAGTGTTTAATATCTTTTCTGAAATAGTATTCAATAAAAACGGTCTCCAATTGAAAAAAATCATGCCATGATATATGATATCAATTGGCTCTAAACGTTAAATCAATTTACTTACCACAATTCAACCAAGCAAATAAGTGTTTTTCAAAGAGAGTTAAACATTTTCATGATCTTTTATTTTAGTTTTATGAGATTGGTATCAGCCATATTTTGTTTCAAGTTCTTGTTAAAATCTAACTTCTGTCTAATATTACTAGTAATATTTTTGATAATGTATCTATTTCAACAAATAAAAATATTCTGACTATTATTTTTGGTTCTGTTTAATAAATCTATTTACATATATCTAATTTATTCATCTATTAACAGCAAATTCTTAAGGTGCCTTTTTAAAATCATGAATAAAGTAATGATTCTTCCGTTTTCTTTAAAAAATATTTTGTCAATTTAGTTTAAAATGTGTTGTGCATGCAGACGCTCGATGGTACATGTATTTGGAAAAACAATTTTATTACGCTGCGTAATAGTTTGCAATACAACCATATGCATGATGAATGTTCACTGCACTAATGACGGCTATATTGACGATCATGTATTGTATAATCAGAAATTTTCGTTAAGGATTTAATTTCGTTACTTGGGTTGGCAGTTTGAATCAAAGAAATTTTATTTGGTTCAAAAACAACGAAATTTTAACCCAACGAAAATATGTGCTATGGTCTTTATCGGTTGTAAACATACGCCAAACATAGTATGTCTTGATAAGCATATAAGAATTTTTATTATCTTTCAATGACTTTACAGCCTTTTATTTGTAATACATTTAAAATTGTTATGCTCAATCAAGTAACAAAATCTTATCAACCTATCAAAATAAAATGGCAACCGGTAAATTGTGGTTATGATCTGTTAAAATAGCAGACCCAAAAAAATACTCAAAAATTTTTCATTTGTTCAGAAGTAACTTAAACCTACCTGCCATGTTCCTAGCCCTACGGATGGCATATGTAACCCATTGGATAGCGTTACAGAGGTGAGAGAATCATCCATTGTTCAACTGATTATGTTTGAGTACTTACATTCAGTGTTATAGTGTCAATTTTATCATACCGCGCTCAATTTATCTGCACGAAACTTGAGGCCACCTCCCCTAAAATTTACCTGAATTGAGGTCAATGATATGCTGCTTGTCAATAAAATCAAATTTTGATTTACAGGGGTTTTTTTTTTGCTTTGCAATTAAATATACATAAAATAAGTTGTAAGGCCAACATGATCGTGACACAAAGAGAAATATGTCCAACGTTTGATACACAAAAACGTATTAGTTGTTGGAAATAAATAAGAGGGAATTAAATGCTAATGATGAGATGACCAACAAAATTAGAATGGCCAAGAGAAAAGATGAATGTTTATGTAGAAGAAGTACAAGGTGTGAAGTTATTTTTTCACGAATTAAAAAACGGCTCGAATCTCCTCGAAGAATGTCGACCATGCGTTCTCGTTGACTTTTACAAAATGTTCAACAGAGAGATATTATAATACCATGTTGTGAATACCGTACGAGCAATTGATGTAAGGAAAAAATGTATCAAATTATGTAGAATGGTAATGTTTAAAAAAAGGTATGGAAATCTAGTCTGTTTAAAGTTTGCCTACTACCGCGAGAATAGTGGAAGAAGATTCTAACAAAATAACATTCCATCAATTACATATAAAATAAGCTTGTTGTAAAACTTTCGAGATAATATAAAGATTAGAAAATCATTTTTTAAGAGTTCCACATTGCGATGACAGTTCAAAGACTTAAATTATAGTCTTGCTTTTTCCGCAACTGAATTATTTATGAAGGTCAAATTAAGAATTATATTCAGTTAAATGAATTTAAATTACATGTTATCAATTTTTAACCGATAGATTTAATCACAGCTAGTATATTTTCAATATTTTTTACGTTCCATGTATGCCATTGAGTATAGCAATTAGCACCTCGACGGATCCTGGTCACTCCAGGTAAATAACGCCTGTTTTAATTAGGCCCCGCCTACTTTTTCAATAACCGTACGGTCCTCAAATGTAGGTCCTCTCGGGTCACCATCGAGTCGTCTAAATAGATCTGTAATCATACATCGGGACAGTCTGTATTTACAGATGATATCTGTATCATCTAAATAGTTTAACGGGTTATCTATACTTTTATTATATTTCATGTCACCTAGGTGTAAGGCAAGGGTTATGACTGGGAGGTGGGGGTATATATTTGTCTTATTATTTTATTCTCCTCAGGAATTTCAATGAAAGAAATGAGTAAACTTACATATTTAGAAAAGAGAAAGAATGAAGCTGCATATCAAAGTTCAGATATTGTGAAAGCATTTGAAACAAAAACAGGTTTTGAACTTTCTAAGTAAACAAATAGACTTGTAAATTAATTGTAAAGTGATAATTGGCTAACTAAAATTACTGATAATCAGTACAATCATGTAAACTGATTTTCATAAAAATGCCAATGGTGATTACATGTCTACGCAGGTTGATTATTCAAAAACTGGAACAGGAAAAGTGAGTTACAAATTAAAGTTCTTAATGCTATTTTTCTGTTAAATGAGACTCCTCGACAAGTTTGTGTATGGGCTGTGGTACTCAGGTGACCGTTAAGGCCTATTGGCCTCTTGCTTTCTTATATCCACCACATTTCTCTTATGTCCTGTGGAATTTCAAGAGTTTAGTTTGGAACAAATCGACTCACAGACTCGCTTTGTTTTAGTTGTTCGTAGAAACAGATGATAGTTTGGAATACTACACGTCTTTCCATTTTCTACTTTTTAAAAGAGTCTGTCTCAGAGAAGTTGGGAGTTTTTTCTTTTGTATACGTGGGCATGGGTCGCTCGCAAATTTAATTGAATAGCCCAATTAATAACATTCAACGCACGGGTGATTCAAGATTGGTGCAAAGGAAGTAAGGGGTATTGTACGAGAAGCACTCCATTTCTTTAAAGAAATGGCGCCGAGGCCCCGAAAAGACCGAGGCCCATTACTTTTAAGGAGCGGACTCTACGAGTACATTGACCCGCTTAAAATCCACCTTTGCTGCACCCCTTGTTGTATTTGAATGTACAGTTGTAAAATGCAGAGCGGTTTACTTGATATTTGCGGTGGAAAAGGAATGGAGAGGCCATTCGAACACACTATTACTATAAATATTCCGCTTGCACATGAAAATCTGATTCCGTCAAGCAGTAATGACGAGATATTTCTGACCCAGCGTAATTATAAGACCGATACTGAGAGCGGGTAGGATACTTATAACTTTATATCGGATATACTTAGGTTAGAACAAGTTAAGTCGAACAAAAATGCTGATATCGTCATAAAGAGAGGTGTATGCACCCTAGTGTTCTAACGACAAGTTTGACACGACAGCCGTCATGTGTTCGATCAGTCGAGCGATAAGAAACATCAATAAGTAGATACAATCTTTATCTCTATATATAAAATCATAAAATTTACAAATTTTGAAAACTGAAAAATGTTTATTCAGCATGGCCTCCTTTGGATGTACTTTTGTCTGCAGTGTCCCTCCAATGTTCCTCTAATAATTCCTCTTTGGGTTCCACGTCCTAAGATTACGGCTTCCGTCCACTGGCTTCCAGCGTATATGTGAATACACAGAGGGGGTTACACGGGTGGTAAGATGTTAAATACCGGAACACTGGTGACTATTGCTGGATCATCACTGTGACATTGCTGGAACCTTGCTAGAACCCCTAATGGAGATTGGTTACCCCCAAAAAATACGCTCAACTACACATCGTGCTACCACTGCAGTGCGTGCTAATGGACCCCGGCTCACTGACCAACAACATGGGTATTTTTAGTATCATAGAAAACAAATAGAACAGCCCGAGTATAGTCCATTATTGACCAATACCCGAAGTGACAAAATTCACCAAAAAGGATATAAACATAAATAAAAAAACAGAGGTACCCTACAGAAAAATGTATCCATGAATAAATCTATTGATTGTGACAAAGTTACTTGTTTTAATGGCAGGGAGGCTAAAATCCACGAGCCAAAAACAGACAAGGAGATTTCTCATCTACAAGTGAAACAGTTATGTTTTAAATTGTCATGTATTTTTATATTCAAACAAGTTTTTAAGCGTTATCGTACGATATTAGAATATCTATACCCGGTATAATTTAAACAAATGTGTTAATTTTTTGTGATAGTATAATGACAACTTTTTGTCATTTCTTCAGGTTCGCACTATCAACTATGTCTAAAATACGGTGTGCTGTTGACACATTTTAAGAGTGTCCAAAAACTCGCAACCAAATCTCTACAAACCATGTAGAAGTGTAGGTCCTTTTCTCGTAGATCTTAAACACTTGACAAAAGATGAGTTAAACTACTCTATGTTTTGTTTTGTAAATCTGGTCCGAATACCCACGGACACAATGTACAGTTTCGTTATTTGTTTACAACTATATATGTCCACCATGGGATATAATATCAGGTTTCTCTCTGATGAGATATTTTTGCAGATTCGAAACACGTTTGATATTGTGATGAAAAAAGGGAAAAGGATAATATTGGTAGGGTTAAAAAACAGGCATTGCCTATAAAAGAGGATGAAGAAAAAGCGGTGTCCTTTCCTTGGAGAAGACACTCCTAAAAAACACCGAAATGTATGAAGGGGAAATTATCGGTTGTGAGGATCAACAAGTATCTACGTTATTCCGAGGATACCTCTTAAGGTCAGACGACACGTTCCTCAATTTTTTTTCTAGGAATTTGTTTTTGATTTTCTACTACTTTAACATGTTTTCTTGCAAAAAATGGGATACCTTATCAGGCATTTCTGCAAAATACTGGAGTTTGTAATATCGTATATAATCTTCTTGAAAATACACTTGAATTGGTGATATGAAAAAGTGTTTATATAATATATATATATAGCAAGAAGTGAAATTTTAATCATTTGAAAAGTGTTTATAAATAACAATGATTTTATTGCAACTCTTTATTACGAGGAGAACAAAAAAGATACTCGAGGAACGTGTTGTCTGACATAAAAATAACCAAGAAGGACTGAAGCATGAAAGAGGTACGAAAATGTGTGTTCGTGCTTTCCAAGCCAGCATAAAATCAATGGTTCTCTGCTCAATCCAACATCCAAATGGTAACAAATAAGCCCCATTCAGTTGACTTGAACATATTTTATTATATACACATGTAAGAATACAAAATCATTTGGAACTAATTAAAAGTAACTTACATACTATTATCTTTTCAAAATGAACTCTTACGGATTTTAAATAAAATGTGAAAGAACTGCTTTTTAAACCTGTAATGTTAAATGTTCAGAAGTCTCTTGTAACAGAAATAATTTTTTTAAAAACTCTACAGCGATTCCACTGAAATTCAACAACAATATTGGATACAAAAACATATCTTTATAAAAGGAAATTATGTAAATGAACATCATGATGCAAAAACCACTTATTTACAAGGCCAAAAATATATTTTTACACAATGTTTATATACATATTTCATTTAAATGATGAAATTTTAAAGACGGTATGGCATATGCATGTACATATATGTTTGGCTCAGCAAGAAAACTTTGAATTACCTTGGACGTTGTGAAAGAATACGTCAGAATTTGTCAAAAGCCCAGGAAATTCAAAATCTCTATAGCAGTTCTCATTTCTGTTCATTTCTCTGTACTCATTTCTGTTCATTTCTCTGTACTCATTTCTGTTCATTTCTCTGCCGGAAGCGAAAGTGAAATGCTTTTTGAGGCACTATGTCATTTTGAGATCGATCTAGAATTGGATTGTGCAACGGTTGTAATACGTACAAATACAAATACGTAATAAAGAATTCCGAACTTTCTTTTTTTATGCTATAATTTTTCACCAGGGTCTCTCTGGGTGATTTGGAAACCTATAAATACGATAAAGATATTAAAATTATTGTAAAACATTGTTAAATTATACCTGATTATCAAAGTTTTATCCCTTTATGTAATATAATTAAATATATTTGAATAGTACATTTATTATATTACATTTTATATATTTTAGGATATTAAATAAACTGAACTTACATTAATCCAACAGCGGCAAATAGACGTCTTTTTGTTTTAATACCTGCAATGTCTTCCATTTCTTCTTTTGTAAGAGAAAAATCAAACACCTGAAACAGTTAATCGTTGTATATATCATGATTTCATAAGTCACATATTTCCAAATGACAAACACTGGAAGAGATAAAGAAAGGAAATTCAATTTGTACACAAATCATGTCATAAAAAAACAATAATCACAAATTCTTTAAAACAATGTATATTTACAGGGGCTACATGTATGTGGAAAATTACTAGTCCATACTAGCATAATCAAACTCAAACTTAACTAATGAGTAACTACAACTTTGCAGCTATAAAATATAAGGTTTTGTAAAAAGAACAATGTGATCGACAAATGTTTATCGAAGTTTGCATATGAAACTTTCTAGATGTTCCGTCTGAAAGAATCATCTATTCGGATCGTAATAACATGATGTGCATATGAACAAATGAATTTGCTATGTAACCCCCCCCCCCAAAAAAAAAAAACAAAAAAAAAAAACAGCGCATTGAAATAAACTAAAACAATAATAATTGTAATGGTACTCAACCGTGATTTAATATGATTATATGAAAACTGAACAAGACAGGATAGCGGCATGTTGTTCCAACAAAAAAACTTATTAATTATTAACATCTGTACAGGCCAATTTCCCTCATATAATCGATCGCAGTCTCATAGACCTAACTTAACTGTTGATATATATATATATATATATATATATATATATATATATATATATATATATATATATATATATATATATATATATATATATATATATAAATATATATATATATATATATATATATATGTAGCCAGTGGTCGAAATAAGCCAAGCTTGGGTCGTTGTTATATATTTATTAATACATAATAAACCTGAAATTTCGTAATTAAACGAATAACACAGAATAGACACAAATGACAAGACAATTAGACACAGACAAACATACACATTAGAAAACGAAATGAAACAGTTATATTACAATTTAGAATGACTTTAATTTATTACATTAAGTCTTACCGGGACAAACAATCCTTATGCTTAAGCATATTGCTATACAGCTATAGTTCTGACCCGTTCAAGGGCTTGGCGGAGAGTGCCAGTCCGGTATAAGATTTTGGCGGGGAAGGGTGCATGCAGAGTTAGTCATGTGACCCTATTGTCCAGTCTTGTCATTGTCCACGTTACAGATATTAAACTCTCATACGATCATTCACTCTAAACACGTATACCAATCAAAGACGCTAGTGCTGTCATTTAATATACAAATTATACATATATATATATGATGTCACAGACCAGCTCCATATATACACTCTTCAATCTTTGGAGGTAAAGAAATAATACCTAAAAGTAACCACAGTCTCATCAAAATTAGGGGGAAAAGATGTTTCGTTTATCTTTTCCCAGTCATCCACGTGGCAAAGATAACTTTTCACAATGCTTACAACAATTCGCAATAGAAAATCACTTTCTGTGTATACAAAATGCTATTATATTATATTTATATTTACGTATCTAGGAAAGCGTATACTATTGATAATAACCCAAATAACCTTACGTATTTTGATCCGGGCAACTAAATGTATATGAGACATGTGGATACCGCTAATACATGTATCATGGTATGTCGATAATTATTTATATCTGGAGCTTTTATTCCTTTTAAAATTATCTACTCCTCATCTCATATTTAGGACAGCCATTTTAAGTCTCCTTTGCATATACGAGATGCTCAATATTCACTTGCGAAAAAAACAGCTAGTTGGTTTAGCAGGAAACAAAAACAAATTACTATTTTACTCTAGAAGAACATCCTTTTCAAAATTTTAAGACGATATTAATATACCTGAATGTTACTGCGAATTCTGTGAGGGGTCACACTCTTTGGAATCACAATTATGCCTCTTTGAAGAAGATTACGAAGCAGTATCTAAAAAGAACACATATTATGTATGAATAAAAGTAGAAAGACTTAAGTCGGATTACATTTGCTTGTTTGGTACACATCTTAGAAATATTAGTCTTACTAAAATGTGTCTTTTTCTCCAAATTGAAAATTTCTACTAAAAAAACGCTATTTCAGTGTTAATTTTGAAGTAAAATTTTTATTGTTAATTTTGAAAGTATAATACCGGTAATAACTTTAACGTAATTTAAATATATGTTTTTTACTAACATGTGCAGGAGATTTGCTGTATCTCTTGGCAATTTTGGTAATCACTGGATCCTCTAGGACAACAGGTGCATCTATTTCTCTCCTTTAGATTTATCAAAAATATACTGTTATTAGGATATTTTTTTAATAAAACATCAACAGAAAAACCATTTAACATATTATTGTACTGTTAGATATGTATTTTTGAG
This sequence comes from Magallana gigas, assembly GCF_963853765.1. NCBI lineage: Eukaryota > Metazoa > Mollusca > Bivalvia > Ostreida > Ostreidae > Magallana > Magallana gigas. Next base: position 27,866,784 of record NC_088856.1, read on the forward strand.
CAGATATGATAATAGTTTTTTTAATTACTAGTATGTTTAATACTCTTTGTAATAAAATTCATAGTCTTTATCACATAAATTATGCCTGAAAATAGGAAAAAAATACTTATATACTAGTAATACATACAATTGTTCAAATCTTCCTGGCGAGCCAAATGGTGCATAAGCTGTAACTGCCAAACCAAGCTTTTTACAAGCATCAAAGAGCTCATTCTGTGGAAGATAGATGTGACATTCCACCTGCAAGAAAAATGTCCTTGAATTTTAATTATATTTTAGAGAGGTCAAATTTGTGAATTGTGTTGATGAAGTAACTTTACATTCTAATGAATGTAGAACACCTGTTAAAATGACTGATCTTAAGTTAATATATTCACACAAAAACTATAAGTCACGAAATAATGATCTTTAGAGCAAAGATGGTAAATTTTTTTTAGATATTTTAACAAAGTGACTACAATTGTTATAATCTGTGTACGTTTAACATGTACACTGTTTTTTTAAAGAAAGTGTAATATAAGGGCAATTTCGAATGTGTTACAATATTTTCATGTCATGTCAAATTTCCTCGATATAGATATTTTCTTTGTTCATCAAAGTTAACAGTGTATCTATTATTACCTGATTACTGACTGGTTTGTGTTTGGAGATCTTACAAATCCTTTCAACCTGTGAAATACTACAGTTGGACAGACCGAGAGATTTCGTTAACCCTAAGTCGACCAGTTCTTCCATAGCCTACAATATGAAAATAATTTTTTTTTAAAAAGATGGTAATCCCTAGTTTAGTTAAATATATTTTATTGATCAGCAAACATGTTTCAATCATTTTCAAATATCACAACCAAAAAATTTGTCCGGAAAATCGAGTAAATAATTTTTTGCAAGTTTTTTAAAAGATCATTCAAAACGAACATGCGCCTTTTTCATTAGAGGAGTGTATTTCTTAATATAATGGAAGGGGGCAATTTTGATGAAGGATTTCCAAGATATTCGTAGATGTTTTGGTTACAGTCTTAAATCTAGGAGATAAAATACTGCAAAAAAACACAAACTTTCCACGTTCCTATCAGATCTGTCTTCTCTGCTGCCTTCCATCCACCTGCCTCTGTAACAGGAAATACTTTCTCATCATCGCCTTCATACTGGAAAAAAAGAAATCCAGAGAAATGCATTTCATAAACAGATTGATCATTTGGAATTTCATAACCTTGTGGTTAAAGGTGATGATATACTGAGGATGGATTTTAGCCGTCAACTTTACTTGTTTCTTTTCAAGTTATTTTGAAAATTGTATGATTAAAAATTTGATTCAGTTCATTCTAATTTTTTTTTCAGTAAGTATAACAGTTTGTTTATTTTCAAGATCGCGTCAATTTCTGATTTAAAATTGACTATTTTCTTCTTTTTAGCTGTGGATGATGCACTGCAAAAGTCTAGTTTGGCTTAGCAGTTTCAGAAAACTGAATAAATGTTTTAAAGTCGGCCACAACATCCGACAACAATAAACATTTTAAGATCAGCTGTGTGGCTGAGGTGATAAAGTTAATCGAGATAAATTATTTCAATCCTATGACCATTAAACTTTTCAACATATCTTGTCTTTTCAAAAATATACTATAATTTTTGCTAAGCATTGTATATCAATTTTTACGCATCTACATTAAACAACGTATAAGAAAGATAAATGCCTAAAACACTGAATTCGTCCTAAAACTTGTTATTTGGACTAAAGGTCACATATATCTATGGACAGACCCTTATGATATATTTCTTTTAATTGCTGTTAAAGCTTGGATATCTACGTCTCTCGCTTGCTTCACTGTTAAAGCGCAAACATTATTTTTATCATTTGCTAAGTCCATGCAATGTCATTACATTTGCTTTATAAATACATTTATCGAGCTTGTGTGTTTTAATTTTGGTTTTAATTGTGATTCGATAATTTATTATCAAAGAAAGAATTCTCACAGATTTTTCCGAAAAGCTTTACATTTTGACGCCAGGGCGTCCTCATCGAGCCTCTTTGGTATTATAAGTGGACGCAAAAACGAACGAAAAAATACTGTTGAGCTAAATTGTAGGTGTATCACAACGTAGAAATAAGAAATGCAGATTGAAAATAAAAGGTATTTGAGCTGCAAATGAAATCGCATGGAATACTTTTTTTTTTACAAACTTATTGATAAATGCCGATTTTTTTATTAAACACACTAAACATTATCACAAATATGTCTTATCTGTTTTGTCTTGTGGATATTGCTAATAACCATACGTACATATATAGTAAATATATGACAATCATCTTAGTGAAATTTATTTACAGCGAACTGCACAGGAAAGTGGATTAGGTAGAGGTCCACATAGTCCAGCTGTAGCTTCTTCAGACTCATCTCAATGGACCTCTTGACCAGCGCTGGTTCCATATGAATCATTGCTAACTTATTAAAAAGAATGCAAACTGTTTTAGACATCAATCCGGATCATCAATATGTCATATACAAGTACTTATTGCCCCCCCCCTCCCCCACATTACAAAAAGAGTTATATCTTTAAATAGACTTGGTTTTTCACTTTTAAATTTTTCATTAAACACAGTTTGTCATTTTGAATCAACGCAGAGTCCCTCGTAAATAACCTTGGTAACGATAAACAAATCTTCTCTCTTCACTTTTCCACTCTTGATATATTCCTGTAGGACCTCTCCGATGGCGTCTTCATTCAAGTAGCTGTAGGCGGTGTCTATGTGTCGGTATCCAGCGTCCAGGGCCGCACGGACCGCAACTTTCAACTCGTCCTTCGGGCTCTGTCAAAAGTAGTCTCATATAGAAAAGTACTTATATTCGTCGTCGATATAGTGATATTTACATATTGATAAACATCGTCAATGATGAAAGTTTTCCAGAGATGGTTCCTTACATTAACTTTTCTGAAATAGTATTCCATAAAAACGGACCCCGATTTAAGCAAAATTCTTCAGACCAGAGTAATTGAAAAAAATTAAAAGTGTTTTTAAAAATTACTTCTAACATTAAAAAAAATTATTGGCTCAGAACCGTCAATTTTTAATTAATTTACCAACTACGTTTCAATCAACGTGCATAAAAATTCAATATTTCTATTATTCTAGTATTATAATAATGAAATAAACATCAGTCCTTCTGAATGTTCTTATTTTATTTCAATTTCTTGTTAAAATATGACTAATACCCAATATCACATGAACGTGTACTAGAACAATGGCTTTAATTATATTCTCGATAAACTTTTTGTTAAAATCAGCACAAAATTTATAGATGCTTTTTTAAACAAACAAAAATACTAAGACTACTTAAATTGTTGATTTGTTACAAAACAATTATATTCACATTTCTTCATCTACTGTAAACAGGGTTATTTTCGCCCCGTTTATTTTCGCCCTTCATGCATCACTTGCATAAGTCTTGAATTTGCTTAGACAAATTTGTGTTTAAAGAGAGGCATTATGTCATTGAAATTCGTCCAGTCTTAAATTCGCCTGCTGACAACAAAGGGCGAAAGGAGCGAAAATAAAATGGAGGCGAATATTTCCCTGTACACAGTTTCTATTCACAGCAAAGTCTTGATTATAAATTGCCTATTTAGAATTGTGTAATTTTTTTAAATGATTTTATTAATTTAGTTTTATTATCGCTTTAAATGCATTTTGAAGCTCAGTGGGAACTGGAAAAAAAATTATATAAATGCTTTTACAGTTTACAATGCAATCATGCGTGAAGAAAATTCATAGGGATAATGACCGCTGTATAGACAATGCTGAAGGATCTTAAAATCAGTAAACCGGTATTTACCAGTTGTAAACATGCGTAGCCTGTCTTGATCAGCATATATATTTGCGTGAAATATCACTAAAAGAATAGTATATAGCATGTTTATTTATCAAAGATAAATAAGCTACTCATTGGAGACCCCGCATATAATGTAATATTTAAAAAATAAAAAGGCATTCATTTAAATAGTATTATGAGTCGATTAAATACGGTATGTGTGAAAAAGTCAAAAAAAAAAAAAGCTTTGCAATGGATTTGGTCACGTCCGATCGTATCCGATCATTTCATAATATTCAAAGAATAATTCTTTAATACTTATATTTATATAATTTTCAGATATGGTTCAATTAAATATTAAATTATTGACATTCTTACGTTATTTTCAATTCGTATCAACACATGCATGCAACCCCGCTTACGTCATTCGCGTCAATGATGAACTGTATTGGACTATACGTATATGTTACAAATTTGATTTGTAGAGATACAACAGGCATTGACACTGAAGAATTTAACTTAATATTAGCAGACCCCCACCCCCACCCCCCCACCCCCAAAAAAAATACAACTCAATGAAATTTCATTTCATTGACATCGCGTGAATATACTTACCTGCCATGTTCCTAGCCCTACGGATGGCATATGTAACCCATTGGATAGCTTTACAGAGCTTAAAGAACCATCCATTGTTCAACCGATTGTGTAGGATTTTTTTGGTGTGTAGGTAGATCCAAAATGTTTTGATTTGGAATTCTCTGGGTTTTTATCTAGACTATGTTTATGAATCGCATGTTTTTGGTTCCGGTAATGTACATTTCATCCCGGAATGCAACGAAACCCCACAGTCATGTAACTAATGATGTGTGTTCCGGTTGCCCTATAGAAAGTTGTAGAAAGTTGTCAACATATTACCTAATGGTCGAAAATAATATCTTGGAAAGTTTGGTTCGTTTATAAGAGACATTTTTAAATCTTTGTCAATAGACATGATATTTCAATTTTGAATCTGAAGCAAACACTACATGTAACAATAATGTCAAAGGAATGATTATTATTCTGATAATGAGTTATTTGATTATCACTGCAAAATGCATAACTGCCGGATTTATTTTTTGATTTATCAATGGTCTCTAAAAAGGCGTCAAATGTCGATTACAGCAGAGTTTAAAGGACAGTTTGCGCATTATCTGCAGGCCATAGCGCTGGCTGCAAATATGACTTTGGAGTTTCCTTCAGCGCAAAAGTAACCAAAGTAGAGCTACATGTATGGCAATAAAAAACACAGAATTCGTGGAAACGCGGTATTTTATTTATTTTGGTTTCAAAAGAAGGACTCGTACTTAACAAGATTAACTTTGAATAAAGTCCATGTGCAATGTAATTGCAAGATGAAGTTACAGCAAGTGAACGTAAACACGGCCTTCTGACGCAAGAGGATTCCTTTTCATGATATCAACACAGCGATCATTAACCTTATAAAAGATGCGCAAAAAAATTAAAAATTAATGCTGCGTTGAAATCATTCAACTTTTTTTCCTATAAAAGGTTTAGTATACGTATACAATTGCAACTTTGACGCTTTTTAGTTCACCTAAGCTTTTCTTATCAAGATTTGACTGTCTGTCGTTGTCGTTGTAAACTTTTCACATTTTCATTTTCTTCTCATCTTCTTCTCGCCATCTTCTTTGTGCGCAAGCATCGTCAGGTAGTTCAGATTCAATTTTGTTCAAATCATGGTTCCAGGGGGGGCAGGGGGGGGGGGGTCAAGTTTTACAAAGGAATATATAGAGATAATCTTTAAAAATCTTCCTCTCAAAAACTATTAGGTATGAAATGCTCAAACTTTTGTAGTAGCATCCTCAGGTAGTGTAAATTCAAGTTTGTTAAAACATGGTCCCTAGGGGTAGTGTTGGACCACAGTGGGAAAATCAAATTTTACATAGGAATATATAGAGAAAATCTTTACATATTTTTCCTCAAAAACCATTAGACCAGTAAAACTCAAATTCTGTGGAAGCATCCTCAGGTAGTGTAGATTCAAGTTTGTTCAAATCATGATCCTGGGGTATGTTGGGGCCAAAATTGGGTGGGGGTGTTAAATTTATACATGGGAAGATGTAGAGAAGAATATTTAAACATCTTCTGGAAAAGCATTCAGCCAAATAAACCTGAAACTTTTGTAAAAGCAGAGATTGTGCAGATTGATCACGATTCGCTGGAGAAAAGTGGAACCACAAAAAGTGGTTGGGTGGATTTAAATAGAAAAAGAGAAATATCTAAAACAACAAAAGGGGCTTGGTAATTTGTGGATAAAAACTGGCATTTTTTCTTACTTTTTGTGTAAGATCTACTGTATTTAATTGTCAAGACATGTTGAACTTGATGCTATTAAGGTTATCTGATCACAGTTATGGCTATTGTTGCATATAGCTGAGCTATGTGGCCCTTGGCCCTCTTGGTTTGTTTGTTTTTTGTTTGTTTGTTTGTTTGTGGTTTTTTTTTTTGGTTTTTTTTATAATTTATCCTTCCTTTGTTTTGTAATATTCACACTTTCATCAGTAGAATCCACAAACTATGGGCGGTGTCTTGAAATCATTCGACTTTTTTTTATAATTAAAATGTTCAATTAGGGAAGCGTATGTTAAGTGCAATTTTGGCACTTCCTTGTTTTCCAAGGACCTCGCACTTTCTTCAGCAGAGTTCACACACCATATATTGAAGTTATTTTGTTTTCCATATTAATGATATAAGAATATTAACACTTTCTATATTTCATTTATTACAAACTTTTCCTCGAAGCAAACATTTTTTCTTTGATTTACCTGTAATAAAATGGATTAACGTGGAGCTGCCCCCTCCCCCTTTTGGGGAGCAACTTAAAAGATGATCTTCAAAGGAGAAGGAAATTAACTGTGAGATTGAAGTTATATGTACACGATGTAACCCATTCCCACCCTCTCCCCCCCCCCCTCCCCCATCCCCCCACCCCATTAGAGTTTTTATGATTTTAAATTTTTTTTTTAAATTGTTTTTGGATGAGTAAAAACGATGCTACGTACCTGAAGTTCACACGTCGTAAAAAAAAATGGCACATTATTTGTCAACTTTAGACTCTTTTCTGTATAATTCCCATTTTAATCTACTCATCTTCTCATCTATCTGTGAATTTTACATTTCATCTGTAATATTTTTAAGCTTTAATCTGTAAAACAAATTGTAAAATTTTAATTTTATACATTACACCTTCCATCAGTGGAAAACGTTTACCATTTATAGCAAACCTTTTTTTTTTTACATTTTCGGAGAGTATGTATTTTTAATTGCATGTATTCCTATAATATTAGCACTCTAAATGAGGGGCAATGTTTGCTATCATTAGACATGTCCAATATATACTTAACGTTACAAAGTAGCAAAAACGATTATATGAAAATCCACGCATTGTTTTTGCTCTAAATTGTCAAGGTATAGTACTATTATTCCAACTATCATTTTCTAAAACTAAACTTTTATATTTCTTTTCACAATGACCTGACGTCCAAAAATGTTAAGCTAAAAATACCAAATCTATTTTCTTTGAAAAAAATGGATCGAGCCTTCATATATACCGCGTATTCTTTCGCCAATTCTGAATTGGCGAAACATATCGGTTTCTTTTTACTGCAAAGCTTAATTTTGATTTAGTTTTCAATACAAAGTTACAGGTGTTCATTAACAAGTTGGAGTCGTTTTTAGTACATACTATGACTTCTTTAATCAAAATTAATATGCATCAGTGGTACATGTGTATTAACTTGCCTTTATATTCATTGTGTAAACAAGTTTGAATTTTACATTTATAATTCTTCAGTAATTGAACTCAATATCTTTATTAAAAAAGACAAACGGTTTGAAGCAGAGTTCTTACAAGACTTTTACAGTCTGGTGAATATGAAAACACTGTGGGTCGTTACCCAGCGAAGATTTGTTTTAAGCAACGAGTTATCTCTCTTGTCCTAGCTTTTGGTGGGGTGTATACGCTTTTTTTTTAAAGGAATGTTTTTGTTTGTTATGGTCAGGCACGTAGCATTCGGGGGGGGGGGGACATATTTTTAGAAATTTACATATAAAAAATTGAATTACCCCCCCCCCTTTTTAAGAGTAAGTAAAAAATTGGAATGAAAATATGAAATTGAAATTATATAATATGTATGCTACGCCTGCCCTCCCCCTCCACCACGGATTAGGATTTTGAAGATTTTGGAAAGATGCATTTATTTATTTATTTTTTTCTATTTTTTTTTTCTTTTTCTTTTTTTTTCTTGTCAAGATTTTTTGATGAGCCTGCTTCCTCCCCCCCCCCCCTCCCCCCTTTCAAAAACGATGCTACGTGCCTGATGGTGTATTTTATTTTTTGGGAGGAGGAGGTCCGTTCATGCATCATAATCGTATGGGTTTTACAACAACCACCGTATCTCGAAAAATGTTGGTGCATTTCCAAGAAAAATTACTCTGTATGTTTTATGAAATCATTTCATCATACTGTGGTACCAGTTATCTCTCTTTTAACCGATGGATTTTTTTTTTTTTACAAAAACGATAAACAATCTATACATAATACAAATTATGTTTACATATCTCTAATTGTTTGTGTCCTCCATGCAATTTTAGTAAAACAAACAGCCAGTCTCTCTCTCTCTCTCTCTCTCTCTCTCTCTCTCTCTCTCTCTCTCTCTCTCATTATATACCTATTCTTCAATTGTTCATAATAATTCTTTTGATGCTCCGCCGCGCTCTATATAGCCACTCTGAGCAGATTGAACAATGTTTACTTGTTTGCCCCCATTATCGTGCTTAGTCGAGCGGCTTTCGCGTAGATTAACGGGTGTTTCTAAGGGAACCGATTACACCTGGATTTTACCGTGTAATTGTATTTAGCTGTAAGGGGTGGTGCGGCTTTTGTCGGAACATTTTATCAGCCGCCGAAAAGAATGTTACAACTAATCATTTCACAACAAAGAATTCCAATAAGATTTTGCGGCTGCTTTTATGTAAAGAAAATTTATGTTTATATTTGGATTCCACGAAAATTATCACTGATATATGTAACCAATAAATATATGTATATATGCTTCCTCGTTCCATTAAAGCGGATAATGAAATTATACTATAAATTAAGCGTCTTTACTGTATCATTGAATGTGCATTATATAGTTATACATGGAGAATTCTCAAAAGAAATTGACATGTACATAGCAAATATCGCAATAATCATGTTTTGTTTGTTTAATTCTTCATTATCAGATAATAATCTGATAATTTTGTCCATATCTTTATATCTTTGATCCTTTTTACGCTGCACAATGATAATAACTAATTCACGCAAAGAAGTTTTCATTACTGCCAACATTTTTTAAATGATCAAATAGCTCAATTCTAAATTATATAGGGTCATCGCAGGATACTCCCAAATTGTCTGACACTTGTCACGTCACCTGCCATACCCCTTTCGGTGGCCTCATTCTGACGCGATGTTTATTGTGTGTGTATGTGTTTTGCGTATCGTGTGTAAAATCACCCGATGTCATGTCATGCAGAGCCATTTAATTTAATTTAGTATAAATTTTGACAAATTTCAACATAAAAAAGAAGATACCATTGGTCAATACGTTCATCGCATTTCATAATTCTCATCTGTACATTTCACAAAAATTACCTAATATACGATCTAGCATATTCCCAGTGTTTTTATCGTACGTGAAAATAGGTCAAACAGAGGATATAGCGGTCACAGTCGAATAATAAACAAAGCATGTTGTGACGTCTCATTCTATAATTAGAGGTCTCCATATATGGAAGACGAATAATTATATCCCCTGTTTTCATTGGTCGACGGTCTATCGATTGTGATGTCACAGAGTCTGACGTCACGAATCTAATAAACCAATGTACACAGAAGGTTGGTCGCCATACTGGAAGAGAAGAACGAACAAAGAGAAAGGCGTAGAAAAAGTTCTGGTAGAAATAAAGGGCCGCAGCGCTCCGAGTCAGCTTAAGACCAAAAAAATTGAAAAGGTTTCATCAAACGATAACTGAAGATCAACTTCATTTATCCTATTTCCCAACAGATCTGAAGAAATCGGAAGAAATATTTCGCCATCAAAGAAACTCGATCGTTCTATGAACAATGAAAAACGAAGTTAAAAGTGCTGTAGACTTCCTCGCAAACATCTTGCGGACTTCTAAACATGTAAGTGAACAACAGGTGCATATTTTTAAAGAGAATTTACAGAATTTATTGAGTTCAAAATTCGAGAATCACTGGTTTCCCTCCAAGCCAAACAAAGGCAGCGGCTATCGATGCATTCGTATCAACCACAAGATGGACCCCTTACTTCTTCAGGCCGGCCACTCTTGTGGCCTAAACGAGACCGTCATATTTTCCATCATTCCTAAAGAACTCACAATTTGGGTGGATCCATTCGACGTGTCCTACCGCATAGGAGAAAATGGCAGCATTGGGGTGCTTTTCGAGTCTGATAACACATCTTTCAATGACAACTCATCCTCCTCCATGTCATCAACTTCATCATCCTCATCATTGTCCAGCGGAAGCGAATCCCCCTCACCCATGTCCATGATGTCTTTCTCAGCCAATTCATGCAAAGGACAGTTCATGAGCGAATTTCCACGGGATATGGGTCTCAAGCAATTCGCCGCCTATGTGTACAGCTGATTGAAGAGCCGTTGTGTTTGTTTTCCATCGTTTAAACTTGCTGCCAGTCATCTGTACATATTTTTCTCACGGATAACGACCTATTTTATTGTTATAATGGACTATGAATATGGGAACAACTCTATTTTTAAAAAAAAGATATTTTTTTTTTCTTTTACATGTTAAGTGTTTGAAAAGATGTGTTGTAGAAATTGATGTAGTGCTAGGCAGATAATTCCATTTTTGTGTGTGTGATATTAATGCGAAGGGCAATATTTTTATGAAGGATGCGTTTTTAAATTTGTAAAATGTGCATGAATGGAGATATACGATGTCTACATCGCCTGATTGTTTGCTATAGATCGGGTAAAATCCTGCAGCCATGAAATGGGACCCTTAGGGTTGTTTATTTTAATGTGCATTTCCACTTTTATCCATAAAGTGGATTTAGCATTTTTTTAAGTCTTTCATGACCGATATGTGTCCCATTTTTGATCTCTATAGTGAATGTATTTTGTATATTAACTTGTATGAATGAACAGAATATTACAAATACATGTATGTTACCATGGGGCATTTTATAGAAATATATTTGCTCCTTTTATCAGGTGCATAATTTCTAAGAAATAATAGGTAAAAAAAACTCGATAAAAAAATGTCAAAATGTCAGAATAAATTAATTTATATGTTGCAAAATATACTTGATCTTATGTCATGTTTTCCTGGTTAAAGAAAAGAAAAAGGAGTGATTTGGTCTGTCAGTTGTACACAGACAAGCTGGAGGGAAATGTTGATAGCATTTTACCGTGATACGCTAAAAAGAATTTATACTCATTAGTTTAAAAAAAAAAAAAAAGGATATATAATACACAAGTGTTTTTGAGTGGCTTGTGACAATCACAAGTTTTGAGTGCCAATTTTATGACATAACAAAATGTGTCGGTTGGAAGGGAAATGATTAAAAAAAATCTGAGGGAAGTGATCAGTCCAAAACAAAAAAATGTTAAAAAAACAATGTTATTGATAATCTGATACTAAAATTTCAGTGATCTGTGAAAGTGAAAATTGAGAATTATTAAGAATTGTTACCTTAATATAGTAAGAGTTAACAAAGTGAAGTGTGAAATATGAATATGGATATGATATCTGAACTGATATGTTGCCTTATGGAGACTGAGGATTACCACCAAGACGCCATATGCCAATCACTAGAAGAAAAAAAATACACAAAACATCGGAAAGCTATTAATTTTTTTCTGCCCTCAAGTAAAGGAAGAGAGAAAAAAAAATGAGGTCAAACTGGTAATTAACAGAAGCTAATGAGCCACTGGGCATTATTAGCTGTTAAGAGTATTGAACAATATAGAACCTAAGAATACTTAAGCAGAATTAAATGGTCTTAAAGTTGTGCAATATTGAACAATAAAGGCCTGGCAGTGCTCATTTAAAGACCATTCTTGCGAATTATGAACTCTATTGATTGAGACTCTAAAGATATATATTTGAGTCATTGATGGACTAGATTATGGGCCTGGCCCGTGAATGTACTAAGCTGTGTACGCAATGGGTTTATTCTGGTCTTCTAAAAAGCTTTGGTTTTAAGTTTCATGTCTGAAGACATGTTTTCACAATTGAGTTTCTTGTTAGATAAGGTTGATTGATAGGTTGGGGGGAGGGGGAAGGGGGTAAAAAAAAAAAAGAAGAAAAGAGAAATCGACAGCAGACCCAACATATTTGACAAGTAAAATTTTAAGAGGTCAATCTTAAGATAAACTTGTGTGATTTTTAATTTTTATCAAATATGGTATAGTGAATTCGTTTATAATTGATATAAATGTATGTAACTCATATGTTAGAGGGGAAGCAATGGGAGGGGGGGGGGGTGTTGTTCATTTACCCGGTACTTCTTAATTTAGTTGAGTAAAAATATGCCCATAGTAAGTGTAAGGTATTACCAAATTGTTGTGTGTTAGTTTGTACTTTTGACAAAATCTTTATTCCTGAGATCTTCCATATGTTGAGATAAAACCAGTCCTTTTTATAGGACAGTAACTAAATTACAGGTACATTAGAAACGGCCCATAGTGATTACATAAACATGTACTGCCAATAGCCTAGCAGCATTCCTGTTATGTTTCAGACCTATGGTATACACTACTGTGTAGGTAAATACATAACTACACATTCATGATGATACGATTAAAACCTATCATTTGTAAGCATGGTGTTCATGACAACTTTTATCTTGCTGAAAACAAAATCATCACCACCACCCTTGGCTGTTTTTTGTTTGTTGTTTTTTTTTTTTTTTTCAATGGATAGGGATGAAGCTCATAATTTTTAAAACATCATAGTTATTATTACTGGAGTTATCCAAGTACTGAGGTAAGGTCTACATTTGGGTGGATACTTATGTACTAATTGTATTGGTAAATCATGCTTGTGGACAAAACTCAGCCTGTCAACACTCAAATACTCTTTGCTTTTGAAAAAAAATCCCTGTTTTGATCATTATATATGGCTGATGGTAATTTCGCTCATGTGCGAATCTAGAGGGGGATCAAGGGGGTTAAGCCCCCCCCCCCCCACCCCACCCTGCGGAATTCAAATTTCTTTTAATTTACATTATAATATTTTCAAAAATATGTCACAGACGGGGCAGTGAAGTGGACCGAAAACCCTTTGCCAGCGAAGATGACCCTCCTTGGCAAACTCTTATAATAACTGTCGGACCTCCATGGTTTCTGGATAGGGCATGTTGCTGACCTCTCATTGCTATGAGTGAGGGTTCTGCAGGATACATGTTATGAGTAAACCTTGAGACAACCCCTTCCATTCCTTTTTTCACATACAAATATTTTCAATTTTCATGCAGTCTACATGCCAAATTAGGTGTCAGTTAATGCTTAATAAAATAAAAAAAATGTTAAGTTTGTTTCAATGGGAACAGTAATAATCCAAAATTTTATCTGACAAATTATTACATTTAAAAATCATAGTCTTAGATAGGGAATTCTGTTGTCTTCAATGTTTGACCAATAGTTTCTTGGGCCATTATCAGATTTATAATTTGACCCAGAATGTGCAGTGTTGTGTACATGGTTGTATGGAAATCTTAGCATATCTGTTGTACAGTATTTTTATTTCACTCTCTCCAGTTGCAGAGAGGCTCAATTGGGAGAAAGACTCGCATGTGCAGTGCCAGTCTTATTTAAGAGTAAATAAGAGGGGGAGGGGGGGGGGGGTGTTGCATGAATATAGTGTGTGTAGAGGGGGACGACATGGGTATACGATAAAAAGGGGCCAGGAATATAAGCCTGTCTGTCTCTCTCTCTCTCTCTCTCTCTCTCTCTCTCTCTCTCTCTCTCTCTCTCTCTCTCTCTCAGAAATGCACGCAAACTGATATAAATTACAAGACGAAAAAAGAAAAAAAATATGTTTATAGCTAGTATTAATTATGAACTATGGAATAGTATCTATCTAAGTCTAATGCAAATTAAGTGACGTCATTTAATTTGTGTGCCTCGTTTTGCACGTAAAAAGAAGAAAAAATACAGCTTGATTTTTGACAGCGGATTTCGGTACACGGAAATAGGTTGTTGTGTCACGATATAATAAATTATTCATGAGAAGTTTTACTATAGCGTCTCCGTGTGAATACGTACCTGTTCTGAGGTGATTTATCGGCTTAAGTATATAATGAAATATTTCCTTCTCAATTTTTTCATAATTTTTCTTCTGATGTAGGGGGTTGATGTAATTCATGCTTGTCCAGACACCCCCCCCCCTCCTCCTTGGCCGGATTATTTTAACTTGATATTTAATTTAATATCACAGGCGCCTGATTTTATATACAAGCATTTTTCTCATAATAAAATACATATGATATTACAAGAAAAATATATAACGTCATGTGCCAGTGCGTGTTTTACAAAGAAAAAAACGCACCCCCCCTCCCCCCGTCCCCGGGTACAAACTCATAACTCGGACCCTAACACACACACCCCTCCCCACCAACCCACCAGTGGCCATCGAGCAAAGTTTTTTGAACCCGCGTATGATCACAATTAAATGTACATGCACATTCATTTGCCAGCCGCCAACGTACGCAGGGTCCCGACGTTTATATATTCCCATATAGTACATGCAGTTACGTCGAAAACTAGTCTATATATACACTGTAGCTACCTATCACATCTCTGCGATCATCGTTTTGAATATAAACTGAATATAAAATACTATTATACGTTCTACTTTCATATATTTATTTTCCTTAATTTAATTTATTTATTTATTTATTTATGTGTAGTTAAAATACATTTCTGGAACGATCAGTTAGAGTAAGTTTTTATCAAACACGGTATATAGAGCTTCCGATAAGTCTAGGTATAAAGTACGTAAAACTTAGGGGGAGGGGGGGATAGAGGTAAATTTAATCAAGAGGTTGGGTGGGGATGTATTATCGAGCAAAACCATTGTTCGATCTGTGTAAATGATGTAATTTTAAAAATAAACCAAACTTTCTTACCCCCCCCCCCCCCCCCCCCATCTTCCATTAGCCTCCATGTACATGCAAATCAACATAAGGGGAATCTACACCCCCCGCCCCCTTTCTGAAAGCAGAGTTATTTAATTTACAATTAAGCTAATGGCATTGAATCCCCGAGCGCTAAAACCACCGGACCACATTAAATTACATGTAGATTTATATTATGGAGAGCAAGGTCCTTTGCTACCCCTGGCTCCCGCTTTTAATAGATCAACTCTACTTTATTTCATTTTTTATTACAATAAAAAGGAGTCTCCTGAGGAGAATTCCATGATTTTCGCACCTGATGAACATGTACTTGAAGCATAGTTTTTTTTAAAAACAATTAAATATATATCATCTCATATCTGATATAAAATATTTAAAATCTAAAAAAAAAAAAAAAAATCTCGAAAAGGTTAATGTATTATCTTCCAACAAATGTTTATTAACTTAAAATAAAATGTTGTGTTCTAACTAAAATTACGCCATTTATTATATATCACAATTTTAAAAGATAAATGATGGCGATGTACCTTTTTTCACCCCCTCCCCTCCCCCTTTTCCTGAACCGATAATGAGGACCCAGGGAAAGTGGTAGTTAGTATTTGAAAAAGGACTGTTTTTGTAGTCAAACCCTCTTAAAACTATTTGTATTTAATCAAACCATTCAATATAATGAATGTGATATACATGATCTATGGAGCCAGATTTCGCGGAAAAGGGGTCGAAAAGGGTAGCTTAACACAGTTTTTCTTCGGAAAAAAGTCTGTGTTTGTAGACAAATCCTTTGGAATTATATACATGTATTTAAACCATTCAATGTAATGTGCTATATGATCTAACATGCTTTTGTGGTAATATATATCATGTATATATATGGCCTGAGCCAGAATTCGCGGAAAAGGGGTCGAAAAGGGTAGCTTAACAGTTTTTCTTGGAAAAAAGGTCTGATTTTGTTGTGAAACCCTTCTTAAATTATATATTTACAATAATTTAAACCATTCAATGTAAAGTTTAGTGCTATATGATTTAACATGTTTTTTTAATTGTGGTATATTGAGCCGGAATTCGCGGGAAATGGGTTGAAAAGGGTAGCTAAACAGTTTTTCTTAGGGGAAAAAAGCACGACGTGTAAGGATTTACCTGCTATTTCTATGCCTTTTGAAATTATACACATCTTAAACATTCAATTTAATGGGCAATGTGACCTTACATTTTTTTTTTCGTGGCATGGAGCCAGAATTCCCGGAAAAAAAGAATATGGCCTATAAATGCAAAATTCTGCAGCTATTGTCTATAGTATAGAACTCTTCTTTATAGGAGGCGACTTAGGTATACATAATCAATGCACAATGGCGGATGGTGAAAATGTGTATTACCGAGGTGAAGGAATTTGTAACCTTGTTTTAGCCACAGAAAAGGTAATTATTTTATTTTTTAATGAATGACTAATACGCTTCAGGTCTAAAAAGTATTTTACTAGTTTATATTTAGTTAAAGGGAATGAATTATGCCTTAAATAACATCATACCACTTTGAATAATTTGCGTTCGAGCCGCGTGACATTTATTGTTATGCAGCGATACAGTGATGTTTTCCACATGTGAGAGTGCAGAACGTTGCCAGAGATGTTATCGATGAATCGGATCAATTTCCATATGTACAATATATTGAGTTATAGAAGAGCTACTTGAAACAGATAAATGGGAGAATGCTCTCAAGAAAATAACATTGTATCTTTATGTTGATTTTTCAAACTAAACTGCTTAGTACTAGTTTAAACTGCGATTGTCTTCTACTTTTCAATTATCTAACAAAGCAGCATGTATTAATTGTGTATAACCCAAATTTTTCTGTCTTTGATTATAAAGGAGACAGTCTGACAGTTGATAACAGAGAGAATTCAAATTGAACAGTCTTTTACTTGGTTTTCTAAGTAATAGACTAAAGTTTAAATTAGATATGTAATTATTTTGGTGTTTATTAAATCTTTTTCATAAGATTATTCAACAACGTATTTGATTAGCATTGCGTCACTTGTTTGTCTCTTTAATTCACGATTTGCCCATTAACTATAAATTACACACAATACACTCTTTTTTCCCTCAGGAGAAACAAGTGTATCGTCTTATGAAAGCTGGCAAGTACTCCGGCAAACAGGGCTGTAACAAAGGTCATCGTGCTCAGGTATAGACATTTATATACTTTACAATTTATTGATTCTTGTTTTTTTTTTAGAATATTTGATTATCATGATTATCCTAGCAACATGTTGTAGACCCCTTCAAGGTAACTGCAGTACTGCTCTCTTTCAAATTGAAATACTTTGATTAAGTTCTAGTAGGTAGATAATTAAATGATGTATTTGAAACAATTTACATTATATCATATTTCTTCAAATAATGTCAATTTGCCCTCAACAAAAGAGCAGTACCCCAGTTACAGTGCAGCCTCAGGTGGCTATTCTTTTTAAATATGCACACTTCACTCATTTATTTGTTCATTTAAACCATGCATGATTAAGATTTGCAATATTAATGCTGTTCGTATTATCCTTTTATAAAAATCAATTGATAATGCAACATACCATCTAAGTACACCTATATATTAATCATTAGAATAGAATTGGAAATCAATAATTGTTTTTAAAAAAAAAAATGTAAAAGTAAAGAATATCAGAGTTTATATTGACTTTATTTTGTATTCAGGAGAGATCAAAATGGATTCACCAATCTCTGGAGGATAATGTTGAGTACATCAAGAACATTATGGTCCCCCTTCTGACAGATGCCTTTGTTGTGATTCCAGTAAGTTAAAGTCAGACCAGTCTGTCTGTTTGTCAATCACTTTGTTCAATTTGTTAATAAGAGAGAGAGAGAGAGAGAGAGAGAGAGAGAGAGAGAGAGAATGAGAATGATAATGAGAACAATCTATTTAATAACGAAAATCAACCAATGTTACCAGAATCAATTGCTATTAAATGAATTGTATATACATTGCATACAAGGTACCTCACAATACTATGATTTCAGAGGTCAGAATCATTTTATATTTGTGAAATGTCATTAATACTGGTCATTACTTGGTATGCATGTTCTAGGCATTTTCAGGAAACTCTCTCCTCTCCTCTCCTCGCCTTGCCTTGCAGAAATACATTTGTGCACCATACAGAAATAATACAAGTTACACATTCAGGAAAAATGCATCACTTTTTTTTTGTTAGAAACTGTTAAGATAGAAAAGGTAGATTTGAAATGGATTTTCTTGCCAGACTCGGTATTGATACTCAATTTCACCAAGTTTTATCAGTTTTATGAGTGTAGATATTGATTCTCAACACCAACATCTGAAATAAACAGGATCTGGGCAGTTTCTCTGACACTGCATGGCTGTAGCACTCAACCTAGCCATCAGAGGGCAGTCAATTTTTTTTGGAGGGGGGGGGTTGAAAATGAAACTAAGAATGTACGTGGTAAATAAGTATAGCATTTTTATTGCTTTAAGCTTTAAAACTCTTGGGAATGCTTTATCTCATGGTTAGGAACATTTTTTTCTCTACCATCTCTGTATGATTTGTGTTTTATGTCTGGGGGTTCAATCAAAGTTCAGTTACAGTTCTGAATTAGTCATAATTTGTAAAATCAACAGGAAAAATGTTCTTCCAGCATGATATTTGTCTGACAGGATAATAAATATTGCAATTTAATTGCATTGTTCTTTATTGCCACTATGAATCTTTGATCAGCGGGGAATAATTACATCCCCTGGCTTCAAGCACTGTTAAATCTAGGCTAATTTTCCTGTTTTCCGATTTTGTTAATGGAGAAAAGGGATCAATAGGTATATACATTTTTCTTTTAGGTAAAATAAAAATGTTCCTTTGAGAATATTTCAGTTATTTCCTGAATCAGATGCATTATGCATATGAATGAGAGAGAGAGAGAGAGAGAGAGAGAGAGAGAGAGAATATGTTATCCAACACTCTGAGTTGTATTTTTACTTAACCTCTTACTGTGCTCTTGTTATAAAGATGAAGACAAGAGACATTTCAAAAACAGTTGGCTTTCTCCTGATATCTGTCAATATACCGGTATGCTGTTCTGTGAGAAAGAGAAAAAAAAGGCATCCGAAAAACATGGCTGCCAAAATTAGAGCGATCTAAAGGCTAGACAAGACTGTAGGAAATAGGAATGACGATGTTACTATTTCAGGTCATTATCAGTTTTGGGAATCCATAAAGGGAGAAAAAAATTGCTTCTAGCTTGGAATTATTTGTGCAGTACATTATTAACATATCTGTATGAAGGGCGACATTAATAATGTCCTGGATTTGGATCACCATTTACTGTGTAATCACTTTCATAACTGTTAACAAGCAAAATTAATCTCCCTACAGTAAAACAAGTACAAAATTCATCGCAATTATTGTTTGTTGTTGATCAGAAACAATTATTCGTAGCTGTCTATCTCGTGTTTCATTTATTCCCTCATGGAATTGTTAGCAGTGGTTTATCTGACACCCTAGCTTAGACAGGATTGTCATCGTTTCCTCAGTCACTCAACTTAAACTGGATTTTCCAGAACGTTTTTTTCTACAACAGTTCGCTTCTAAGAATGCTGAACTGTTATCTGATCCGAGTAATTCATATATATAAAAGACATTTGAGACTTGAGATTCTTTTAATAAATTTTATTGTTCTTCGAACTTTAGTCTGCACAAGCCAATATAAAAGACATTTGAGACTTCTTTTAATAGATATTTTTTTCTAAGAATTTCAGTCTGCGCAAGTCAAAATAAGACATTTGAGACTGCTTTAAATAAATATTATTTTCTTAGAATTTCAGTCTGTGCAAGCCAAATTGAATAATAATCTTTACAAATTCAATATTTAAATGCCTGATTTAAAAAGACTATTTGTTTGAAGTGCCAATATATGTTTTATAGATGATGATTTTTTTGTCATTTTGCCTTACTAGATATACTTTTTGCGCTTTGCAAAAAGGAAATAATTAAAGCAATATGAGCTGCAATTTTCATGTTGAAAATTTTTTATGTTGAAAATTTTTTATGCGAAAATGTTATTTTCTACTAAAATGACGAAAAATATCATGGTTTATAAATCTCTGTTTGCCAAATTTTTGTGGGAAAAGCCGTTGAGAAGCCTTAATTGGAGAAAAATTGAATTATTGTCATCCTGTACAGAAATTTATTAGCTATATATTTTCCTCAGAAGAGAAATCTTTCTTCTGATAAACATTAATGTTTTTTTTTCAAGTCTTATTTATCATAAAAACTTAAGTTATATGCAGACTTATCATACTAGCAGGTTTTTACAGCAAAAGAGAATTTTAAGTTTTACAGCTCATATTGCTTTAAATGATATATTTCATCTTTTCCCCCATGTTCCATGCAATTATTGAGTAATGTAATGACTAATGGTACTTATGGGTTGTTGATATGTATCGTTATTAAATAATAATTGAGTTGAAATTGCAAACAATTTTTTCCATTTGTCTTTGGCATTTATTTGTGAATAAATTTATACAGTGCACTGTAAGATGAATTGCCAGAGTTGGACCACAGGGGGTCGTCACGAAGTTTTTCAACTTTTTATATCCACCACCTCTATACAATTAAATACACTATTGTATAGAGGTGGTAGATATAAAAAGTTGAAAAACTTAGTGATGAGTCCCTTTGGTTGGACCTACATATTTTTTGGGCTGGAGTCTAGGCCATGAAATAGTTTAAAGTTTTAAATGTACTGTCATAAACTGCAGAATCTCAAGTATCAAAACTTTGAATACCATGGATATTTCAAATTCAGATGGAAGTCCTAAACATGCGCTGGTTCAATATGTACTTTGAAGTCTTTTCATGGGTTAAATGACTGTTTCATATCAATCTAATACATGTACCAGCACTCATGAAAGTTTATGCACATATTGATGGTAAAACCCATCACATGTCAACATTCGGTAAACAAGTGTCAACTTAGTTATTGTTGTTTACAATGATTTAAAAGAGCCAAGTGGGAATTGTTTTCAAAAATCCCTCAAATTTGTTGTACTTTGAAATCTTGAAATTAATATATGCATTAAGATGTATTTCACATTGCATATGAAGGAAAAGTAATGAGATAAGAAAACTTACAGATTTTACCGAATTAAGCAATATCATGATAATTGCATCTCAGGAAAGCGGACCAGGATGAAATCAAGTGTCCTTGGATAGAACTCATTATTCTTAAGTGCCCTTTGTCAGTAAGATATATAATCTACCCAATGAGTCATATTGAAAGCTATTTATTATAATAAAAGTTCTCTCATTTCAGAAAATCAGAGAAATACCTCAAGGTTTCACAGAGAGAATTGAGGAAGAGATCAAACACATACGAACAGGTAACGTGTGTGCCATGGGGCAACGTTCATTAGATACAACGTGTAGGCGGGCTAAAAGGTTGGGAGTCTGTTTTGGCAAATTTGGAAAGGGTGGAAGAGGAGGGAGGGGGGGGGGGTGACAAAGACTTCTGTTTTTCTAATAAAACCACTTTTTGGTCTTATTGATTTGGGGGGGGGGGGTCAGACAGTCATTTATAAGGGTCATTTAGCCCAAATGGACTGATGAAAAATTGATACAGAATTTTCAAAATTTACAAACATTTATGCACCATTCTTCCAAGTTCTCTCAAGGTAAACTTTAATACAACGTACACATGCACGTGTTATAAATTATCTGTCATAATTAAAAACTTCCCTTGAGACATTCCACTCTTTATTTTTGGTTAACTTTGGAAAATGACTACTATAATTAATATTAAACATTAAACTTGACAGTGACACATATCTTTTCTTTTTTTATTAACTGTATCTTTTCTAGCCGTAGCATTCTTGAGCATGTTGAAGCGTGAACGAGGTTTGTCATGTGACACATTCTGTACCTGCATGCCAAATATAGACTAGGGAGGCTTGGAAATAACAATAAAACATCTAAAAATAAATTTACTTACTAGTAATTAATACTTATATTCCTTATTGAAATTGTTAAAAAGTGATGGTTTTAGAATAACGTTACACACAAACATGGGGTTTATACATACACCTACCTAGCTCGTTGCTTTGGAAATAGGATTGTATCGGGTGGTAAAGAAATATAATCCCCTCATAAAATAATTTTATTTTTGTAATGAACTGGTTTGGATAAGGATATATATTGTATATGGTTAACAGATATCTACATGTTAATAATGTTTACTTAGTCGTTTTCTTTATAAACAATTATTATATTGATAGTTACATATGCTGTACATGTACTAAAATAACAATTACGGATGTTCTGACCGTTGATTCTTAAATTCTTTGTGAATGAATATTTTTAATTGCTCAAAATATTGAAGAAGTAATTGACTAATTTAGAAAAATGTAAGAATTCAATAATTTTCTTGCGTATGTTTTGATATCTGTTTGATTAGCGAATTTTTTTTGTTCATCGTTTTTCAGCACATAAACGTGTACAGGAGGATGATTTCCGCACTGTCGACCCCGCCACTTGTTCAGCTTTGGTGCTACCCGATTTCTGCTACGTCACGGATATTTCAACAAACACTTGTATATCGTCTTCAGCCCCCGACGCTTTTCCCACCATCAGTGTTGAAATTAAGGTGAGTAACAGTATGGTTTTAAAGTTTACTTGGAAAACCATCTCGCCTTTAGAGCAGAAATTCAAGACGAAGCTACTTCTGTATGGCACAATTCTGACCACTTTTGTCTAATCTGTAAATATAGAGGAGAGAATTTCGTCTGTATATGTAATTGAACCTGTAACCACTTAGTATCTATATCGTCACAGTACCACTTGATCATATACAAGACCACATTCAGTATCTGTCATATGGGCATTATCAATTTCAAAACACACGCTATCGGAACACTGTTTTGCTTTGTGTTAGGACACCCATGTACATTTCACATCTGTTGTGTTAGAGTTGCATTGGCTGTAACTGGAGAAACACGGAATACCTGAGTCAGAGTCGTGTTCTCTCTCAGGTGTAAGTTGTCACCTGTAATTAGAGCCCTGATTAGAAACACTGCTAAATCTGACACTAGCAATACATGTACTGTTGGTAAAATCGAGCGTTTCAGCTGAACCATTTACCTAATGTGCAATGTGTTTCCTTTCAGCCAAAGAAAGGTTTTATCCCTCTCTCCGCACTGAATAACGACTCTTCCACCATGAAAACTGGAGTCTGCAAATTCTGCATGCACCAGAGATTAAAGGTGAGAAATTGGAGGAAAATGCACCAAGCAAATGTACATCATTAAGCAAGAAAATAAGTTGTGTGCATGAAGTTCATTAGATACATATAGAGCAGTGAAACTTGCATGAAAATAAATGAAATTGTACCCTCTCCCCACATGGTACCCCAGCACCCCTCAAACCACAGAAAAGCAAACCCCAAATTGTACCCCAAAATACTGAGAATGAGGTAATGTGTTTTTTCTGGTGTAAAGACGTCATCTTGTTTGTGCTACCTGCATAGATGCCATTATCCAATATCAAGTGTTTTGAAAACTTGTTTGGTGTTCGATGTTTTGTTCCCTATCTTGTATGTAAACACAGGAAAGATATTGCACAGAGGCCGTACAGTGGTCTCTTTCTTTCTCCGTGGGAGCATCTGCTTGATTTAATGTTACATAACAACAATGGAAGCATTGTCAATAAATGTCTGCATGCGGTTAATAAGCTGACAGTATAATAAGATCAACACATACATGTAATGGGAGGGAGGTGGATCCATGGATGATGGGAAGAAGAAACAAATGATAGATAGATAAAAAGTTAGAAGTGTAAAATCTGAAATAAAAATTTGATTAGGAAAGTGAATGGTATAGAGACTTAAGGAAGAGAAAGATTGACAACTGATTCCGGAACAGTTGAAAGGGAAGGGGTGTAAGATTTAAGTGCAGAGATAGGAGAGAGACAGACACACAGGCGTAGAGAGAGAGATGCATGTAAGCATCACATTTCACAACATGGGCAAGAGAATTCTAACTATCAAGCCTTTTGCAGTATTTTATGATAACCATTGTGCCCATATGTTGTTTGCTGATCATTATAACTTGCTACATAATTACCGGTATAATAATGTTTGTGAGAGACATGCTTATTTAGTGTAATATACTGAAAACAGGGTACAAATGATCTTAATGAGTCTGGCGTTGTCTGACACAGTGTATCTAATGCAGCGTGTATTAGCTGTGCATGACAAGAAATGCTGTCAAAGCCAACAGCTGTTATTGTAGTTGCTTGTTACAGATAGGATTGCTGTAGGTCATGTGATATATTGGGATAGGACCTGTATGTTCTTAGAAAAACTTTGAAGGCCCTTACATCAATTTTAATGATCAGTCTGCAAAATTGATTCAGAGAAAATTGGTCAATCAATGGTGAATATTGAAGGGTTCTTATTCATTCCTGTTTTACTTCGTGACCTTACCAAAAAATCTGTTCAGTCATTACTGGTTTGAACAAATAAGTAGGCCGTTTGGTTGATAAAATAAAGAGAAGGAGTGACCATAGAAAAAAAGAGGCTACATTTTATATATATTTAGACACTGTTTATGAGTGAGGGAAGAACAAATTCATAGAAGTCCATTGTATATTTATCAAAAATATCTTAAATTGTTTATTTGGAGATTTAAGAAGCCTTTTGTTCATTCACCCTGTCTGAAGTTTATGTTTTGAAATAGAGGGGTCTTTGTATTGCTAGCATGACCTCTGGTTATCGGCCAGGTTCAGATGTTTACAAATACGCTGGTTGACTGCCCAGACTTAATCCTGGCTTTCGACGGTGTTCATAAACTCGGTGACATCCAATCTTTAAAGAAGGATTTATTTATTTCCAATTGAAAAGGAGATCTCGGTTTTGGGTCACGGCGATTACGTTATTTACCCTCCGCGAGATCCTCGTACTCAGATCATTTGGACAGGTTCTTTAAGTAGCTTCCTTTGTTCGCTCTGTGATTCGTCATCCAGTTTGTCAATTTAAAGCGTTCTTTTTACCTACCTGTGGGGGTTTTGTTCTGTTTCACCTGGAAATTTACGTCGGCTTATATTTACCTCAATCAGATAGGGATTTGTTTAGGAAGGTTATTTTTTTTTTAACAAAGGTGAAAATTTACATATGAGTAGTGATATGGGCAAAGACATTTAAATGAGTACGACAGACAATAATAGTACTATGGGTTACACCCAGAGTTTTTGTTTCGGAATGTGTTATGTTTACATATTGGGTCATAGTTGATAAATATACCTAAAAAAGTTTTAGCTTAGAAAAGAATGTGAAAAATATGAAAAATATAAAAAAGTATCAATTAAATTTCATGAGTTTACAACAAAACCAGGGACATACCACACTTTGAAGTGTGATAGCTGTCCAGAAATTATATGAATAAATACTTCCTAATGTATTAATCGGGACTTCTTTTGATTTATTCAGTACATATAGCATCAATTGTTTATAAAGAAAGCAGACTAGAGAATCGTATACTCTTCAGTAGGATAATTTTTGTTCACTTTGAATTTATTTTCCTGAATTATGCTAATGATTTTTATAAAAGCAAGGGAATCACATTTACTTAACAGAAAATTTCATTATTTCACAAGAATTTGAGCATTAGAATTATGATGGTTTCAAGATATTGTAACAAAAAGTCGCTTGTTCATTTTGGTCTTAATGTCCTTCCACCGCTGTACTTGTTTAGTGGTCGTTTATCACCTGTCGTTTTTCTGATGACAGGGGGACTCCGGGATCATTGAGGGGGAAATCCAGGGGATAAATCTGGGGCCTTTGTTATCTTAAGTGGCAGCTTATGAAAGATGAAGACTATCACCCAAAATAAATATTTTTGTCAAGATAAAGGACCCAAACACCTTGGGGGTCGGGTTGTTTACAAAGATGGCAGATCGGGGCCCAAGATATCATCTGGGCAGTGTATACTATTGCCACTGGGTGATTGACATCAATGGCCTGGACATCAGCCCTATTGCACCTGAAGATACAGGTGTATTTTTTTTTACTGTACTAGTTGAAAGGCCTGGGTCAACGTGGGTAATGATTATATAGATGTGCAGATGTAGTTGTACATTATGTTTATAGTGTACATGGTTATGCCATAGTTGACCCCTGGGGAGTTCAATGTGTGACCTTAATGATCTGAGTGATTATGATTCAGAACTTTGATATATATCCTGGTCGACCAAGATGATTGGTACATGTACATATTGTGGAATACATGTGCTTTTATGAAGAAAAAAATATATATACTCGGAGGCTTTCCTTTGTAAAGCCATTTGAGAGAGTTGTCTGCCCATTTCTTGTGCTTCTGTATTGATATGAAAATTTAACCCTTTTCCTGATTTAGTTCAGTATTGATAAAAAAAAATCCCTTTGGCAAATAAATTCTAGTGGTATAGAACAGCTAGATTAGATATATAAAACCAAAGAACAGATTAACAAAAACTAGTTGTCACGATTTCCACACTTTTGTTTAAAGAGATCATGCTTTATCACATACTTACTCTAAACTAATTAATATTGGCAAGCTTTAGGGAGCATTTACAATAAAGTGTGAAAATAGGGCCATGCAGACTCTAAGTATAGAAAAACAAGACACTTTGACAACAAGGGCTTTAAATTGCTCTGGAATCCCCAGGAGTTGCTAGCTGTGTTAGTCGACCATTGTAGCACTGTGCATGTGTGTCAATAATTACATGGACTTAGAGCAATTAACAGTACATTATGTAGCAGTTTGTTTGGACAAGAAAAACCTACAGCTTCTATAAAGTCTGCTTAAATTCTTTTATTTGAATAACGAACTTGAATAATTTTAGCCCCTGTAGATGGTATCAATATAGTTATTAATAGCAAATTGCCATTGTTCAACACTTAATAATTAAGGGATAGTTTATGAAAGAAATGAAAAAAATTTTACATGCTGGGAGAGGATTATTACCTTGTTCTTTATACCCCTTGGTAATTGAATCAGGAAATTGATTCAAATTTTAAGTAGAATTATGAGAATTTTTTTATAAATCATTCAATAGTTATAATGATCACAAAGTCATGTCATATAAGTCATTATTATGTAACAAAGGGGTCGATAACGTGATTTTCACTATTTCCTGTTTTTGTTTTGATAAGAATTCTCTGTAGTGCAAATTATAAGAGAAAAATACTGGATTTTGAGCCATTAACAAAGATTTAAAGAGTTGGAATGGCTTGTTTGTGTTGTCTTAATTAATTTACACGTGACGTCTGCACGTTTTTGAAACAACTCAATTAATGTCTTCATTTACATGTATATATAATTAATTATCACCTTGTTGTATAATATACAGAAGTCCAGCTGACAGAAATTGGAATTATTGTGGGTTGGCTTTGTTTTTGTTAACTGTGAGAATAAAAAATTCAGAAAGATTATCAAGAATGAGGTTAACATATAGCAGCTGTAACATTAATGTATATGGAGTCCGGTCAAGTCGTACACAGACCAACTCGTATACAGGTCAACTCGTATACAAATATTTCCGTATAAACAACCAAAAATCAGCTCGTATACAAAAATTCCTGGTGTGTTTAACAGAAAGTCAACTCGTATACAAAAATTTCATATGCCTATATAATTTATGTCAATTGAAATATTAATATGATAATAAATATAACAAATGCTGCACGCCAGTCATGAGTCAAATATTCTTACAACAGATGATGTACCAGTATTTAAGAAAATATCATAAAATATGTTACAGCAAAAGATGACTTTCATTGTCTAGAACGGTGATTAGTATAGGCTAACGTTAATGACTCAAAAATACCTTGTATACGAGCTGACTTTTGTTTTTTTATGCGGAAGTGTTTGTATACGAGTTGACCTGTATACGAGTTGGTCTGTGTACGACTTGACTGTAAATCATGTATATAGAATTTTTCTCCTGTTGATTCAGTAAAACCCTTTTTTTTTTCTTACAAAAAACCAAAATTTTATCAATGGGTGAATCTACATTTTTGTTATAAAGTCCTTGTTTAATGGATAAGAGATCAAGCTATTTCGAGGATTTGGTTTTGTTTTCTCTCCAGTTATTTGATGTTTTGTGGTTTTGCATGATTATACAAGGTCGATCTGCTCCGAAAAAAAAAAATAGAAGCGCCATTAGGAGCAATATCCTGAAAAAGTTGTGTAACGGAAATGTGGAACAACTTGACATCACTGGTCGTGGCAGTCCTGTTATACTATTGAATCACGTGTTTTGGGGAAAGATTGATCATAGGACTATGAATGATGATGAATAATGAAGATATACTGTATGTAGGTGTTGATTGGAAAGTAATATTGTTCTGTGCAACCATATAGCAATTAACACATACTGAGTAGCTTTCTAAGGAAAAGTCAGCAAACTGTGAATGAAACTTGAAAAATTACGATACTGATACAGGTTGCAGAGTGCAGCAGGTGGATTTGGGTTCCTAATAATTTGATATTTGATTGGTCTCAAAAGCTCTATGTCTTTTCATCATCTGTATTGAAACATTTCAATCTGTATAGTGGTTGATTAATATTATGGTTAATATTCAGGGTACAACATGCCGTTATATAATTTGTATCATACACAAGTCTTCAAGTTTAGAAATTTGGTTTTGGAATTCAGTTTTGATAGAAAATTTGCTGGTGTATACCAATACCTGAACTACTTTTTTAACACAATTATCTAGTAATGTTAAACATCATTGCATATCAGCATTAAACCTGACGAAAAAACTCTTACTATGTATGTATGTATATGGATGAAATGTGTTTATATGTCAATCAAACACATTAGTTTGTCATGACGGGGAAACATCTAGAGATTAATCTGCTTGTGTTTGCATTCTATATGTATACACGTCACAATAGCGTAATTTCTATTGTTTAGGTGAAATACACTGGTGACACTCAATGGCTCTATCGTCGATCTCTCAAATTTCTTGATCTCTCGAAGTGAAATCACGTTGCTGATCGATTTTTAGGTGGAATATATCAGAAATTGTGAAGTTTATTAAAATCCAAATAATAGTCATTGCATGTCATTATGGTAAAATGATTGATGGAAATTGCTACCACCAAAACCTCATCATTATAATGTTATTAATTGTCAAAACACTATGTTTTTCTATCCATCTTTTGTAAATTTTTCAGCCAGTGGTTTACTAAATAGATTCATATTCTTTGTTGATAGATATGCTGTATGAACTATGTATTATATGATAATATATTATATTAGGATATGAGGTATCAAAGTTTTTGTACTAATAACTGGATTCAACAGTTCACAATTTTTGAAAATTAAATTGTAGGTAATTGATCAATTGCGCCATGACTCAACATAAGTCTGAAACAGATAGAGCAGTGTTCATTCAGGCGAGGTTTTCTTACTGTTGAAAGAATAGTTGCGACACAGGACTTAATAGGTCATACATATAGACGGTGCCGTAACTTTTGGGCAATAAATCATAATCTTCGTAGGAAGTGGGCAATGTAAGAGACACTTTAGAATCTTGGGATATGACTTGTGGTTTTTCTTATTCGGATGACCAAGCCTGGTAGTCACCATCCATCGTGTTTACGTCTTGCAAGCAATAATTTTTGACGTGTCAGAAGTTTTTATGAAGTTGTAATGAATTTATTGACCCGTAGATGTTTGATCTGCTTATAGAGTGGCTTTTTAGTCTTGACAAATGTGTAATGGCATATTATTCAAAAAGCGACATTGTCTTGCAATGGAGACAATAATCATGAATAGAAATTAGCAATCCTTTCCGTTAAATTAGTATGACAAATGTTTTGCTGATCAGAATGTTCTAGTCTAAGAGCCGATAATTATGAAAGGAAGTCGAAACTTAAATATATGAACTTATTGACACCAAAAGACGTTGTCATGTTCATAACATCCTGTTTATTGAATTGATGCAGATGTACCGTTAATTTCTTTTCTTCAGACTCGGCATGTATTCACACCTGCACCTGTGTAAAATGATTATTTTTAATCTTTGATTTGCCAGGACTTAGTAGCATCCTTGCTTAATTAGAAGATTGTTCACCTGAAAGATGACATCATGAAATTTAGCCATCTTTAATTATTCTACGATTGATGGAAAACTTCTAGAACAAAAAAAGATAGACTTTGGGAAGGAATAGGATGGGGGGATTGATTATGAGTGGAGGCAACATTGATGGATAGCCTTGATTCTTTAGGATAATTATTGAAACACCATTTACTTATTTTTTACTTACATATTTAAGTTTATTACAACCTTTCTTGTGAAGGCATATTATCAGTACGTAGGAAATCAATCAATATATTTATTTTTTTTTTGGGGGGGGGGGATATAACTGTCTTTCAAGACTGTTGATTTTACCATTTTAGATAAACCCTTTTTTTTAACATGATTTATTTGTTACTTCCTTGAAGGTATTTGAAATGTTGAGTACATAGAGACACCAAAAATTGGCAAATTTACTAATCGAAGATTAATGATCATGTAATATATGGTAAGTGTATACAGTAGTACATGTATAGATTAATGAACATATAAATCTTAACTTGTCTGTCAATAGAATATTGATATGTTTAAAAAAAAATTGAAATGAATACTTTTAGTTGGAATACATATTTATGTGTAAATCATAAAACACCAAGTAAAACATATCATTTTGCAAAGGAGGTCTAATTTAAATATGAGATTAATGCATGCACTCCTTAGAGATATTCCCTTGGAGTTCCCTGAAGGAGCACAGGGTTTCGAATCTTGTATGGTAATTATAAGAAGTTATCGACCAGTACGAGTGGGATGGAAAGGTTATAGAATTTGCCTGAACTTGGAAGTGATAGGTGTCTGTTCTCTCACACCTAGAGGGATCGACTTATAATCTGTAGGAGACGGAGTTGACTCACGTGTCAGCCTCAAATAAGCGTCAGAAAAACAAGTGTACGTGACAGAGATAGCAAGGGTCCTGTTCTAGAATGAAGAGTCTTCCCCAGCAGGCATCCTCTGTATCAGGGGAGGTGTGAATTAATTTTTATATATTTAACATTTATACTGTGAAACACATCCAAACTCCAGTTTGACTCCGACCAGACTAAAAGCAGACATTGTAGAATATACTCATATTTAGAGTCGAAAATTACTAAAATGTTTTTAATACATAACTTTTGTGATGAAATTTTTAAAAGAGAATATAAATATTTCTGCAGAATGTTTGTATTTTTCATTTCTAGGCAATCAGGGTCAACTGTTTAAAAAAAGGAAAATATATTTTTACTACCGTAACAATTCTATTTTTAGTTAATGGTCTAGCATGTACTAGCCAGAACTTTAGAAGGAATTTTAATGCCAAAAACAGCGAAATCAAATGAGACATGTACATCTTTATGAATATATGTATATGATTTGAATTGAAATTTTAGTCTGTTTGTGTTAATACATTGGTAATATTAATTGTAGTGCTTAATTTGTTAAGACAGTAATGCATGGACAAAACAGAATCGGTAAATGGTACATCTGCAAGCATCTGACTGACTTCTACGTTACTAGGGCTAAGCTGTATACTCTAAACCAACTATTATTCGTGACGACTTAATTTCGCGATTTAGCAGAGATGAACTGGTTCGCGGCAACTAATCCTTATCCACACCTGTTTTTTATTACAACTTTATGGTAAATACTGGTTCCGGGCCAGAAATATTCGCTACAGACGAACCTTGTGAAAAAAAATTTTGCACGCTAATAAAAGTTCATGGTTTGCAGTATGTTAAAAATATTGTTAGTTACCACAGAAAAAAAACTGTTTGGCTCTGCTTCTGTTTTAGCTTAAGTTAATTTTTAAGAATGGTAGTAATTACTGTTTCATTTTGTGTTGTTTGGCAAAATCAACATGTCAGAAAGTGTACTTTCTGCTCGCCCTAGAATACTGGTAGTTGATTTCAAGAGAAGTGAACTTGATAAAATCCCTAGCATATTTTTATGATGTTTATGTGATTACAAGCTTGCATTACAAGCTTTCAGTCCACATTCACAACATAAGGAGGGGGTAATAATGGTTACAATAAAATGCAGTTTCGTGACTCCCAGCTATTGAATTAGACCACTCAGGAATCAGGATGCACTAGGGTTGGCTTTAAGAGCTGCACTCTGTGCATGATCAGCATGAAGAGAAAACTTCCATTATAGTGGTTTTGTCCACAGCTTGTGGTTTTAGATGTTGTTTATACTGCCGAATCTTCACAATGGAATATTGTACACTCTGTAAAATTATAGCTTTTAAAGAGTAACTGTGAGGGTTAATTTTTTACTTTATATGGTATAGTGTATAATTTTGTCTATAATAAGGGAATATGTTAAAACAGCATTTAAGCTGTGAATTCAAGATCGTTTCAATTTTGATGGTAAAAGTGTTGTTTGACGTTGTCCCATTTAATAAAGTATCTCTCATCTAGAGGCTAAAGTCTTTAGTTTCTGTGTCATCAGATCTATTTTTAGACGGTACAAACTCAATTAAAGTTGATAAGGAAAGGTACTTTAAAGTTTAACTTGGCACAGGTTTGTCATGGTGTATTGCACCACAACAGCGCAAGATGTGAATTCACTTAAGTGATGAAATATTTGTGAATTTAGCTAAAAAAAATCAATCAACCATACATGCATATTCACTTGGCATGCATGGGGAAAATACTGATTAAAGGTTCTTTTTAATCAGATAAAGACTTTGAATGTACTTATGATAAGTTTTTGTTCATAGGTGTCAATTGCTCTTTGTTCAGGATTAGTATTAGTGTCTCGTGTTTGACCTAGATTTATGGCATTATCAGTCAGATCTGCTGCACTTTGGCAACTTTTGTAGAGAGGTAAAAAAAAAAAACCAAATTAACTCAATTATGGGAAGTTGTATTATAACAAAACATATGCTAAAAATGTAAAGGAAGATTTTTATCAAGTTTTCAATGCAAGATGATTTTGCAGTAAATGTGTAGATCTGTTATCTAGCTCATTAATTGTAATTTGTTTTTATTACAAATTCAAATATTACATTCAAAAAGTTTAACATTCTCGGAAAAGCCTAGGTGTTCATAAATTTCAAAAATATATTAATATAACTTTAGAAAAAAATTATTAAACAATTAATTTATGAATGAGTTAATTAAGTGCTGATACTGGTATGCTATTGATTTTGACATATTTACAGTTCTTTAGGGTAGGGTTAATATGGGTACATATGCAAACTGTGAGTTAATGACTTCCTGAAATACACTGATATTTTCTATCTGTTGAGCTGCAGAACGTGGGTAAGAATTACTAAAAATAAAGTCGACTTCTACAATATTTCGTAATCAAGGAAGCCTTCTTATTTAAGATCCTGACCAATGTAATACAGGAGTCATGTCCTCAGAGTGGAGATGAGATCGGTCCGTATTTTACCGATAAATGTCCTCATAAGATCACCTGTCCGTCCATTAAGTAACTGCGCAAAAAATACAGTTGTAAAAGCTATACTGACTGGACAGGTCAGGTAAAGATGGTCGTAACTAATTATGTGACAGCGGAGTTGATTTATCACGTTACCTAAAAGAGCTGGCTTCTTAAAGAACCGCAGATATGTTTTCCTGACAATTTGTATGCGAACATGATTCAATGACGCTGTGTTACGTTCATTTTGCGTTTTAAATTTATTTGAAGATTTTTGACATGCGTAAAACCACATTTCTTAACCTAATTTATTTTTTTTTTATTTTTTTTACCTTTAATTTGTTTCGTTTCTTTTGGTCTCAACCTTTATTTTACATTGTTATGGTTACGAAAAATGTTTACCTCCATAATATAATATGATAATCATTACTGTTTTATTTATAAGCCTTGTCATGAATTACAATTTCAGAATAAATCTATATACTAAATGTACGTATTATGAAAGTAAACAATATAATACTGGGTATACTCATAAAAATTTTTGTGACTCTCTTTAATTACTCTCTTTATTATAAGATCGAGGCTTGTTGCCCAAATTTTCCCTAAATTCAAATTGAAAAATATTTAACTAAGTTAGAGTTCATAAGCATTATATTTAAACAGTTGAATTCTCAAAAAAACAAATGCTGTCTAATACAATATGTATTTATCAAATTGATTAATGCTGATGACTTTCAAAATTATACAATAGAGCCATTGTTAAACTGTTTTAATTAGGTTTGTAAGGGTTTTTTGGTCAAAACTAAAATGATTCCAGCAATTAATTGTTCCTGGGGTTATGTTTCCTCATCTTGTGGTATAGCTTGTTTACAGAAACGTTGTGTTATTGCAGTTTTAAGCGAGCTAATATAATGCATGTGAATGCATTTTTGGGAACTGACATTAAAAAAATGTAAAAATAATCTGTATTTAAAGTCAGGTGTGACGCAGAGCATTACTAAGGATTCATGTACTGAATATAATTGAAATAGGAAGTTTTATTTTACGTGGTCTCAGGTAGATTGTGTTAGATTTCAATAAAAATATGGATTGATATTATTGAATTTGGTTTTATTTTATGAAATTAACCTGATGTCCTTACTAATTACAATTTAGTATTAAAAGAAGTACCTAGTATGTAATTAATAAATGATGTATTGAATATAAAGATGCATTTTTTTTCAACTCTTTGAGTCTGATACATTAATTGTATTATATTTCAAGCAATATAAGGGTAAACATATACTGGTATTTAAGCCACATGCATTGATATAGTGTTGAAATATGAAGAAAAAAAATCATAATTACAATGCTGGCTACCAGCAATCCTATGTAAAAAGTTTTTTGTGAATGATATTGCAGCTAGACCAAAATATCTTTCTTTGATCCATTTTTATACTGTAGTGGTTCATAAAAAAATGAATACCAGTAAAAAAAAATAGACTAATGTAGGTAGGAAAGATCAGGAATATATTTGCGTTTTTAAGGTTTAAAGACCTATTATTCTACCATATTACCGACACAAAATTATATAAAAAAGAAACTGACAAAGACTGAATGAACTGATTTATCAATCAGAAATATAGATTGTCTCTGCCAATAGCCAAGGACAAACCTGACTCAGATTTATTTGTTCATTTGTCAAGGTTTTGCGATTCTTTTTTTTGTTGTAAACAGATTTTTTTTTTCGTTACAAAAATAAGGAATGTCCTTCACTCATAGACTGTTCCACTTAGTATGATCACGTTTGCAAAATGGATTTTTTAAATTAAGTTACCGCACGCTGGAAGCAAAATCGTGGTGCAGCTTTTCAAAATACAATGACTATGCTCTGTTTCAGTCTAATTGCAGTATGTGTTATATGTCAAAGAAGAAGAAACATATTGAAATCTTTGAGAAAAAAAAATCTGTCTGCGTGATTCTCAATTTAAAGAAAAACAATAAAGTGTTTCGATCATTGAACTTTTTACTCTATTGAACGAGAAAATTAAGTTTTCATTCTTAAGCAGTTTTTTTTATGAACTTGTTGGACGTTCAGAATGTATTTTGACTCATACAGAGCTATTGTAATCACTGTAATCATGGCAGTAATTAGCCAAGACTGAAATATTAATTTATGTTTTTTTTAACTCTCATGATAAGTCACTTGATCTATTATTGTGGATAAATGTTGTTATTCACAACCAGAATTTAATTATAATGTGTCGACAGTGCCCAAGTCTTATACATTCAATATATAAAAGAAACCATTTGACACCGGGAACCTTAGTATATATGACGTCTTTGAAACGATAACCTGTTTGGTCTACATTAATTTCATACTGTTTTGCCTGGTACCCTTGCAGTCGGTATTTATATAAGGCTCGAATGCTGTAAATGCATGAATGTTTCTTGCCAGTAATTAAGTACTTGGAACATAATGCATCACAGGGGCATTAGTATTATCAAACCATATTTCAGTCAGCCACTTCTATAACACATTTCAGTCCTGATCTCGCCTTACATGAGAGGTCACACAGAGTTCACAGTACACGGTTATAGCAATGTCAAGGTCATCTGGATGTTTACTACCAAACAGAGGCTATGATTTATTAACAGAACAATAAAGACTATTGGTGATTGTTAAGTTTATGTGAATTTTAAGTCGGTGTACTTGGAAATCAATTGTATACAGTAATTGATGTCATACCGGTAGATGTTTATAATTTTGTTATAAATCTTGTTTAAGTTAATATTTTTAACAGTGAAATAATGATGTATATTAATGCCTAACAAAAAATGTTGTCACCACATCGAACAGTTTTCCAAAAGATATGAATTTCCAATCGATGAGAAAAAAGAGACATACATTGTTCACATTTTAGTTATGACTGTCCTCCATTTTGTGTAAAGTTCGGAATCTATCATAGCTAGGTTTTTAGGATAGAAATCTACTTCTTCATGAGTTTTGCATGGAAATTTTGTATATATAGCCAAGTGTATATATAAAAAATGACATGAATTTCATGAGCTTTTAGTAACTGTACATGTGATTCATGACAAATGTTTTTCTAATAATCAGATTTGCATGAACTTTTGAACACATTGAATATCGTAATTCATTGTTCATGAGTTATTTTAGGAATCCTTATAATGACACATCGTTTAATAACTACATGCAGTTGTACTACCAAAAGTAAAGATACGGTATTTAACCAAACTAAATTTATTGAACAGCAATCTCTTTCATATAAATTTCTTAGAGAGTCTTATTTTGTCATGCATGTACAAAGACAAAAACAGGATCTGTTGGAATAAATTTTCGCCATTAAATGTATGTGCTTTAATTTATTTACTAAATTAAGCGATTCTGCTTTTAACCGAATCCTGATCAGGCTGGCTAAGGGCCTTAATTGTTTTCCTTGCAGCCAAACTTTTTGCGGAAACTCATGGCATATGATATATGAGTTATATGCAAATGAAGTATTTTTATAGGTATTGTAATAAGTTCTAAACATGAAATTCATTATAATTATAAATTCTTGTCATTTGCTCCTGCAAAGGTCTGCTTTTGTGTTTACCAGTAAATTATTTAAGTTATTTATAGCTCAAGTCTTGTGTCAGCTTTAAAGGTTTCTAGGTCAGTTGCATTGTAAGAGGACCGAAAAAGAAAGGACTTGAAAGTTTGTTCAAATGTTTAAACAACATCTGAATGGGTCTCTGTATATATTAGGTCTTCAGTTACTTAATGGAAACTCCATGTCATATTGAAGCTTCGAATGGGATAATTGTACAGTGACAGAACTTCAAAAAATATGTCTGAACCCCACCCCACACCCCCACCTTTCATCCGCAATCCACCCCACCTCCTCTTTAGGTCTTCTGAAATCGTTGGAAGAAGGTTTTATATTTTTATTTGGTTTCCATACTCGATGGAGTCAAATTAAAATATCTTCATCAATATATATCTTATGTTTCATATTGTTAGAAAATTATTCTGTATTTTTAAATTTTTAAAAAAGTTTACTTTTACAACATTTACAAAAATACTTCTTACATGTTAAGGATTGACAGATAAAGACTTTTTTAAACATGTTTAATACTAGCAGTGTTGACAAACACGACCAAAGATTTGATGTCAAAGTTCATCGTCGTCAAAGTTCACCGTCATTATTTCTCTATTTTTCAGGCCAAAGAGGGGCGATGGACCACGACCAGTCATTATTGTCCGCTCGATTTATTCTCAGGGTAAGTGTCTGTCGCGGGGGCCCCCAGGGTGATTAGATTTCACAATAACTGGGGGGTTGTCACCAACTTCAGCAGGTAGGACCGACAATGGCCTGAACAATGGTCCTTAAAACGGCAGCTGGTCCATATTTGACAATGATGTCTCAAAAGCAGCGCTGACGGTATCGCTGGGCCTGAATGCAAACTGACACTTAAGTGACAATTCTATTCTTTGCCACCTTTCGTTGGCGATCTTTCTCAGCATTCTAGGACTGCGTTACAGCACGTGTACAAATTTAAGCAAATGATTTTAAGAAAATTAGAGTTGGGAAAGTAATCATTTGGGACCGTTGGTGTTATTGAAATTTTTTTTTTTTTAAAGTCTCATTCACTGGGTTTTTTTTTTTTTACATTATGAGAGCCTATTATAGTATGCTGAATTGAATACAGTTGTATGATGATTCTTTCAGAGGGGGGGATGGGGGGTGGGTGTAAAAGTGACAGATGGTGGATGAATAAAAACTGTTATCTGAATTTGTGGAAATTAAGATCAGTTAACATGTTTAATGGAATGGATAGTGCCCCAATCCACAGAGAAGTTAATAAAATTCTGTTTTTAAATCCCTTTGTTTACCAAGATAATCTGTTTATTGATTATAGTGACCTGATCATGCAGCACTTCAAGTTGGTGAAACAGATGAGGAGAATTTTTAAAATGTGTAGAACTTGTGCATAGTACATTCCTAAATTAATAACTTGTTGTTTTTCGTAAACACTTGAAATTTTTGGCAGAAGGCCAATTAATGGCCTAATATTTGTTTTCTGTATTGTAAATAGTTGTGCAAGTTCGTCATAATAATATTCATAAAAGAAAATTGTATGATATTTTGGTTCAATCAGTAACAATAATGAATGGAGAGAGAGAAAAAAAATTCACAAAAATCCTTTAATCTAAATTCCAAATGATTCCCAGTTCTAATTACTATATCCAGAAATTATATACTAATGTTTTGATAACAGCTGGTGTTTGATATATATGCAGCTAGTCATTAATGATGCAGATATATGTGTATTATGAAATTGATCAAATTTTGTTTATTCACTTATCATCCTTATCGGTGACATAAGTGTCGATATTGAAACATCTGTTGATTCTAGAACATTGTATCTTCCAAGTTTATATTCCGTAGGCGAAATAATTAGCAGCTGCTTTTTTAATACAGGTCAATAGAGGTACTAGCTGTTGTCAGACATTAATAAATAAAAAAGGCATATATACATGTACTCAAATACCATGCATTTAATTATCACTTCTAGAAATGTTATAGCATAAAAAATAATTTCTTTTGAAAGATTATATTAATTATATTTCAAGTTCAAATAGATTTTCTAGATGGAAAATACATAAGTCCCAAGATTTCTTTATCTTATGATAAAGAATTTTTTTTTTGGGGGGGGGGGGGGGGGTTACAAGATCTACAGATTCTTTTTTGTGATTCTAGCTCCCTTCACCTTTCTGGTTGAGTAACTCTATGATTTATCCCTGCTGCCAGCAAGTCTGTGTTTTTTATTTTGTTTTATTATATAAAGCACTATACTCCTGTTTTATGCTGTAATAATATTAAACCAGCACTGCTTGTCCAAAAGTCATAGAAAACATATACATAAGTCGACTGTATATGGCCCAACACTTCTCCATACACCTATATACCTATACAAGTACTAAGACAGATTTGACAGCTAAAAGCAGCTATATAGTCCATTCACCATGTATGTAAGGGCCATCAAATCTTGATGCATCTCCACATAAAAACCTATGGGCCGACTGGGATATAGGGACTCATGATGAATGTCCATAATCACATGCAAGCCCCTGGACACAGATCGGACAGGACTGAGGGGGCCCTTAGTGCATTTTGTGTATTCGGTTTTTAGGTCGTTCAATCTTATCGTCGTCGTAAGAGCACCCCCCTTAGGTTGGTGTTTTGTACATAGGTATCATTAAGCGGACACTCACACTTAAATACATGTCGCTGAGGTAATACCTGTGCATGTACCTGTGTAGATTGATTATCCTAGATTTAGTTAATCCACTGAGTAATCAAATGCTATCAGCTGACAAATATGACCTCGGAAATCTTTTGACTCATGAAATCGACAAATATATATGTACCGGTATAGTTAACAGGCAAAGATTATTCCTTTATTTTTGATCGCATATACATATATTATACCTTGGGGCCTGGCAATTACCAAATGTTCTTCACCCTATCATTAACAGAAAGTATGCCTATTGACCGATATGGATGGGGAAACTGTTTATATTTTTGTGTAATAAAAAGGGTTGATCAATTTGGCAAGAGCCTTGGGTTTAACTGAGATTTATTCGAAGATGGCAGGAATTGACGTCAGATATTGACATCAGACCTCAAAGATACCTTGGTCGTGAACCCCTGTATTATGGAATCAGCTGATTCTCCATTGATGGCTATTATTGATCCCAGTGTTAGCTAGGCTGTATATTCTGGGGCACACAGCACAGATTATAAGGAGCAGGAAATTGTGTTTGACCATTATCAGAAATGAGTGGGAAGTTGGTATGTTAATGCAACATTATACAGGGCCACTGGGGGCATTATAATGTTAATGAAATGTGGTAGATCTATGTCGGTGATTGCATGGAAACCCACAGAGAGAGAGAGAGAGGAGAGAGAGAGAGAGGAAAAAGAATGTTTTTTCTTAATATACATGTGTATATACATTTATCATTGGAGCAATCATAAATGACTAAACTTACAAAGTGTGTTTGATATCATTTAATTTACAAGGCTTTACAGTGCACTTTAAAAATCTCATGTAAAATAATTGCAATACAGTCTGCAATACAAGAGAGAGAGAGAGAGAGAGAGAGCAAATTTGAAAACAAAAGAAATTCTGGAGAGACTGTTCATACTCATTTAGGGTTTTAGTTCTGACATCCATTTGTTTTGTTTTACCATTAGTTTCACCGGAATATTAGTCTCGCCCTTTGGTTTTTATTACCATTCAGAGAGTTCATTTGAGTTAATCAGATTGATGTTGATATGTGGCCCTTCAGAAACCTGCAGGCAATGTCGGTGTAAGATCTCAGGGTATTATCTGATCCATATGTTGTTACAAGTTACAAACTTTAGAGTCAGTTTTGTTCTAAACTTAACTGGAGTTAATTATCCTGTTACATGTATTTGGTAAAATCACACATTTAGGTTATACCCCCCCCCCCCCCCCCCCCACACAC
Source organism: Magallana gigas (assembly GCF_963853765.1). Taxonomy (NCBI): domain Eukaryota; kingdom Metazoa; phylum Mollusca; class Bivalvia; order Ostreida; family Ostreidae; genus Magallana; species Magallana gigas. Next base: position 27,907,840 of record NC_088856.1, read on the forward strand.
ACACAACCATTTTCCAACCCCCCCTCCCAAATATTTTGTAACTGAAAGATATGTTTGTTGTTGATTCAGTGGTGTTTTAATTTCGATCGACATTCATGTTTACTATAAAATGGCAGTGCAACTTTATCAATCTTAATCAGTTTTAAAAAAAACCCACTTATTTCAACCTCTTATAAGTCCATGAAACTTAATACAAGTATTACACTTATGTTTGCTATGAGCTGCTTCTTCTAATTATACTCATGAGTATTCTAGAAGAATTAATTGTGCAAGGATTAAAATATTAAGATATGAAATTGAAGTATTACACTTATGTTTGCTATGAGCTGCTTCTTCTAATTATACTCATGAGTATTCTAGAAGAATTAATTGTGCAATGATTAAAATATTAAGGTATGGAATTGCTGGGTGGTTTATTTATAGCTGTACTCTCTCTCTGTTGTTTCTTGGAGAACATCGCTTTGTTTGTAACTGTTTAGGTAGGATTGAGTAAAACTCTTTAATTATCATAAAGTATATAATCTCTTGTAAGAGGATTAATAATAAAAATGCCAACCTAAATGAGGCTAAGACTTTCAATCCATTTATTTACAGTGTAATTGTATGTACCCTTGTTTGGTCTGTCAGATTATTGCATAACTTTGTTGACACAGACACACTTTTATATCTTTCTCTCTGAAGCAGACTTGTATAGGCCAGAAGAGAGCTAGTCCATAATACAACAAATCTGCTGAGTAAGCAAATCAAATATTGCCCCAAGACCCAAGGCAGAGAAAATCTCACTTCCCACCCTAAATTTAATAATAATAAAAAAAAAACCCCACATTTTTACACTGTATTGATTTATTTCCGTTCGGAAAACATTTTACATGAAAAATATAATTACTAACTTATAGAATGCTTAAGGTTTCGTCAAAGTCAAATTTGGAAGAATAAGTAATATCTTAAATTGGTTGACTATTTTAAGAGTCATACATCATCTGCACATCAAAATCTTTGTAATGAGTTGCAGAATTCAGATTTTATGATACCAGTATCATTCAAACTTTCTTTAAGAAACTACTGACCTTTAATAATTAAAGTCTTGAAAAAAATCCTCTTCCATTCTTAGTCTTTCTTTTTTCTTCAAATAAAGAAAAAATGGTTTAAAAACTCTGAAACTATAGTCTATTGAGTGATATAACAACATACAAATTAGATAAAGGAGAAAAACTATGAAAATATGAAGTGAGTGTCATTGGTATATGAAATGAAATTGTGAAAGTGGAACTACTTTTTGAAGAAAAAGTATGGAAGCCCAAAAGATCTATTACCATAATAAACTTTCTGGTACATATGTATATAGTTTACAATAAAGAGGAGAATCCTTACAAATTATTAGCTAATTCTTAAACAGTACCTTTTATTTCTGCTTTTCCTTGATAAAGGATCCGTCAGCATCCTACCACCTCGTGTTTTTCTAACAGCCACCCTTGTATTGGGGGGTGAATACTGAAATATATATATAATATATATTGTAAAAGAATGATGTCAAAATCAATGAATTAAGATAGATATGAAACTTCATTAAAGTTACAACATGCATGGTTATGTTTCATAATGTAATTATAAAGGACTAGAGAAAAAAAAACCTTGAAAAGAACACCAATTACAAGTAAATGACAGTATTAGAAAGGCATTTTATATATGTACTTAGATTTGCACTGAAAAAAAAAACACAGCACAAAATTAACGCAATGCTCTAATTTCATTGTCACACTTATAATTTGGTGATAGTTAATGTTGTTCTTCATTATAATAATTCCTATTATCACTCTTGGGTTAGAAATGTGTGCATAAAGGGATAAACCGCATACACACTCTTGGGTTAGAAATGTGTGCACAAAGGGATAAACCGCATACACACTCTTGGGTTAGAAATGTGTGCACAAACGGATAAACCGCATACACACTCTTGGGTTAGAAATGTGTGCACAAAGGGATAAACCGCATACACACTCTTGGGTTAGAAATGTGTGCACAAAGCGATAAACCGCATACACACTCTTGGGTTAGAAATGTGTGCACAAACGGATAAATCGCATACATACCCAAACCCCAGGTTCCCTTATGCCTGGACTTTTCCCTTCCCGAGGAGAAGCTAATTCAGGTAACAATGATGTGTGATAAAAATCTTTGAGCTTTGGCAGCATTATGTTCCAAAGATCCTCATTCCTGTATATTCTCTCGATGAAAAGATGGTAGGGATTCAGAGTGCGAACCACAAAGTCTATCCACTCTGTTCCACAAATGTTCATAAGCCCTTGACATTGATAGTAATAATCGTGATTCTCCTTTAAGGATAATTTTCCATTTCTATACTGCAAACAAAATGACCTTATTTTGTCTGCAGCTTCAAAAAGATTTAAAGGCTTATTATGAACGAGGTTCTTTATCTCTATAAGGCCCTTCTTTCCATCAGAGGTATACACAAAACCATCAGGACTTGCTGCTAGGAAGTTGTTGTTATGATCAATTACCAATCCTGAGTCCTTCACTATTACATTCTCATTCTCTTCAGCTTTTCTGAGTTTGTATTCCTCTATAGTAGATCTTTCCTGTAGAAGTCCATTTCTAGTATGTCTATTTCCTTTAAAATTAGAATACAGTAGAGATTTCACCAAGTTTTTAACTGGGATAGATGGTCTACGCCGATAAACTTTTCCAAAATTAGAGGCAGTTAATCGTTTTCTTCTCTCAGAATGCCACAGACCTGATGAAGATTGTTTAGAAGTGGAACTCTGGATCTTTGCTATCTGGGTTGAAGAGACGCATACATGTTTGTTAAGGAATTCTTGCTTTTTTGATTCTAAGTCTGATGCCGATATATCTTCAGTAACCTCAGTGGCATCCTCTCCATATGCTCTTTTAGCTTTTGTGGTTGTACTTTGCTTTAGATTCCTTAATTTCTTCAAAAATCTGTTTTTCTTTGTTTGCGGCTTCATTTGATGTTTCTTACTTTGGGCCAGCTTCACTTCCTGTCTTTGGAAAACTTTAGTAAAAAAAGATCCTGCATGTGTAGCTGTGGATTCTTTCCAAACATTTGGAGACCACTGTGGTCCATAGTTCATACGCAAAGCACCACCATAACACCGAGCATGCCATGACCCTCTGTTGCATAGATTGTGAATCTTTCCACCATCAAACTTGCACCTTATGTGCATCCAAGACTCTGCAATGTTTGTTGTGGTGTTGCCAATCAGACGTTCAGCCTTCTCTGCTATTTTCATTAAAAGAATAGAAACATCCTGAATGATAAATTTTTCAACATCATGAAAGTCAAAGCTACAATAACGAGACTTCTCTAACTCTTCTGCACTTGCACCTTCTTCCCAGAATGTAATCTGCTCTTCAAAGATATTCTCAAAGTTTGCGCCATCATCAGCAATACCTTCATTTTGTTCGATTTGAATTTGTAAATTATCAGCAGTTGAGGTTGAAGTTGACACCTTACAAAAGTCTGAACAATTTGAATGGTTACCAAAAACATGATGTACAGAATTCAGAATATCATGTTTAAGGTGAGCAACTGCAGCTGATGTGGTAAGTTCTTTGTTCTCCCTCTGTTTTGCTCTGACACGTATTGCACATCTTACTGCAGAAACTAGCTGTACTCTAACTTTTTTTGTAAGATTATGCCTTCCTTTGTAAAGGGGGTTATTCATTACGAGCTTCTCAAGGTTGGATCTGTAACACTTACAAACATGATTTGCACACTCTTCTTTCTGAACACCCCTGCCCCACTCTGGTACTTCCTCTCTAATTTTGGCATATACAGACGAGTCCCCATCACCAACTATACGCATGTACCGTAAACCATGTTTAGTCTCTGCTTCTTTAAACCCTTCCACAATAATGTCACTTTCCATGGATTGACTATCTGAATCCCAGTTCTTGAAACAATCGTGTTGTTGTGGTTCTACCATCTTATTCTTGGCTGTTTGGCACACATAACAGTATTTATTTCTAACCCCTATATGCAGCAGTTTTCCTGTCTCTTTACCAATGATAATGGCTACACCTCCAAGAGCATTATAGCTGTGTTTGTGTGTCCGTTTTGACCATCCACCATCTGTAATAACAGTTATTGCAGGAACCTCATGATGGTAATCACCCCTTTCTACTGCCAAAGCTCTCTCTTCTGCCCCTGCTTCCAATATGTTACTCTCAAGAGCAGAAAGCCACCATTCTCCAACCTCCTTCTCTATAGCTGTAAACGATGTAGAAGACAGGCCTGGGGAGTTCATAGTACAAAGAATTTCATTAAGGTGGGATGGCCCATTTCCCGTTGTCATGCTTCCCCACACTGCACGTACATTTATGTCAAATCTAAAATCATAATTTATAGGAGTTTGCAAGGCACAAGAAGAGAATAATTAAATAAAACAAATGGCCTACGGGCCACATCGCTTACTAATTAAACAACAGTTTTTTGTAACATTCTATTTAATTTTTTAAAACATTTTCCCTATTTATTTTTTTTGTTAAACTTTAAAACCCTCTTGTGGCCAAAGTATTAATTCGGGATCACATTTTTAACACAAGATGTAACAAGATGTAATTATAATCGGGGCGATTATAGAGTCTCCAAAAGGAACGAGGCCATCATTGGGAGTAAGGATGACCCACATGGGTCAAACTTTACAGACAAAAAGATATAGAACTTGATTACTTTTATTTCCGAAGTTACATGATGTTCCCCAGGGGTCCTTTACTATACATTAGGTGAACCAACAAGACCCATGGAACAAGAATAATTTTGGTTAAGGGGTTTGGATCTTAACAGTTTTCAAGATATTCGGGCACTTCCTGTTTGAGGGGGGTCAAGACCACCCCCAGGGCCCATGACCTACATACCATTTGATGCCCCTAACACATGGAACAAGAATATATATATGGTTTAGGGATCAGGATACTAACAGTTTCTGAGATATATGGTCATTTCCAATATCCTGGGGGTTGGGATGACCCCAGGGGTCAGATCTAATAAAGCCTATATATTGCCTCTAACAGTCAATATATGATTATGAAAACCGTATATAATCATCTTTGTCCATTTTCAAGTTATTACCATTTACAATAGAGTCTACGATTTTCCCCATAAGGTTCAGTGTTTTCACCCTTTTGACCCCCCATAAAAGTGGTTGGCCAACCCCAAATGAGAAAAATCAAACCAGGGTGCACAACTAGATATGCAGGCCTAACGTATCCTAGAGTTTTGTATAATTCTGTTCAGACATCTCTGAGAAATGCAACAGATAAATTCAGAGCAGCAAAGAAGAAGAATAATAAGAGGAAGAACCGTACAAAAACTTAATTAAATAGAGAATCCTTAGTGCTGTGTTTACTCCTTGGTTTAATGTTTATGAACCAAACAATATTATTTTTTATTTTATTTTCAACACTTGGTTTTCAAAAACTCTAATCATAAACATGCTCCTTAATACTGTGATAATTTATCTCTAAAAAATTAAAATATTAGTTTATAAGCATTTGTAACAATATCATATATGGAAATATTTTTGAAGTTTATGACTAAATGACCTTTGACAACAACAGTTGATCTTATATAAAATCAGAGGGAATTAATATCACATAACATTTTATTGCATTTGCACATAGACTTTTAGAAATGCTATTTGTAAATTATTGTTTAGCTTTTCTAAATCACCCCTTTTAATAGGAATAGATTCATGAATTTAACAAACCTTAGTTCTTACACTACAGTGTGGTGTTGTTTATAAAGTACATGTCTTTTGACATACAACTATCAAGAACATTTTAAGGCAACCTCTATCAATTCAAAATCATCTATATATCTCTTTGAAAGAAATATTGTCCTCCATTTGAACAAATCTTATCCCCTTTACTACAGTACCAATGTAAAAAGATCAATAACAGATATTCATGTAGAGGTGATATATATAGCAAAAACTGTGCTGTGTTACAGCAGACCTAAATTATATATCATTTTTATTAAGAGTAAGCAGTATCTATTATCATTATTGGTACATGTATGGGACATTAATATAATAAAGGATGGGTGTATATCTTCTTTTTTTAGATTATTCATAAGATATTCATAACTTCCTACAAAGTAAATTTAACAAACAATATTAATTCAAATTTCAACATGATCAAATACATTATCATATAATTCACTAAACCTGACTATGTTTTCAAATAGTGATTGAAATTCAGTTTATTTGAAATACTACTGTAATCAAAATCTAATGAAGAAACCCTCATTGAAAATTCAGTCATATATACTTTGTGATTTGTACCTCTTTCTTTCACTTTTTCAATATTCTGAGCTTACACTATCATGTTTTGTGAAAAGTTTACAATTTCAACAAAATCGGACAGCAGAGATAGCAGGTGCATGATGTTAAAAGAAATACTTATTTTACCTAATGCAATTATATCATTAAAAGTTATTGTTGATAAAGACAACCCCTAACAATTATGAGTTGCCTAATAGAAATCTGATATTGGATTGTTTTAATGAAAATGAGTTTTTTTTTACACACTTAGAAACTCATATATTTTAAAATCACTATTACTTAGAATAGTTGATCATTTTCAAATGTAGATTATAATAGTAAAGAATAAAATTGAACATGTTCAAAGTTTTAGAGTCAAATGCATTTCTAAATTGGCCGTCCGAAACTCAAAAAAAACAAAAATAAAATTAATGTGCTATATATATATATATATATGACACATTGATCATGTTTCAAAACATTTTGTTCTGCTAAAGAGTAGATAATCATTCCTTTTACAAATTCACAGAGACAGCATCCTATGAGTGGTAGCTTATTGCCATTCTCATTGAGCATGAATATTTTAATGAGCATTTAATTTTGATGTGAAACATGGTAAAGAACTTATTCTGCATGATATGAGACCAATTGATTTTGGACCTTTTTTAATTAAACATTTTCTTATTAAAGACTCTTTATAAATACTGGTAGCTAATGAATGCATGTCATTGAGCATCTATTGTTTCTCAGGGCCTAAACTCATGTTTTGATTTTCATTTTTACACAATCCAAAAATAAATAATCATAATAATGAGAGATATTTACAAATTTATAAATAAAATTGTAAAATAAATCTTTTTTGAATATAATCAAAGCCTGTGTATACCTCCGTGATCCTGGAATGCGAGGACTTGTTTCAAATTTAAAATGTTTTTTACACCCATTGCACTGAACAGCAAATACACTGGCTAAACCAAGGTTTCTTGTTTCTGTCAATGCAGTTATCGGTGCTTTTCCAGTGGATGCAAGGGCAATGGCATCAACACATTGGCATGCATGCAAAGTCACTTCATTTACATGGCTTTGTAAAGTAGTAAGATTAATTATTCTGTATCCATCTGGATACACCTGTTTTACTTTCTTAATAGAAAGTCTAATAGAGTGATTATCATTTAATATAGTAGAAATATATGACACTTTTCTACCAGTACCAATAGAATGTTTTTTCCACAGCTTCTTGATTTTGATTTTAATATGTTTGCCACTTGGTCGGCTTCTTTTTAAGATGTAGTGTGGTCTTCCATGGTGTTTCTCTTTTCTACGCTTTTGGTGTACACCTTTTCCTTTACCAAACACACGCGAGGTTTTCTTTTTGCTACCCATGCTTATACATGTAACAAGTGTACAGTAGACTACACTTTTCCCTTCCGGTATTCCATATATTTACTTTTGTAATTTTGATAATTAAATAAATTTCATTTTACATGACAGTTGTATGTGCACACATTTCATACCCATATATATAGCTAACTGTTAAAAAAAATAAAATTTACTAGCTTTAATGAGCAAAATGTTGTGGCCCAAAACACGGTCCTTAGCAAAGAGAGAGCATGTGGGGATCAGATGATATGTGTACGATTCTTGGTATTAATTTATTTCTGATTTCTGCAAAAAACGTACTTAAAGTTCCATTTTCAAAATATGCAACAATGAAAAAAAGCAAATACCTTTTGCAGTCGCTCTAAGTCTCGAAATCTGCAAAGTTTACATCCATGTGATGAAAGATCAACCACTTTTTCTTTAACCGGAAGTCTTTTCTCTAGAAAAAGTTATTTTCGTATTTTTTCGTACAGCAAAATTAATTCTTAAAACAGACTGTACATGGTTTAAATAAGAATGTTAAATTTATAATATGCATTTTAAACGAAAATAACATGTGTGTACGCACAGCAGGCTTTGATTTTTTCAGCGGATGAATTTCATCTACTTTCACTTTTGAAAAACATGTGAGACGAGAAGAACACGTTGTAAGTTTGAAGTGAAAATTTCAGCTATGTAAAGCTTACATTACATGATCATTATTACATGCACGTTTTAAAAGCCTTAGAGAACCTCGATGTGGGCAATTTTACAATCAGCATTTTGTTGATCACCCATAAACTTAGTCATAGCCGAAGTTTATTTTTGGTTAAAAATGGCGGTTAATTCTGAAGGGTTGGTGGTTTATTTTTTTACTATATCTTTCCCATGAGACCGTTTGCACTAAAAAGAAACCCTACTTGCTCTCATATAAGATCTACCGTAAATAATGACAGATACACAAATATATATTTAACGACAGGAAAACTTCTTTATTTTTTCTAAATTTCTTGTTAAAATTCTTCACAAATGTGTTTTTTATCTGTATCTAACGACAAGTCATGCATTAGTAACAACACACGTAGCAAAATGAGGGTTTATTCAAATGATATTAATAGTTTTACATTCCAGTGCAGGGTCTTTCAGTTATAAAACCTCAACATCTCATTTACATGATTTTCATGTTTGACAAAACCTTAAATTTACTTCCTCTCTTTGTGAATTTTTTGGAATGTTTCTTTGTTCCTTTGTTCTGGCTTATAGTATTTAATTCCCCCTTAAGAACCCCAATTATCTAGGGCATGTTTTTTCTAAACTCTCTCATGCATGTCAACAGCTGTTGGCTGATTTTCCAGTTTTCACTGTGTTCTAAAAATAGCCTATAGCTGCCTTGTTGTTGAGGCCCTGTGTTTTGAAAAGGGAAGAGAGAGAGAGAGAGAGAGAGAGAGAGAGAGAGAGAGAGCACTCATAGTTCTGTGTATCTACATGTACATGTATTTATAATGATTTTAATATTAGTGTTTATTTTTTTTTCTTTGTTGAGTTTAGTAACTGTTTAATTCATAGGACTCCAACGATAATTATTTAATTAAAATTACAAATTAGATTCATTGGCATTCCATTTGAATGAGTGTTAAGACCGAGGTAACACAAAGAAAATTTTTGTTACTGCAGAATTATCATAATATGCTTACTATACATTTTAAGACATTGCAATTAAGCACATTTAGGTTCACAACAGGCCACATTGCTTTTTACGTCAGCCTAAATTAGTCGTAAAAAAAAGAAATTTTAAATTCAGATTTGCGCTATTCCTCGATCAATGCACGAAAATACGAGCATGCCTGACATTTAATTCGAACAAAAGGGAAGCTTGATTAAGATGCTCAACAGAGGCCCATAATTAAACGTTTTGTTGATCTCTGACTCTGTTTTGACACTTTCCCTAATGTATGGTGGTTTGTTAGTAGAATACAATGGCATGCCATGATGATTCTGCAGGCCAGCATGATAATGATCACACATGGAATGTTTTTTAACGAACTTCCCGTTGTAATTTTAAGGGAATTTAATAATTGTGGAGAGGGATTATGATATTATAGATGATTTATGATTTATTTTAGAGTTTGTTCCTTTAACAGAGATGACTCGAAATGGTACCTCGTTATGTTAAATTTTCAATACTCTATTTCATTAGTGAGTGATTTTGATTTTTTTAAAAAATTCCCTATTATTTTTGTTTCAGTGAAAGCTTTGAATTTAATAGGCAAGATAAAGCTTTGGAAGCTTTTTATGTAAATGTCATATGCTAACTCTGATGATGAAAGTTCAATCTAAGTAGGGCACTTTATTGCTTCAATCAAAACATAATATGAATGTATGTTTTTCCTGACAGTCAGGAGACAAGTTTATTATTCCCATGAATTCCTCAAACTGAATTTTTCTATTTAACACGACTGCGATCCGCGATCTTAATTTATTTTACAACGATTGATAAACAAGTTCTACAACTTATATTAATATCTCTCGTTGTCATGGTTGTTAGTGCGAGGGGGTCATTGGTGTGGGAAGAAGCTGGAGTACCCGGAGAAAACCCACGTGTCCAACCGGGCGTCCGCCATACCCTATAACATACAACCACGGTCGATCGCGGGGATCGAACTCGGGTCGCAGCGGTGAAAAGCGAGTGCATTGTCCACTACGCTACTTGGACACGACTGCGGTCTATCAATAAACAGTGTAATCTTCAAAATGATAATGTCAGCAGTGCAGTGTTTTAATTTGTGGGTCCCACCTCTCACCTAAATTTTTTTCAATGCATTATCAAATTAGGCAATATATATGTCCTCCTAGGTGTTTGTCCCATTTGATAAATTATATCAGACGGACTTGAATCCTGTATGAAATCTAAATAGTTCAACGACAGGACCATGAACCAAGTATTGTAGATCAAGCATAGTGTACCGAATGTGAAAACCCTTGTGAATAATACAAGTGAAATAATCTAATTAGATATTGTAAAGATTTTTTTAAAAATTGAAATCCTGCATGAAAATTGTTTGCCCTCAGCCAATGCAAATAAGACTTAATTACTGAAGTCATTCTAGAATTCAGAACAAAGACTTTATTTTAGATGGAGTATTTTAAATCATCTACATGTATTTGGTGTAGGATTATTTCCTTTTGAATTATTTCACATCTTCTTTCCAAACTGCTTTACATATGAAGGTCAATATATCATAGGGTTTCGGTATTTTAAATGCTATCTCTATCTGTAAAATGATATCTGCCGCCCTTACATTCGATTGCGTCCTTGAATTTCGGAATTTCCTCATCTGAGTTGAATGGCTCTATAAAAATACAGGGTATTTTTAGTAAAGGGGATTTTACCTCAAAAACTTTTTTTAGGGAGATGTCATTTTGATGTCACATGATACCAGTTTCGCTCTGTTTGGCCTATATTTGAAATAAGTTGATAAAAGCAAGGAGATGGGAGCTTAGATAATTACTAAGGTCAAAAATGCCATACTTTAGTAACATAACCTTTACTATGATCATTGTACATGCGCAGATCTAGAGGGAGGTCCCAAACCCCCACCCCCCACCCTCGGAAAATGATGAAAATTTATTAAATTTACATAGTAAAAGAATCGCAAATATGCCTCAGCTCATGTATGCACAATTTTTAAATGGTACAACAGTTTTCTAAATCTATTAAGATTATGATATCCCTCTACCGCCCTCTTACCCCAGATATTCCAGAAAGATTCGGTCCCTGTCTATATATAATGCTGACAGCATCATTGCGAATCCTCAACTGTTGCATTAGTATTGCAAGTGAAATTTTCTTTATTGATAAATTCAGGAACATTCTAAGAAATGATGCAATTAAGTCAGATTTTTCTGAGCATTGCATTTGCAAGCTTTTTCCAGAAGGATTTGGATCAGGCCATTACACTGCCATGACTCAAATAATGAATCATGTTCCCCACAACATGGAATCAATCATGCAAATTATATGGAAGTCCATCCAATGGCTAGTTATTTTCTATTGATAGATTTAGTGGACAAAGGGGCATAACTCTTATTACTTGAATTTACATATTAAGTTGATGAATTGGTTTCCACTTTGATTTCTGTCATGTGTAAATGTTAATCAAATTCATGGTTCGTTTTTTTTCCCTGTGTTGTAGGAGCCGCGCTAGGATGAGACATGCCCTCCATGGTTTGTGTGTCACCCCACAGAACAATCTGAAAATCTGTCAAGTACGTACCGGTAACCCTGTAACACTCTACAAAAACATCCAGATAATATGGAAGCTATGAATTAGTAAATGACTTGTGTGAAACTACTGAAAATCCAGAGCAAAATGTTGATTATGACAAGATATGGCATCGTCGGAAACCCACGGTCGGTCTCGCTTCTCTTACCTCTAAAGGTAAGAGAAGCGAGACCGACCGTGGGTTTCCGACGATGAAGATATGGATGAATGTTATCATGTTTATATCCATTTTATCAAGTAATTTTTAATTAATTGAATTAACTTTACTCATAAAGCAACACTCCCTAAACTACAAATAAACAAGAATAAAATACTTTGTAAAAAAAATTTGAATGTTTTAAAGTACATATAGTGTAACATTTCTCTATCAAAAAGAAATAAATATGAAACCTTGAAAGAGTTGGGTTGATAATAGCTAAATTGCAAGAATTAGAATGGCACTGGGTACATTTAAGTTTTGAATACGTGACCAGTTTGATGATTTTGGTTTTGATTGTTGTGACATTGCGCAGCCTGTCTGTGACAGTTTGTTGACATGTATCTCGGTTTGTAGATGACATTACATAACATTACTGATTTCATGTCACGTAGTTGCCCACAGTTTGATATATACATGCATGTACATGTACATTGCTGTTGGCACTCAAATACATGTACTGTACTAAGATAGAGAAGCAACGAAAAAGAAATGAAATAGTGTTTTAATTGTGTATTTCTGTAAAGATGTGTTCTTTTTCTTCTTTGTGAATCTTTACTGTCCAATTGTTGATACACTGGTAACCACCCTCCACCCCTCCCCCTCAATCAAACAGAGGATCTAGAGCTTTCAAAAAGGGGGAGGGAGGGAATGATTTTTTACTATTTCAAAAGTATATGCTGCCTCAAATTTTGTGATTGGCAAGATAAAACTATTGGAAAGAATTCATTGAATGAGGAATTCACATATTACCGGTATCTTCAAAATAACGGTATTGAAAGCCCTGTCTGTCATTGGATGTGAACTCTTCAAATCTCAAGAGTCAAATTTTATATATAGTAAATAAACATTCTGTGACAGGATATAGGATCTTGGAATATCATAATTAGAAAGAAGGATATTATTGCAAATAGTTCAATCATTCATTTTTGAATTGATCAACACTTGAACTTCATGTGTATGAGGATGTTATTGTAGTAATTGTACTATATGTTGCTTTAAAAAATGTTCTCTAAGCATGCCAATATTGATGGTTGATTCAGTATCACAGCACTTGGCTCTGTTTTGTCAGTTGAGAGAGAGAGAGAGAGAGAGAGAGAGAGAGAGAGAGAGAGAGAGAGAGAATTCAGTCATTATATAAGGAATAAGGAATCATTCTTTGAGTATTATGAGGTGATAATTTTGGTAGGGGCATGATCAAATCCTATAAAGCCCAAAGGGCTTTATGATAGATTTGATCACGCCCCGACCGAAATTATCACCTCATAATATTCAAAGAATGATTCCTTATTACTTATATTTATATAATTTCAAGCCATCATCCGATTAAATATTCAAATATAAATAAGCAAACCCCGTTGGCGCCTCAATTTGGTGTCATTTGAAGTTATGGGTTTTATAGTACAAAATTGATACGTAGTGTATCACAGGTGAAGTCACTGGAAAATATAGATATTATAATATATACAAAAGATATATGTAATACATTGTATTAACATGAACAATTACAGAGTGCAGAACATGAATGTATTGCTGATCATATTGAATTTGACCTGAATGTCTTAGTTTGTTTTTTTTGTAGAATGGTATTGAAGTATACAGTGAATTTATGAAGAATGAAATTGGTACAATTCTGCAGCAGTTCTTCGGTGACTCAGTCAATGGTCTGAAGAATGGCATGAGAAAACAACTGTGAGTCATTTGGTATTTGGAGACGTAAGAAAGATAACTCTATTTAATTAAACGAAACAATTCTTCCCCTATTGGACAATTGAAGCTATGATTCTGATGTGTCTGTGAGATATCTTTGGATTTTTTTAGTAAAAAAAAAATACATGTATTGGAATTGTCAAGACTTTCTACAAAGGCATCTCTGTTCTGTGAAAAAAAATTATCTGACTTTATCGATTGAAAAAAAAATGAATTGTTAAAATTAAAAAAAAAAAAAATTGATCTTCTTGAATCGGATTGATACCCTAAAATGTGAACATTCTATTTGGTTTTCTTTTTAAAATGATGTGTAGTATGATTTATTTCAGGCTGATGTAAAATTTTTGGCAGATCTAATCATTAAATTCTCAGAAAGCTTCCACCTTGCAAAATTACACCTTATTTAGCAAAGTGTTGTATTTTCTGTAGAAAAATTTTGACATTTTTTTGTATATTACAGGGAGGTACAAACCTTTGTTGACCTGATTATTGATGCCCTATTGTATGTACCCAAAAAATCGGAGATCCATCGATCCAGTCACACGGTTCTGAAATCCAGCAATCGGCAGACGAAGGATTCACCGTGTGTCGCTCACAGAAAGCCTGTCCAGACTGTATATAGCCAGCATTGTCTGAACAGTTCATACAAGGTCAATCACGAGGAAAAGTCAGGTAATTTCACAGGTTAAAAAAAGAAAAAAACAGATGACGATAGATGCATCGGATAATATTTATATTTTAGGCTTAAAGTTTTTCTGTTCAAGTTTACCATTGGAAGATCTTTTTTTTTTTTTTTTAGAAATGGATCTAAAAATTTAATGATTTGAAAAATTTATATTTTCACAATCTTGGGATTAATCCTTTTTTTGTGAATTTTTTTTTATGATTTTTTGTCAAAACTGCTGTTAAAGTTCTAGCCGTTCTCTTGCATATTTAAGTCAAAGAAAGAAAATGATTATCAAGGGCCTTGTATAAGATTTCTTACTGTACTGTAGATGTAGGATAACTTTATTTATTAAGAACATGTTTGTTTGGGAGACTGTTGCTTTTCTTCACAAGTTCTTCACAAAGAGAGGCACTTGTTCCATACACGGTACACATACATGGTACACATACATGGTACACATACACGGTACACATACATGGTATAAAATGTATAAAATGTAAACCTGTGGGGGATTTTTTTTTGGTCCCAAAGCCTGCATCTTTTAACCTTGATTAAGGATGTCTAATCCATCGCAATGTTAGATAACTCCTGTATTTGTGCCTTGTCGTTGTGTATTACAGAGCCCAGCAGTCTCCCCCACAACTGTGTACTGGACCGCATCCTCCACGTCCAGACGCTGGACCAGATGGACATTGAGGAGATCCACCCCCTGTATGTCAAGGTCAAGGAACACCTGGCATCCCACCCACAGGACAGGTGGGTACAGATTTCATTGATATCGATATTAATAATCTTTTTTTCCTGATTTCTTTTCTCTTAACACATTTCCTTTCTCAGCATTTTTTTAAATTTCAATTATTTTAAAGAATTTGATAAAAGAAAAAATTATATCTTTTTTATTTGGAGAGTTCAATTTTTGATGTAGGCGATAAGAAAAGATTTTCATTTAAAGTATTGATATATGTTATAACAGAACAATTAGACAAGTTATATGAATCCAAGTACTTGATGTACAGTAATGCAGGAATCCTTGATGAAATGTACTTGAGGATATTTCAATAAGATAATGTCTATGATTTATAACTGTATGAGAATTTCATAAGCAGCACAAATTCAGCAATGTAATCTTTGATTCCTTTCCATGTGAAATACATGCATGATTATTGCTGTCAGAAGTACATGTATTTAATATTTGAATGATCAATAGATGGGTTACATTTTTGGCCAATCACATTTGTTAAAGATCTTGTCCCATTTTGAATTTATCCTGGTAAAGTTGTGTTTAAATTTATGTTCACTGAAAGTGAGAGCCAGTCGGATGAAATTGGCAATGAAAATTTCCTGACACAGCAGCAAAGAAGAAAAGATTGTTTCATATAGAATGCAGACCTTTCAGACTCTTTTTTATTTTGATTGATTATATAGTTCCAACTGGAATTTGTATGGGCCGTTCACCCAGGAGACCTGGCTTAGTCCTTGCCTAGAGGACCCATTGAGCCAGCCCGACCCAGAAAGCATCGAGTTCGCTGTTAATCAGGTCAAGAGACACAATGTGTCTAAGACTGCCCAGGACTGCTCTATAATGGTGGCCATGCAGCAGATCTCTCCCAATACAAGCAGGTAAGTCTAACCCTACATCAGGAATGAAGCGACAGTAGATTGACTGTGTGAAATTTGTACCACGTACGCAGTTCATTTGAAAATCTTTCTCCCTCTTTTTTTTCAGTGAGTACTGTAGATTCCTAATGAAATGCGAGGAATTAATATCCGCGTATAATCGCGAGAAGCACGTCTTGGAATTTTACAATCTCGCTTAAATTTTTCTGATATATGTTAATTACAAGAAGCTGTGATAAAAATTCGGCATTTGCGAATTATTGTTCTCGCAATTTGATGGAAAACGGTTGAATCGCGGAATTAAGTACTCGGTAAAATAAGGAATTTACAGTATACGTAAATTTTAATTAATTTATTTAGCATATATTTACCGGTAAACTTTATTTTACATTTATCTTTTTCTTGATTCCAGTGAAAACAACGATATGGTGCTGACGGACAGTTACGGCAGGAAGTACATATTTTCCGTGGTGATCATTGACCTTGACCCGAAGCCAGTGGACAAGATCAAGAAGTACCACCGCCAGCAGTCGGACATTGTCCAGGCCTTCGAGGAGGAGCAGTCCGAAAACGAGACCGACGACTGCACCCTCAACGATTAATTAAAGCCGAAGGTCACTGTATCAGTGAAGGTCAAAATGTCAAGGGCATAACATTTTTAAGGCCATTATTAGGACGTGGCATTGCGTTGCTTTAAGAGATAAAGTCTGTGTTAAGTGTGATTGTTTTGAGATTGAATGAAAACTATTATTTTTTTTTTTTTTATGAGTACCGGTATTGTTGTGGATTAAGAAAGAATTTTTTGTTTGTTTCCATGGTTATATTCTTAAAAAGAATTTTCCATGACAGTCTAGCAAACTTCTAGTCATATATACCTTGTGTTGTTGGTTTTTTTTTTATAATTTTTTTTCTTTAAGAAAAAACAATATTTTGTTGCCATCATTTTGTGTGTCAGATATTGTGAGAGTGCTACCTATTTAAAAAGTTAAGACCTTTACCCCCCCCCCCCCCCCCAAAAAGTAATCATTGATTTTCAAAATTGTATATATATATATATATAAATTATATATATATATATATAATTTATATATATAAAAATATCATGTATGTGATTTAAAAAAATCTACATATCAAAATGCCAAATTTCAATGAGAAGAAATATCAATGAATATTTGTTGTTTACTTTAGGATTAAAATACAGTTTTGAGGGTCCAGTCATGAAAGATTTTTGTTTTTGTTTTGAATTTGCCGGTGGTAATTAGCTCTATTGTTATAATAGTGTCTATTGTATTCTTTATACATACACGTGCTGCATCCTCTCCATTCTCTCCGTCTCTCAGTGTCTTCCTCTTTCTGTTTCTCCAAATCTTTTAATATTCAACCCTCACTCTCTTTTTCCCTATGAAGACAGAGTTTTTTTCCCAATAGATGCATGTTTTAAATTTGTCAATTTTACTGCATGTACAGTATAATGTTTAATGGTTAATTTCTTATTGTCGTGAGTTTTTTTTTTCTTAAGCTATGTTTGTAAAAAAAGTCCAATGAATTATGTATTTGAGGAATTTGCTGTGAACGTTCAGTTTTGTTTTAATCATTTTAGTTTGTAAGGTTTTTTTGTGTTTATTTTTAAAGAGTCATGGAGACTTCTAGTATCTAAGATACATGATGTGCCAAAATAGATTTATTGGGTAGAAATATGGGTTTTTGGTCCTTTTGATTTAAAAAAAAAAATAGTTATAGATATTTAGTTTTCCCAAATGAAAAAGAAAATCTGATTCATGTCAAGTTCTACAAAAGAATCATCACAAGAGAGTCCCTATGCTGTTTGTTCATCCCACCTAAAGATTACCTTTTGTATCTTTTCTTTTTTTAAAGAGAAAGTTCCTATATTTATCTTATTTGTGTCCAGCAAACATGAAAAGATTCAATGTATTGATGATAGAGAAATCCCAAAGATAGTTGGTGCATTTTGAAACTGGTGCTACTCCACTCTATACATGTAGTTCTCTGCAATATGAAGTCAGCTGATAAGCTGCAGTTGCAATTTGTGTGCTAATGTTCTAAGACACATTTTTTTCTTTATTGGTGTCTTTAATTTATACTTTTCTCTTAGTCGAACATTTGTTCAACCTATGGAATTTACCCCCCCCCCCCCTTGTTGATTTTGAATTAAAAAAAAATTTAAACAAGCACACAATCTAAAAGATTGATTTTATATAAATTTGTGTTCTTAGTCACTTTTGTGTTTTTGGGAGGGAAGGGGCTGATGTAAAGTTTAAGTTCACTAGGGTGCATGGACTTTTTACCATGGAATCTATTCATTGTCTTAATATTGTCATCATATAACATATATTCAACATTTTTCAATAATTGTATCAATCCCAATTAGGTGTGACTTTTTTGGGTCTGCACCCAAATTGAATATGGTGAAATCCATAGTCACACCAAAAAAAAAAAAGAATTGATGATTTAATATAAGTCTAGCCTAAAGCCATGTACGATAAATTGTCAGTTAGGTCATGCGTTAATGTCAGTGTTGAATTTGTGACCCTCTTGCCATCTATAATGATTAAACAAATCAGAAGCAATCACATCTGCTGTGATGGCCATGTGTCTGACCCAGTTATTCAATATATCATGTGTGTAAAAATTGTTAACCTTCATTATTTACTAAATTAACAGTGTTTGGTCTCAAATTTGATTGTTCTCATAGAAAAAATTCAACAATAGGTTTGTTGATTAAATTGAATCTAGGATTTAATTTAAAAAGTATAAATATTATTGGATACCAACTTACATCTTGCAGGCAAGATAATTTGTGTCAGACTTGAAGTTGTGGTCCTCAAATTAAATAATCCTTCTGTAATACCATGAGAAGAATCTCTTAATTAATTGTTCAAGATTATCAACATAAACTCAGCAGAATCAAGTTCTTCAGAACCAGTTTTAATACGTGCAGTGAATCAAAAGATTAAGTAATAAACTATTGTGTATGAAAGTTTGTTGACAGTACTCTGCTATATTGAATCTCTTGTCTTCATTTATAATTTGTGATTTCAGGTATATAACATGTAATCTCTTAAAATATTTTTTTTTTTAAATCTTGCGGTTGATGCTTTGCACAGACAACCAAAAGGAATTATCAAATCTTGTTCTGGGTAGCATTAAGGTACAGGACAAACATGTTTTTTTTTTGTGAATCAAAAACTTTTATTACCATGTCTTAAATGTTACTTTAGTAAAAGAAATGCAGTTTTAACATTGTTAAATTTGGTAAAAGAAACCAAATATGTGTACATGATCGCCACAGTATTAATTTGTTTTTACATATAAAGTTGCAGGTATACTACTGAATTTAATGATAGTGCATTTGAATGGATACGCATTATTAAGCCATTGCTAACCACTAAAATAGATTCTGATAAAGTTTCATAAATAATAATTGTTTCCTCACTTCTAGCTACATACGAGTTTTATCTCAATCTTCATGCCCAGACACTTACTACCAGTAAATGTATATATTTACCCTCTTTTTCCCTCTACTTCGTCCTGTTACATACATTTTATCCCCCCCCCCCCCCCCCACACACACACACAAAATGACCCACCTACCCACACACATAATAAATTAACAAATATTAACAATTGTTTTGTGTTCTCATAAGAATTGTTTGCATCATATTTTTTCTCATATTTTTAACATATTCCCATTTGATTTGGTTTGGGTTTTTTTGTATAACAAAGTCAATTAATGTCAGTTTGAAGTTATTAATTGTGTAACGTAATATTAACACATAGTCGGTTGACAAAATATTAAAAATAAGTGATTTAAATTACATAAATACAACGTACAATTGATAAAATATTAATAACAATTTTAACAATTAACCTAAAATATTATCCTTTTCCTCCTTTGGGGGAAGGGGTGACATATTCAGTAATTGGGTGGCCCCCTTTGGGCTCATTGGAATTCAGAATAACCCCCTTCCCTTGCCATAATGCAAGGATACACCAAAAAAAAGCAGTCTTGGTTGTTCCTGTGCAGTTTGGGTTTTAGAATGTCTAGTATGAAAATATTAAGAATTTCAAATGGTGCTGGATTTCAAGCATAATATTTTTTTTCTGATTAATAATAATTATGATTTTATAGATTTTAATATAAAATCATGTATTTATTCAGGTTTACATTTTTGTATTTTGTTTGATTTTGGCTTTTGTATGCAGAATGACATCGTTAAGATGGTATGGGACTCCTCCACGTTGTGGTGTGACGTAATATTTATCGAAATGAACAATAAAAATAGGTATAAATTAATGGTTTCTTTACCAAAATTGAAATCTTACAGCGTAGCGTGGTGGGTTAGTGGATTCACTACGTACTTGTAAGTCATGAATTCGAATCCTGCTGGGGGGGGGGGGGGGGGGGGTTAAAAATTTTTTTTTTTTACTTTTTCAAATATTTTTAAAACATAATTTTTGGTAAAATATTGTAATATTTAAAAATTTGAAACCGATGAAAGCATTTTATTCATAATGTACTTAAATCCACATTAATATTGACAGATGTCCCATACCACCTTAATTAGAGAGGATTTCCATGGTAATGAAAGATGTAAATGACTTCAAATGTTTTAAATGCTATATTCTTACTCTTAAGAATTACCTGGTTTAACTTTTGTACGTTAAATTTACCTGCAGCTAAATTTTAGTGGTAATCTGTTTTAATTTTGCTTTACAGGGTATTTATTTTTCTCAGATTTTTAGTCTAACGTTGACTTGATCATTGTCAACGGTTTACAAGATAAAACTATTGATAAAACTATTGACACAGTGATCTTGTTTATTATTATAGATTGTTTATTATAGATTGTAAGTAAGCTGAAAATCTTTAAATGACAGAATTTTATGACGTAGTATGTTCTGGGAGCTATCATTTTACAGCTTGCATTAACTTGCTACCTTCACATCAAAAAGTTTGAATAGTTTATATATATATATATATATATATATATATATATATATATATATATATATATATATATATATATATGCTTTTTGGCTCAAATATGTTACATCTTGTCTAAAAAATAATTTTAATGTAGTATATACATGTACATCCATTTATTTGCATAATTACAGATGCATAATCATGTTTTAATCCCCAGCTGAAACTATGAAATCTAACCATCCCCAGGTTGTGCATTTAAAAAAGATATCTTATGTAACTGATTGCATCCCATCTACCATAATACATGTACCAAGGGAGTTAACTGTGAAAAAGATGCATGTGTTCTGTTGTGCTGCCTGCAAATATTTTGTTTTAAGACCTTTTTGTTGCAAATCAAATAAAATATTCAAAATGTTATGGTTCAAGTTATTGTTTTTATTGATTGAGCCTAAAACTATGCAACTGCCCAATGTGCTGGTCTTGCTCTTGCTCTTTTAGACCAGGCCCTGGGGCCAGAAAACTTAACGAGCTTACTTTTGATCTATACTATAAAGGAAAATATAGTGGGAAAGTGAGACTGAGATTAAAAGTGAACTCGTCTAAGTTTTATGGCCCCAGGGCCAGGCCTCAGAATCCTGAAACAATCTAAGACTTATGTCAAAAATTATACTCTAGACTTTCTTAATATCTCTTGACTGAAAATTCTGCCAAAATTGATATGCTATTAAAAGTGTCTTCATATAAAGTTGTTGATTTCAAATGTCATATTATGAAAAACAATCATCTTATGACGGACTTAAATTTTGACTAAAGTCTGAAATTGCTTCATGATCCTGAGGCCAGGTCTGAGGAGTATTAAAAAGACAAGACCTCAGGTTGACACCCTCTCTCTCTCTCTCTCTCTCTCTCTCTCTCTCTCTCTCGTCATTTTGTATGATTTTATGATCATGAACCATAATTGTGAGTTTCGAGTGCTCAGTTCAGATTTTAATTTTATTGAATAAAGACTGGCTCTAAGCTTTTTGCACGACGAAAAATTAATGGAATGTTTCGTGAAGTGGTTGATAAAATAGGGAAGAGAATTGATTTGAAGTGTGCCCCTCATGCGTACGTCACTCCGGAAAACCATTTGTCACTTGAGGACATTTTTGTTCAGGCGTGTCATCAAATTGTGTACTGGAAATATATACTTTGTAAGTATAATTGTGATATTTAACAATTATTTTTGACGATTAAATGGTTATTTATTATTTTCGTTGCATTAATGTACATCGTTAATCAGTTTTCAATGCTAAAACATATGAGGCGTAGTTTAAATCTAGCATTAGGACCAACGTATTATATTTGTAACAAATGAGCCATGTTTTGCCTAATTTGTAATGCAAAACTTCGACCTTGATTTGCATATTGTTTTTAAACGAGGAAAGTGGAATTTAAAAAAAACTACATCAACAATTCTTGTGTAACTTTACATTCCAGAAAGAATAATTAAACTGGAAGGATTTTTTACCTGCTCTATATGGCTATTGCATCAGCAACCAAAGATATTGCCGTCTTAGAGGATTTCAAAACCGCACAGGATGCGATACAATGTGACCTCTGTCCAAATCCTGTCGAACTTCACTGTAAAAGGTGTGACGTCAGGCTGTGTGGAACCTGTGTCTCAAAACATGTGTCAAAAATTCAGAATAGCCACGAAATTGTAAGTTTCGTTTCGCGGAAATCGGAGCCTTCGTTTCCTGTGTGTCAATTTCATTTAAACACAAAATGTGAGTTTCATTGTCAGACATGTTACATTGCAGTGTGTTCGAAATGTATTACGACTGGCCACAAGTTTCACAAGATTGTAGATTTGATGGAAATTTTCAAGTCAAAATTGGATTCAATTCAGCAAAGTTCAGACGACTTAGAAATGGTATGTCTTCCCAAATTCCAAAATATACTTTCTCATTCGGAATTGCGGTTAACAACAATTGCTACTGAATATCAGATTCTGAAGTCTGCCATTAAGAAACATGGACAGGATATGCACCGTATTGTGGATGTCGTAACTAAGCGATTCGAAGACGAGGCTGAAAAAATGGAGCATGAATCGATGACTGAATTGAAGAACCATATATCAGAAACCAGACGGTCGATTGAAGAAATGCATAGCCTAATAGAAGAAAATAAACGCTTAATGCTATCAAACGATGTTGGAAAGGCGCTGTCTTATGATGCTGACATAGAGAGATATCGGAAAGGAAAACAAGAAATTAGAGCCTCGGTTCCAGATTTCAAGCGAGTTAGTCTAACGACGGACGAGCTTTGTTGTCTGTTTGGGTCATTGAAGACACCAGAGAAAGAAGGTTTTATCGAAAAGAACATTATAAAAGACACGGGGAAAGAAATTTTACCGAGAGTTGCAAAAGAGTTTCTATTGATGCCGAGTATATCGGCTACAATAGACAGCGGTTCCGACCACGTTCAACGTGTCTGTTGTCAAGAGACGGACGAAGTTTGGGTCAGTGGGAATGGTTCAGTCATTACACGCGTAGACATGGAGGGAAATGTCAGGGAAATCCTCCACACTTCTTCTGGCTATGTTCCACATGATCTCGACGTCACTGAACCCGGGGAACTGCTTTACTGTGACAGTACCGAGAAAACCGTTAACGTAGTGCAGAACGGAAAACAGAGGGCGCTCTTGCAATACCAGAACTGGCGACCAATGGGCATCGCTGTGACTGTAGCAGGGGAGATAATTGTTAGTTTGTATAGCGACTTAGAAGGGTGTAGCAAAGTGATAAAATATTGTCTTGGGAGGAATGAAGAACAAGGCCAGGAAACATTGTCACTAGAGAGGCTGCAACCCAAACTTAGAAAGGTCATACAGTATGACGAAAGAGGTGAAAATCTCTATAGATACGCGACCTTCCTTGCCGAAAACGGCGTCAATAATGACATATGCGTGTCTGACCATGGGACAAATACAGTAGTTGTCGTCAATCACGAAGGAAAGTTCCGATTCGTCTACCACAACATATTGTCCCAACGCAAGTACGATACCTTCTTCCCGTGCAGTATCGTGACCGACAGTCAAGGTCATATCCTGATAGCGGACGGCGACAACGACTGCATTCACATGATCGACTGCAATCGACAGTTTCTTTGCTACATCGACAACTGCAACTTTGCAGGTGTGTGCGGGATCGACATCGACTTTGCAGATAAGTTGTGGATAGGAGAAGTCGACTCGGGGAAGATTAAGGTTGTTGAATATTTGCAACTTGCGGACGAATGACAAAGAGTGTTTAAAGAGAGGATATACATAAAATGTAGGCTATGCCTGTTGTCCAATCCGATTGAATTTATTCAATAAAATTTGATTAAACTGAATTAACGACGGAGAGTGGTATTCTTTTTTTTGTCTCGCTGTCAGTCTGTTCCTGTTCA
Organism: Magallana gigas; assembly: GCF_963853765.1. Classification (NCBI taxonomy): domain Eukaryota; kingdom Metazoa; phylum Mollusca; class Bivalvia; order Ostreida; family Ostreidae; genus Magallana; species Magallana gigas. The sequence goes on from NC_088856.1 coordinate 27,932,357, forward strand.
AGATGATACAATCAACGCTCTATTGGTAGCTTAAAGTGTCATTTATTCATTATATAAAATATATACAATGACACAAATGCAAATTAAAACACATGCAATAAAATTATAAACAGAAAACACTGAACTGAGAAATGACAAACGATATACAATGTACATGTAAATGTAATATATTTGTCAGGGCGTATCTTTGTCAGTTAATCTTGTACGATGAAGAATTGCCTTAATTGTGTGACGTCCGTAATGATTGTTATTATCACGCCTAATTATAATTGCTTGTTTATGGGGAACCTGCTTCCGCACCAGCGGTCCCAGCTTCTGCCCCGCCAGCTTCTGTCCCACCTGTTCCAGCTTCTGTCCCGCCAGCTTCTGCCCCACCTGCTTCTGCCCCGCCGGTCCCAGCTTCCACTCCTTCTCCACCAGTAGCGGGCTCTGGAGCTTCAGTCGGTTCTGGGGGTTCTGTTGTTTCTAGGTCTACAACGTTTATACAAAACAATTCATTAACAAATGTATATATTGTATTTACATGCATGTACATATGACTTAGAATTGCAGTTACACGCAGCTTTTGGAAATGATTGTTTTGTTGTCACAAAATAAATGATGCGTGTTTGCATATCGTAGTATAAATAGGCTGATGGAGCATTTGGAGAGATCAATAACCATTTATAACAAAGAGCAAGATGAAAAGTGTAATTTTAAATAAGATTGGATGCAGATCTGCTTTTTTTTTTACGGGAAAACAGTCATGTTAACACGATAGAATTACAGTTCATTAATACGAAATTAATTGCAATTTGCGGCGCAAAAATGGTCCAATTACCTTTTTCTCCCTCAACACTTTAAAATGTTTTATAACACAATTATTTTTATTAATAATTAACGTACTTCCGGTAGCGGATGGTTGAATTACAGCGCCCCCTGTGCCTGATGACGCACCAGCCTGAGATCCACCAGCAGCATTAGCGCCGGAAACTACCGGTTTGACGTTGGATTCCGGTTGTTCCGTGGGTTCGGGTGCTTCCGTAGGCTCTTCACCGGTGGCACGAGTTCCAGTCACTTAAAATATGTAATGAATAAATGTAAACTTTACATAAATTTAAAATGATTTTTATGCATGTCAAGTTATTTAAACTTTAAGACCTTTGAACAAATACAGATTAAGACAAGTATTAGCACACAATAATAATCATTGTCATCTCCCATGTCAAGGGTTTCTGATCCGCATAGCTTCCGGATCAGAAACCCTTGACTTGGGAAGATGAATCATTGTAGGACAGATTTTCGCTATAACAAAGGTAGTTTGGTCCACTGGGGAGCGGAGTGGACAGGAAACCCTTGGCAAGCAAATGCGTGTGGGGAAACGACATTTTCATGTTCTACAAAAGAGCATTGTGGAATGACACGGGTTTTTGGGATAGGGGTGTACAGTACAATGCATTGGTCGACAATAAAACATTGAATACAAAGTCTAAATGTATCGTACTAAACAAGATCAACGCCTTGGTCACAATGGCGATATAACCTAAAACAAATAACTCTATTACTATATTAATTAAACGAAATCAATTTGTTTTCAGAATCTGTGTGTTGTGCTATGTAAATTAAATGCAACTTCAAGATCTTTTTGTTTAGGGAAAACAGTCACAATGGTAAGGGAAAATCTGCTTCATAATACACTCTGATGGATATTTAACTATTAAACATACCATTGCTTCCTGCAGAGGATGCCTGCGACCCGGATTTGCTTCCTCCGACCGAAGCCGGTTTATTTGCTGCCTCCGGAAGTTCCGGTGCCTCTGTAGGCTCAGGAGGTTCCACTGGCTCGCCTGATGGCTCTAAAAGTGATAATTACTAAATTAATTTCAACATCAGTAATTACGTAGGTATATAACTATGCATTTATTTTGATTCTACTCAATATGTACCTGTAGCACGTGTGCTACATTTTAATTTATTACAAAAAAGTATATGCAGGGCATTGTGCAAATAAACACTTTCTAAGATCGTGTGGGACAACTCCATAGTATAATTCTCTTCCTTTTTAAATTGTTACCTTATACAACCTAGCGCAATTGGTTGGTGCGTAAGCCACGAATCTGTAAGTCTTAATTTTTAGTCAAATATTGTGAAATTTGAAAACTCCTAAACGGTGAAAGTATTTTTATTATTGTGTTCTTTTATCAACAATTATATCGACAGGTGTCCCTTACCACCTTAAATTAGCACAACAAGCAGGTGCCGTTTGTGGATGTCCCGAATACATGTACGAAATAGGAGTACTTTATGGATCGACCGGTTTACAATGAGCGAAAACACGCTTTAATCATCTTTATCATAGAATTTACAGGCGTTACATAATGAATAGCCTCATCTTTTCGCATAATTAACGACTTTGTGTTTAGGCTAGTTCCATTATCTTGCATAATCGAGAGCCCTCGCAAACAAGGTTATTTTATATTTAGTTACGACTTAAATCGTCTTACTAATATCATTTTAATTGCATGTATCTCCTTCTTTAGATTCTTTCAGAGTTTTTTAAGGAGACTGGTGATGTTACATTTAAGTGCTCATTGATTTACAAATAATTTCCAATTTGTTGAAACTTAACATTATTATAAAAATACTAAATTAATTGTCGTTAAAATATGCAGTGGGCATTGTATTGCGTTCAGATTTTAAAATATAGGTATTCTAAACATAAACATATTTTGATTTTAAACTTTAAATGCAACACTTATGCAAAAAGACGATAAACTTTGTACATACCTGGAGCAGTTTTGGGTGCTGTGTTGTTTTGGGCGTTCACGACCAAAATAGCCGCCAACAGAAACAGGCCTAGGTATTGTAGATTTCTCATCTTTTTAATTACCACAGTAATCCAAAACTAGTCCGGTGCATGCTGAAACCAAAGTTCTTTCCCCATTTATTTATATAGAGGCAAAAAATGTCATTTCAAATATCTGTCATTGTCAAAACCGTGTTATATTCAAAACAGATTATAGTTGCAATGTGGCAATTTTTCTTTTCTTTTCTTTTTTTCTTTCGAAGTGCGCATTTTTTGTTGACCAAAATTCGCACGAAGAAAACAAATTATGCTCAAAGGTAGGAGCGCATAACACGATATTCTTATTAAATTTCAAGGTTATCTTTAATTAAGAAAAAATCTTCTAGTTTAAATATTTCACATGTGTTTTATTGTTTCTTAAATATGTTAAAAATTGCTTCGTTCGATCGTACAGTATTTCATATAAATGCAATAGTTTAGCAGTAAATTTATGAATAATAATTATAGTATAAATCAAACTTTATCAAAAAGATTTTATAAATACATATAAATAGATTGTATATTCAATGAAGGCGAAATGCCTATTTGAAAGATTTGTCTTGGTGTTGAAGCAGATAAACAATAATAACATTAATAACGTGTCACATTCGCTTACACCATGAATGTTTTTTTTATTCCTGAAAAGGGATGGGTTTTGTGGGTATAGATTTGAAGGTTTTTATAAAAATTGATTTTAAAGAAAAGCTATTTGACTTTCAGTCGATTTATTGTAATCATTTCAAATTTGAATATAACACAATTGGTACATTTATTTATTTAAACTGTATCTCTGAGTTTTAAAAAAAACCATCCACTTAGACGAGATTGGCGCTTTTTCATTGCAAAAAAAGACTGCATATTTTTTAAATGATTTCTTCGTTATTGATAACTACATATACTTACCGGGCTTTGGAACTGCAATTCCAAGTAAACGTAAACTATATCTAACGAACCTTAATTAAGCGTCTTATTTATATCAAAGTTTTGGTCAGATTAATTATAAATATATTAGCATTTGACGATAAACCATTATATAAATTATCAAAAGTTCATTCATTTACTTTTTAAAGACATTTGAGTTAAAAATGATACTACATGAAAGTTTATAACTTTTTATCCATAAATTATTATCACATTATTAGCGTTATTAAACGGAATTTTATTATTAGAGTTATTAGGTTCACAATGTGAGGATCATTTTGTAACTGGAAATTAACAGTACATACATATACTTACACTGAGATATTTATGTAATAATTTTCCATACGGTGAACAAATATCTTTTTTTTATATGGACAAACGAAGACAGATGACAGATTGAGCGACTTTGAGATAAAGAGAGAGAAAGAGGGAGGATTCTCTCTCTCTCTCTCTCTCTCTCTCTCTCTCTCTCTCTCTCGTTCGATCGCAGTTTTTGAAACGAAGATTAATTGTAGAAAAAAGTACAAGATACAATTAAAATACACTTGCCATCCACCTCCAAGCACCCCCCCCCCAAAAAAAAAAATTAAAATAAAAGAGGATGTCTAGCAATCGATACATTTATTTATTTTTATCCTTTTTATGTTTGCTTTAACGCAATACACCAGTCTTGGTGCAATATGATCAAAGTTAAAATGTTACTTAAATATAATGGTCTTTTAATGACGCTTGACATACGTGCAAAGGCACTTTTTTATTTCCACATTTATGAGACTACATGATGTAAAATATGTCAGATAAATAAATCATTTATAATTGGGGACAGCGAAAGAAGAAATACGTTATTTACATTCAAATTAAAAACATACAAAAAAACAACTAATATCCATGTGGGTTGACATAATGGGATTGCATTTGCTATTTTGGTCAATAAAATCCATGAAGGTGTTTTAACATATAGATACCGAGTGTAACAAAGTTACAAATACTAATTATACCTTGATTTTATTTTCCAATTCTCGATATTATTTTTCATTTGCTTAAGAATACATTGCCAAACTAAAAATAAAATTCAGTATTTAAACAGCTTTTGATGATGAAAATGTTTTACACATACGACTTGCTTGTATAATACACCTGGCAAAAATAATAATTTTACTCAAACAATTATATGCTTTTTTTTTTGGTAATTCATGCGGGATATGGCGGTGGCGACATTGCAGAAAAATACATGTATTTTATTATCATATAATTTATATATATATATAGATACATGTCTTAGGCAAGGGTAAAAGATGGAAAATTCCAGGGGTTCAATTGAAATTTCTATTTCACGTTTACCCCGAGTTAAAGGCACGGAAAGTAAATAGTTTAAAGCCTTTTGTCAGATGACAACATTCCAAAACAAATCAGCCATCTTAGAGTGCACTTGTCAAGGTAGAAGAATAAACACGGTATGTCACCTTTTTAAAAAGCTGTTAGATTAATTTAATAATTAAAACTACTGATGTTTGATTTTCAGATGTGATGAAATGTATTTTTGTATAAAATAGAAATAAAGCTCCCAGTAGGTCTTAAAATATAATATTTCTACTTTCACTTCCGAAAAGAACATTGTTTATTGATTACATCTGTACCAGTCTTTATGAGAAAGATGAAAGGATAGAGAATTGATTACATGCCGTCCATGATCATACTGATAAAAATACAATTTAAATATTTTGGACATTATGAACATTTAAAACAACCAATGAAGTGGCTGTTGATGCATGTGTTTTACATAAAGAACAAATTATAAGTATATACACAATTTTCATATTTATTTGTAGAAAAAACCATGTATCCCCGTTCTAGTGCACAGGATGTGCACCGATGTGACCTTTGTGAGACCGCCATAGTACACAGCTACTGTGACTATTGTAATATCAACCTATGTATACCTTGCACTGGTGAACACATTTCAGATGAATATGACAAACATAAAATAGTTCCTTTTCAGGAACGGAGATCAACCCTCATTTATCCAAAATGTGAAAGGCATTCACACAAAAGTTGTGAATTTCAGTGTAAGGATTGCAACACCTTTGTTTGCTCTTCTTGTTTGGCATCTGATCAGCACACGGGACATACATTTATTGAAGTCACAGAGGTTTACAAGACCAAGAAGGACACTATTGAAAAAGATACAAAAGAGTATGAAAACTTAATTTCTCCTAAATATGAAGAAATTGTCCTGGATTTAGAAAATCAGCTTGCCAACCTGGATGGAGGATATGAGAAGCTTACGACAACAATGTCCAAACAAGGTGAGCGGTGGCACAGAGAAATTGACATCGTTGTGAACAAAATGAAAACTGAGGTCAGTCAGATAAAAGTGAAACACAAACGCATTTTGCAGAAACACTTGGATGAAATCAAACATATACAGTCCCTCATAAAAGAAACATTACTTGCTATTAAAGAAATAAAGAACTCCACTGAAGTATCTCCTACCATTGAATACAACTCTAAGATCAGAGAGTTTAGCAAGCTTCCACCCAAAGTTAAGGTTACATTGCCAATATTTGTTCCAAAACCAATATACTGTGAGAAGATGTATAGTTTGTTTGGACAGATTATCCCATTATCTACATCTACAGAAGAAAATGTCTTGTCACAGAACCAACCCAAAACTTCAGTCAGACAACTACTGGATGAACCAGAGCTTGTTGCCACAATACCGACTGGGTATAAAGAACTAGGAAGTGTTACCTATAAAAATGATGACAGGATATGGACCAGTGGGTGTAGCAATGAAATCAAATGCTTCAATGCTCATGGTTCACTCCAACAGACAATTGTTACAAAATCAGAAGAAGTGCCTTTTGATATAGCTGTAGACGTAGGCAGGGATCTACTGTACTCTGATGGGATCGTAGGGACAGTGAATAAAGTGAAGAATGGACAGACAGAAGAGTTGATCGAATTACAGGGATGGGTGCCTTGTCAGCTGTGCGTCACCTCTAATAATGATCTCCTGGTTGCCATGTACAATGATGATGAAACTGAATCCAAAGTTGTACGTTATTCGGGATCAACAGAGAAACAAACAATTCAATTTGATGATGAAGGTAAACCTCTGTACTCAGGGAATAGTAAGATTAAATACATCACAGAGAACAGAAACCATGACATCTGTGTAGCTGACTGTGGGGCTGGTGCAGTAGTGGTGGTTAATCAGGACGGGAAACTCAGATGGAGATACACCGGTCATCCCTCAGCTACCAAGAACAGACCATTTGAACCCTTGGGTATCACAACAGACAGTCAGAGTCGTGTCCTGACAGCAGATTGTAACAACCATTGTATCCACATTCTAGATCAGAATGGACAGTTTCTCCGTTACATTGATAACTGTAATCTGGAGTATCCCTGGGGTTTATGTGTAGACAATAATGACAATTTGTTTGTGTGTGAGTACAAAAAAGGCTATGTGAAGAAAATTAAATACATGAAATAGTTTCAAATTGAGTCATTGATGAAAACAAATTAGGAATTGAAGAGTAAATCAGAACTGTTTTCTTTTAAAATTGTTTTATTTTCCATTCTGAATTTCATTATTTTTATTCATCAAAATTATATATCATTACATGATTATAGGATGAAATTCAGAGGGTTATCTTCTATAGGCTACGATGTAAAGATTTAAAATATGTTTATGTGTTATTCCTTTCAGGTTTCCCATATTTTCATGGATATTTATAAATTGATGCTTTCCAATGCTTTTTTCATTATTATTTTCTCTGAATTTTCTCTGAATTTTCTCTGAATATGTAATTATACATAACATAAAATCGTCGCAGAAAAAAAAATTACTAAAACAATAAAAGTTTTTGGTGATTCATGCGGTATATGAAGGAGGCGACATTGCAGAACAAAATACATAACTCGCGTTAGCGGGTGATGTAATTTTTTTTTTGCAATAATCGCTACCTTCATAATTCGCATGAATCAAGGAAAACATGTTATTGTTTAGCTTAACATCTTCTTCTTAACAAATTGATAAATTTATTTTAAAAAGTAAGTAAAATTCTCTAAATTACTGTTAATGTACACCAGTAAGTTAGCTAAAAGAAACAACTAAATCGTCTCCGATGGGAATTTTATTCTGACATCATCTTGTAGTCCGTGATCTTTTTAAAGGTCACTGTATATTTCGACCAATCGATAAACGCGCCGTGTAGATATTTTGTTTGGCTGTTTCCATAGAGCTATGAATTAACTTTAAGTTTCAGTAAGGAACAAAGGGAATCATACTTGGTGTATATATATATATATATATATATATATATATATATATATATATATATATATATATATATATATATATATATATATATATATATATAAATTATATGATAATAAAATACATGTATTTTTCTGCAATGTCGCCACCGCCATATCCCGCATGAATTACCAAAAAAAAGCATATAATTATTTTCAGTAGTAAATTGCATGAAGAATGTAATGGTACTAATTGCGTTCACAGAATTTGCGTATAAATAAGGTAAATCAGTCGAAAACTAGCGCACGTTTTTCTGCGCAATTAATATACAATTTTTTCAATGGGTGGCCCTGTAGCTCTCCGGTCTGTCAATATTTTTTTCCCGGAGAGCTACAGTTCTGCAGCTAGTTTCACAGCGCAAACAGCAGTAGAATATATATGTTCAATTATTCTAATATAAATATTACGTCCAACATCTTCATCTAATACAAAAGCTTATGAAGAAGTATGGAACGCCATAGCTGCCTTATGCGGCTATTTTATATGTAGATGGTGCTTTATTATATTATGCTGTGGTTATTTCATGTGAAGATGGTGCTTTTTTATGTGAAGATGGTTATGGGCAGCGGAAAGGGCAAAAAATACATTTTTACAAAATCAACGATAAACTAAATTCAACAATCTAAAATAATATTATCAATGACCATAAATGCAAAACCAACAGTCTTCTTTGCAAAATAAATGTACATAAAAATCAACCAAAGGTATTTAAATACAAATCAAACACAAAAAGTAAAACCAACAGACATAAATGTAAAACGAACATACATCAACATGAAACAAGCGGACGCACAAATAAACGCCAGGTGGCGTTTTTTGGGAAGCAATATACGTCATCGATTATTGGAATCCGGGATGGTTCGCACCTATTGTTTCGCCCTGAGATGTTTTGCACCTGCCTTGGAGCGAAACATCTCACTGTATTTAGATATTTTTCTCGTATTATCATTCCTCTGAAATTAATTATTACCTATACAAGAATTGAAATATGGTTTTTTTTAAAAAAAACCTATTGAAACAGTGCTTGTCTTTATGCATGCATCGCCAATTAAGAGAGCGTTCTTGCTTGATTAGGATTTTTATTTACTAATTTTATTAAGCCATGTCGTTTTTTATGATCCAGAACAAGAGGTGTGAACTGTGTTGTTATAACATTTATAGCCTGTCATTCACTTGAGAATTACCTGTATTTTTATGATGAAAAATTTGGGAATGTTAATTACAAATGTAAAATATTATATTGTTAGCATAGCTCTGTTTTGGGGATCATTTAATTACATAAATTATCAGCTTGAACTTTACATTACCCACCCCCCCCCTCCCCTGTATCCATTTTTTAAACTACGCCTATTGCCAGTCTTATTCTTATGGAAAAAGTCAAACTCGTTAAAATTTTTATTTCTATCCGACTTTTTTTTATTCTATAAATTGTTTATTTACCGGATGGCAGTAAATACAAAATTTACAAAGATGTCAAGTTGTAAATTTTGCATTACTTCCACCCAGTAAAATTAAAGTGATACGAAATGCAACAAATGACTGACATATTGTACGTGAATAGAGGCGTGAAAATTTGGTTTGCTATAAATATCTATATAGATGTGCCATAGCCTGACGGAAACGGAAAGTCATAAAATAAACATTCTGTTTAAATTGTTATCACCAAATATGCATTAATTAATGCATACAATGTTTTCTATAACGAAGTTTGATTTATTTTCCTACAGTCTTATGCATTGTCTGTACAAGTAGTTTGAAGAAAATTTAAGGCATGGCAGTATTCATGTCGCACTGGCGTCGGAAGCAAATTGAAAGTGGGGGGGGGGGGGAGGGGGGACTGATCCTCAGAAATATTGAGAGAGAAAAAACTAATTCCCAAAATCATAAAAATCCTAATCCGTGGGGGAGGGGGGGGGGGGTAAGGGTGGGGGGAGTAAACCTATACTTCCAAAAGAAAAAATCTAACCTACATTAAAAATTATTTTCCCCCAAATCATGAAAATCTTAATCCGTGGTGGGGGGTGGGGGGTGGGCTAGTATGCCTAAGACTCCAACTTCTCAATCGTTCAATGTACATTAAGGAACAATTATATTTCCTGCGAGAAAAAGTGGGGGGGGGGGGCTGAACCGTCTATTCTGCTATGTGCCTAATGGTTAGGTCTAACTTTGCAAAAAGCCTCCCCCCCCCTGGTTCCGAAGCCTATGTGTCGATAAGCTTGAAGTATTCTGATACATGCACTTGATTTTAATTCACAATGTACATATGTCTTGTAGCATTTTAAAAATGTTTTTTTCAGATATTTGTATATCATCATGTTTATGGGTAACAAATAAATGACTTTTTTTTTATAAACAGGTCATTAAAATATTATTTATAATTTTAAATAAATCCTAATAAATAAATGGGAATGTAAATAATATTTAACCCCACCTTTGCTATAAGAATAAAACTGGTAAAAATCGTAGTTAAATAGTGGATGCAGTTGGGTAATGTAAAGTTCAAGCAGATACCGGTAATTTATGTAATTAAATGGTCCCCAAAATAGATCTATGCTAACTATATATACATGTACATTTCTAATTACATCAACACTCCATTACATTACATTATATTACAGTCAGATGTTTTGCTCCGAGGCAGGTGCGAAACATTGACGTGGGAAACATCTCAGGGCGAAACAGAATAGGTGCAAACCATCCCGGATTCCAATAATCGATGACGTATATTGCTTCCCAAAAAACGCCACCTGGCGTTTATTTGTGCGTCCGCTTGTTTCATGTTGATGTATGTTCGTTTTACATTTATGTCTGTTGGTTTTACTTTTTGTGTTTGATTTGTATTTAAATACCTTTGGTTGATTTTTATGTACATTTATTTTGCAAAGAAGACTGTTGGTTTTGCATTTATGGTCATTGATAATATTATTTTAGATTGCTGAATTTAGTTTATCGTTGATTTTGTAAAAATGTATTTTTTGCCCTTTCCGCTGCCCATAGATGGTGCTTTATTATATGAAGATGGTGCTTTATTATATGAAGATGGTGCCTTATTATATGAAGGTGGTGCTTTATTATATGAAGATGGTGCTTTATTATGTGAAGATGGTGCTTTATTATATGAAGATGGTGCTTTATTATATGAAGATGGTGCTTTATTATATGAAGGTGGTGCCTTATTATATGAAGATGGTGCTTTTTTATGTGATGATGGTGCTTTGTTATATGAAGATGGTGCTTTATTATATGAAGATGGTGCTTTTAATGTGATGGTGCTTTTTAATATGAAGATGGTCACTCGGAACTTTATTTTTGAAGACTGAGTTAAATATTTATTATCTCGAAATTTTGAAACTAGAACAAAATTGATACAGTTAAAATCAATTTAATACACAATTGCTAGTTTCTCTTTTTTAGCATAATAAGTATTTATGTTACGAGATGAACTGTGCGACTTAATCTCAACTGAATTGACAAATATGATTAATTGAATAATACAATATTTTGTCTGTATTTCTTGACATTTTACTTTTGCCTTTACCACTTATAAAAGGGCCTTCTTTGAGCTATATTATAGTATAGTAGACCTTTCCCTGTGACTTTTCCTTACTTTCTCTTCAAGTCTAATCCTATCACCTAGGGCATCAGTCTGTTTAAAATCAGATCCTCAATCCGTTTCTTGTTTTCTTTATAATGTTTTGTTTTGAAACACTCAGAATGTGAGCTCTTCCTCCAACTCACCACTTAGGTTAAAGAGGAACGGTCATCAATGACGAAGACCGACTGGCCGATGACAATAACAAAATCAAAGTACTGAAGAACTGACGGGAGTTGATTTTGTCGACGTTTATTTGTTTTAAAATCAATATGTTATTTTGCATGACAAGTACATGTAGTTTCTAATTTGTATTTGAATTACGCACATTTTTATAATATGAATTTTTGGACTTTTTCGACAAGAATGTCGAGAAACCCCCCATATGAATCATCTTAAATAATATTTAAAGATAAAATTAATTCAATCAAACTATGTATCAGTAATAGAAATATTTCTCGAAAATTGTATGGATCCAAGCAATATTGAACTCTATAGTCTCGTTCAACCAAACGCTCGGCCGACACCGTAAATCTCCAACAAGCAAGGGAGACTCTCTGCTTGTCGGAGATTTACGGAGACAGCCGAGCGTCGAGTTGAACGAGACTATATTGAACTCTGGCGTAGGAATACATGTACATACGACTACAAAAAATATCAAAATTGTTCGTACCATTTAAAATCTGACTATTTTCAAGGTATTTATAAATAAGTTTCCTTGAAAAACAATGCTTTAGCATACATTACATCGAATTTATCAATTATGATCAAGAACTAAGTCTTGTCAGCAGCGATGATTTGTGATGAGGTCCAAACACTGTTTTACTTTCGGTTTGTCTGAGTAACTGCATAGGAGAGTTGATTAAAATCAACTCCCAATTAAGAGCGGATCAAAGATCTTATTTTAATCAGATTGCTAGGGCATAACCTTCGCTTAAACACAAATAATTATTAAATTCAATTTTCTGCTTTTTAGGATAACGTTACTAGGCTTTAATTCTTGTAACATTCCGTCATTATATAGTTGTCACTTAATAGATGTAAGTTCGGTTTGGGTAAAGTCGTACACAGCTAGATCTTCTCGATAGCTTATATACTAATTGTGCTAGAAAAAAGAGGAACTAGCATTAGTGTATCAAATGGATTTTGATCGCATCAATTTTTTGTTTTACTTTCAATATTTCGAGATAATACATAAATGGTTAACCCAGTATTCAAAAATAAGAAGAGTTCCGAGTGACCACCTTCACATTAAAAAGCACCATAAAAAAAAAAAGCACCATCATATAATAAAGCACCATCTTCACAAAAAAAAGCACCTTCACATAAAAAAGCATCATCACATAAAAAAGCACCATCTTCATATAATAAAGCACCATCTTCATATAATAAAGCTCCACCTTCATATAATAAAGCACCATCTTCATATAAAAAAGCACCACCTTCATATCATAAAGCACCATCTTCATATAAAAAAGCACCATCTTCATATAATAAAGCACCATCTTCATATAATAAAGCACCACCTTCATATAATAAAGCACCATCTTCACATGAAATAACCACAGCATAATATAATAAAGCACCATCTTCACATGAAATAGGCACATAAGGCAGCTATGGCATTCCATAAAGAAGAGCAGGTCGCTACAATATGTCAAATGCTTTTTTAAAATCAACAAAGCAAGCATCTAACTGGGATTTTTGTTTTTTGTTTGCATTAAGCATATTTGTTAATTAGAGCTTTTAATTTTAATTTTGTTTACTCTAAATTTATAACTATAGCTAGATGATAATGATGATACGTTGTGTTACCAGTACATATGTATACCTAGGCTAGTACTTCAATGCAGACACATGTGAGAGGGACTATATCAATAGTGAAATTTATACAAAATCTGTACAAGCATGCAATTATATTTGCTATAGCTATTATAGTTAAGGTTGATATTAAGTTAGATAAATCAACAATGTATTTAAAGGCAGTTGCAAAAAGTTAAAAAAATTCATTTATTTATCACAGAACGAACATCTTGAGACTAACATTAACTCCTTTTATTTTGAAATTGGCAGTATCAGGCAATAATATTGTTTTCCATTCTGTCAATAAAAGTATTCTTGCACACAGCATTGTTTCTTTTCTTCACTTTTTGGACAACTTCAGGTGTTATCAAGGGTATGTAAAAGTTTTCTGCAAAAAAATAATAATCAAAAATCATTATCATTGATTTTTCTTCTGAGCAACTCCAACATATCATTCCCTGATGGAATGAGCATTTTTTTTTACTTAAACAACTTCAAGGATGTTAATGAGAAGCAAATACTGACATTGGTCTGAGTTATATTCTGGATATGGATGGTGGGGAGTTTTGCAGGCAACAAATTTTTACATGAATCACAGTTTCTTTTAGAAAATAAATGATCCTAGTAAAGCCAAGAAAAACAAAAAATGCATAGACAGGCTCAAACTCGGGTGTTGTATTATTCCCAGGGAGGGTGCAATTCATAAAATACTATGTCTCATACAGTGTAGTGAAGTTTGTCTCAATCTCATGCACGAATACATAGGATGGGGAAATCACCCCAACCACCAACCCACCCCGGAAAATTCAAACTTCTTTTAAATACATTTTAAAATTACGAAATACACTGTATAGGCTTTGGATCGTCCAGACCTGTTCGGTACAGCTAGCAGACGCCCGAAAAATTGCGATTGATAATAGCATAACAGTCCATCAAATACCTGCGTCACCTTCTTTCTTTCTCCTTTTCCCGCACCTAACTAACAGCCTATCAAACTGAAAATTCACCATGAATATCAGTGAAAGGTTGTGCGAATTACTTGGAATAAAAAGGATGCTTGTTATAGAAGATGCAGGACAGCTCTGAAATGGTGGGACCCGTGGGTCGGTTCCTTATTCTAAAGTCCCGGATGTACAGCAGCTTCAGCTGCGAATCGCCTTAAAATGCAATTACATATAAATGTAGCTCCAAAATTATGACAATAATACTTTGTATTACATTGCTTCATTATTATAAGATGTGTATTTTGCAGGTCATTTGATAAATGGAATGCTTTAAAACAATAATTTTAGGAAAGAGAAGAAACTAAAACTAACATGTATCGTGTCTTTGATTTTTCTGGACATCGGCGGTTTAAAAATAAATAACAATGTAATGATTTAATCAGCTGACAATCAGAAAATCAAATACGTCTTTGAATGTTCTATCAATTTCTCAAATTAAAAATCAGAATTACAATACATTACGGGAGATAATTTCAACACGATTGTTTTATAAATTTAAACTTTATATATATTATCGGAAAAAAGAAACTGTGCATTATTAAATATATAAAAGAACATTTAAAAATTACAATGAACAAATTTTATTTTTTGTAATACCGTTAACACATGTATTGTAACAACATCTCATAACACAATTATATCAATGTCGAATAACGTCAATTTCAGCACAGTCAAGAGTCACTGTTATTTGAAATTGAATTAACAAAATTAATAACACGTGTGAACATCATTTGCGTTCACGCATGCTTGACAGCGACACCTATTGATGCCACTAAAGTGTTCAGAAATGCTTGAATGATGTTATTCTAGATGTTGGTTATAGCATGACCTTAATCAGCCAATGTCACTGGCTGATTTGGTAAACGGCGCAAACGTTTTTCCATTTCATCCCAGACGTGCTCAATCGGCGACAAATCGGGGGAAACAGCTGACCAAGGTAAGACATCGACATTTTGTTGAACAAACAAGTCCCTGACTACACGTGCAACGTGTGGCCTTGTGTTGTCTTGCTGCAGTGTGATGTGATTTTGATGTCTCTGTATGAAGGGTATCACATGACGCTGAATAATTTCATCTTGATAGCGTACGCCGGTGAGATTACCATTGACAATTTGTAGAGGGGTCTTTCCACGTGCTGATTATCCACCCCACACCATAGCCCTACCTCCACCAAATTGTCGACGTTGCACAATACAAGCGTCCCGGTAACGCTCCCAAACGCGACGATACACCCTACAACGGCCGTCACTGCTATCCAAATGAAATCTGGAACAGAATATTGGGCCAGTCCTGTATTCTGAATCGCAGATGTCGTGTGCACCACGCTAGTCTGGCGATACGATGACGTTGAAGCAGTACTGAGTGCACCGCTGGACGTCTTGGTCTGATGTTTTGCTCGCGCAGACGATTACGCACAGTTCTGGGACTAATTGGTCGAACCCCTGGAATGCTACGGACAGTCAAACTTGCTGTCTGGAAACGATTTCAAAGATGCACAAGTCTAATGCGGTTGTCCTGTTGACGTGACGTCATACGAGGTCGCCCAGAGCGCGGTCGATCCTGAGTGTTGCCAGATTATTGTAAACTACTCCATAATGACTGGATGTGTCCAAAGTGTCTTGCTACAGTATTTTGTGCCATTCCAGCTTGCAGCATCCCAACAGCACGATTACGTTGGTTTTCGTTGGGTCGTGGCATGGCATAGGGGTAAATTTTGTTGCAACTAAAGTGATTTCCTTAAGAAAAAAAAGTTTAACCAAATCCTTTACAGTTCTAATTACAAACAGTATTGGCCCGTAAAACTCCTGCGTACAAAATCTTCAATCAACAACAGGTGCTCACTAACCATGAACAAGTCCGTGCACCCGGACGGTTACCATCCGATATAATGTAAAACATTACCATTATCGATTGTTTAAATTTTATAAATACAAACAATAGATATAGAAAAATTATATTAAATTTCATAATGCACAGTTATTTTTTTCCGCTAATATATATAGTCCTTTGAAAATTCTTAAACGGTAAAAGTATTTTGATTATTGTGTTCTTTTATCCATATTAATATTGACAGGTGTCCCTTACCATATTAAATTTGGACAATGAGCAGGTGCCGTTTGCGGATGTCCCGAATATATGTACGAAATAGAAGTACTTTGGGGATTGACCGGTTTACACTGAGCGAAAACACGCTTTAATCATCTTAATATCATAGAATTTACAGGTGTTACATTATGAATAACCTCAGCTTTTCGCATAATTAACTACTTTGTGTTTAGGTTAGTTTCATTATCGTGCAAAATCGAGAGGCCTTGCAAACAAGGCTACTGTGGTTTCATCAATATTCGTTGAATACCCATTTTCGTGGATTTTGTTGTTAAGTTGATCCACGAAATTAAATGTTCATTAAAGTGCAATTTCTATTTACATTTTGTATTGATAGGTTTATTGGCTACGAATTTATGTATCCTTGAAACTGTGATTTTCACTTTATCCACGAAAATTGATACCCTTGAATATTAATGAAACCACAGTATTTTATATTTAGATACGACTTAAATCGTCTCACTAATATCATTTTAATTGCATGTACAGCTTACTCCACTTATATTGAAGGTGCTTATTTTGAAATTACGCTTATTTTGAAATAAATATATATCCCTAGTTTTAGTCTCTTATTTTCTTTGAATTAAAATAACGGTTATAATGAAATCGGATATTTTAAATTATCGCTTATATTGAAGCCACTGATCGGTCTCTAGAGGTGACAATGAGTTGTTTTTATCACGGTAATACTGAAGTGCTCACTGGCGGTTGGTTATATCTCCTTCTTTAGATTCTTTCAGAGTTTTAAGTGTTTATTGAATTACAAATAATTTCCAATTTGTTGAAACTTATAACATTAATATAAAAATACGAAACTAATTGTCGTTAAAATATACAATGGGCATTGTATTGCGTTCAAATTTTAAAATATAGGTATTCTAAACTTAAGAATAACTTTATTTTAAACTTTAAATGTAACACTTATGCAAAACGACGATAAACTTTGTACATACCTTGAGCAGTTTTGGGTGCTGTGTTGTTTTGGGCGTTCACGACCAAAATGGCCGCCAAAAGAAACAGACCTAGGGATTGTATATTTTTCATCGTTTTAATTACCACGGTAGTTAAAAACTGGTCAGGTGAATGCTGAAACCAAAGTTATTTCCCCATTTGTTTATATAGAGGCAAAAAATGTCATTTCAAATGATACTAAATTTATAACTTTTTTATCCATAAATTATTATCACATTATTAACGTTACTAAGCGGAATTTTATTATTAGAGTTATTAGGTTCACAATGTGAGGATCATTTTTTAGCTGGAAATTAACAGTCCATACATGTACTTACACTGAGATATTTATGTAATACTTTTCTATAAGTTGAACAAATATCTGTTTTTATATGGACAAATGAAGACAGATGACAGATGGAGCTACTACGAGATAAAGAGAGATAAAGAGAGGATTGATTTTCTCTCTCTCTCTTCTTTCTCCCTCCTCTCTCTCTCTCTCTCTCTCTCTCTCGTTCGATCGCAGTTTTTGAAACGACGATTAATTGTAGAAAAAAGTACAAGATACAATTAAAATACACTTGCCATCCACCCCCCCCCCCCAAAAAAAAAATAAAATAGAAGAGGATGTTTAGCATTCGATACATTAATTTATTTATTGTTATCTTTTTTATGTTTGCTTTAACGCAATATACCACTCTTGGTGTAATATGATCAAAGATCAAATGATACGTTAATCTAGTTTTTTTCTGTCAATTAGATAATTATCTTTTAACGACGCTTGACATACGTACAATGGCACCTTTTTTGATTCCACATTAATGAGAATAAATGATATAAAATGTGCTGATAATCAGATAAATAAATCATTTATAAATGGGGCCAGCAAAGGAAGAAATACGTAATTTAATTACATGCGAATTAAAAACTGACATGAAAAGTAATATCCTTGTGGGATTTTGACATAATGTGATTGCATTTGCTATTTTGGTCAATAGCATCCATGAAGGTGTTTTAACATATACAGTTAAATATCGATATCTCGAAGTTCAGGGGACCACGGAAAAACTTCGAGATATCCGGGTGTTCGAGATATCAGAAGTCGAAATTCTTCGACTTCATTAGCGTTTTTGTTTTTGTCCTGACATGTTAACACAGGAAGTCCTTATATGCACTATAATTTGAGAACCGGTATGAACGGAAAAAAAAGACGGAATATTGAAACGATGTTTTATTTATAGACATTTATAGACATTGCACATATACACTTAAATAAGAATTTATATGAAACGTTACAATTATTTTAAATAACAGTTAATCAAACATACAAGCATAATGTACATGTATACAACTTTTCAGAATATAAATAAATCACGTTCACACTATTGTCAAATCACGTAACACACATGATGATATTATGGAACACTGTCAGTCTTTAATTCACATCGCGATCACTGGCATAGTCACTGAGGAGCGCGGTGAGGGTACTCTGTACTAAAACAGAAGCAGTTTTTGATGGTCTTCTCTGTGACTCTGTCCCAGGCCTGGTATAGCATCCGTAATGCGTCGAGTACTGTTATCTGTAGTTCTTTGTTTCTTTCGATGGACTTTAGCTGCTTCATGATGACGAGCTTTCGGTGGTGGATCTTCAAATTCTGGATGATGCCCTGGTCCATAGGCTGGGTCTTGCTGGTGGTATTCGGCGGCAGGAAGAAAAGGGTGATGGTTTTCAAGTCTTTAACCTTGGGGTGGGCAGGGCAGTTGTCAACGATCATGGCGACTTTTCTTTTCTGTCTCTTGAAGCGAGTGTAACAAAGTTACAAATACTAATTATACCTTGGTTTCATAATTTCATTTTCCACTTCTCGATATTATTATTGCTTAAACATACATTGCCAAACTAAAAATAAATTCTGCATTTAAACAGTTTTTGATGATGAAAATGTTGTACACATACGACTTACTTGTATAATACACCTGGCAAAAATAATAACTTTACTTAAACAATAAAATACTTTCTTTGGTGATTCATGCGGGGTATGGCGGTTGCGACATTGCAGAGAAATACTTGTAATTTATTATCATGTAATTTTAATGTAATAATTCATACATGTATATATTTACATCTACCGAGTAAAATTCCCTCTGTTTCTTATTGAAACTTAAAGTTAATTCATAGCTCTATGGAAACAGTCTGACAAAAAATATACACGCCGCGTTTATCGATTTGTCGAAATATACAGCGACCTTAAAAAAGCCAATCACGGACTGCACGATGATGTCAGAATAAAATTGCCACCGGAGACGATTTAGTTGTTTCTTTAAGCTAACTTACTGATGTACATTAACAGTAATTTATATAATTAGAGAATTTACTTTAAATTTACTTTAAATATAAATTTATTAATTTGTTAAAAAGAAGATGTTAATATAATCAATAACATGTTTTCTTTGATGATTCATGCGAATTATGAAGGTAGTGATCATTACAGAAAAAAATTACATCACCCGATAACACGAGTTATGTATTTTTTTCTGCAATTTCGCCACCTTCATATCCTGCATGAATCACCATAGAAAGCATTTTATTGTTTTAGTATTTTTTTTCCTGCAACGATTATATTTTTTATAATTACATTTTCAGAGAAAATTCAGCGAAAATAAAAAATGATTAATCATGAATTCGGATTGGAAAGCATCAATTTATCAATGGCAGACCTGAAAGGAATAACACATAAGAATATTTTAAATCTTTACATCGTAGCCTATAGAATATACACCTCTGAAATTCATCCTATAATCATGTAATGATAAATAAAAATAATGAAATTCAGAATGGAAAATAAAACAATTTTTTAAAGAAAACAGTTCTGATTTACTCTTCAATTCCTAATTTGTTTTCATCAATGACTCAATTTGAAACTATTTCACATATTTGATTTTCTTTACATTGCCTTTGTTGTACTCACACACAAACAGATTGTCATTATTGTCAACACATAAACCATAAGGCTTGTTCAGATCACAGTTATCAATGTAACGGAGAAACTGTCCATTCTGATCCAGAATGTGGATACAATGGTTGCCAAGGTCTGCTGTCAGGATATGACTCTGACTATCTGACGTGATACCACGGGGTTTAAATGGTTTGGTCTTGGTGGTTGAGGGATATCCGGTGTATCTCCATCGGAGTTTGCCGTCCTGATTAACCACCACTACTGCACCAGCATCAAAGTCAGCTACACAGACGTCATGGTTTCTGTTTTCAGTGGTGTATTTAATATACCAATTCCCTGAGTACAGAGGTTTACCTTTATCATCAAATTGAATGGTTCGTTTCTCTGTAGATCCCGAGTAACGGACAACCTTAGATTGAGTGTTATCATCACTGTACATGGTAACCAGGAGATCACCAGTAGAGGTGACACACAGATTATCAGGCCTCCATCCCTGTAATCTGATCATCTCTTCTGTCTGTCCATTCTTCACTTTATTCACTGTCCTTACAGCCGGATCTGAGTACAGTAGATCCCTGCCTACGTCTACAGCTATATCAAAAGGCACTTCTCCTGATTTTGTAACAATTGTCTGTTGGAGTGTACCACAAGCATTGAAGCATTTGATTTCATTGGTCCACCCAATAGTCCATATCTTGTCATCATTTATATAGGTAACGCAGCGTGAATCTTTATACCCGGTCTGTATTGTGGCAACTAGCTCCGGTTCATCCAGTAGTTCTCTCACTGAAGTGTTGGGTTGGTTCGATGACAAGACATTTTCTTCTGAAGCAGTTGATAATGGGGTGATATGTCCAAACAAACTATACATCTTCTCACGGTCTATTGGTTTTGGAATGAATGTTGGCAATGTAACCTTAACTTTGGGTGGAAGCTTGCTGAACTCTCTGATCTTAGAGCTGTACTTAATGGTTCGGGCCAATTCAGTGGAGTTCTTTATTTCTTTAATAGCAAGTAATGTTTGTTTTATGAGAGACTGTATCTGTTTGATTTCATCCAAGTGTTTCTGTAAAATGTCTCTGTGTTTCACTTTAATCTCGCTGATTTCAGTCTTCATTTTGTTGATGACAATGTCGATTTCTTTGTGCCATTGCTCTCCTTGTTTGGACATTGTTGTTGTAAGTTTCTCATATCCTCCATCTAGGTTGGCCAGCTGATTTTCCAAGTCAAGGACAATTTGCTCATATTTAGGAGAAATTAAGTATTCATACTCTTTCGTATCTTTTTCAATAATGTCTTTCTTTGTCTTGTAAACCTCTGTGACTTCGACAAAGCTATGTCCCTTGTGCTGATCAGATGCCATACAGGAAGAACAAACAAAGCTGCTGCATTCCCTGCATTGCAATTCGCAGTTTTTCTGTGGATGTTTTCCACAATTCGGATAAATGAGGGTCGACCTTCTTTCCTGAAAAGGGACAATTTTATGTTTGTCATATTCATCTAATATATGATCTAGTATACAGGGCTTGCAGAGGTTGACATGACAAACGTCACAATAGCTGTGTACTATGGCGGTCTCACAAAGGTCACATCGGTGTACATCCTGGGCACTAGTATGGGAATCCATGATTTTTCTACAAATAGATAACAAATATTTATACTATATATGTAAAACACATGTATCAACAGCCATTTTCATGTATTTTTCAAATCTTGATAATGTCTAAAATCTTTAATTTGTATATGTATAAGTATGAACATGGACGCCATCTTATCAATCTACTATTCCTTTTATCTTTCTCATGAAGACTGGTACGAATGTAATCATATAAAATGTTCTTTTCAGAAGTGAAAGTAGAAATATTATACATTTATTTTAATACCTAAGCTTTAATTATTTCTATTTTAGGCCTAATTAAAATATATATTTCATTACATCTAAAAATATGTTTCAGTAGTTTTAATTGATAGATTAATCTAACAGATGTTGAAAAGGGGTACATACCGTGTTTATTCTTCTACCTTATATTCTAACATTGTTGAGCTTTTGTGGAATGTGGTCACCTGACAGCTTTAAATTGTTTAGAGTTACTTCCCGTGCTTTGTACTTGGGTAAACGTGAAATGGAAATTGCATTTAAAATTGCACTTTTAAGCAAGACTACGAATGTGTTAACATTCTATAGAAATGATTTGATATATACTCGTTTTTTTCTCGGGGGGGGGGGGGGGGGGGGGAGTGCGCGGGTGCGCGGGGGCTGGGGGTCATCCAAAAAATCTTGACAAACCATAAAAATCTTAATCCTTGTGTGTTGGGGGAGGGGTATAGCAAACTGTACTGCGTACCTTTAATCATAACTTCGATTTCATTATTCATTTCCTTCTTTTATTCATTTTTTTTTCCATGGATGGTGCTCCCCAAAAAGTGTTTGGAGGGGGGGGGGGCTTTAGGTTTATTCACTTTTTAATCCTTTATGCTACGCGCCGGTGTAACGAAGATTTTTGACCCGGGTTGAAAATTGACCCGCGGGTCATTTTTCCACGTTGAATAATAAGACGAAAGGTGTTGAATAAAGACCCTAATCCGTTGAAAATTGACCCGCATCGTGGAATTTTGATCATGGAACCGGTTCAAAATTCAACAGTAAAGAAGCTCAAAATAAGGAATCAATATTATAACTTGCATAATTAGGCAAGGATTCGGAAACAAGTAAACTCTTATATTAATCCGTTTCCCTAAATATAATTTACAAATTATAAATCACTGAAGTGCCCAGGTTGGAATGTCTGTGTAATCACGTTTACGAAGAATTACGTCTAAACAAACAATGTGTATGAAAAGAATATGTTATGGGAAAAAAATAAGATGCAGGGTGAGTAAGATAATAGAAAAGATGTAGGATGTGTGAGAAATGTTTATGTTTGAAAACGTTTTGATGCTGAAATAAATTTGTGAACTGCTTTGAAAATTGTTTCATTATTTGCTGAAGAAAGATTTGTATCCCCATATAGTAATATGTAGACGTCAGTTTGGAAAGGTATAGTATCCAGGTGCAACATTCTTGCATTGGTATATAGGGGG
This sequence comes from Magallana gigas, assembly GCF_963853765.1. NCBI lineage: Eukaryota > Metazoa > Mollusca > Bivalvia > Ostreida > Ostreidae > Magallana > Magallana gigas. Next base: position 27,955,920 of record NC_088856.1, read on the forward strand.
CATTCAAGAAGAAAGTGTTCGTTAGTTTCGGGTTTACCGCATGTGCAGAGTGGGTTATTAACTATATTGCAACTGAAAAGGTGATGTTTTAAGGTGCTGCATTTTAGTCTAAGCCTGGTATGAAGAATCTGTTCTCTACGGTGACCGAAATAATAGTAGTTGGGAATTATGTTTTTGTTTTGCAGTATGCGCTTTAAGTTTGATAGGGAAGGATTTTGTTTCGTGGCAGAAGAGAGATTATTCCAGAGTTTGGTTGTTGATAAAGAGATGAGTTTTGGTAGTACATTGTGTTGCATTTGACCTGAGTGATACGTTCCGCATTTCTTGTAGGATAATTGTGAGTATCGCTACCTCTCAGGGGGATTAGGCTGGTGAGGTAAGGTGGTGCGAAACCGTGAACTATTTTGTGTTGTTATACTTTCATGTTAAATACTGAAATCTGATTGGTTAAGACGCAGTTAATAATATTTTCTATTACCCTCAGCGTTAGCAACGCACTTAGCAACGGGTAACATTAAAAAATGTTACATGCGCGAAAATTATGCGCGTACGGTTCGCTGTAGAATTCACGTTATTCCTATATAAAAGCAGTAAGATTTTCTTAAAAATTAAGACATTCAGTATAACAAAATAAATAGTGCCTGTTTGGGAGGATAACAGTTGAAATTGACACCCCTCAAAAACCATTGTCAACCTCCGCTTCGCGTCGGTTGACAATGGTTTTCTCGGGGTGTCAATTTCAACTGTTACCCTCCCAAACAGGCACTATTTATATAACACTGCAAAATCTTATGGTTGCGACGGGGTTTCCCATCCCGTTTCTGTATAGAGATCTTGGATGCTGCTTAACTTAGTTGCTCCTGTGATGATTCTGGCTGCTTCAATATTAATGTGTTCTACCTTTTGTGCTAGTTCAGGTGTAGTATTATCCCAGATGACGTCGGCATACTCAAGAATTGGTCGAATGTACGAAAAATAAAGAGTTTCTAATGATTTACGATTAAGCTCATACTTGTGTTTTCTTAAGATTTGTAGACTTGAGGAGGCTTTTCTAACTATATCATCTATGTGCAATGCTCACTGTCCGTTGTTTGAGAAGTTTAATCCAAGATGTTTATGCGTAGACACTTCTTGTATTAGACTTCCATTAAAGTATAAATTCGGATGCTGATTCCTGTGTTTTTTGTTAGTTATTGAGTAATTGTTTTCGTCAATAAATAGGTAAATTGCATTTTTTGAATAGAAATATGTAGAAGAAGATCATACAGCAGCGTTGGAGTAGATAGTTGACCCTCCTATCACAGCCACCTACATTATTAATTCAATTTAAACGTGTTTTATTGAACGGAATGTTCAAATTATTGAATGGATTGGATAAGAGTCATAGCCTATGTAAACCCTTTCAAACATACAAAGTCAAGAAGAAATTATCTATAGTCATAAGAATATAGTATTACAAGTTTACAGAATATTATTGATATTATATGCATATAAGATAGGGGATACTTGAATATCAAATAATTATCTGAATATTTATCATATATGATTGTATGACAAATTGTTGGTAGACATATTGACTCACACCTACATTAACAAACCTATCACCTTCAAGTATACCTGCAGGGATACAAACATAAGAATGAAATTTTCATGATCTAGCCCATTTGAAAAGAACAGTAAATAAAAGGGGACTATATATTAAGTAAATATACATGTATAATACTTAAATAGGTTTAAACCGTGTAACCTAAGAGAATCAAAAACGCTTTGGAGCTCTAATATAAATATAAACATGGGAAACAATTTTACAATTTTATCTATATGAAAAATCAGAACTATCATAAAGTATATAGTTCATATAAAAAGATACACTAACGTTAATAAGTTGTTTAAAAAGTTCGTCTCTTTGTTGAGTATATCTTGGATATCCAGGGGGAAAATCACTTTTCCTTCAGATGCAGACCTACACTATAAACATCGACTCCCATCAGTTTAAAAAATCCTTAAAGTAAGCTTTACTAGCTTTATTCCGTAACTGACGAAAAATAATATTTCCTATTGCCTTAACTGAAATTTTCGTAAGCTTTAGGTATATTTTGTTTTTAAGTTTTGACTTAAAGAAGGATAAAGTTGATGAAATTTTCTTTCCTGCATGAAGATAATTCCATAATTTACATGTAGACGGAGCAAAGCTATTGTAATAAGCATATAGTGGTAGATAGTAAAAAAGCTCATTCGACCTAAGATTATATGTATGTTCAGTTAGAAAATATGATTGAATTCAATCTAACATATTTTGTGGTGCTAAACCATTTATAATCTTGGAGAATATAATTAGTTTATGCTTATCCCTTCGAGATTGTAAGGTTTCCAAATTAAGATCACAATATAAAATGATTTTAGAAGAATTAACTCTGATTCCTGTCACTGTCCTGGTTGCTTCAAATTGTACATGTTTAAGCAATTCGGATTTTCCTTGATACAGCTGCTCCAAACAACATCACCATATTCCAGTCTAGGTCTGATAAAAGCCGAATTTTAACAAGTGTTTATCTATCAATTGTATGCTTGAGTAATCTTAATATATTCAACTTTTTGCATGCCTTTTCATGTATACCATTAATATAATTAGATCAACCATCCTCCGACTGTATATTTAGATGCAAACTTACTTTTTTTTAAAAATTGATAACATTTTTGCTGTATGTTATATATGTTTTTAATTTTGAGGAAATATATGACGTCAGTTGCCTGTGTTTCTAATTTTCTGGTAATTAATGGAATTGAAAACTCAAAATGATAGTTCTAAATAAATTGCATTTTTTAAAAAGAACTATGACTCTGCATATGCAGAAAATTGGATGGTGCTTCAATAAAGTTAATCCCACAGGTTTATGAAAAATTATTGTTAAGTATATGTATACAGTGGAGCCTCAGTTATCCGGACGCTTTCGTTCCCAAGTTCAATCGTCCGGATAGGTGAAGCGTCCGGATATCTGAAATGTGTCTTGTTGTCATGAATGATAATGTATTTGTATACAATGGCTCCCAGTGTTGATACTAGGTTTTTTTGCCTTTCATACCATATAGCAACACATGCTAGAGTTGTCTGTTGATATTTATGAACGTTTTTAAAAGATAAAGAACTCTGCTTTATTTTATTATTTTGTCATGAAATATTAAGCGGACAATAATGATAACCGAATCTAGCTATATTCTTTGTGTCCAAGTGTGATATGTGTGTTATACACAGTTGTTCGCAATTTTCCAATTGTTGAAAGTGATTTGGGAAGTCAGTGTATTTATACAAGCTACTCATGAGGGTCTAGCACGTAAAAAAGGTGTGAAACTTAATTGACAGGGGTAATTTTTGGAACTGAGTAGGGTATCATCAAATTTTACCGTCCGGTTAAATGAAGCAAGATTAGTAGTAAATCAGTGTTTTGTGGTAAAAACAGACCGTCCGGATCCGGAACACGAAATTCTGGATAAATGAGACAAAAGAACGTATAAAAAATCTGTTCCCAAATAAAATCGTCCGTAAACTGAAGCGTCCGGTTATCTGGCGTCCGGATATCTGAGGCCCCACTGTATATGTATAATACAGTATACATAAAAAAAGATAAAAATATGACAACCATTCAATTATTTTTTTTGTCAGGGATGCTTACTTCTTCAAATTAAGCATAGGTATCTGACATTATATCCTTTTGTCTTGATATAAATATATATACCCTTTACCCAATAAAACAGTATAGAGGTTATATTTTCAATTATTAGAAAATACGACGCCAGGTGCTTGTCGAATAGAGCTCTGTTGAATTGCCTTAAAAGTGACAATAACGGGCAAAACATTTGTTAGATATATTTATCAGAAATCACAAGTTGAAACTTAAAATTCTGTCACATGAGGGAATGAAAACCATGTCATCTATGTCAAAAAGTATTCTAGCCCTACTCGCCTGTTCCATTCCGAAGCAAACTGTAATTTTCTTAGCTTTATTTACATAGTATAGTAATAATAAATGGATATCATATTTTCAGTCTCAAAATTAAATGGTTAATTGGACCTATCACCCTAAAAGAAATTAGCCCGTCCGCATATGTATCGGACAGTATGAACATTTTAAAACTAAAACTTTTAAATATGTGCATGATTGTACATTTAAACTGTGTAGAGTAAGTTCCAGTTCAGATCAAAACTCTGAGGTTGGGGTCAATTCTCAACAGGATCAATTTTCAACGTGTCGATGTCTTCAGAGTTAAGAAAAACCTTTCTCATACCGTTGAAAAATGACCCCGGGTATAAATTTCACGATTTTGGTCTCAATTTTCAACGTTGAAAAATGACCGCCCAGGTCAATATTCAACAGTGAAAAATGACCCCCGGGTCAATTTTCAACCCGGGTCAATATTCTTCGTTACACCGGCAACCTACCAATAATTAATGCTTTTGCTTGCGATGAAGTGCGTACATGTGGTTTCAGCTGATACATGTGCCGATTATATTTTCCACTGCAGTGGACATGCAAAACAATCATAAAAACACGTCTGTTCACCTCTATAAAGATATTTTTTTATCCTATCAGTAGGTCGAAATACAAAGATAGGCATTATACCTACATATCTGCACTCATCATTGGCGGTCGTTACTATATACTTCCACTTGATCGATTTCATTTAGAATAAATATTGACTAATTTCGATTTCATCATGCAAATTTACGAGATAAGGGATTAAAACACTCACAATCTAACTTTTGCGTAATTTTCCGCATATAACTTGCGATCATGTTTTCATAAAGAATGTTTTCATTTAAAGTTGCGTTACGATTTTGATCAACAACATTCACGTTTATATATATTTATATTAATAGTTCATTCCAAAAAATTGGTTTCATGTGTATGGCTAATTGATATTAATTTTGTGTCTTTTTTTAAAACCGAAAACAAATTCTTATTTCGATGAAATCTATGTAATAATATAGCACTGAGCTCTAATTTCAACACTGTCATTCCTCTTAACCCTGTGATATCTATTTAATACAATGAATATGTTCTGTTGAGAAATTCAAATGGTTGTCATTGATTAAACATCGTACATGACAGATACAGCTGCCTGAATTGATGACCGTCGGTGCCTGGTTAGATACCAATACCTACTGCGTCTTTATGTTTTATGAATGCATGGCATTTTGAACGAATACATCTCAACAGGCTTGCACAAACTTTGTACTTTGAAAAAGTGTGTGTGTGAGAGGGGGAGCAGACCGACCTAAAATCATGATGAAAAAAAATTAAAAAATAAAAATCAATCAGTTCACAAATTCGCAAAATCCGGGTCCGTGAAGTTGGGGTCTCGTACATGTATATCTGAATTTAATCAGAATTATATCTATGCGTAATTTCCCGATATATTAGGATTGTCCTCAGAAAAAAATTAGGACAGTTTATTAGGAATTTATATTTCTATATTTGAATTCTAGAAAAAACTCGATTTTCAATTCCACCCCTTTCTAATATTCATAGCATCTTTCATTTCTGCGAATCAGGTGAAGTTGTTTTACAGAGATATCACTATTACCACCATCCATCCGTTAGCTCTATTAGCTGTTAGCTCTAAAATCGACAAAAGGAGTAATTGTTCGATATTTACGAACCAAAATGTCTTTCATTCTCAATGTTTTCCGATTGATCAAAAATATGCACATCACATTATAAATGTTATTTATTGTAATATCACATTATAAATGTTATTGATTGTAAACAAACGTATTCTTTGTGTTCTTACGATATGCTGATTTTAATGGTTTTTAAAATTTTAACTAATATGTTTTCTGTTTTCAAACATTATCAATTTTTTTTGTCTGAAGACTCCCGCACTGCTTACTCATCTTTGAATGCATACCTGCTGTAAGGGGCAGATAACTCTTTCAGTAACGGTAACTCTAGTTTATGGGAAGACTGCAAAAACAAGCGAGATGGCCCATATCAACGGTGAATTGTATACAATGCATACAAACATGCAAGTATATTCACTGGCGTCGGAAGCAAATTGAAAGTGTGTGGGGGGGGGGGGCTAGACAAATCCTCAGAAATATTGACAAGCAAAAAAAAACAAAAAACAAAACCTAATTAAAATCCTTTAAGGGGGGGGGGGGGGTACCCATAGTTTTAAAAAAAATCATACCTACTAAATTTTCCCCCCAATTCACGAAATTCTTAATCCGTGGGGGGGGGGGGGGGGGCTAGTGTGGCTGTGACTCCAACTTCTCAATATTTCATAAATTTAGGAACAATTATGTTTCCGGCTGAACCCTCTATGATGCTATGTTCCTAATGGTTTGGTCTCACTTTACCAAAAAAAAAAAAAAATTGCAAAAGAAATCCCCCCGCGCCCCCCTGTTCCGACGCCTAGAATATTTATTATAGCTATTACAGTTAAGAAAGGTTAACTCGGATGCAGTTATTTCTCAAGGAAGGTGTGATTAATCTAAGATCATGAAGGGTTGGAGTCCCATACAGTGCAGTGAAGATTGTCTCAATCTCATGCGCAAAGATAGTGGAGGGGGACACCACTCCCACTCCACCCCGGTACATTCTAACATATGGTAAAATTACCGAAAATAGATTTTGGACCCCACGTCCCCCACCCCCCCCCCCCCACCCCCGGCAAACATTATCATCCCTTAAACCCCCCCCCCCCGGAAAAGTCTGAATTCACTCATGACAGTCTTCGTTCTAAAGTCATTTGTGGTTACAGTTTTAAATTATAACCAAGGGAATTAATGGTCATGGGGACTAGGGTTTGTGATTCAAAAAGGTTAGTGAAATGCAACAATGGATTACATGTATTTACTAGTGTTTCGTTTTCTTCTCTCTGTTGCTGAACCGCACTAGTATTAGTTCTGTAAATTCCTAATTAAACGAATTAATATCCGCTTAAAATCGCGAGAAGCATCCTTGGCGAATTTTAAAATCGGGCTATTATTTTCTGAGAGTTGAAAACTATAAGAAATAAGGAGAAAAGTTCAACGTTCGCGATTTTATATTCTCGCGATTTGATACAAACTAGCGGGATCGCGGAATTCAGAACTCGCGTAATATATGGAATTTGTGCGAGTCATTCATTTAATGTGTGATAGGTATTACATTATTTGGCTTCGTTTTGGCAAATGTAATAGCCTCATTCTTGTTTCCTATTACATGTACCTGAAGCAGAAGAATAAGTTTATTGTTTCACCTGTCTTTGTGTCGTCATTTTCTGTAGTTTTACTGCATGTACTGAAAGAAAAATTGAGAACCTTGTCTACTTTAAATCCAAACTGGACAAAATTCGAAAAATAATAAAATCAGATTTTCCTAGTAATATCATTGTGTCCGAAATACACTTCTACCTTCAAAGTTTTATGAAATTCTGTGCAGCGGATTAAAAGGAGTTGCGGTGACAAATTGTTTAATGCTATATTCAATACGAAATGCCCAAACGTATTATTTTATGGTTCAAAAGGGCTGAAAATCCCAAAATATTAATGGTATCAGAATTTCCTGGTAATAAACAAATCTATACTCACTAGGTCCTAAACACAAAAAGAGTTTTACAAAATCCTGTGCTAACAAACTGTTCATAAATATATAAAATGTACATGTTGGAATAAAAGGAAACGCCATTAATCGAAAACAATTCGTATCAATGCTTTGGCAGATGTCGTTACGATACATTTAGCAACACAGGGGCTGGGGTCTGACCTTTCCTTTTTGAAAACCGCGACTTCACCAAGGTAGAACTAGGAAAGAATTCGGAACGAAATGGTTTACTTGGAAATTGCTCAAGTTAAAACTTAGGATACTATTATTCATTGTATTTCGACTTCTCAATTCTCTATGTTACATGTAAATAATCAGTGCTCTCTTCGCTACTTTTTATCATATGGGTGTCATACAAAGATCTATGTTTGGTGAAATTTAAACATGTTAGAAAGCATAAAGCGGTGACATTTATCTCTCATTTTAGTTTTTAATCCTCAAGAAGGCCCCACCGTGCCCACCCTAGCTACTTTCAAAAATAGTATTACGTGTCTGTTTTCAAACTGGGATTAGAGACGATGGGGAGGTGGTGGTATCAATTTTAAAATAATCAGTTCAGTTTCAGTTTATTTTTTTCACTCAACATTATATTATGGTACAAGGGGTGCATAAAGAAGACCAAACACACACACACACACACACACACACACACACACACACACACACACACACACACACACACACACATAGATAGATAGATAGATAGATAGATAGATAGATAGATAGATAGATAGATAGATAGATAGATAGATAGATATATATAGTTGTAAAGGTCAAGAAAGTAAGTGGGATGAACAAACAGTTTGATTAATTTTTTATTAATTTTTGAAATAAAGAAACACATTTGTTTAATGTAATATAGTTAATTGAAGACATGATTTTATAGAACTTTTTAGTGTTAGGAGTAGAACAGTAATTAAGTATCTAAATCTGACTTCGAATGTTACTTTATGCCTTGCATTCTAATATAACATGAAATTCGTCACCAATTTTGTTACAACTAAACAAATTACAATAACGTTTACTTCTTTCAACAGTACCCCACCTTCCTATTTCAACAGGAAGACGATGATTTGTAGTTCTAAACTTAACTAATATTTTTCTTAGTTTGCTGGGTAACAAGACTAAATAGCGTTCACATTCAAAATTTGTTTTAAAAATTCTATATATAACACCCTTAATCGATTCTTGAATATAAGCATAAACCAGACAACGGGGAAATAATACGATTTAACTCGGTGACGACTCCCCCCCCCCCCCCCCCCCCAACTTTCAAAAACGATGCTACGTGCCTGCTATGCCAGAATACAAATATTCTCATAAAAAAATAATTAATTGATCTTTGTCAAATGATGAGGATAAAACTTATTTATTGATTTTTAGTATTTTATCAATGTCAATTTGTACACATAGAAGGTATAGATAATTTCTTCAAATGCCCTCTCGGTCTGGCGGGGGGAGATTTCTCACTTTTCGTCTGGTGGCTCTTGGTCTGAAACACAGAAATGATGGAAGATCAAAACTATTAACATTTGTTATCTAATTTATCACAGATTATGTATAGAATAATTATTTTAAAACATCGAAAATATGTTAACGTCTAATCATTAAATTTCTTTATATAAAAAATTTGTATCACTAATTTATCTATGTATCACTAATTTATCGAAGTCGGGGATGAATTAAAAATTCATAACAAATTGGACATATAACATACATGTATGTATCGCAACTTCCCGGGCCTTTCCGGTACATCTAGGGAAAAAAAACTTGTGGGAGAGGCGTGGAGTTGCGATTGATAATAGCATGACAGTCGTCAAATACCTCCGTGCACCCCCACCCCCACTCTGTTTTCCGCACCAAACCAACAGCCGTTCATCGACAACCCGAATATCAGTGAATTTTATGCGACTTACCTGGGATAAAAAGGATGCTTGGTGTCATAGAAGATGGCGGACAGCTCTGAAATGGTGGGACCCGTGGGTCGGTTCCTTATTCTAAAGTCCCGGATGTACTGGAGCTTCAGCGGCGAATCGCCCTAAAATTTCAGTCATTAACTTCAATATAATGCAATCACATATAGTACATGGAGCTCCCAAATTGTGACAATATTACTTTGCATTACATTGCTTCTTCATTTCCTAAACTGCACGCATGTTGAAGATGTTTCGGGTCATTTAATAAATGAAATGGTTTTGGGTTTTTTTAAACAGTATTCTTTAATAGCGAAGAAATTAAAACTAACCTGCACCGTGTCTTCGGTTTCTCTGGGCATCGGCTGTTTGAAAATAAATTACAATGTAATGATTTAATCAGCTGATAATTAGAAAATCAAATACTAGTACGTCTTTGAAATTTCTATCATTTGTTTTTTCAAAGTGAAAATCATTATTACTACATGTATATATACTATCGGAAAGAAGAAACTGTGCATTATTTAATATATGAAAAAACATTCAAAAATTACAATGAACAAATTTTATTTTTTGTAATACTGATAACACATGTATTCGTAACAACATCTCATAACATATTAATGTCAACGTCGAAAAACGTCAATTTCAGCACACTCGAAAGTCACTGTTATTTGAAATTGAATTAACAAAATTAATAACGCGTGTGACAACCATTTGCGTTCACGCATGCTTGACAGCGACGCCTCATTTATGCCACTTAAGTGTTCAGAAATGCTTGAAGGATGTTGTTCCAGATGTTGGTTAAAGCCTGGCTTAAATCAGCCAATGTCACTGGCTGATTTGGTAAACGGCGTTAACGTCTTTTCATTTCATCCAAGACGTGCTCGATCGGCGACAAATCGGGGGAAACAGCTGGCCAAGGGAAGACATCGACATTCTGTTGAACACACAAGTCCATGACTACACGTGCAACATATGGCCTTGCTTTGTCTTCCTGCAGAATGATGTGATTTTGATGTGTCTGTATAAAGGGTATAACATGACGCTGAATAATTTCATCTCTATAGCGTACGCCGCTGAGATTTCCATTGACAATTTGTAGAGGGGTCCTTCCACGTGCTGATATTCCATCCCACACCATAACGCTACCTCCACCGAATTGTCGACGTTGCACAACACAAGCGTCCTGGTAACGCTCCCCAACGCGACGATACACCCTACAACGGCCGTCACTGCTACCTGCATTCATCAGTGAAAAGAATATTGGCCCAGTCCTGTATTCTGAATCGCAGATGTGTGCACCACGCTAGTCTGGCGATACGATGACGTTGAAGCAGTACTGGGCGCACCGCTGGACGTCTTGGTCCGATGTTTTGTTCGCACAGATGATTACGCACAGTTCTTGGACTAACTGGTCGAAGCCCTGGAATGCTACGGGCAGTCAAACTCGCTGTCTGGAAACGATTTTTAGATGCACAAGTCTAATATGGTTGTCCTTTTGACGTGTCGTCACACGAGGTCGCCCAGAGCGCAGTCGATCCTGAGTGTTGCTAGATTGTTGAAAACGACTCCATAATAACTGGATGATGTTCCGATGAACTCCAAAGTGTCTTGCTACAGTATGGTGTGCCATTCCAGCTTGCAGCACCCCAACAGCACAATTACGTTGGTTTTTGTTGAGTCGTGGTATGACATAGGGTACATTTTATTGAAAGTGATTTCGACGACAAAAAAGTTTAAACAAATCCTTTACAGCTCCAAACAGTTTTGGCCCATAAAACTCGTGCGTACAAATTCTTTAATAAACAACAGGTGCTCACTAACCATGAAAAAGTCCGTGCACCCGGACAGTTACCATTCGATATTGTCAAAAACATTACCATTATCGATTGTTTAAATTTTAGAAATACAAACAATAGATAAAGAAAAATTATACTAAATTTTATAATGCACAGTTTCTTTTTTCCGCTAGTATATATAGTCCTTTGAAAATTCTTAAACGGTGAAAGTATATTGATTATTGTGTTCTTTTATCCATATTGATATTGACAAGTGTCCCTTTCCACCTTAAATTAGGACGAAAAGCAGTTGCCGTTTGCGGATGTCCCGAATTTGTACGAAATAGGAGTACTTTGGGGATCGACCGGTTTACACTGAGGGAAAACACGCTTAAATCATCTTTATCAGATAATTTACAGGCGTTACATTATGAATAACCTCAGCTTTTTGCATAATTAACTACTTTGTGTTTAGGCTAGTTCCATTATCTTACAAAATCGAGAGGCCTTGCAAACAAGGCTATTTTATATTTAGATACGACTTAAATCGTCTTACTAATATCATTTTAATTGCATGTATCTCCTTTAGATTCCTTCAGAGTTTTAAGTGTTCATTGATTTACAAATACTTTCCAATTTGTTGAAACTTATAACATTAATATAAAAATACTAAACTAATTGTCGTTAAAAAATACAATGGGCATTGTATTGCGTTCACATTTTAAAATATATGTATTCTAAACATAAAGAATTTTGATTTTAAACTTTAAATGCAACACTAATGCAAAAAGACGATAAACTTTGTACATACCTGGAGCAGTTTTGGGTGCTGTGTTGTTTTGGGCGTTCACGACCAAAATGGCCGCCAACAGAAACAGGCCTAGGGATTGTAGATTTCTCATCTTTTTAATTACCACGGTAATCCAAAACTAGTCCGGTGCATGCTGAAACCAACGTTCTTTCCCCATTTATTTGTATAGAGGCAAAACATGTCATTTCAAATATCTGTTTGTCATTGTCTATACCGTGTTTTATTCAAAACAGATTATAGTTGCAATGTGGCAATTTTTCTTTTCTTTTTTCTTTTTTACTTTCGAAGTGCGCATTTTTTGTTGACCAAAATTCGCACGAAGAAAACAAGTTATGCTCGAAGATAGGAGAAAACAACACGATACTCTTATCAAATTTCAAGGTTATCTTTAATTAAGAAAAAAAATGTTACCTTCCAGTTAAAATATTTCACATGTGTTTTGTTGTCTCTTAAATATGTTAGAAGTTGCTTCGTTCGATTGTACAGTATATTATATAAATGCAGTATGGTTTAGCAAAAATTATAAGAGTTATATAAAGTTCGATTGCGGTTATAAATCAAACTTTATCGAAAAGATTTTATAGATACATTGTATATTCAATGACTTTGAGTATTGAGGATTTCGCCTTTTTGAAAGATTTGTCTTGATGTTGAAGCAGATAAACAATAATAAAATTAGAGGGTCACATTCGCTTACACCATGAATGTTTTTTTTTTATTCCTGAATAGGGATTGGTTTTGTGGGTAGAGATTTGAAGGTTTTTATAATAACTGATTTGAAAGAAAAGCTATTTGACTTTCAGTCGATTTACTTGTAAATTTTTTCAAATTTTAATATAACACAATCGGTACATTTATTTAAACTCTGGCTTAGTATTTGCATCTCTGAGTATAAAAACAAAACATCCACTTAGACGAGATTGGCGCTTTTTCATTACAAAAAAGACTGCATTACTTTTTAAAGATTTCCTAGTTATTGATGACTACATATACTTACCGGGAATTGAAATTCCAAGTAAACGAATCATATCTAACGAATCTTAATTAAGCGTCTTATTTATATCAAAGTTTTGGTCAGATTGATTATAAATACATTAGCATTTAACGATATACCATATTGATAATATAAAGTATCAAACATTCGTTCATTTACTTTTTAAAGACATTTGAGTTAAAAGTAATACTAAGTTTATAACCTTTTTATCCATGAATTATTATCACATTATTAACGTTACTAGACGGAATTTTATGATTATAGTTATTAGATTCACAATGAGGATCATTTTGTAGCTGGAAATTAACAGTACATACATGTACTTACATTGATATATTTATTTAATAATCTTCCATACGGTGAACAAATATCTGTTTTTATATGGACCAACGATGACAGATGTCAGATTGAGCGACAACGAGATAAAGAGAGAGAAACAGAGGATTCTCTCTCTCTCTCTCTCTCTCTCTCTCTCTCTCTCTCTCTCTCTCTCGTTCGGTCTCACGATTTTATGCGAAGTTTGTAGAAAAAAAGCACAGAAAGATACAATTTAAACACACTAGCAATCCGCCCCCCCCCAAAAAAAAATTAATAAAAGAGTAAGTGTTATATTCAATGCATTTGTATTTTTATTGATTCATTTATTTTTTGCATTAATGCAATACATCACTCTTAACGTAATATCAGTTAAAGTGTTACTGTAATCTTATATATTTCTGCCAAATAGTAACCTTTTAATGATGCTTGACATACGTGCGATGACAAATGTTAATTCCACATGCATTAAGGAGACTAAATGATGTAAAATATGTCAGATTAATAAATCATCTATAATTGTGTACAGCAAAAGAAGGAATGCATAATTTAAATGTTAATTAAAAAGCTAACAAAAACGTAAATCCTTGTTCGTCTTTTTCATATTGCGATTTGCTATTTTGGTATCAACAAAAGTTTATAAAAATTTATCTATGTAGGTAGTGTGACAAAGTTTCATGTGCTATTTGCCTTGATTTCGTCATTAATTTATATTTTCCACTTGCCGATATTATTAATTAATATTTGCTTGAACATACATTGCCCAAATAAAAAGAAAACTGTTTAAACAATTTTTAATGATATTTCACACTTGAGCCCTGCTTGTATACAAGTAACAAATCTGACAAAAATATTACTTTTCCACGATGATAAAATACTGGTACATCAGTTATTACATGTACAAATAAGCATAGCCCAAGCATGTATACGCTATTATATAACATTGCATGTTTATATCTTTCAAATTAAATTTTGTGATTTCAGACATAAACCTTTAATATAACCATGAATACATTATACAGTAGAGTCTGATTGATTGGCGTGTTAACTTTATGTATCTCCTGAAAATGTTTCCAATGCTATATAAACAAAAAATAAATATGAAAAAGGATTACAACGTATCAATGTTATAAATAGCCATAAAACATATATATAAATCTGTACATTGTAACCTATCGAATATACATTTTTTTGCCATTAAGTTTCGAACTTTATACAGTTGTAATATTGTATAATTTAATACCGGTAAATAACAAAATGAATGTCAACAAATGCCACAATTAAAAGAAAAATATCCACTATTCAATGCCTGATTTGCTTTAAAATTTATTCCAAATATTTAATTTCCTTTACATTGCCTCTTGTTAACTCACATACAAACAGATTGTCATTATTGTCCACACATAAGCCAAAAGGATCATTCACTAAATTTTACATCTCTTACAATTAATCTTAAATAATATTAGTGGTTTTAATATAAAAATCTAACAGCTGTTAAAATGGATACATACCGTGTTATATAATATTTTTCTGCCCTTTCAGTCTAACATGGCTGAGTATGGAATGTGGTTACCTGACAGCTTAACAAATTTAGAGTTACTTCCCGTGCCTCATGCTCTAGAGTTAGTAAGCGTTAGGTGGTTTAACAGGACCACCACTTCCCTTGCACGAACCTACAATTAATTATGAGGAGATAAATGTGAGATGATATTTATGCAATTGCCTGTATTTTCCCACGTTTGCTTTAACTATGAAACATGCATTTTATTTTTTATATTAACGATAAGAGTCGCCATCTTCGGATCCTCATACGTGGAGCGAGCTTATTTTGCAGACTTTACCATGCCATTTGAAGTAGAGTGGTTCGGAGTTGGTGGAATGACAGCCTCCCAGCCCTGCCCAAACCTAATCTTCAAAATGGTGCGATACAGCCCGGATATTGTTGTCGTTTGTTTGGGGGGTAACGACCTTTCCAGTGGAGCAGAGCCGTCTACTGTCATCGACTGTCTGACAAGCCTCTTCCACAGAATAGGAGATTTCACCCCCCGACAACCCGATATTTCTTCACGGAAATAGTCTCGAGGGGAAAATTCCGTCCTTCTCTACATCGAGAGGAATTTGACGCAAAGAGGAAAACCGTCAACAATAAGATGAAGAAATGCCTTGGCAGAACCTTCATCAGAATAGACTTCAGGTTTTCCAGACACTATCTACCAGACGAAATCCATTTTAACGATGCTTGGACTGTCATATTCCTGCTTTCCATAAACAAGACAGTGAAGAGTTGCTCCTAGGAGTAGACAATAAACGGCCCTTTTAAGGGCCTTTCAGATTTTTCGAAAAGCTACCTCTTTACAGCAATCAGAACATGTCTAACAACGGCCAAAAATGGCACACCCATCAACTTACAAAAATCTCCAAAAAGAAAAAAAAACTTACTAAAATCTCGAATTCCTAATAAAAACAAAAATACATTTCATAATATTTAAGACACCAATGTCATCCCTCAGGTCCATGTACGACGTGATTCAGATTTGGTCATATATTTATCCTTATAACTATTATTAGTGTTTATTGAAACGTACATTCCTGTTGGCGGACATTTTGTCAGTCACGTTTTTTTCAAAATATTTAGCGTGGGCATAATACGATTTTTTAAAAATTTAAATGCGGCGTACATAATGTAAAGACTTAAGAAACTAGGCACCTTTTTTTTTTAATTGCAGACATTATGTTTCGACATACAATCAAGTAGGCGGACATTATGCAACAACGTTCACAATGTTTTGCGTTGTCATAATACGATTTCTCCAAAATTTCAGTGGCGGACATAATGTTACGACTATTAATATAGTGTTACGACTTACGATTGAAACATACATTCGTGTTAGCGGATGTTGTGCCATTTTATTTTTCAATTTTAGCTTGGTCATTATATAATTCCTTTAAAAATATAACGGCGGACATAATATTACGACTTTTGGAAAATAAGTGTATGTTTGAAATGGCTAATATAATGCTATGATATACATTGTGCATTACAGTCGGTGGACATTACTGTGGTTTCATCAATATTCGTTGAATACCAATTTTCGTGGATTTCGTTGTTGATCAACGAAATTAAATGTTCATTGAAGTGCAATTTCTATTGTCATTTTGTATTGATAGGGTCACTGGCCACGAACTTCCGTATCCTCGAAACTATGATTTTCCCTATAACCACGAAAATTGATACCCTTGAATATTAATGAAACCACAGTATGCCACAATTTTTAGCGTGGTCATAATCATTAATGATTTCTCCAAACGTTAATGCGGCGTAACTTTATAAATAGGATAACGTTTTTTAATGTCAGACATAACGACTTACGATTTAAACATGCATTCATGATGGCAGACATTATACCACAATTTATAACGTGGGCATAAAACGATTTTTTTACTTCAAAATTTAAAGGCGACAAACAAAATGTAACGACTTTTAAATGAAAAAAGTGATCATTTTTTTATTGGCAGACATAATGCTGCGACACATTTCCTGTTTGCAGACATTATGCCATAATTTTTCACAGATTTTAGCGTGGACAGAATACGTTTTCTCCAAAAGTTAAAGCGGCGGACATTGTGAAACGACATTTAGAAAATTGGAGTGCACTTAATAATGTCGGACATAAGGTTACAACAAACGAAAAGGAAAAAAAAGTGTATATATGCATATAATTCTCATTCTGAAAATAATTTCAGATCAATAAATGCCAAACATAATATTACACAATGGGATAGCAAATATGATATTTAGAAATAATAGAGAGAGTAGTGTGTTCAAAACTGGTGGCGGACATTAGACCATACATTTTCCAAAAAATAATGCCGACATTATTAGCGACGTGCATTCATTAAATACAATTCAAATACAAGGCAGCGGACATATGGTTATGACTTTTGTAAAGGCGGACATAACGTGATGATTTTTTCGAAAAAGTGGCGGACATTTCGTGATGGCGGACATAACGTGACGATTTTTTCGAACAAGTGCCGGACATTTAGTGATAGCGGACATAACGTGACGATTTAAAAAAAAAAGTGGCGGACATTTCGTGACGGCGGACATAACGTGACGGCGGACATAACGTTACTTAACACCTGTTAAAGCGTTTTTATCGTTGATTCAAACTATATTGTTTCCAGGTAACTTTTGATTAAAGACACCCTAGCTTAACATAAAATATTTAGAACAACTTGCTGAAACTTCCGAAAAAAACTAATTTAGCAGATGTTAGTAATGATTTCATGAATGAAATTATTTATATAAATATTACATTTTATGTGAAATTGGTTGTTGTCAGAAACGTGCGGATGTGAGGGATTTCCTGCCGTCAAAAACATTTGATGTCAAAAGAGAATTTTACGTGAGAAAAGAAAAGTAAGAAGACAAGACGTTTTCCTTTATTTATCAACTTTTCTTACGAACTATCGAGGACAGCGTTAGAAGATTATTTATATATTTAAGGCAGAGATCGATACATATATCTGTATGAAAGTTGTTAACAGCACTCTCATTGATGTTATTTGCCAAAATGAATCGTCCTTTATTACGATTTTAATTATTTTAAAATGCATAAAAAAGTTTCATCGTCAGGAATAATATGGTTGGAATATCCGCATTTCTATCTCTCGTACATATTTGCCGTGGTTTGCGACGATGATGTTCATCCGAAAAAAAAACCACACGTTTAATTTGTTAACAGAGCACTGCTAAGTAATGCATATGAAGGCATGTTGAAAAAAAACGTTTTAGAACTAAAGGTTCATTACCAACAAGTTTCAAAAATTGCTTTTTAACAAATCAATTGAAAGATGGAAGAACGCACGCACGCACGCACGCACGCGCACACACACACACACACACACACACACACACACACACACACACACACACACACACACACACACACACACACACACACACACACACACACACACACACACACACACACACACACACACACACACATATTTAAGATTTCACAAACATTTCATAACTTTAAACAAATCGGGCATTGTTATTATTATTTTTTTCAAGAAAAATATTCATTAAGTCAATAAGTAGAATTCTTCACAATAGCCACAAAAGTAATATTTATGCCTGTTCATTCTTCCTCTACCCCTACCCCAACCAACCCCCCAAAAAACAAATAAACTATATTTTTTTATGAAATTGGAATTCTAAAGCAAATAGAGATTGTATCAAAACTTACGTGAGATTAACAAGATATGTGGTGTTATTAAAATAATAGTCAGATCGGGAATGGTGGGGTTCGTGGATCAGTTCCTTATCATAACGCCCCATATGTGCTAGATCTTTAGAGGCGAATCCCACTCTAATGTATAAATACAAGCATTCAGTAAACTTTTTTTGCGATGGGAAAGACTATGCAGTGGATGAGACAACAAGGGGTCAAAAAGTACAAAAAATCACTTGGTAGGGACAGAAGCAATGCTTATTTGTGAATGAATTACAAATGGGAACATTACATGTAATGCTGGGATATGTTTGATTTTAGGATCGAAGATTACGTGAATATGAGTAAACATTTATTCTTATGTATTCTTGCAAAACATATTAAGTATTAATATTACTTTCAGTTTCAAGAAAGCATCCATAGCTTTCTTCAGTACCAAATCGAATCCATTGAAGTCAATGAAAAAAATCTATGTTTATGTATTAATAATTATATACATGCAATATTATAAATAAAACACTAATAAATGTAACCATAGTACAATGTTAAAAGAAATGTGTCTGACTAACTCTTTTACATTTTGTTTGATTTATATAATGTGTCAGTGTCATTGATTATTTGGAATATTTAATTTTCTTTACACTTCCTTTTAGATATTCGCAAACGAACAGATTGTTACTATTGTCCGCATATATACCATAAGGTTTCACGAAATCACAGTTATCAATGTAACGGAGAAACTGTCCATTCTGATCCAAAATGTGGATACAATGGTTGTCACCGTCAGCTGTCAGAGTGCGACACTGTTTGTCTGTTGTGATACCACGGGGCTTAAATGGTTGACTCTTGGTAACTGAGGGATGACCAGTGTATCTCCATCTCAGTTTCCCGTCCATATTAACCACCACCACTGCACCAGCCTCACTGTCAGCTACCAAGACGTCATAGTTCAAGTTCTTAGTGATGTATTTAATATAATCGTTTCCTGAGTACAAGGGTTTTTCTTCATCATCAAATTGAATGGTTTGTTTCTCTGTAGATCCCGAGTAACGGACAACTTTGGATTGAGTTTTATCATTACTGAACATGGTAACCAGGAGATCACCAGTATAAGTGACACACAACTCACGAGGCGTCCATCCCTGTAATCTGACCAGCACTTCTGTCTGTTTATTGTTCACTTTATTTACTGTCCCTGCTGTTCCATCAGAGTACAGAAGATCCCCATTAACGTCTACAGCAATATCATAGGGCCGTTCTCCTGATTTTGATTTGATTGTCATTTGGAGTGCACCATAAATATTGAAACATTTCAGTTCGTTGGTTCGTCCACTAGTCCATATTCTGTTTTCGTTTAAGTAGGTAACACTGCGTAGATTTTTATACCCAGTCTGTATTGTGGCAAGAACTTTCGGTTCATTCAGTAGTTCTCTGACTGAAGTGTTTTCTTGGTTCAGTGATAAGTCATTTTCTTCTGTAGTGGTAGTTAATGGGGTAATCTGTCCAAACAAACTATACAAATTTTCATTGGCTATTGGTTTTGGGATAAAAGTCGGTAACGAAACTTTAACTCTGGATGGAAACTTGCAGAACTCTCTAATCTTAGAGTTGTATTCAATAGTTGGAGATACTTCAGTAGATTTTTCTATTTCTTTTAGTTCCAATAATGCTCGTTTCATAAGAAATTGTATCTGCTTGATTTCGTTCAAGTGCTTGTTTAATATGTCTCCGTGTCTCACTTTTATGTCGTTGATTTCAGTCTTCATTCTGTTGATAACAACGTCAATTTCTCTATGCCATTGCTCTCCTTGTTTAAATAATTCTAATGTAAGTTTCTCATATCCTCCGTCGAGATTGGCAATCTGATTTTCTAGGTCAAGAACAATTTCTTTATATTTGGGAGTAATTAAGGTTTCATACTCTTTTGCATCTTTTTTAATAATGTCTTTTTTTATCATATAAACTTCTGTAACTTCTACAAAGTTATGTCCCTTGTGTTGATTAGATGCCATGCAGGAGGAACAAATGAAAATGTCGTTACAATCATTGCATTGACATTCACAATATTTGTGTGGATGTGTTTTACATTTCGGATATATGGGAGTTGATCTTCGTTCTTCGAAAGGCACAATTGCATGTTTATGATATCCATCTGAGATGTGTTCTCCTATACAAGGCTTACATAGGTTGAAATGACAAACGTCACAGTAGCTCTGTACGATTGCGGTCTCACAAAGATCACACCGGTGCACATCCTGGGCACTAGAATGAGGATCCATGGTTTATCTAAAAAAACAAAAAACAAATATTCAATATAAATTTTTGTGAAGAATTTTATATTTACAAAATTGCATATTTACGATATATTTTCTCCAGTGCATGATATATTATCCTGTGTGCATATCTTATCATCTTCAGTACACGTAATATATTTTAAATGTGATTTTTTTACCCATTCTTTTGACTCTTATTCTGTGTCAATTATCTAAAAAGTGTGTAGAAGTGCTGACAAAGAGGCTTTATAATATTTCAAGACAGGACTTTTATGGATTTGCATTTCTAAAAAAACAAACATTTCTTGTTGCATCTTTTTTTGGTTACTAATTTGAAGCATATATATTGTCTAGTATCAATTTCAATATACATGTAATTAAGAATAAGGTATCAGCAGTTTTGACATGCTAGATTCTCTAAATGAGTTAACATGTCAATTATAAGTTACTTGGGACATTCCAGATATTCATAAGTTAGAAAATAGAAAAGCATTCCTTTTTGGTAGTGACACCAGCAACTTTTATCATTCTAAGCATGAGCTGTTACACCGTAACCCTGAGTTTGCCGATAATCGAGGACACTTAACCCCTTGATAGTAACTGGAATTATTCTTTAAACTTCATTTTATAGCGCATGATATTACGGCGTGCGCACCAAAAAATAAGTGGTGCACGCATAATATATCGTGTGCTTGAGTTCAATAAAAAGTAGTGCGCACGAGATTTATGGCATGCACACGAGATATATTTTGCCTAGTATCTTTGAAAATTAATAATAATGTGATCTAAATCTACAATTCCTTTCAAAATGTCCATACATTTTTTTTTAAATTTATGAATATGGACAGCATGTAACCAATTTTACCCCGCCCCTTACTTTCCTATGGTAGAGGTTGATATCCATTATTAATTTCAAAAGTGAAAGTAGTTTTATATCAAGTCTCACTGAAAGTTACATTTCTATTGTAATCAAAATATATCAATTTTACATCTATCTTTACAATTAATCTTATTCAATAGTTTTAATAAAGAAATCTAACCGCAGTTATGAATGATACATACAGTCTTACTATTCTTCTGCCCTGTAATCTTACATGGCTTTCATGGAATGTGGTCACATGATAGCTTCAAAATATATAGAGTTACTACCCGTGTGTCTCGTTCTCAGGAGTTCGTAAGCGTTACACTACTACTTCCCTTGCGCGAATTTACAATTCTAGGGGTTAAGTGTCCTCGATTATCGGCAAACTCAGGGGTTACGGTGTAACAGCTCATGCTTAGAATGATAAAAGTTGCTGGTGTCACTACCAAAAAGGAAAGTTTTTTCTATTTTCTAACTTATGAATATCTGGAATGTCCCAAGTAACTTATAATTGACATGTTAACTCATTTAGAGAATCTAGCATGTCAAAACTGCTGATACCTTATTCTTAATTACATGTATATTGAAATTGATACTAGACAATATATATGCTTCAAATTAGTAACAAAAAAAAAAGATGCAACAAGAAATATATTAATATATATTATATAGCTTCTGAAGATTTTAAAATGAAAGCGCTTAAGCTATATTGAACGTTTTTCGTGTTTTCTTATTTTACTTTTTATCTATAACTCGCCGACCACTGTGGATTTTATTGTGTTTCAATATATATATATATATATATATATATATATATATATATATATATATATATATATATATATATATATATATATATATATATATATATATATATATATCAATCAGCCTCATGAACAATTTAATACTTAATACCCGTCCCATGTCCCAACTTTAAAATGAGGCCCATTGGCCACATCGTTTATTTGAACAACATCTATCTTTTTTTATTTATAACTCTTCTAAAATATTGTAAAACTCACAGATATTTTCATATATTTCAAGATTTGACAAAACTCTAAGGTAAAAATAAATGCGAGAAATTATTTCAGTGGGCGATTATTCTTAAAGATCGTATCGCCATCATGGCGAGTCAGACATTTTCCAGAACTCGACCGTCGGTGGTTTTCTACTTCATTACTTCATGACAGTTTTAAACACGTTAAAAACGTTAAAAACCTTTTTATATGTCAATCTTAATGTAGAAACATATGTTGATTCATGAAAGGGTTGTCAAATCTCGCTGAAAAACGAAAATCTGAGCACAGTAAGTACAATTTAAGTAATATAGGATACTTATTCATTAAATAGCAGACTACAGAGCAAATTAAAAACCAATTTTCAATATTCAGAAGGTCTGATGATCTTGGCCATTTTAGGACTGTATTGACCTCCTTTAGAAGAAGAGCTCTATAAAAAAATATATAAGAAATTACCCAAATTTAAATGATTAAATAAATGATTTTTTCTTTACTAACTAATATTGTATAGCTATACAAATCATACATAAAATTTTAGGTATGTCGCAACCTCTAATGATAAAATATCCACTAATGATATAAAGTTTCATTAGTGGTCACACTTCCGACCGATAATGATTTAACTTTATCGTTAACGAACTACCTAGCCATCCACTAATGATACAATATTCAACTAAAAAAAATTAAAATCAAATTTTAAATATGCAATGTATTATAGAAACCCTGCAATCTGTGATTTTGAAATATGCTAAAAATGTTATAATTTTTGTAACATTGAAATGTAAAAGCTAATTTGGTAATGCATTTTTTTATTATGTTAAAATTAAAAATTTCGAAAGACATTTGTGTGCACAGGTAAATAAGTACAAACTAAGCAAATATAAGAAAATCAATATTTCTAATTAAGAATGCCATTTTAAAACATTATTTTATCGGCATATTGTCCTATGTAATAGGTTTTAAACTGAAATTTAATCGCACGGCTGTAATATACACAGTTTAATTTGTACAAAACGGTGTTTTTCCACTAAAACAAACATGATTTTTTAAGAACTTGTGAAACTGAGATTTCCTTTCTCAGATATTTTATCATACTTAAGAACAATTAGCGTAGTGCAGTATCCATAACAACATATTTTAGGAATAATATATTTGATTGAATTGTAATTGTAGAAGTTGTTTAGTATTTCATCGGACAAAACAGTTCAAAGAGGGTGTGCAAGTAAGGAAAATTACGACATATCACCAAGTATGTCGGCGACTCGATTAACAAACCTAATGATATTTTTATATGATTGTCTTTACTTAACTACATGTATATATATTGTATAAACATTTATGAAGTTTTACTGTAGTTGCCCCAGTATCTGTGGGTGCGATCTTTTTCATCATTATAGTAGCTAACAAGGCATGTAACACTATCGCATAGACAATCCTCCTTGTGTTCACAATGTAAGTGTTATTAATGTAAGATTTTTAATTATGTAGAACAAGAATTGTTGGCAACAAAATAAAGACAACATTTAAAATGCTCAAATCTTCAGTTTTTTACATTTTAAAAAATACTTGACCTGAGGAAACAGTATGACTGGACAAAAATGTTTGAAGACATCGATATCTTCAATAGAAATAAGTTCCAACCGTGAGGTATGCCGGTCCATTAACCTCGAAAAATAAGGGACTTTTTCTATCTTTGTCACTCCACTATTTGTATGCACATGTTAAAAAAACATATCCTGTACAAAATTAACATAAGTAAAATTGAAATTTTGAATAAGTGTCATTTTAAAACGTTATCTTATTATCTGCATATAGTCTTACATATTTGGTCTCAAACTGTAATTTAATCGCACGTCTGTTACATAAACCGTTTAATTCTAACAAAAATAAAGTTTTTCTACACTGAAACAAACGTGATTTATTAAAAGCAACTTTTATTTTTGAGATTCCCTTCCTCATATTTGTTAATCATACAACAGATCCATTCCCCAGCAAGATTCGAACTCATGACTCAAAGATTCGTGGTTAACGCTCAAACCCATTGCACTACGCTGTTTGGTAAGAACGTTGAAAAAGATCATAAATCCCACTTGATTTTATGTCTAATATTTCGGAAATACGTCACAATAACTATGGGAGGTATTCCATGCGACCTTCATTTTTTACACTGTCCCAACTTGAAAATGTGTCGTAGGAGGAGTCAATTCGCTTGATTTGTTAAATTTAAGAATAGAGAAGGTTGCTCAAAATATGGGCCCGGGGGCTGCATGAAACAAACCCCCAAAAATGAGTCAGTGGTCATATACCTTGTCATTATGATGCATGATTCATCACACAAGAGCATTACATTACACTTGATCAAGTATTTATTTGTTTTAATATCTTTTTAATCATTTCCTGCAAATTTTACTGTTTCAGAAATTTTAGTTTCTGCTCTCCAACATACTTAAATGTTATCAAGCATAAATAACGCTGTATGGCATTATATACTAAATAAAGAGATTCAAGTAAGTCTAGAAAAATATGTGTGTTGATGTATGATGTTTACATTGTTGAAAAGTTTATTTTCTGTCATTAGCATATACTTGATACAGGTGCCATCTGGTCATGCCTTCAACTTTTCTACATTTGCACACATGTATAAGAGTATATTTACATCTACCGAGTATTTTCCCTCTATTTCCTACGGAAACTTTTAGTAAAACTAACAGCTCTATAGAAATAGCCAGACTGAAATGTACACGCCCTGCTAATCGATTGGTCAAAATCTACAGCGTCTGAAACTGACAGGAAATTGACAGGACTGAAATCGACGCGCTCTATTTGCCGATTTGTCGATTCCTACAGCGACCTAAAAAAACAAAAACAAAGGACTGCACGAAATAATCATGATGATGTCAAGCTCGAAATCTTATAGGAGACGGTTTGGCTGTTTCCTTAGTTTATGTACTAATGTACATTAAACGTAATTTAGTGAATTCCACTTACTTTTTATGATCAATTTATTTTAGAATTAGTTAAAGAAAGATGTTAATATGAACAATAAAGTGCTTTCTTTGAATATTCATGCGGGTTATGAGAGTAGCGATCATTTTGCCACCTTCCTATTCCGCATGAATCATTAAAGAATACATTTTATTGTTTAAATAAAACCCTGTGTCACGGTGATATATGACATACGTAACATCAGGGGGGGGGGGGCTCACCCCATTTATTTATTTAGCTTGTCAAGTTTTTTGGATGAGTCTGCCCCTCCCCCCCCCCCCCCCCCTCCTCCACTTTCAAAACAGATGCTACGTGCCTGATTTTGGACACATATTTTTTTCTTTTCAAAGTTGCTATGCAAAACTTCTCACGTGCGTTAGCCGTATACCATACTGATCGTAATCAATCATGTTTTCGGTGTTCACGTGTGGTATTTCTAGTCGACTCGTGTTTTGATTATCTTCGAAGTTTATCGTATCGTTTTGCAATATATAGAACATCACACCAAATAAAACTACCAGACATTCATCATTAGCAATTAGATTTATAATGAAATTTCAAACGGTAACTCGCTATCATTATTCCAATAAATATGCACGCTGAACAGCTGTGTGATATAATCTCATAAAAACAGTTGTTTTATTCGACAAAACAAGACCAATTGTATATTGACATCAGACATTTTGTAATCGATCAATAATTCTAAATACGCAGCCTCAAAATGTAGACTTATTGACTGTTTTCAAATCAGATGTGTACACATTAACTTAGGAAAAAAAAAAGCCAATGATATACATTGCATGTATATGTGTTGAATATGTTTTGCTCAATTATACAATTATAATATATGATATGACTAAGCTAGATCAACAATAACTGAACTATTTATATGGGAATAGATGGGCATGTTCAAATGATTCTCAATATATGAAATGCATTTTAAACAATTGCATGAACAAATGGCAATAACAAATCGTCAACCATCTCAAAAATCCATAAAACGAAATACAAATTCAAAGCAGAGCAACACGGACCTCCAAAAAGATAGAGGTAGGATCAGGTGCCTAGGAGGAGTGAGCATCCTCTGCTGACCGGTCACATCCGCCGTAAGGTCTTTGTCGTTATTGGAAAAAACGGGAAAAGTCCGTAGACAATTAGGTGATTAATTATGGTCTAACAATTAGTATGAAAAACGTCAGTCAGCATGCGACCAAGTGGAAGATTGTATTTGCTGATAAGGTCGTTGTATCGCCCATAGAACGTACAAAAATAAATAAAAAAAAAAATAGGACTTCAAACGAGACTGTTGATAGTCCTGTTTTATCAACTTGTTGTCAGTAGCTTGCCTCGCCTTAAAAACTGTTCATACGAAGAGCATGTCCTTGCGTATGGAATTAACTGAGAGACAAAAACACAATATGCAGATGAAGTTATATTGCTACATAATAAGGAGGTTGACAATAGAAAAATTAAAGTAATCACGTTTATCATTAAGTTTTGTTGTTACGTTACCATCATAGTCCATTTCCTGTAAAATATCCAAATATGAAACAGATGACGCAGACTCTGTGGTATCAAGTTCACTGGGATCTATCGAGTCGACGTTAGTATGGAAATAGCAATTGTTAATTGATAATACGTCATCGATATACCTGAATGTTGAATTGAAGTCCACAGCGAGTGATTTATTTTTTTCACGTACAAGTTTTTGAATAAATTCGGCATCACAAGAATACAAAAATAGGTCTGCCAACAATGGGGCACAATTGGTACCCAGAGGAATTCCAACAGATTGTTGGAAGACTTGATTTCCAAAAACTACATAGATGTTGTCTATCAGAAACTCAAGCATCTTTTTAATGTCAACTTCAGAGTACTTGTGTGTGCAATCAGAATAATTTTTAACAAAAGTATTTTTGCATGTGATTATATGTGTGTGGTGACGTTTGGTGGGTCGATTTCTATGTTGGGCTAAAATGAAAGGTCATTAATCATAAATAGTATGTAGAGATGAAAAATTATCAGTTGTTTACCAGAAACGGAGAAATGATGCTGCCGGTGTAGGTTGAGTGGGGCTGCCATATTTTAAAACCCGACTACATCTAGAAAAATATAAAAAGAAAATTAATTTGAACGAATTGGCACGTCTCTTTTATAAGACGTTTTTACAGGCATTTATACCCTTCGATTTTGTTACATCCGACTGAACACCATGGTCAACGTGTAGTATACGTGTAGTATACATTTCGTTGTCTAAGATTTCTCCTTTTTATTTCTTATGTGCCAATTATTTTTGTTTATACAGCATGAGTCTGTATATTCACTTGTACTAATTATGATGGTAATTCTTCATTATTGTTATTTTTCTTCTAGACATTCTTTAAACCTTAACAACATTTTTGTTTGTCATCCAATATCATTCAAATTCAACCAAATTTAATTTGGTCTTTAAGAAATAAGAAGATGAAAAATCGTAACTTCCAGGTTTGAGTTATTTCCCCTTTTTTTAAATTTTTAGGGGCATTCGTTTCCGGACAAAGGCTCTGAAATGGTCCGTAGCAAATAATCCAAACTTAGAAATCTTAAAAATTGACACTTTGAATGTTGTCCTCTGATTTTTGTATTTTAGATTTTTTTCTATTGCACTGCTTGAAATTTATAATCGAAATCTATGTTTCAAAAATTGGTAATTTTTACTCATGTTTATGCTTAGTATCTTTTTAGTTTGAAATATTTTCTA
Organism: Magallana gigas; assembly: GCF_963853765.1. NCBI lineage: Eukaryota > Metazoa > Mollusca > Bivalvia > Ostreida > Ostreidae > Magallana > Magallana gigas. The sequence goes on from NC_088856.1 coordinate 27,984,442, forward strand.
AATGCATATAGAACAAAAGTTGTCCATAAATTAAATGTCTTATGTTTGGGCGCTAGGCGCCCTGTATAGAGATCCTACAATAATGTATGGAACCTGTATGTTAGGGTCAACTCAGCGCCCTGGCGCCAGGAATCGGTGTCAATATGGCCCCTTTTGAGACCGGATTCCGTCAGGGGACACCCGTGCCCCCGAGGATCAGGTCTTGGCTAAATGGCACACTTCCTAGTTTGGGCGCTTGGAGCTGTTTTATCTGACTATACATTGTAATCGGGATAGGACTCCTCTTAAAATACTCGATAAAAATACACCAAAAATTGTTATTGGCAGATAGCTTATTGGCAGGTAGCTTGACTAAAGCTATTTGCACAACGTAGTCTCAATCGCAGCTTCCCGGGCCTTTCCGACAAGCTAGGAAAAACACCTTGGATGTTAGAATTCTATACAAAATGGAGTCGCTTCCCATGAAAAGTATCGGTCAGGCAGCCTTGTATGTAATGTAATGTCCTTCTAGTATATACGTCCTTGATGAAGTTCAGCTCACATCTCAACAGATGCGTTGTATTTATATAAAGTTTTATTAAAAGGGGGTTGTCATTAACGTGTATGTCATACAATCGGGGTATTTTTTTTTCGAGCTTTCCGAAAAGGTCTGAGAAGTTGCGATTGAACAAAGTCTCTTACGGTTGAGTTGTTTGTCCCCTCGTGAAGTTAATTTTGTTGCCATGTCTTCATATTTATAAATTGATTGAATATATTTATAAATTTAAAATATTATGTATGATGTATGTAGTTAGTAAACATTATGTATATATTTTGCGTATTTCTGCATTTCAATCCGCTATTCTTGTACATGTAACTAGGTCGTCGTAAAATATGGCGGACAATTTAGATTATTTTTATGTATTTACTTAGCAAAATGGTTTAGTGTAATTTGTCATTTTTTATCTTAAAATTATGTTAACAATTTCTAACTATACCTTTAATATTACTCGTCAATATTGTCAGTATTTTATTGTAAACGTGTGTATTGATTTTGTCTAAAATATGTGTCATTTTATTTGTTCATTTGTTTTTTATCCTCATCTGAGAGGTATGTCCTGAAAAAAGTATAAACCAGTACACAATGATTAAAAAATAGCATAGGCCAAGAATATTAAATAATGATTAACAATAAATGATGTATGATGTTGACTTTCAAAATCATTTATTAAACGTTTAATTACTATTAATGCCCCAAGAATGAAAGAAACAAAGTATATACGATACGATATAATCTGCATAATTAAAAATGCATGCATATTTCATGAATCCAATAGCTCTAAAGAAAACAGTATATAGCATTTTTTATGTATGAGATGGTTTTATTTTCTTCTGAACAATATTCATCGTCCATTTAAATCATTCAAAAGAATTGAAAGATAAAATTTATTTTTGATTTGAAATCATAAATGCATAGATATTTTTTGTTTTAATGTTAGAGAACTGCATACTGTGGAATCATTTGTATTCTTGAGGGCCAATTTACGTAAATTGTGGGTTTTTTTACTTATTTGTCGGGATGTAATTTCGTGAATGTGTCTGTTTTCAGTTTCAGAAAGAAAACAAACTCTCTTCAAATTTGTTTTCGTGAAGGATGTAAATTCTTTGGAGAAAGCTACCCACGAATACCACAAAAAGTGGGCCATTACGAATTCCAATAATTCCACAGTGTACAAACGAAAAAAATAAAATAAAGATGTAATATAATTGCGTAGTTTAGCATGTAAATTTCTGCAAACGAGCTTTGCGTTTTTGTACAATGTTTGCTACCATCATATTTGTATGGAACCACGAATGAAAGCATTTATAGTGAATACAAACTATCGTCAAGCGCAGACTTACCTCATCTTTATAAAACTAATTTGAATTTGAACAAATTATTTGATGATTAAGTCAATGGCATCAATCAACACAGACTGTTTAACAGGTACATATATCATATTTACTAGTTACTGGTCAGCAATAATCAAATTATACAAAAGGCCCAAGGGCCACATCGCTCACCTGAGCAACAATTGCATCTTCACTCCCACAACGATTTCGACCCTTCATTTTAACAAATTTGAATCTCCTTTACCTAGTGATGCTTTGTCATAAGTTTGGGTGAAATTAGCCCAGTGGTTCTGGAGGAGTCGAAATGTAAAAGGTTTATGAATGGATGGACAGACATACAGACTAACGCTGGACAAAAAGTGATTAAAAAAGCTCACTTGAACTTTCAGCTCAGTTGAGCTAAAACAAAATTATAATGGATATTCAAATAAATAGATCTAACTGCATTGTATAGAATTCTAATATCAAATATATAAGATAAAATGTCACATTTGTTTGATTTACGTACAGTACAAATTTACAAACCAATGGTGCTTATTTTAAATATTTGATTTTCTTTACATTGCCTTTGTAACACTCGCACACAAACATATTGTCATTATTGTCCACATATAAACCTTGAGGATTCTTCAGATCACAGTTATCAATGTAACGAAGAAACTGTCCATTTCTGATCCAGAATGTGGACACAATGGTTGTCTCTATCTGCTATCAGGATACAACTCTGACTGTCTGTTTTGATACCACAAGGTTTAAACGTTTCGTTCTTGGTAACTGAGGGGTGACCGGTGTATCTCCATCTGAGTTTCCCTTCCTGATTAACAGTTACTACTGAACGAACTTCCAAGTCAGCTACACATATATCATAGTTTCCATTCTCAGTGATGTATTTAATTATAGTATTCCCTGAGTACAGAGGTTTACCTTCAGCATCAAATTGAATTGTTTGTTTCACAGTAGATCCCGAGTAGCGGACAACTTTGGATTGAGCTCCAAAAGTACTATTGTACATGGTAACCAAAAGATCACCATTAGAGGTGACACACATCTTACTAATCTTCCAATTTTGTAATCTGATCAACTCCTTTGTCTCTCTATGTTTTACTTTATTCACAGTCACTGTTTTACCATCACAGTACAGTATATTCCCTTCACTGTCTTCAGCTATATCAGAAGGCCAATCTCCTGATTTAGTTTTGATTGTCTGGAGGAGTGAACCTTTGACATCAAAGCATTTAATTTCATTGTTCCATCCACTGGTCCATATTCTGTCTTTATGCAGACATGTAACACTGCATAGTATGTTGTGCCCAGTCTGTATTGTGGAAAGAAGCTCTGGTTCATCCAGTAGTTCTCTGACGGATGTGTTTGTTTGATTTGGTGACAAGACATTTTCTTCGGCGGCAGTAGATAAGGGACTGATCTGTCCAAACAAACCATATAACTTTTCACGGTCTATTGGTTTTGGAATGAATGTTGGCACTGATACCTTAACCTTGGGTGGTAGCTTGCTGAATTCTTCGATCTTGGAGCTGTATTCAATGGTTGGAGATACTTCAGTAGATTCCTTGATTTCTTCCATAGCACGTAAAACTTTATTTATGAGAGACTGTATCTGTTTGATTTCATTCAAATGTTTCTTTAAAATGTCTATGTGTTTTGCTTTTATCTCGCTAATTTCGATTTTTACTTTGTTGATAACGATGTTGATTTCTCTGTGCCAGTCCTCTCCTTGTTTGGAAATTACTGATGTAAGTTTTTCATATTCTCCATCTAGGTTGGCAAGCTGGTTTTCCAGCTCAAGGGTAATTTCTTTATATTTTGGGGAAATGTGATTTTCTAACTCTTTTGTATCTTTTTCAATAATATTCTTTTTTGTCTTGTAAACCTCTGTGACTTCGACAAAGCTATGTCCCTTGTGCTGATCAGATGCCATACAGGAAGAGCAGACAAAGCTGCTGCATTCCTTGCATTGCAATTCGCAGTTTTTCTGTGGATGTTTACCACAATTCGGATAAATAAGGGTCGATCTTCGTTCCTGAAAACGAACTATTTTATGTTTGTCATATCCATCTGAGATGTGTTTACCTATACAAGGTACGCATAGGTTGACATGACAAAAGTCACAGTAGCTGTGTACTATGGCGGTCTCACAAAGGTCACATCGGTGCACATCCTGGGCACTATGACGGGGGTCCATGCTTTTCTACAAAAAATAGCAAACACTTTATATTTGTCTACTTATATATTTGTGTAAACGATGTCCGTTAAAAAGATGACTGTATATTAAACATGTTAAAAGTATAAAAAATGGACAGCACGTAATCGATTTATTTTCCTTTTTTTCTTTCTTATGAAGGTGGGGGCGGTACAACAATGTTCTGTTCAGAAGTGAAAGTAGGAATGTAATATTTACGTAAATATTTATTTCATTAAAGTTACATCTAAAAAATGAAACTTAAGTAGTAGTTTCCATCAATATAGCAATCTAACAGCCATCAATAAGGCACATACCGTGTTTATTCTTATACCCTGTACTCTAACATGGCCGCAGTGAGCTTTTGTGGTCACCTGACAGCGTTAAATTATTTAGAGTTACTTCCCGTGCCTCGTACTTGATATAACCCTGGAATTAAGACATATATTTCTAAGCAAGAATATGAATGTGTTAACTTTTTAACTTGATATCATATAAATATATATACATTTGGAAAGAGTTCAGAGGGAGAGGGAGGCTTTTAACAGTTAATGGGGCTATCTTTGTTTGTTCTTATTTAGTAATTAATCATTGAATATAATGTAATTACTAGTAAGAAGGCATATGACCAAACGAGTCATGCAAGTTTTTTTTATCATTTGAAACAAAGCAAAGACTTGTTAATAGTAAAGTAATAATAGGTTAACCAAAATCACTGATAAGCAGTACATGTAAAATAATTTGGTATAAATGTCAGATTGTAAAAAAAAACCACCATGTACATGTATATGAAAGTGGAAGATTCAGAAGATGGAACAGGAGAAGTGAGAAACACATTATAGCTATCAAAGGTGTTCTTTTTTTTTTGTTCAAAGGAGAGTTTCCGTCTGCCACTTGGGATGATGGACGGGAAGTTTTTTAAATAAAACATGTATACTAGCAACCTTGTTTTTGTTAATCCATGAAAACACATAAAAACTATCTTGAAAATTAACAAACATGGAAAAATAAAACATGGAGTTTTGCACTTTTTCAATATCAGTTATGACCATTATGTTTTTGATTGAATTATAGGTTTCATAGTCCATTTTACCGACACGTTAAACAGAGTAAAGAAGCTTTCATTAAATTCTTAAGTTTATTTAAAAAAAATTCTAAACGAAAACCCACTTGTGGTTTATTACTGATAAAGTAAAGACACGGAACACATGGAAATGGAACCTGACTAGCAAAACCCCCACAACGTCATGATGGAAACTAAGTTTAATTCGGCTTTAATTCCCATTCCATCCATCTATTCGGTCTCCGATGACCATCTTCTATTTGTTCCCATCCTTGTCAGTCTGTCAATTCTTTCTTTCCTTGCCAAATCTTTGAAGGTTAATGGTCTACCTCTCCTTCTCGACGTCGCCATTGTTGTTGATGGACCGAGATGAATGTCACGTGACCCATTTAAGGCGGGGTTACTAAGTACATAAGGTGGCTCTATACACCACTTTTTGATGACGCAGTACCCAAAAAGTTAATCTGAAAGCATGTAATTCCGGTACCGGCTGATTTAAACTGAGGCTAATTGTATGGGGCTCGCTTTAGTTAAAATGAAATAAAATTTGCTAAAAAAAATAGATTTAATTTGTTAATTGGAAAATTCATTATTTACGCGTAAAGTGAATGGTATGTGACACATTCAGGTTGTGTCGTATTATTTATCTAAATAAACAATAAAATCAAGTTTAATTTTATAAATAGTTTCTTTCCCAACATTATCATGTTACAGCTAAGTGCAGTGGGTTAGAGGGTTCACTGCAGACTTGAAAGTCATGAGTACGAATCCCGCTGGAGATTTTTAAAAGTTTACCTTTCCAAAATTTTCTAAAACGTATTTTTTACAGTGAAAGAAAATTTCAAACCAGTAAAATGATTCCAATTATAATGTACTTTAACCCACATTATTATCGACAGATGTTCCTTACCACCTTAAGGGGATGGTAGGGTGGCTTTGAATTTCTCCCAGGTTGGGATACATAAATACCATTAGTTATAATTCCCCCCTTATTTATTTGACTTAGTTTGACATACTTATGTATGTATTCATCATTTCAACACAATATTTAGGAAATTTTCTTCAACTCAGAAATTAATCAAAGTACTGAAAGTACTGTTAGACGGTGGCGTCGTTTGAAAGTGGCATATTACATGCATGATAATTATTGTTGTCGAAAACCCGCGGCCAGTATCGCATATATGTATTAGTACTTGCCGCTTACTCATACAACTGGTCGTGAGTTTCCTACATGGATAGTTCTGTGGAAATCGTAGTTGTGATCTCAATCCAAACTTTACAAATGCTGTGTCTTTTGGCCGTCATCTTTTGGGGAAAACCCATATATTTATCACAGTAGCCTTTGTAGTATAGAATTTTGTATCTATATTTTGTATCTATATGATTGTGTCTACATCACTAGACATTAAAAATCCGTTTTAGGTAATACAAGTATGTATTTTGATTGCCCCAGAATGACTCATTAAATATGCGGGTTGCCACCACATACAGTATTGAATGAATAAATCAAATCCAAAGCGATTTCATCACAGTACGCCCAAATATTTGATTGTATAAAGAAGGGGGATTTTTGTTTTTTTTTCATTTTGAGCTTTGCGTTAACCCCGCAAAGGGGAACAACTTTTGAAAAGTGTACTAGGTTTGACTATATTGTGCTTTAAAGATATTGTAGATTTCCTCAAAGTAACGAGAACAAATAAAGTTTAGGTATGATAAAATACTTATCAGGTTTTTACATGCAATATGTTTCTTGTCCCTCTCGACAGCATATTCTCTCAATTTCTTAACGGGGAAAAAGTCTCGTGGACCATCACACTTGCTTTTGTCCTCATAGTCAGTTAATGCAGTTAATGTAAAGAAAACGGAATGGGTTTACAAGGACATGTTTGATAAAACTGATATTGCTTTTGGAATGCACGTCATCATGAAATAAAAGAGTCAATCAATATAAATTTATCTTCGACTTAAGTGGATTATTTCCATTTGCTCACAACGAAAGTGAATGAAAATTTGAAAAAAATACAATATTCAGTTGTGGAAGTTTCATTAATAAACGTTTTAAAGTACATTTGTTCTATTGTTTTTAGCTATAGATTTATTCCAATCATTTAAATAAATTCTTGAATTTTAAGTCACATGTATATTTTACAACTTCTCAGTGACACATTAACACGCAATAATTACTTGCTACATTAAACTTTTTTAGTTAACTTACAACAAATGTTGATTAATTATTCAAATTAAGTTTTTAAAAACACCAAACAAACAAAATCCAAGTTGAACGCACGTTTTTCTTACCGTACAGCTGTGTATATAAATTTAATTGTATTCTTTGCATGTACTAGACAATAGATCTAGGGTTCGCAAATCCCGGCTATATTTCCCGAAACCTATAGCTCTGTAGCGCAGCAGAATAATACAGTCATCTATGAAGCACATATTTAACCTTCATGTTTCATTATTTATCGTGAAAATAGCTTGGATGTATATGCTACGGCCGATGTAGAATTGCGTTGAGAGATGACACTTTCTAACCGGTGTGTATTTCAATCAGTGCGAGTCGCAAAAAAACTGGCACATTTATATAGGCCCGCCTATTTGTAAATGTATGTTGACAACATGATGCTAACACATGGAAACAAATATCGAAGAAAGCTTATTATAGAGTTGTACTCGCGAGTTAAAAATTATTTGAGAACAATTAAACGGGGCGATGTTTACGTACATGTGTAAATAATGTCATCTGTTAGAGAAAAAATCCCCCCAAAACCAAAGAAAAGGTTCTCTAATAACAGCCTGGACGGGCGCATTAAAGTCACAGGTTGTACTCCGCTCATCGAATTGCGTTATTCAGTTTATTGTGAAAAAATTCGTCAGAAACTGTTTAGTGAACAAAATTATTATACCTTTCATTACCGTTCACAATGTAACATACATGTAAATGTAGATGGAATATCGCATGAGTTAAACCGATTGTTTTTTCTCACAAAAAAGCTAGCGTTTGTTACAAACTAGAGATACACGAGCTGACACGCCGTGAAATCCATAAGACGTTTTACAGCATATATCTTCAATCTCTTATTTGATTACAAAAAATCTGAACTGAAAATCTTTGAAACATCGTAAAATGTGGTTTCTTTATATACATGTACAATTGTAAAATGGCGACTCGATTTGCACGTGAATTTTACAATCCGAGGTCGATAAGCGTGTTTGAGAGAAAGTCAGCAGCAAGTAAAGTGTCACCATCAGTAGTAAATATTGTCTGATGAATATTGAGGTGCCTGTAATGAAATTAATGTTTCTACATACTGAGTAAGTTACAAATAAGGTAAATCACAGGTCAGTCCAAAATTAAACATATTTCTATCGTAAAATTTAAGTTTTTTGTATGTTTGAAAACATATGCACACTTGTAGAAGAAAGTGTGCCATTGATCGGTTGAAGTTCAATTAAATGTGATTTATGTAATATTCATTCTCAGTACTTTGGAATAAGTTACAACAAAATAAATATACTGCCTCAACTAAATTTAATGCGTTGAAAATGACTGAATTTATCGATGAAGCATAATTGCTGAAAAGGCAAACTTGTTTAATTAGTGTGTTTCTGACAATTATTTACATCCTAAAAAACAAGAAGAGATTATTGAGATTTCTTGGCCAGTTATCGCAGTGATATATAATATAATTTATGCAGTCCTGATACAGAGTTAAACGTCACAACTGGCAGTAGGTGCATAAATTATCAATACCGCGTAAGCAAACAGGGTAACGGCTCATTTAAAATAAAATACAATTTCATACATTATGAAATGTAATTACAAAATAATTAGCAGCTATAATGCTTAAGATATCTGATAAGATGAAATTAGGTCTCATACTGAAATCGACACATAGATAAAACATTGCCTGTAACACTGCACAGCTGACAGAGTTATCGTTCGTTATCCGTTAGGGTCCCCGTAAGAAATACTCTTCCGGCCAGGACGATAGCAATAGACCGTGGCTATTTATAGCCACCGTATAAAAAGTCCGAAAGGTGTTATGACCTTGAGACTAAGGAATGAAAAATTTCTCTTTTTTGTGTTTATTTGCAATGCTTTTCATTCATTTTTCTATGTCGCATTTACTTAACATCAAGCAGCTTTTTCAGATGATTTAAAGATGTGAAAAATTATGTTTTTGGGAAATACTAAAAAATTTGCAATAATAAAATTTTTAAATGTTTTATGAAGTGTTATATTATTTTATGTGTCTGAAGGAAATATCGTTCATATGACAAAACAAATTCTTTCAATTTGTTAATAGTTAACATTTTAAAAATTATTTTACAAAAACACAAAAAAAGCATTTAAAAATACCTATGATATCAGTATCATCATTTTAATATTTGATAAGTATATGTTTTATGGTCTCATAATTGGAATAAACTATGGGTGTACAGAGCCATCATAAATCATTTGCATTTTTACGGCAGTTTTTTGTTATGCAATTGACTTAGACAGCGTCATTTATGTGAAAGTCTTATCTTTAAATAGAGTAATGAAGCAAATAATCAAAGCCCAGTAATGTCATTTACTAAAATACGCCACATATATCTTTAACAACTGTTAAAAAGCAATATGTCTTTCTTTCAACAAATTAATAAGTTATAAGCAAAAACTAAAATAAATTCACTAATTTACTTTAAATGTACGTCAGCTAAAAGAAACAGCAGAATCGTTTCCTATCGTAATTATAGTCTAGCATTATCATGATGATTTCTTGCAGTCCGTGGTTTTTTTTTTAAGATCGGTGTAGGTTTCGACCAATAGATAAACGGGGTGAGTAGATTTCAGTTCTGCCAGTGTCTATGGAAATATGAATTAACAAAAGGTTTTCGTAAAAAAAATAGAGTAAAACATTCTTAGTACATGTAAATATTGCATGATTATATTCTTAAAAGTAAATTTAATGAATTCAGATATACACACATGAATACATCGTACAATCTGTTGATGATTATTGATTTTACATATTTTCTAAACAGTGCTAAAGAACCATATACTTTATTAAAAGGAGCAAAAACATAAAAAATAAATTTCAATGGGAAATCATCAATTTATAAATATCAATAGAAAATATTGGCCACTTGAAAATATAACATTGTAGATATTTACCTTTGATGCCAGGCCTGTAGAATAAATGTTTTCGCTGCAAATGGGTTTTGAATTCAATCCAATAACCTCGTAATAATGTATAATTTGATAATAAAAATTAATATAAAAACAGAACAATGTCGAAAGAAAACAATCTTACAATGTATCTACTTTTCAATTCCTGATTTGTTTTTGTCCAAAACTCAAGCTATTTCAAATATTTTATTTTCTTTACATTGCCCTTGCCGTATTCACACACAAACAAATTGTCATTGTTATCCACGCATATGCCCCAGGGATCCTTCAGATCACAGTTATCAATGTAACGGAGAAACTGTCCATTCTGATCAAGAATGTGGATACAATGATTGTCACCGTCAGCAGTCAGGATTCGACTCTGACTGTCTGTTGCGATACCATAGGGTTTAAATGGTATGTTCTTGGTAGATGAGGGATGACCAGTGTATTTCCAACTGAGTTTTCCGTCCTGATTAACCACCACTACTGCACAAGCCTTATAGTCAGCTACACAGATGTCATGGTTTCTGTTCTCTGTGATGTATCTAATTTTATCTTTCCTCGAGTATATAGGTTTCCCTTTATCATCAAATTGAATTGTTTGTTTCTCTGTAGATCCTGAGTAACGGACAATTTTGGATTGGGTTTCATTGTCACAGTACATAATAACCAGGAGATCACCAGTAGAGGTGACACACAGTTGACAAGGCTTCCATCCATGTAATCTGATCAACTCTTCTGTCTGACCATTCTGCACTTTATTTACTGTCCCTGCTGTCCCATCCGAGTACAGTAGATCCCCAGTAACGTCTACAGCAATATCAAAAGGCCGTTCTCTTGATTTTGTAAAAATTGTCTGTTGGAGTAAACCATAAATATTGAAGCATTTGATATCATTGGTCCGTCCACTAGTCCATATCTTGTCATCGTTCATATAGGCAACTCTGCGTAGATTTTTATACCCAGTCTGTATTGTGGTAACAAGCTCTGGTTCATCCAGTCGTTCTTTCACCAAAATGTTGGACTGGTTAAGTGAAAAAACATTTTCTTCTGTGGCAGTAGATAATGGGGAGATCTGTTCAAACAAACTATACAGATTCTCACAACCTATTGGTTTTAGAATGAATGTTGGCATTGTAACCTTAACTTTGGGTGGAAGCTTGCTGAACTCTCTGATCTTAGAGCTGTACTTAATGGTTGGGGCCAATTCAGTGGAGTTCTTAATTTCTTTAATAGCAAGTAATGTTTGTTTTATGAGAGACTGTATCTGTTTGATTTCATCCAAGTGTTTCTGTAAAATGTCTCTGTGTTTCTCTTTTATCTCGCTGATTTCAGTTTTCATATTGTTGATAACAATGTCGATTTCTCTGTGCCATTGCTCTCCTTGTTTGGACATTGTTGTTGTAAGTTTTTCATATCCTCCATCTAGGTTGGCAAGCTGATTTTCCAAGTCAAAGACAAGTTTCTCATATTTAGGAGAAATTTGGTTTTCATACTCTTTTGTATCTTTTTCAATAATGTCTTTCTTTGTCATGTAAACCTCTGTGACTTCTACAAAGCTATGTCCCTTGTGCTGATCAGATGCCATACAGGAAGAGCAGACAAAGCTGCCGCATTCCCTGCATTGCAATTCGCAGTTTTTCTGTGGATGTTTACCACAATTCGGATAAATGAGGGTCGATCTTCGTTCCTGAAAAGGGACAATTTTATGTTTGTCATATCCATCTGAGATGTGATCTACTACACAGGGCTTGCAGAGGTTGACATGACAAAAGTCACAGTAGCTGTGTACTATGGCGGTCTCACAAAGGTCACATCGGTGCACATCCTGGGCACTAGTACGGGGATCCATGATTTTTCTACAAATAGATAACAAATATTTCTACTATATATGTAAAACACATGTATCAACAGCCATTTTCATGTATTTTTTTCAAATCTTCACAATGTCTAAAATCTTTATTTTGTATATGTATAAGTATGAACATGGACGCCATGTTATCAATCTACTATTCCTTTTATCTTTCTCATGAAGACTGGTACGAATGTAATCATATAAAATGTTCTTTTCAGAAGTGAAAGTAGAAATATACATTTATTTTAATACCTAAGCTTTAATTATTTCTATTTTAGGCCTAATTAAAATATATATTTCATTAGCCCTACATCTAAAAATGTTTTATTTGATAGATTAATCTAACAGATGTTGAAAAGGGGTACATACCGTGATTATTCTTCTACATTGTATTCTTAAATGGCCGAGCTTTTGTGGAATGCGGTCACCTGACAGCTTTAACTTATTTAGAGTTACTCCCCGTGCTCTGTACTTGGGTAAACGTGAAATGGAAATTGCAATTAAAATTGCTCTTCTATGCAAGACTACGAATGTGTTAACATTCTATAGAAATGATTTGATATATACTCGTTTTTTTCGGGGGGGGGGGGGGGGTCCCGTCAAGCACATTTCTTCATCCTAACTACAGATAGTATGCATAAAAATGATAAATTAAGTTACATGTGTACTTCTATAGCTAGGCCTATCCATATACTTCAATGCGAAAACAAGCAAGATGGACCATATCAACGGTGATTTGTATACAAAGCATACAAGCATGCAAGTATATTTCACTGGGCCAGGTCGGAAGCAAATTGAAAGTGTGTGTGGGGGAGAGGGGGGGGGGGCGGCTAGACTAATCCTCAGAAATATTGACAAGCAAAATAAGTATTCCTTTTAAAGGAATGATCGGCAATAATGATATATTGATAGCTAGAAGCAATCAAAATGATTATTTGATGTAAAATAATTAAAAAAGCCCCAGTAGTACTGTATTTTTACAGATTATAGAATATTTTGAATATGAACACCATCATTTCATCATTACAAACCGTCGACAAATTTAATTTTGAAATAAATTTGGGGAAAGCCGTTCGTAAGCTCCTTAATTGTCTAGTTTTATATTTTTAACGTAATTATAAAAATATTAATGTATCTTCTTCATAAATTTATGAACAATTATGTTTCCGGATGAACCCTCTATGATTCTATGTTCCTAATGGTTTGGTCTAACTTTGCAGAAAAAGTGCAAAATAAAATCCCCCCCCCAGCCCCCACCCCCACCCTGTTCCGACGCCTATGATATTTATTATAGCTATTACAGTTAGTAAAGGTGAACTCGTATGCAGTTTTCTTCTCAGGGAAGGTGTGATTAATAGAAGATCATGAAGAGTTGGAGTCCCATACAGTGCAGTGAAGATTGTCTCAATCTCATGCGCAAAGATAGAGGAGGGGGACACCATGCACCCCCACTCCACCCAGGTAAATTCTAACAAATAGTAAAAATACCGAAAATAGGTTTTGGACCTCACGTCCCCCACCCCCCGGCAAACATTACCATCTCTTAACCCACCCCCCCCCCCCCGAAAAGTCTTAATCCACGCATGACAGTCTTCGTTCTTAAGTTATTTGTGGTTACAGTTAATTATAATCAAGGTAATTAATGGTTATGGGGACTAGGGTTTGTGATTCAAAATAAGGTTAGTGAAATGCAACAATGGATTACATGTATTTACTAGTGTTTCGTTTTCTTCTCTCTCTGTTGCTGAACCGCACTAGTATTAGTTCTGTAAACTCCTAATTAAACGCGACGAATTAATATCCGCGTAAAATCGCGAGAAGCATCCTTGGCGGATTTTAAAATCTCGCAATTATTTTCTGAGAGTTGAAAACTATAAGAAATAAGGAGAAAAGTTCAACGTTCGCGATTTTATATTCTCGCGATTTGATACAAACCAGTGGGATCGCGGAATTAAGTACTCGCGTAATATATAGAAATTATGCGAGTCATTCATTTAATGTGTGATAGGTATTACATTATTTGGTTTCTTTTCGGCAAATGTTATAGCCTCATTCTTGTTTCCTATTACATGTACCTGAAGCAGAAAAATAAGTTTATTGTTTTGCCTGTTTTCGTGTCGTCATTTTCTGTAGATTTACTGTACTGAAAGAAAAATTAAAAAAAACTTGTCTACTTTAAATCCAAATTGGACAAAACTCGAAAAATGATAAAATCAGATTTTCCTAGTAATATCATTGTGTCCGAAATACACCCTGTCAAAGTCGCTATACTTATCAACTTTATATGAAAATAGAAAATTTTCATGAAGCAAATGTTTTGTATTTGTTTTTGGATTTTTTTTTTTGCATAATTTCTATTCTGTTAACACCAAATAATTAATTATTAACCTGATATTGGCTATATTGTAAAAAGTGATTCGTAATATCTATAAAGTACATGTATATACACTGTACGGAAAGATCCATGAATTTGAAATGGGAGATGCACTTGATGCAGAATCATCTTTTCGTGTAAGCTTTGGATACGTTGACTGAGTTCTGCTTTTTGTTGAAAACATTTAAGCAAGGGAAGTTGAGATAAACTGTTGTTGCATTTCTTCTCAACCCGTCCAGGCACGTAACATTGGGGTGGGGGTGGGGTTGGGATATTCCAGCCCTCATACCCGCCACTTTATCTCGCAGCAACTTATTTTTTTTAAAATTTACATATAAAAAAATTGAATTATCATGGAGTTGCCCCCCCCCCTACTTTTTTGGGAGTATGAAAAAAAAATAGTATGAAAAAAAGGAAATTAAGAGTGGAATTGAAGTTTAAATACAGATATACCCACCATCCCACGGATTAGGATTTTGGAAAACTTTTTTTTTTTTGCTTGTCAAGATGTTTTTGATAATTCTGCCCCCCCCCCCCCCCAACTTTAAAAAAACGATGCTACGTGCCTGCTGTCCCAGAATACAACTACTCTCTTAAAAAGATAATTAATTAGTCTTTGTCAAATAATGAGGATAAATCTTATTTATTGATTTTTAGTATTTTATCAATGTCAGTTGTACACATAGAAGGTATAGATAATTTCTTCAAATGCCCTCTCGGTCCGACGGGGGGAGATTTCTTACTTTTCGTCTGGTGGCTTTTGGTCTGAAACACAGAAATGATGGAAGATCAAAACTATTGACATCTGTTATCTCATTTATCACAGATTGTGTATAGAATAATTATTTTAAAACATCGAAAATATGTTAATGTCTTATCATTAAATTTCTTTATATAAAAAAATTGTATCACTAATTTATCTATGTATCACTAATTTATCGAAGTCGGGGATGAATTAAAAATTCATAACAAATTGGACATATAACATACATGTATGTATCCAAACATCCCAGGCCTTTCCGGTACATCTAGGTAAAAAAAAACTTGTGGGAGACGCCCGAGGAGTTGCGATTGATAATAGCATGACAGTCGTCAAATACCTACGTGCACACACCCCCTACTCCATATCCAACAGCCGTTCATCGACAACCCGAATATCAGTGAATTTTATGCGACTTACCTGGGATAAAAAGGACGCTTGGTGTCATAGAAGATGGCGGACAGCTCTAAAATGGTGGGACCCGTGGGTCGGTTCCTTATTCTAAAGTCCCGGATGTACTGAAGCTTCAGCGGCGAATCGCCCTAAAATTTCAGTCATTAACTTCAATATCATGCAATCACATATAGTACATATAGCTCTCAAATTGTGACAATATTACTTTGCATTATATTGCTTCTTCATTTGCTAAACTGCACGCATGTTGAAGGTGTTTCGGGTCATTTAATAATTGAAATGCCCATTTAAAAATAAAAACAGTATTCTTTAATAGCGAAGAAATTAAAACTAACCTGCACCGTGTCTTCGGTTTCTCTGGGCATCGGCTGTTTGAAAATAAATTACAATGTAATGATTTAATCAGCTGATAATTAGAAAATCAAATACTGGTACGTCTTTGAAATTTCTATCATTTGTTTTTTCAAAGTGAAAATCATTATTACTACATGTATATATACTATCGGAAAAAAAGAAACTGTGCATTATTTGATATATGAAAAAACATTCAAAAATTACAATGAACAAAATTTTATTTTTTGTAATACTGTTAACACATGTATTCGTAACAACATCACATAACATATTAATGTCAACGTCGAATAACGTCAATTTCAGCACACTCGAAAGTCACTGTTATTTGAAATTGAATTAACAAAATTAATAACGCGTGTGACAACCATTTGCTTTCACGCATGCTTGACGGCGACGCCTCATTGATGCCACTTAAGTGTTCAGAAATGCTTGAGGGATGTTGTTCCAGATGTTGGTTAAAGCCTGGCTTAAATCAGCCAATGTCATTGGCTGATTTGGTAAACGGCGTAAACGTCTTTCCATTTCATCCTAGACGTGCTCGATCGGCGACAAATCGGGGGAAACAGCTGGCCAAGGGAAGACATCGACATTCTGTTGAACAAACAAGTCCCTGACTACACATGCAACGTGTGGCCTTGCGTTGTCTTGTTGCAGAGTGATGTGATCTTGATGTCTCTGTATGAAGGGTATCACAAGACGCTGAATAGTTTCATTTCTATAGCGTACCCCGGTGAGATTTCCATTGACAATTTGTAGAGGGGTCCTTCCACGTGCTAATATTTCACCCCACACAAGAAAGCTACCTCAACCGAATTGTCGACGTTGCACAACACAATCGTCCTGGTAACGCTCCCCAACGCGACGATACACCCTACAATGGCCGTCACTGCTATTCAAATGAAATCTGGATTCATCAGTGAACAGAATATTGGCCCAGTCCTGTATTCTGAATCGCAGATGTGTGCACCACGCTAGTCTGGCGATACGATGACGTTGAAGCAGTACTGGGCGCACCGCTGGACGTCTTGGTCCGATGATTTGCTCGCACAGACGAGTACGCACAGTTCTTGGACTAATTGGTCGAAGCCCTGGAATGCTACGGGCAGTCAAACCTGCTGTCTGGAAACGATTTTTTAGATGCACAAGTCTAATATGGTTGTCCTGTTGACGTGTCGTCACACGAGGTCGCCCAGAGCGCAGTCGATCCTGAGTGTTGCCAGATTGTTGAAAACGACTCCATAATAACTGGATGATGTTCCGATGAACTCCAAAGTGTTTTGCTACAGTATGGTGTGCCATTCCAGCTTGCAGCACCCCAACAGCACGATTACGTTGGTTTTCGTTGAGTCGTGGCATGACATAGGGATAAACAAATTTGGAAGTGATTTCCTTCACCAAAAATGTTTAAACAAGTCCTTTACAGTTCTTATTCCAAACAGTATTGGCCCGTAAAACTCCTGCGTACAAATTTTTCAATAAACAACAGGTGCTCACTAACCATGAAAAAGTCCGTGCACCCGGACGGTTACCAATCGATATTGTCAAAAACATTACCATTATCGATTGTTTAAATTTTAGAAATACAAATAATAGATATAGAAAAATTATATTAAATTTTTTAATGCACAGTTTTTTTTTCCCGCTAGTATATATAGTCCGTTGAAAATTCTTAAACGGTGAAAGTATAATGATTATTGTGTTCTTTTATCCATATTAATATTGACAGGTGTCCCTTACCACCTTAAATTAGGACAATAAGCAGGTGCCGTTTGCGGATGCGTTAAAATATAGGTATTTTAAACATAAAAATGTGGCAATTTTTCTTTTCTTTTTTACTTTCGAAGTGCGCATTTTTTGTTGACCAAAATTCGCACGAAGAAAACAAATTATGCTCGAAGATAGGAGAGCCTAACACGATACTCTTATTACATTTCAATGTTATTTTTAATTAAGAAAAAAGTGTTACCTTTAGTTAAAATATTTCACATAATTATGTTTTGTTGTTTCTTAAATATGTTAAAAGTTGCTTCGTTCGATTGTACAGTATTTCATATAAATGCAATAGTTTAGCGGTAAGTTTATCAGTAATAATTATAGTATAAATCAAACTTTATCGAAAAGATTTTATAAACACATTGTATATTCAATGAAGAATTCGAGTTTTAAGGATTTCGCCTATTTGAAAGATTTGTCTTGCTGTTGAAGCAAATAAACAATAATAACATTAAAGGGTCACATTCGCTTACACCATGAATGGTTTTTTTTTATTCCTGAACAGGGATTGGTTTTGTGGGTATAGATTTGAAGGTTTTTATAAGAATTGATTTTAAAGAAAAGCTATTTGACTTTCAATCGATTTACTTGTAATCATTTCAAATTTGAATATAACACAATTGGTACATTTATTTATTTAAACTGTATCTCTGAGTTTTAAAAAAAAATCCACTTAGACGAGATTGGCGCTTTTTCATTACAAAGAGACAACATTACTTTTTAAAGATTTCTTCGTTATTGATAACTACATATACTTACCGGGGAACTGCAGTTCCAAGTAAACGTAAAATATATCTAACGAACCTTCATTAAGCATCTTATTTATATCAAAGTTTTGGTCAGATTAATTATAAATACATTAGCATTTAACGATAAACCATTATATAAATCATCAAACGTTCATTCATTTACTTTTTAAAGATATTTGAGTTAAAAATAATACTAAGTTTATAACTTTTTTATCCATGAACTATTATCACATTATTAGCGTTACTAAACGTAATTTTATTATTAGAGTTATTAGGTTCACAATGTGAGGATCATTTTGTAGCTGGAAATTAACAGTACATACATGTACTTACACTGAGATATTTATGTAATGATTTTCCATACGGTGAACAAATATCTGTTTTTTATATGGACAAACGAAGACAGATGACAGATTGAGCGACTACGAGATAAAGAGAGAGAAAGAGAAAGGATCTCTCTCTCTCTCTCTCTCTCTCTCTCGTTTGATCGCAGTGAAACATGATTAATTGTAGAAAAAAGTACAAGATACAATTAAAATACACTTGCCATCCACCTCCCACCCCCCTCCCCCCCCCCAAAAAAAAAATAAAAGAGGATGTCTAGCATTCGACACATTAATTTATTTATTTTTATCTTTTTTTTTTGTTTGCTTTAACGCAGTACACCACTCTTGGTGCAATATGATCAAAGTTAAAATGTTACTTAAATCTAGTATATTTCTGTCAAATAATGGTCTTTTAATGACGCTTGCCATATGTGCAATTGCTTTTTTTTAATTCCACATTAATGAGACTAAATGATGTAAAATATGTCAGATAAATAAATCATTTATAATTGGGGACAGCAAAAGAAGAAATACGTAATTTACATGCGAATTAAAAACATACCAAAAAAAATAACATCTTTGTTGACATAATGTGATTACATTTGCTATTTTGGTCAATAACATCCATGAAGGTGTTTTAACATATATATACCGAGTGTAACAGAGTTACAAATACTTATTATATTCAGATTTCATAATTTCATTTTCCACTTCTAGATATTATTATTGCTTAAACATACATTGCCAAACTAAAAATAAAATTCTGTATTTAACAGTTTTTGATGATGAAAATGTTTTACACCTACGACTTGCTTGTATAATGGCAAAAATAATAATTTTAATTAAACAATGAAATGCTATTTTTTGGTGATTCATGCGGGATATGGCGGTGGCGACATTGCAGAAAAATACATGTAATTTATTATCATGTAATTTTATAATGATATATATATATATATATATATATATATATATATATATATATATATATATATATATATATATATATATATATATATATATATATATACATCTACCTAGTATTATTCCCTCTGTTCCTTACTGAAACTTAAAGTTAATTCATAGCTCTATGGAAACAGCCAGACAAAAAATCTACAAGGCACGTTTATCGATTGGTCGAAATATACAGCGACCTTTAAAAAAAGTACGGACTGCACGATGATGTCAGAATAAAATTCCCATCGGAGACGATTTAGTTGTTTCTTTTAGCTAACTTACTGGTGTACATTAACTGTAATTTAGAGAATTTTACTTACTTTTTACAATAAATTTATTAATTTGTTAAAATGAATATGTTAATATAAACAATAACGTGTTTCCTTTGATGATTCATGCAAATTATGAAGGTGGCGATCATTACAGAAAAAAAATTACATCAGCCGCTAACGCGAGTTATGTATTTTTTTCTGCAATGTTGTCACCTTCATATCCCGCATGAATCACCAAAGAAAGCATTTTATTGGGGGTTTTTTTCCTGCGACGATTATATTTTTTATAATTACATCTTCAGAGAAAATTCGGAGAAAATAAACATGAAATCAGATTGGAAAGCATCAATTTATAAATATCCATAAAATATGGGAGACCTGAAAGGAATAGCTCATAAGAATATTTTAAATCTTTACATCGTAGCCTATAGAATATGCACCTCTGAATTTCATCCTATAATCATGTAATGATGTATAATTTTGATTAATATAAATAATGAAACTCAGAATGGAAAATAAAACAATTTTCAAAGAAAACAGTTCTAATCCACTCTTCAATTCCTTATTTGTTTTCATCAATGACTCAATTTGAAACTATTTCATGTATTTGATTTTCTTCACATTGCCTTTTTTGAACTCGCACACAAACAAATTGTCATTGATGTCCACACATAAACCAAAAGGCTTATTTAGATCACAGTTATCAATGTAACGAAGAAACTGTCCGTTCTGGTCCAGAATGTGGATACAATGGTTGTTCTCGTCTGCCGTAAGGATACGACTCTGATCGTCTGTTGTGATTCCACGGGGTTTAAATGGTTTGTTCTTGGTAACTGAAGAATGACCGGTGTATCTCCATCTGAGTTTCCCGTCCTGATTAACCACCACTAATGCTCTGGCCTTATTGTCTGCTACACAGATGTCATGGTTTCTGTTCTCTGTGATGAATTTAGTAAAACTATCCCCTGAGTACAGAGATTTACCTTCATCATCAAATTGAATTGTTTGTTTCTCTGTGGATCCCGAGTAACGGACAACTTTGGATTGACTGTAATCATCACTGTACATGATAACCAGGAGATCACCAGTAGAGGTGACACACAGCTGTTTAGGATGCCATCCCTGTAATCTGATCAACACTTTTGTCTGTCCATTCTTCACTTTATTCACTGTCCCTACTATCCGATCTGAGTACAGTAGATCACTGCCCATGTCTACAGCTATATCAGAAGGCGCTTCTCTTGATCCTGTAACATTTTTCTGTTGGAGTGAACCATAAGCATTGAAGCATTTGATTTCATTGGTCCACCCACTAGTCCATATCTTGTCATCATTTATATAGGTAACACAGCGTAGTGTTTCATATCCAGTCTGTATTGTGGCAACAAGCTCTGGCTCATCCAGTAGTTCTCTGACTAAAGTGTTGGGTTGGTTCAGTGACAATACATTTTCTTCTGTAGCAGTAGAAAATGGGGTGATCTGCCCAAACAAACTATACAGTATTTCACGGTCTACTGGTTTTGGAATGAATGTTGGCAATGTAACCTTAACTTTGGGTGGAATCTTGCTGAACTCTCTGATCTTAGAGCTGTATTCAATGGTTGGAGACACCTCAGTGGAGTTCTTTATTTCTTTAATAGCAAGTAATATTTGTTTTATGAGGGACTGTATCTGTTTAATATCATCCAGGTGTTTCTGTAAAATGTCTCTGTGTTTATCTTTTATCTCGCTGATTTCGGTTTTCATTTTGTTGATGACGATGTCGATTTCTTTGTGCCATTGCTCTCCTTGTTTTGACATTGTTGATGTAAGTTTCTCATATCCTCCATCTAGGTTGGCAAGCTGATTTTCCAAGTCAAGGACAATTTTCTCATATTTAGGAGAAATTGAGTTTTCATACTCTTTCGTATCTTTTTCAATAATGTCTTTCTTTGTCTTGTAAACCTCTGTGACTTCGGCAAAGCTATGTCCCTTGTGCTGATCAGATGCCATACAGGAAGAGCAAACAAAGGTGCCGCATTCCCTGCATTGCAATTCGCAGTTTTTCTGTGGATGTTTTCCACAATTCGGATAAATGAGGGTCGACCTTCGTTCCTGAAAAGAAACAATTTTATGTTTGTCATATCCATCTGAGATGTGATCTACTACACAAGGCTTGCAGAGGTTGACATGACAAAAGTCACAGTAGCTGTGTACTATGGCGTTATCACAAAGGTTACATCGGTGTACATCCTGGGCACTAGTACGGGGATCCATGATTTTTCTACAAATAGATAACAAATATTTATACTATATATGTAAAACACATGTATCAACAGCCATTTTCATGTATTTTTTCATATCTTCATAATGTCTAAAATCTTTCATTTGTATATGTATAAGTACGAACATGGACGCCATGTAATCAATCTACTATTCCTTTTATCTTTCTCATGAAGACTGGTGCAAATGTAATCATATAAAATGTTCTTTTCAGAAGTGAAAGTAGAAATATTATATTTTAATACCTAATCAGAGCTTTAATTATTTCTATTTTAGACCTAATTAAAATATATATTTCATTACATCTAAGAATATGCCTCAGTAGTTTTAATTGATAGATTAATCTAACAAATGTTGAAAAGTAGTACATACCGTGATTATTCTTCTACCTTGTATTCTAACATTGTTGAGCTTTTGTGGAATGTGGTCACCTGACAGCTTTAAATTATTTAGAGTTACTTCCCGTGCTTTGTACATGGGTAAACGTGAAATAGAAATAATTGCAATTAAAATTGTACTTCTAAGCAAGACTACGAATGTGTTAACATTCTATAGAAATGAATTGATATATACTCGGGTTTTTTTCTCGGGGGGGGGGGGGGTGCCGTCATGCACATTTCCATACCCTAACTATAGATAGTATGCATAATAATGATACGTTAAGTTACATGTGTATACTTATCATGTCGGGATTTTGATAACCTGGAGTAATCGTTCGGAACACGAGTTATCTCTCCATTATAGCAGGTATACGCTAATTTACAAGTATAAAAAATGGTTATAATAAACGTTTTTTTTGTCCTGGTTTAATCAGTTATTGATGTAAATTGTCAATGTAAAAAGACAATTGTGCAATTAAAGGACGGATTGTGCAATTCCAAGTAAACGTAAAATATATCTAACGAATTTTAATTAAGCGTCTTATTTATATCAAAGTTTTTGTCAGATTAATTATGAATACATTAGCATTCAACGATATACCATGCATTATATAAATTATCAAAACGTTCATCCATTTTATACGTTTTAAAGACATTTGTGTCAAAAATAATACTAAGTTTATAACATATCCATCCATGAATTAATATCACATTATAAATATTACTAAATGGAATCTTATTTTTATAGTAGTTAGGTTCACAATATGAGCGTCATTCTGTAGCTCGAAATTGACTCTATACTTGCACCGAGATATAGAGGATATCTATATTGTGTGATTTTATATTTGCTTTATCCAACGAGTTGAAATGGTGTATATATTCGCGTGGCTTGCCGAGCGAATATAACCATTTCAACGAGTTGGATAAAGCAAATATAAAATCACACAATTATAGATGTTCTATTTATCTCATACAATTTGATTTATAATATGTTTTACGGTGCGACAGTTGGGGCGAACGCAGCAGGTGATAAAAAATGAATTATGATAAATCAATAAAAATAAAAGTAGTGACGTAAAGTAAATGAATTTGAATGCAAAATAAAATAAACATTCCTAATTTTTCCAGTGAATTTTCATTATTCATAATTCATAAGATTTTTTTTATTTATTTAAATACTGGTCGCACACCAGTATAGAATTTATCTCAGATAAAATGTTGTTGAATAATAAAGATTTTAACATAATGTACATTGCAGTTTATTTCCTCTTTTCTTGCAGCAGACATTTTTCTTAAACTTACAATAAAAATTGACTTATCACAGAGTTCCCCCTCCCCCGTTTAAAAAATCAAATTTACGTATTAAGAAAATGGTTGATCATATAAGGAAAATAAATCACCCGGGAGCATGTAATAAATAGTAGTAAAAATAAAGACACTTTTGAGCAGCTAAAGAGCTAAAGGCATATTACGCACTCCCCATTCCTCGCCCCGATTAGAATTTTCCTGATTTTGAGAATTTATTTTTTCTCTTTGCTTGTGAAGATTTTTTGAATGATGTTGCCACGCCCCCTTTTAAAAAACGTTCCTGGAAATTACCGTAAATATAGTGAATAAAATTAATGTGAGCATTTATCCAAATGAGAGCAAGTTACAGCTGTTTCCTATCTCCGAAGAAATGTCCCGATTCGTTAGCTCTGCAAGATTTTGAGAAGATTTTGGTATCTATATTTCAGCAGATTTACAATAACTACCTAGAGTAGTTTCTCCTTATTGTGAAGTCAAAGTTCACGTCGGTCAAGTGTCGTCTGTCTCTTTGAAAACACACTGAAAAAAAAAACTACGCGAAAAATACTGTTTTATTTACTTAAAATGCATGATCTTCTGGAAATTACATAATTTATCTATTTCTCAAGAGTTTTACTTTGATTCTCGCGAGATGGTATCCAGTCTAGTGAGATCGACCGACATTGAGGAATTGCATTGTGGGTCAAAATTTACTGACGCCGAAAAATTCGGATCAATGTGGAAGAAATCCATTGTGACGTCACTCGAAAGGACGATAACTCCGATAGTCTTATATTTATGTTATGGAATTTGTGTTGTGTCAGTAGTAACAATTAATGCATGTACTTGTTCTCATGAGAGTGTGAAAATGGGAAACCATTTTTACAGGGAACTACTGGGACGATTAAAACAAGGCATTACTGGTCCGATTTACTGACGCCAAAAAAATCTGTTGAATGGATGTGCAAATAGTCCGAATTTTCTATTCACACACGCCTTGCCGGTAGAGCTCCCTTCGCGCCGGCGCTGTGCGCCGGCGAGCTGCGCTCGCTATTATGAAGCTTTTGAGAGAGTCCCTTATGTGACCCGAATTGTTTTTAATATACACCACACGTATGAGATAATAATTTTCTTTATCTCATACGTATGGTGTATATTACCCGTGTGATAAACATTTGCTATATCAAACGGGTGATGCTTTATCAAATACTTCCGGTCGGAACTATTTTTGACACAAACCCTCGCTTCAACGCTTCAGGGACCTATTTTCGAAGATTTGCTAGTACTTTTAATATAACTATATCTACTACAAAAATTAATTTAAAATTGATTTTGTCAAAGATTTAAATTACAAATATGAAGGAAAACACATAGCTGCGTAGCTCAGGCGTCGGAACCGGGGGGCTATTGTAGGGGGGGTACCCCCACCCCCCCCCCCCCCACCTTTTTTACAAAGTGATTCATAACCGTAACCACAAGACCCTTTTTTCTTGTTTGTCAAAGTTTTTGATAAGTTTAGCCCACTTCTAACTTTCAATTTGCTTTGTGAAGTTTATAAAACTGCAAATTACGTTAACTATCAAGGAGTTCAGTCTGACGTCGCGATGAAAACAGAGCGATCTGGTTGTGTTTATATACAAGAACCTACCGAAATAATGTTTCATAAGACTTTTATTCCACCACCAGTAAGCATCTTTATTCACTGTTTTTAATTTCGAATCATAAGGCTAGTTTTATGAAACATCAACAACTGTTCCTCGTTCGAGTCAATTCAAACTAACGAGCATTCGCAACTTTGTGTATGTGAACAAACTTGATTATTCAAGTCTTCTAATCGGAATTTCCATTTAATCAAGTGAATAACCTCTTAGAAAAATTGTTTAGAGCTAAAAAATTATTTTAAGGTTTATTTCAGTAAAACTTTACATTAAAACAGTTAGATTTAATTCAGGAATGGCGTACTAAATTGTATTGCGCAAGGTCACAATAGCCGCATAACACAACGTTGCATCATCGTTTTTAATCTTTGAAAAAAAAAACAATTCGATCGGGTCACACAAGGGACTGTCTCAAAAGCTTCATAATATTTAAATCAAATTGTATGAGATAAATAGAGCATCTATAATTGTGTGATTTTATATTTGCGTAATATCAGTTAAAAATGATTCTTTAATCTTATATATTTTTGTGTAATAATGACTTGTTAACGACGCTGGACATACTTAAATGACAATATGCTAATTCCACATGCGTTGACGAGACTAAATGATGTAAAATATGTCAGATAAATAAATCATTTATAATTGTGGACAGCAAAAGTAGAAATACGTAATTTACATGTCAAACAAAAACTCAAACCCTCTTGGGTTTTTGACATAATGCGATTGCATTTGCTATTTTGGTCAATAACATCCATAAAGGCGTTTGAACATTTATTTATATACCGAACGTGACAAAGTTACATGTACTTATTACCTTGATTTCATCATTTTGTTTTCCAAACCCGATATTATTATTCTGTATTTAAACATTTTTTGATGATGAACATGTTTTACATATACGACCTGCTTGTATAATACACCTGGCAAAAATAGTAATTTTACTTAAACAGTGAAATGCTTTCTTTGGTGATTCATGCGGGATATGGCGAAGGCGACATTGCAGAAAAATACATGTAATTTATTATCATGTTATTTTAATATTATCATACATATATATTTACATCAATCGAGTATAATTCCCTCTGTTTCTTACAGAAATTTGAAGTTAATTCATAGCTCTATGGAAACAGCCAGACTGAATTTATATCTACATATCCCGTTTATCGATTGGTCGAAATTTACAACGACCCAAAAAAATCACGGACTGTACGATGATGTCAGACTCAAATTCCAATCAGAGACGATTTGGTTGTTTCTTTCAGCTAACGTACTGATATAAATTAACTGAAATTTAGAAAATTTTGCTTACTTTTTACCTTCAATTTATTAATCTGGTAAAAAGAAGATGTAAATATAAACAATAAACATGTTTTTTTTTTATGTTTCATGCGAATTATGAAGATAGCAAACATTACAGAGATTTTTTTACATATATATTTTTTTTCTGCAATGTCGCTACCTTCATATCCCGCATGGATCACCAGAGAAAGCATTCAAATTTTTATTGTTTCAGTATTTTTTTCTGCAACGAATTTATTTTATATAATTACATATTCACAGAAAATTCAATAAAAATAATAAATAAACATGGATTGGAAAGAAGCTACACGTATTTATAAATATCCATAAAAATATGGGAGACCTGAAAGAAAGAAAACATCTTTACATCGTAGCCTATAGAATATAACCCTATAGAATTCCATCCTATACTAGTAATCATGTAATAAGCTTTGATTTTGATAAATTCAGAATGGAAAATAAAACAAATTTAAAAGAAAACAGTTCTGATCCACTCTTTAATTCCTGATTTGTTTTCATCAATGACTCAATTTGAAACTATTTCACATATTTAATTTTCTTCACATTGCCTTTGTTTAACTCACAAACAAACAGATTGTCAATATTATCTGCACATAAACCACAAGGAGACTCCAGATCACAGTTATCAATGTCACGGAGAAACTGTCCATTCTGATCCAGAATGTGGATACAATGGTTGTTCTCGTCTGCCGTCAGGACACGACTCTGACCGTCTGTTGTGATTCCACGGGGTTTAAATGGTTTGTTCTTGGTAACTGAGGGATGACCGGTGTATCTCCATCTGAGTTTCCCGTCCTGGTTAACCACCACTACTGCTCCGGCCTTACTGTCAGCTACACAGATGTCATGGTTTCTATTCTCTGTGATGTATTTAGTATAACTATTCCCTGAGTACAGAGGTTTACCTTCCTCGTCAAATTGAATTGTTTGTTTCTCTGTTGATCCTAAGTAACGGACAACTTTGGATTGAGTTTTACCATCACTGTACATGGTAACCAGGAGATCACCAGTAGAGGTGACACACAGATTGACAGGCTTCCATCCCTGTAATCTGATCAACTCTTCTATCTGTCCATTCTTCACTTTATTCACTGTCCCAACTGTCCGATTTGAGTACAGTAGATCCCTGCCTACGTCTACAGCTATATCAAAAGGCATTTGTCCTGATTTTGTAACAATTTTCTGTTGGAGTGAACCATAAGCATTGAAGCATTTGATTTCATTAGTCAACCCACTAGTCCATATCTTGTCATCATGTATATAGGTAACACTACGAAAATTTTCATACCCAGTCTGTATTGTGGCAACAAGCTCTGGCTCATCCAGTAGTTCTCTGACTAAAGTGTTGGGTTGGTTCAGTGACACGACATGTTCTTCTGTAGCAGTAGATAATGGGGTGGTCTGTCCAAACAAACTATACAACTTCTCACGATCTATTGGTTTTGGAATGAACGTTGGCAATGTAACCTTAACTTTGGGTGGAAGCTTGCTGAACTCTCTGATCTTAGAGCTGTACTTAATGGTTGGGGCCAATTCAGTGGAGGTCTTTATTTCTTTAATAGCAAGTAATGTTTGTTTTATGAGGGACTGTATCTGTTTGATTTCATCCAAGTGTTTCTGTAAAATGTCTCTGTGTTTCTCTTTTATCTCGCTGATTTCAGTTTTCATTTTATTGATGACGGTGTCGATTTCTCTGTGCCATTGCTCTCCTTGTTTGGACATTGTTGTTGTTAGTTTCTCATATCCTCCATCTAGGTTGGCAAGCTGATTTTCCAAGTCAAGGACAATTTTCTCATATTTAGGAAAAATTGAGTTTTCATACTCTTTCGTATCTTTTTCAATAATTTCTTTCTTTGTCTTGTAAACCTCTGTGACTTCGACAAAGTTATGTCCCTTGTGCTGATCAGATGCCATACAGGAAGAACAAACAAAGGTGCCGCATTCCCTGCATTGCAATTCGCAGTTTTTCTGTGGATGTTTTCCACAATTCGGATAAATGAGGGTCGACCTTCGTTCCTGGAAAGGGACAATTTTATGTTTGTCATATCCATCTGAGATGTGATCTACTACACAGGGCTTGCAGAGGTTGACATGACAAAAGTCACAGTAGCTGTGTACTATGGCGGTCTCACAATGGTCACATCTGTGTACATCCTGGGCACTAGTACGGGGATCCATGATTTTTCTACAAATAGATAATAAATATTTCTACTATATATGTAAAACACATGTATCAACAGCCATTTTCATGTATTTTTTCAAATCTTCATAATGTCTAAAATCTTTAATTTGTGTATGTATAAGTATGAACATGGACGCCATGGTATCAATCTACTATTCCTTTTATCTTTCTCATGAAGACTGGTATTTCAGAAGTGAAAGTAGAAATATTATACATTTATTTTAATACCTAAGCTTTAATTATTTCTATTTTATGCCTAATTAAAATATATATTTCATTAGCCCTACATCTAAAAATGTTTTATTTGATAGATTAATCTAACAGATGTTGAAAAGGGGTACATACCGTGATTATTCTTCTACATTGTATTCTTAAATGGCTGAGCTTCTGTGGAATGTAGTCACCTGACAGATTTAAATTATTTAGAGTTACTTCCCGTGCTCTGTACTTGGGGAAAACGTGAAATGGAAATTGCAAGTAAAATTGCACTTCTAAGCAAGACTACGAATGTATTAATATTCTATAGAAATGATTTGATATACATGTATACTCGGTTTTTTTCTCGGAAGGGGGGGGGGGCCGTCAAGCACATTTCTTTACCCTAACTACAGATAGTATGCACAATAGACTAATCCTCAGAAAAATTGAGAAGCAAAAAAAAATAAACCAAAACCTAATTCCCAAAATCATGAAAATCCTAATGCAGATATTGGGGGGGGGGGGGTATACCCATATTTTAAAAAAAAATTTCTTACCTACCTATTTTTTTCCCCAAATCATGAAATTCTTAATCCATGTGTGTGTGTGGGGGGGGGGGGGGGGGGGGCTAGTTTGCCTATGACTCCAACTTCTCACTATTTTTTTTATAAATTTAGGAACAATTATGTTTCCGGCTGAACCTTCTATGATGCTATGTTCCCAATGGTTTGGTTTAACTTTGCAAAACAATTGCAAAAAAAAGTCCCCCTAGCCCCTCCCCCTCCCCCCCGTTCCGACGCCTATGATATTTATTGTAGCTATTACAGTTAATAAAGGTGAACTCGTATGCAGTTTTCTTCTCAGGGAAGGTGTGATTAATAGAAGATCATGAAGAGTTGGAGTCCCATACAGTGCAGTGAAGATTGTCTCAATCTCATGCGCAAAGATAGAGGAGGGGGACACCACCCCCACTCCATCCAGGTAAATTCTAACAAATGGTAAAATAACTGAAAATAGGTTTTGGACCCCACGCCCCCCTACCACCCGGCAAACATTATCATCCCTAAACATCCCCCCTCTGAATTCACGCATGACAGTCTTCGTTTTAAAGTTGTTTGTGGTTACAGTTAATTATAATCAAGGGAATTAATGGTCATGGGGACTAGGGTTTTTGATTCAAAAAAGGTTAGTGAAATGCAACAATGGATTACATGTATTTACTAGTGTTTTGTTTTCTTCTCTCTCTGTTGCTGAACCGCACTAGTGTTAGTTCTGTAAATTCCTAATTAAACGCGACGAATTAATATACGCGTAAAATCGCGAGAAGCATCCTTGGCGGATCTCTACTATTTTCTGAGAGTTGAAAACTATAAGAAATAAGGAGAAAAGTTGAACGTTCGCGATTTTATATTCTCGCGATTTGATACAAACCAGCGGGATCGCGGAATATATAGAATTTGATTATTTATGCGAGTCATTCATTTAATGTGTGATAGGTATTACATTATTTGGTTTCGTTTTGGCAAATGTAATATATAGCCTCATTCTTGTTTCCTATTACATGTACCTGAAGCAGAAGAATAAGTTTATTGTTTTACCTGTCTTCGTGTCGTCATTTTCTGTAGTTTTACTGTAATGAAAGAAAAATTGAGAAAGTTGTCTACTTTAAAACCAAATTGGACAAAATTCGAAAAATAATAAAATCAGATTTTCCTAGTTATATCATTGTGTCCGAAATACACTTCTACCTTCAACGTTTTATGAAATTCTGTGCAGCGGATTAAAAGGAGTTGCGGTGAAAAAATAATTATGATTAGGTTCATTGCTATATAAAATATTCAATATAAAACGGCCAAAAGTATTATTTTATGGTGCAAAAGGACTGAAATTCCCAAAATATTAATGGTATCAGAATTTCTTGGTATAATACGAAAATCTATACTCACTGGGTCCTAAACACAAAGAGAGTTTTACAAAATCCTGTGCTAACAAACTGTTCATCACTATACCAGTGTACATGTTGGAATAAAAGGAAACGCCTTTAATCGAAAATAATTTGTACCAATGCTTTTGCAGAAGTGAATTTAGCAACACAGGGCCCGGGGTCTAACCTTTTCTTTTTGAAAACCGCTACTACACCAAGGTAGAACCAAGAAAGAATTGGGAACGAAATGGTTTATTTGGAAATTGCTCAAGTTAAAACTTAGGACACTATTATTCATTGTATTTCGGCTGCTCAATTCTCTATGTTAAATAATCAGTGCTCTCTTTCATACAAAGAACTATGTTTGGTGAAATTTAAGCATGTTAGAAAGCATAAAACAGTGACATTTATCTCTCATTTTAGTTTTTAATCCTCCTCAAGATGTTATAGAAGGCCCCATTCGCCCACCCTAGCTACTTTCAAAACCGATATTACGTGTCTGTTTTCAAACTGTGATTAGAGACGATGGAGGGGGGGGGGGGGTGGTGGTATCAATATTAAAATAATCAGTTCAGTTTCATTTTTTTTTCACTCAACATCATATAATGGTACAAGAGGTACATAAAGAGGACCAAACATATTTACATATATACAATATAGTTGTAAAGGTCAAGAAAGTAAGTGGGGTGAACAAACAGTTTGATTAATTCATGAAATAAAGAAACACAATTTTCTTAATGTATATAGTTAAATGAGGACATGATTTCATAGAACTTAGTGTTAGGAAAAGAACACTAATATGTATCTAAAAACTGACTTCGTAATTTACTTAATGCCTTGCATTCTAATATAACATGAAATTCGTCACCAATTTTGTTACAACTACACAAATTACAATAACGTTTACTTCTTTCAACAGTACCATACCTTCCTATTTCAACAGGAAGACGATAATTTGTAGTTCTAAACTTAACTAATATTTTTCTTAGTTTACTGGGTAACAAGAGTAAATAGCGTTCACATCCAAAATTTGCTTTATAAATTCTATATATAACACCCTTAGTCGATTCCTGAATATAAGCATAAACCAGACAACAGGGAAATATATAATACGATTTAATTCGGTGACGATAATATTTCCATTGATTATAATTTTGCCATTATAGCTACCTATTTGAATTCCCGGAAGTAAACCATAATACACTAAAGTGGTACTGTCATTAGACACCCTGTCCAAGTCGCCATACATGTCTTGCTAACTTTATCTGTAAATAGAAACTTTTATGAAGCAAATATTTTGTATTAATTTTGTTTTTGGATTTTTTTTTATTTTTTTACAAAATTTCTATTCTGTTAACACCAAATAATTTATTATAAACCTGATATTGGCTATACTGTAAAAAGTGATTCGTAATATTATCTATAAAGTACACGTCTATACACTGTATGGAAAGATCTCCATGAATTTGAAATGGGAGATGCACGTCACTTGATGCCGAATCATCTTTTCGTGAAAGCTATAAATACATAGACTCTGGTCTGCTTTTTGTTGAAAAAATTAAAGCAAATTAAGTTGAGATAAACTGTTGTTGCATTTCTTCTCAACCTGTCCAAGAATACGAATATTGTCATAAAAAAATAACTAATTGATCTTTGTCAAATAATGAGTATAAATCTTATTTATTGATTTTTAGTTTTTATCAATGTCAGTTGTACACATAGAAGGTATATATAATTTCTTCAATTGCCCTCTCGGTCCGACGGGGGAGATTTCTCACTTTTCGTCTGGTGGCTCTTGGTATGAAACACAGAAATGATAGAAGATCAACGCTATTGACATTTGTTATCTAATTTATCACAGATTGTATATTGGATATTTATTCTAAAACATCGAAAATACGTTAACTGCTAATCATTAAATTTCTTTATATAAAAAATATTTATCACTAATTTATCTATATATCACTAATCTATCGAAGTCGGGGATACATTCATAACTATGTATCGCAACTTCCCAGGCCTTTCCGGTAAAAAAAAAAAAACTTGTGGGAGACACTCGAGGAGTTGCGATTGATAAAGCGTGACAGTCGTCAAATACCTACATGTACGTGCACAACCCCTCCTTTTTCCGCTACAAACCAACAGCCGTTCATCGACAACTCGAATATCAGTGAATTTTATGCGACTTACCTGGGATAAAAAGGATGCTTGGTGTCATAGAAGATGGCGGACAGCTCCGAAATGGTGGGACCCGTGGGTCGGTTCCTTATTCTAAAGTCCCGAATGTACTGGAGCTTCAGCGACGAATCGCCCTAAAATTTCAGTCATTAACTTTAATATCATGCAATCACATATAGTACATATAGCTCTCAAATTGTGACAATATTACTTTGCATTATATCGCTTCTTCATTTGCTAAACTGCACGCATGTTGATGATGATAGGGGTTTTGGGTCATTTAATAAATGAAATGGGTTTTTTTTAAAAACAGTATTCTTTAATAGCGAAGAAATTAAAACTAACCTGCACCTTGTCTTCGGTTTCTCTGGGCATCGGCTGTTTCAAAAAAATTACAATGTAATGATTTAATCAGCTGATAATCAGAAAATCAAATACTGCTACGTCTTTGAAATTCTATCATTTGTTTTTTCAATGTGAATATCATTGTCACTACATGTATATATACTATCGGAAAAAAGAAACTGTGCATTATTTAATATATGAAAAAACATTCAAAAATTACAATGAACAAATTTTATTTTTTGTAATACTGTTAACACATGTATTCGTAACAACATCTCATATCATATCAATGTCAACATCGAATAACGTCAATTTCAGCACAACTCGAAAGTCACTGTTATTTGAAATTGAATTAACAAAATTAATAACGCGTGTGAATTTACAGGCGTTACATAATGAATAGCCTCATCTTTTTGCATAATTACCGACTTTGTGTTTAGGTTTGTTCCATTATCTTGCAAAATCGAGAGGCCTTGCAAACAAGGCTATTTTATATTTAGATACGACTTAAATCGTCTTACTAATATCATTTTAATTGCATGTATCTCCTTTAGATTCTTTCAGAGTTTAAAGTGTTCATTGATTTACAAATACTTTCCAATTTGTTGAAACTTATACTATTAATATAAAAATACTAAACTAATTGTCGTTAAAATATACAATGGGCATTGTACATGAATTGCGTTCAAATTTTGAAATATAGGTATTTTAAACATAAAAATATTTTGATTTTAAACTTTAAATGCAACACTAATGCAAAAAGGCGATAAACTTTGTACATATCTGGAGCAGTTTTGGGTGATGTGTTGTTTTGGGCGTTCATAACCAAAATGGCCACCAACAGAAACAGGCCTAGGGATTGTAGATTTCTCATCTTTTTAATTACCACGGTATTCCAAAACTAGTCCGGTGCATGCTGAAACCAACGTTCTTTCCCCATTTATTTATATAGAGGCAACAAATGTCATTTCAAATATCTGTTATTGTCAAAACCGTGTTATATTCAAAACAGATTATAGTTGCAATGTGGCAATTTTTCTTTTCTTTTCTTTTTCATTCGAAGTGCGCATTTTTTTGTTGACCAAAATTCGCACAAAGAAAACTAATTATGCTAGAAGATAAGAGAACACAACACGATACTCTCATTAAATTTCAAGGTTATCTTTAATTAAGAAAAAAGTGTTACCTTCTAGTTAAAATATTTCACATATGTTTTGTTGTTTCTTAATTAAATATGTTAAAAGGTGCTTCGTTCGATCGTACAGTATTTCATATAAATGTAGGAGTTAAGCAGAAAGTTTATGAGTAATATAAAGTTCATTTGTAGTATAAATCAAACTTTATCGAAAAGATTTTATAAATACATTGTATATTCAATGAATTCGAGTATTTGTGATTTCGCCTATTTGAAAGATTTGTCTTGGTGTTGAAGCAGATAAACAATAATAACATTAATAACGTGTCATATTCGCTTACACCACGAATGTTTTTGTATTGCTGAAAAGGGATTGGTTTTCGTGGTATAGATTTGAAGGTTTTTATAAGAATTGATTTTAAAGAAAACTATTTGACTTTCAATCGATTTACTTGTAATCATTTCAAATTTGAATATAACACAATTGGTACATTCATTTATTTAAACTGTATCTCTGAGTTTTTAACAAAACATCCACTTAGACGAGATTGGCGCTTTTTCATTACAAAAAGACTGCATTACTTTTTAAAGATTTCTTCGTTATTGATTACTACATATACTTACCGGGCTTTGGAACTGCAATACCGAGTAAACGTAAAATATATCTAACGGACCTTAATTAAGCGTCTTATTTATATCAAAGTTTTGGTCAGATTAATTATAAGTACATTAGCATTTAACGATAAACCATTATATGAATTATCAAAAGTTCATTCATTTAATTTTTAAAGACATTTGGGTTAAAAATAATACTAAGTTTATAACTTTTTTATCCATGAATTATTATCACATTATTAGCGTTTCTAAACGGAATTTTATTATTAGAGTTATTAGGTTCACAATGTGAGGATCATTTTGTAGCTGGAAATCAACAGTACATACATGTACAATTACAATAATTCTCCATACGGTAAACAAATATTAATATCTGTTTTTTTTATATGGACAAACGAAGACAAATATGATAGATTGAGCGACTACGAGATAAAGAGAGAGAAAGTGAGGATTCTCTCTCTCTCTCTCTCTCTCTCTCTCTCTCTCTCTCTCTCTCTCTCGATCGCAGTTTTTGAAACGAAGATTAATTGTAGAAAAAAGTACAAGATACAATTAAAATACACTTGCCATCCACCTCCAAGCCCCCCCCCCCCCCAAAAAAAAAAAATTAAAATAAAAGAGGATGTCTAGCAATCGATACATTAATATATTTATTTTTATCCTTTTTATGTTTGCTTTAAGATGTCACTACAGTATTAAATTTTACTATATATTCTTATCAAAATTGCACAACTTTACATACAGATTAAAAATTCAAAACGAACTTCTGGAAAAAATCCTCTTGACATCTTGTTAAACAACGCTTCATTTACAATTTTCTAGCAAAATATACACGTGCATCTAGCAAGGCGTGAGACTTTGTTTACCTCGAAGTTACACATGTGCTTGAAAATCAAGCCCGGGCCTTTTCACCCCCCATCCGGAAACAACACGCATCAAAAATTCAAATGACCTCGCATTATTACAAAAATGTGATAGTTAGACCTCTTACACATTGTTTTTCAGCTCATAAAAAAAATCAGCTCCTGTCGCGTGCAGAAACGCCCCGAATTCAAAGGAAAATTCGGGAATTATTTTGGCTGTTATGACACCTTTAACGCAATACACCAGTCTTGGTGCAATATGATCAAAGTTAAAAGAAACTGTGCATTATTTAATATATGAAAAAAACATTCAAAAATTACAATGAACAAATTTTATTTTTTGTAATACTGTTAACACATGTATTCGTAACAACATCTCATATCATATCAATGTCAACATCGAATAACGTCAATTTCAGCACAACTCGAAAGTCACTGTTATTTGAAATTGAATTAACAAAATTAATAACGCGTGTGAATTTACAGGCGTTACATAATGAATAGCCTCATCTTTTTGCATAATTACCGACTTTGTGTTTAGGTTTGTTCCATTATCTTGCAAAATCGAGAGGCCTTGCAAACAAGGCTATTTTATATTTAGATACGACTTAAATCGTCTTACTAATATCATTTTAATTGCATGTATCTCCTTTAGATTCTTTCAGAGTTTAAAGTGTTCATTGATTTACAAATACTTTCCAATTTGTTGAAACTTATACTATTAATATAAAAATACTAAACTAATTGTCGTTAAAATATACAATGGGCATTGTACATGTATTGCGTTCAAATTTTGAAATATAGGTATTTTAAACATAAAAATATTTTGATTTTAAACTTTAAATGCAACACTAATGCAAAAAGGCGATAAACTTTGTACATATCTGGAGCAGTTTTGGGTGATGTGTTGTTTTGGGCGTTCATAACCAAAATGGCCACCAACAGAAACAGGCCTAGGGATTGTAGATTTCTCATCTTTTTAATTACCACGGTATTCCAAAACTAGTCCGGTGCATGCTGAAACCAACGTTCTTTCCCCATTTATTTATATAGAGGCAACAAATGTCATTTCAAATATCTGTTATTGTCAAAACCGTGTTATATTCAAAACAGATTATAGTTGCAATGTGGCAATTTTTCTTTTCTTTTCTTTTTCATTCGAAGTGCGCATTTTTTTGTTGACCAAAATTCGCACAAAGAAAACTAATTATGCTAGAAGATAAGAGAACACAACACGATACTCTCATTAAATTTCAAGGTTATCTTTAATTAAGAAAAAAGTGTTACCTTCTAGTTAAAATATTTCACATATGTTTTGTTGTTTCTTAATTAAATATGTTAAAAGGTGCTTCGTTCGATCGTACAGTATTTCATATAAATGTAGGAGTTAAGCAGAAAGTTTATGAGTAATATAAAGTTCATTTGTAGTATAAATCAAACTTTATCGAAAAGATTTTATAAATACATTGTATATTCAATGAATTCGAGTATTTGTGATTTCGCCTATTTGAAAGATTTGTCTTGGTGTTGAAGCAGATAAACAATAATAACATTAATAACGTGTCATATTCGCTTACACCACAAATGTTTTTGTATTGCTGAAAAGGGATTGGTTTTTGTGGTATAGATTTGAAGGTTTTTATAAGAATTGATTTTAAAGAAAACTATTTGACTTTCAATCGATTTACTTGTAATCATTTTAAATTTGAATATAACACAATTGGTACATACATTTATTTAAACTGTATCTCTGAGTTTTTAACAAAACATCCACTTAGACGAGATTGGCGCTTTTTCATTACAAAAAGACTGCATTACTTTTTAAAGATTTCTTCGTTATTGATTACTACATATACTTACCGGGCTTTGGAACTGCAATACCGAGTAAACGTAAAATATATCTAACGGACCTTAATTAAGCGTCTTATTTATATCAAAGTTTTGGTCAGATTAATTATAAGTACATTAGCATTTAACGATAAACCATTATATGAATTATCAAAAGTTCATTCATTTAATTTTTAAAGACATTTGGGTTAAAAATGATACTAAGTTTATAACTTTTTTATCCATGAATTATTATCACATTATTAGCGTTTCTAAACGGAATTTTATTATTAGAGTTATTAGGTTCACAATGTGAGGATCATTTTGTAGCTGGAAATCAACAGTACATACATGTACAATTACAATAATTCTCCATACGGTAAACAAATATTAATATCTGTTTTTTTTATATGGACAAACGAAGACAAATAT
The DNA here is from genome assembly GCF_963853765.1 of Magallana gigas. Classification (NCBI taxonomy): domain Eukaryota; kingdom Metazoa; phylum Mollusca; class Bivalvia; order Ostreida; family Ostreidae; genus Magallana; species Magallana gigas. The sequence continues at coordinate 28,023,175 of NC_088856.1, forward strand.
GATAGATTGAGCGACTACGAGATAAAGAGAGAGAAAGTGAGGATTCTCTCTCTCTCTCTCTCCCTCTCTCTCTCTCTCTCTCTCTCTCTCTCTCTCTCTCTCTCTCTCTCTCTCTCTCGATCGCAGTTTTTGAAACGAAGATTAATTGTAGAAAAAAGTACAAGATACAATTAAAATACACTTGCCATCCACCTCCAAGCCCCCCCCCCCCAAAAAAAAAAAATTAAAATAAAAGAGGATGTCTAGCAATCGATACATTAATATATTTATTTTTATCCTTTTTATGTTTGCTTTAAGATGTCACTACAGTATTAAATTTTACTATATATTCTTATCAAAATTGCACAACTTTACATACAGATTAAAAATTCAAAACGAACTTCTGGAAAAAATCCTCTTGACATCTTGTTAAACAACGCTTCATTTACAATTTTCTAGCAAAATATACACGTGCATCTAGCAAGGCGTGAGACTTTGTTTACCTCGAAGTTACACATGTGCTTGAAAATCAAGCCCGGGCCTTTTCACGCCCCATCCGGAAACAACACGCATCAAAAATTCAAATGACCTCGCATTATTACAAAAATGTGATAGTTAGACCTCTTACACATTGTTTTTCAGCTCATAAAAAAAATCAGCTCCTGTCGCGTGCAGAAACGCCCCGAATTCAAAGGAAAATTCGGGAATTATTTTGGCTGTTATGACACCTTTAACGCAATACACCAGTCTTGGTGCAATATGATCAAAGTTAAAATGTTACTTAAATATAATGGTGTTTTAATGACGCTTGACATACGTGCAAATGCACTTTTTTATTTCCACATTTATGAGACTACATGATGTAAAATATGTCAGATAAATAAATCATTTATAATTGGGGACAGCGAAAGAAGAAATACGTTATTTACATTCAAATTAAAAACATACAAAAAAAACCAACTAATATCCATGTGGGTTGACATAATGGGATTGCATTTGCTATTTTGGTCAATAACATCCATGAAGGTGTTTTAACATATAGATACCGAGTGTAACAAAGTTACAAATACTAATTATACCTTGATTTTATTTTCCACTTCTCGATATTATTATTCATTTGCTTAAACATACATTGCCAAACTAAAAATAAAATTCAGTATTCAAACAGCTTTTGATGATGAAAATGTTTTACACATACGACTTGCTTGTATAATACACCTGGCAAAAATAATAATTTTACTCAAACAATAATATGCTTTTTTTTTTGGTGATTCATGCGGGATATGGCGGAGGCGACATTGCAGAAAAATACATGTATTTTATTGTCATATAATTTATATATATATATATATATATATATATATATATATATATATATATATATATATATATATATATATATATATATATATATATATATATATATATATATATATATATATATATATATATATATATATATATATATATATAATTTCCCAATACAACAAAAAATAAATCGGCACAGTTTTAAATAATTTAAAAATGATAAATATCCAGAATAAAATCACAAATTGATCCTATTAACCGCAAACGTTTTCGCCATTCCTGGCTCTTCAGGCAGTTATGTACAAAATTGTACATAACTGCCTGAAGAGCCAGGAATGGCGAAAACGTTTGCGGTTAATAGGATCAATTTGTGATTTTATTCTGGATATTTATCATTTTTAAATTATATATATATATATATATATATATATATATACACCAAGTATGATTCCCTTTGTACCTTACTGAAACTTAAAGTTAATTCATAGCTCTATGGAAACAGCCAAACAATATATACACGGCGCGTTTATCGATTGGTCGAAATATACAGTGACCTTTAAAAAGATCACGGACTGCAAGATGATATCAGAATAAAATTCCCATCGGAGACGATTTAGTTGTTTCTTTTAGCTAACTTACTGATGTACATTAACAGTAATTTAGAGAATTTTACTAACTTTTTACAATAAATTTATTAATTTGTTAAGAAGAAGATGTTAAGCTAAACAATAACATGTTTTCTTTGATTCATGCGACATATGAAGGTAGCGATTATTACAAAAAAATTCACATCACCCGCTAACGCGAGTTATGTATTTTGTTCTGCAATGTCGCCTCCTTCATATACCGCATGAATCACCAAAAGCTTTTATTGTTTTTGTAATTTTTTTTTCTGCAACGATTTTATTTTATGTATAATTACATATTCAGAGAAAATTCAGAGAAAATAATAATGAAAAACATGAATTCGGATTGGAAAGCATCAATTTATAAATATCCATGAAAATATGGGAGACCTGAAAGGAATAGCACATAAAAATCATGTAATGATATATAATTTTGATGAATAAAAATAATGAAATTCAGAATGGAAAATAAAACAATTTTAAAAGAAAACAGTTCTGATTTACTCTTCAATTCCTAATTTGTTTTCATCAATGACTCAATTTGAAACTATTTCATGTATTTAATTTTCTTCACATAGCCTTTTTTGTACTCACACACAAACAAATTGTCATTATTGTCTACACATAAACCCCAGGGATACTCCAGATTACAGTTATCAATGTAACGGAGAAACTGTCCATTCTGATCCAGAATGTGGATACAATGGTTGTTACAATCTGCTGTCACGACACGACTCTGACTGTCTGTTGTGATACCCAAGGGATCAAATGGTCTGTTCTTGGTAACTGAGAGATGACCGGTGTATCTCGATCTGAGTTTCCCGTCCTGATTAACAACCACTACTGCACCAGCCCCACAGTCATCTACACAGATGTCATGGTTTCTGTTCTATGTGATGTATTTAATCTTACTATTCCCTGAGTACAGAGGTTTACCTTCATCATCAAATTGAATTGTTTGTTTCTCTGTTGATCCCGAATAACGTACAACTCTGGATTCAGTTTCATCATCATTGTACATGGCAACCAGGAGATTATTATTAGAGGTGACGCACAGCTGACAAGGCATCCACCCCTGTAATTCGATCAACTTTTCTGTCTGTCCATTCTTCACTTTATTCACTGTCCCTACAATCCCATCAGAGTACAGTAGATCCCTGCCTACCTCTACAGCTATATCAAAAGGCACTTCTTCTGATAATGTAACAATTGTCTGTTGGAGTGAACCATGAGCATTGAAGCATTTGATTTCATTGCTACACCCACTGGTCCATATCCTGTCATCATTTTTATAGGTAACACTTCGTAGTTTTTTATACCCAGTCGGTATTGTGGCAACAAGCTCTGGCTCATCCAATAGTTCTCTGACTGACGTTTTGGGTTGGTTCTGTGACAAGACATTTTCTTCTGTAGATGTAGATAATGGGATAATCTATCCAAACAAACCTTACAACTTCTCACAGTATATTGGTTTTGGAATAAATATTGGCAATGTAACCTCAACTTTGGGTGGAAGCTTGCTAAACTCTCTGATCTTAGAATTGTATTCAATGGTAGGAGATACTTCAGTGGAGTTCTTTATTTCTTTAATAGCAAGTAATGTTTGTTTTATGAGGGACTGTATATGTTTGATTTCATCCAAGTGTTTCTGCAAAATGCGTTTGTGTTTCACTTTTATCTGACTGACCTCAGTTTTCATTTTGTTCACAACGATGTCAATTTCTCTGTGCCATCGCTCACCTTGTTTGGACATTGTTGTCGTAAGCTTCTCATATCCTCCATCCAGGTTGGCAAGCTGATTTTCTAAATCCAGGACAATTTCTTCATATTTAGGGGAAATTAAGTTTTCATATTCTTTTGTATCTTTTTCAATAGTGTCTTTCTTGGTCTTGTAAACCTCTGTGACTTCAATAAATGTATGTCCCTTGTGCTGATCAGATGCCATACAGGAAGAGCAGACAAAGGTGTTGCAATCCTTACACTGAAATTCACAACTTTTGTGTGAATGCCTTTCACATTTTGGATAAATGAGGGTTGATCTCCGTTCCTGAAAAGGAACTATTTTATGTTTGTCATATCTATCTGAAATGTGTTCACCAGTGCAAGGTATACATAGGTTGATATTACAATAGTCATAGTAGCTGTGTACTATGGCGGTCTCACAAAGGTCACATCGGTGCACATCCTGTGCACTAGAACGGGGATACATGGTTTTTCTACAAATAAAAATGAAAATTTTGTATATACTTATAATTTGTTCTTTATGTAAAACACATGCATCAACAGCCACTTCATTGGTTTTTTTTAATGTTCATAATGTCCAAAATATTTAAATTGTATTTTTATCAGTATGATCATGGACGGCATGTAATCAATTCTCTATCCCTTTCATCATTCTCATAAAGACTGGTATAGATGTAATCAATAAACAATGTTCTTTTCAAAGTGAAAGTAGAAATATTATATGTTAAGACCTACTGGGAGCTTTATTTCTATTTTATACAAAAATACATTTCATCACATCTGAAAATCAAACATCAGTAGTTTTAATTATTAAATTAATCTAACAGCTTTTTAAAAGGGTGACATACCGTGTTTATTCTTCTACTTTGACAAGTGCACTCTAAGATGGCTGATTTGTTTTGGAATGTTGTCATCTGACAAAGGGCTTTAAACTATTTACTTTCCGTGCCTTTAACTCGGGGTAAACGTGAAATAGAAATTTTAATTGAACCCCTGGAATTTTCCATCTTTTACCCTTGCCTAAGACATGTATCTGAAATTGTACTTCTAAGCAAAAATATGAATGTGTGCACTTTCTGTAGATTTGATTTGATATACACATTTTGCGCAAGACATTTATACAATATACTCATATATTTAGATATTACATTGATTTTTAATGCTAAATACATCACGCATGGTGTTACAAATGTATCTTGTTGATTTAACATACATGTATCATCTTCAACAACAGTATGACAATTAATGCAGTATCTTTCATCCCTTGGAATAGTAGAATTACAATATCTGCCAACCCCTATCTGTAATTTGTGGGTACTTGCATGTATATTCTTCACCGAGCCTAAAAAAGAATGAAACTTCTTGGAAATGGATTTATTTAAGTATGGTTGAATTTCAAGTATGCTTAGATTTTTTGTATATTTAATTGGCTGTAGAATGAAAAGTTTCTATTACCCCCTCCCCTTTTTTTAAAAGTCTCTGAAACTTTTATCAATTTATTCATAAAATCGTTTCTAGATACTGTATAAGCATGTGAACCAATATTAACATCAAGTATTCTTTGTATACAGTTTTGCCGACAAGTGTTTCCACTTCCTGCAAGTGTTTCATCCTCTAAATATACATGTATGCTGTAAAAGCAAGTTTAGGTTCTCTTAATCTGAAACAACTTCACGATTTGTAGCAAAAAAGTCACTAGGAACATCTTATTGTTTCACAGCACAAACAGCAGTGGAATATATATGTTCAATTATTCTAATATAAATATTACGTCCAACATCTTCATCTAATACAAAAGCTTATGTAGAAGAGCAGGTCGCTACACTGTGTCAAATGCTTTTTTAAAATCAACAAAGCAAGCATCTAACTGGGATTTTTGTTTTTTGTTTGCATTAAGCATATTTGTTAATTACAACTTTTAATTTTAATTTTGTTTACTCTAAATTATAACTATAGCTAGATGTTACCAGTACATATGTATACCTAGGCTAATACTTCAATGCAGACACATGTGAGAGGGACTATATCGATAGTGATATTTATACAAAATCTGTACAAACATGCAATTATATTTTCTATAGCTATTATAGTTAAAGTTGATACTAAGTTAGATAAATCAACAATGTATTTAAAGGCAGTTGCAAAAAGTTAAAAAAATTCATTTATTTATCACAGAACGAACATCTTGAGACTAACATTAGCTCCTTTTATTTTAAAATTGGCAGTATCAGGCAATAATATTGTTTTCCATTCTGTCAATAAAAGTATTCTTGCACACAGCATTGTTTCTTTTCTTCACTTTTTGGACAACTTCAGGTATTATCAAGGGTATATAAAAGTTTTCTGCAAAAAAAAAATAATCAAAAATCATTATCATTGATTTTTCTTCTGAGCAACTCCAACATATCATTCCCTGATGGAATGAGCATTTTTTTTACTTAAACAACTTCAAGGATGTTAATGAGAGGCAAATACTGACATTGGTCTGAGTTATATTCTGGATATGGATGGTGATGAGTCTTACGGGCAACACATTTTTACATCAATCACAGTTTCTTTTAGAAAATAAATGATACTAGTAAAGCCAAGAAAAACAAAAAATGCATAGACAGGCTCGAACTCGGGTGTTAGATTATTCCCAGGGAGGGTGCAATTCATAAAATACTATGTGTCATACAGTGTAGTGAAGTTTGTCTTAATCTCATGCACGAATACATAGGATGGGGATATCACCCCAACCACCAACCCACCCCGGAAAATTCAAACTTCTTTTTAATACATTTTTAAATTACGAAATATAGGCTTTGGATCCCCCAAAAGCTTTTCGGTACAGCTAGCAGACGCCCGAGAAATTGCGATTGATAATAGCGTAACAGTCCATCAAATACCTGCGTCACCTTCTTTCTTTCTCCTTTTCCCGCACCTAACAGCCGTTCATCAAACTGAAAACTCACCATGAATATCAGTGAAAGTTTGTGCGAATTACCTGGGATAAAAAGGATGCTTGTTATAGAAGATGCCGGACAGCTCTGAAATGGTGGGACCCGTCGGTCGGTTCCTTATTCTAAAGTCCCGGACGTACTGCAGCTTCAGCTGCGAATCGCCTTAAAATGCAATTACATATAAATGTAGCTCCAAAATTATGACAATAATCCTTTGTATTACATTGCTTCATTATTATAAAATGTGTATTTTGCAGGTCATTTGATAAATGGAATGCTTTAAAACAATAATTTTAGGAAAGAGAAGAAACTAAAACTAACATGCATCGTGTCTTTGATTTTTCTGGACATCGGCGGTTTAAAAATAAATAACAATGTAATGATTTAATCAGCTGACAATGAGAAAATCAAATACGTCTTTAAATGTTCTATCAATTTCTCAAATTAAAAATCAGAATTACAATACATTACGGGAGATAATTTCAACACGATTGTTTTATAAATTTAAACTTTATATATATCATCGGAAAAAAGAAACTGTGCATTATTAAATATATAAAAGAACATTTAAAAATTACAATGAACAAATTTTATTTTTTGTAATACCGTTAACACATGTATTCGTAACAACATCTCATAACACAATAATATCAATGTCGAATAACGTCAATTTCAGCACAGTCAAGACTCACTGTTATTTGAAATTGAATTAACAAAATTAATAACGCGTGTGAACATCATTTGCGTTCACGCATGCTTGACAGCGACACCTATTGATGCCACTAAAGTGTTCAGAAATGCTTGAATGATGTTGTTCCAGATATTGGTTATAGCATGACCTTAATCAGCCAATGTCACTGGCTGATTTGGTAAACGGCGCAAACGTCTTTCCATTTCATCCCAGACGTGCTCAATCGGCGACAAATCGGGGGAAACAGCTGGCCAAGGCAAGACATCGACATTCTGTTGAACAAGCATGTCCCTGACTACACGTGCAATGTGTGGCCTTACGTTTTCTTGCTGCAGAGTAATGTGATTTTGGTGTCTCTGTATGAAGGGTATCACATGACGCTGAATAATTTCATCTCGATAGCGTACGCCGGTGAGATTTCTATTGACAATTTGTAGAGGGGTCCTTCCACGTGCTGATTATCCACCCCACACCATAGCCCTACCTCCACCGAATTGTCGACGTTGCACAACACAAGCGTCCTGGTAACGCTCCCCAACGCGACGATACACCCTACAACGGCCGTCAGTGCTATCCAAATGAAATCTGATTAATCTCATTAATGAACAGAATATTGGCCCAATCCTGCATTCTGAATCGCAGATGTCGTGTGCACCACACTAGTCTGGCGATACGATGACGTTGAAGCAGTACAGGGCGTACCGCTGGACGTCTTGGTCTGATGTTTTGCTCGCGCAGACGATTACGCACAGTTCTTGGACAAATTGGTCGAAGCCCTGGAATGCTACGGGCAGTCAAACTTGCTGTCTGGAAACGATTTCTCAGTTGCACAAGTCTAATGTAGTTGTCCTGTTGACGTGACGTCACACGAGGTCGCCTAGAGCGCTGTCGATCCTGAGTGTTGCCAGATTGTTGAAAACGACTCCATAATGACTGGATGGTGTTTCGATGAACTCCAAAGTGTCTTGCTACAGCATTTTGTGCCATTCCTGTTTGCAGCATCCCAACAGCACAATTACGTTGGTTTTCGTTGAGTTGTGGCATGACATAGGGGTAAATTTTGTCGAAACTAAAGTGATTTCCTTAACAAAAAAAGTTTAAACAAATCCTTTACAGTTCTTATTCCAAACAGTATTGGCCCGTAAAACTCGTCCGTACAAGTTCTTCAATAAACAACAGGTGCTCACTAACCATGAAAAAGTCCGTGCACCCGGACGGTTACCATCCGATATTATCAAAAACATTACCATTATCGATTGTTTAAATTTTATAAATACAGACAATAGGTATAGAAAAATTATACTAAATTTTATAATGCACAGTTTCTTTTTTCCGCCAGTATATATCTAGAAGTATGAACATAGACAGCAAGTAATCGATTAACTATCCTTTTTTTCTTTCGTATGAAGGCTGGTAAAAATATAATCATATACATTGTTCTTCTCAGAAGTGAAATAGGAATGTTATATTTTAAGACCTAATAAGTGATCTATTTCTATTTTAAGTACAATATATATTTTATTACATCTAAAAATTAAATTTAAGTAGTATTGATTAATACATTAATCTAACAGTTGTCATTAAGGGGTACATACCGTGTTTATTCTTCTACCTTATACTCTAGGTAACATACATAGCTGACCTTTGGTAGGATGTGGTCACCTGACAGCTTTTAATTTTTTAGAGTTACTTCTAGTGCATAGTTCTCAGATAAACCTGAATATTGTACTTCAAAGCAAGAATTGGAATGTGTTACCTTTCTATAGAAATGATTTAATATATTTTCAGAGTATATATGTTATGCACTGTAAATTAAGTTCTCTTTGTTTATAGGAAAACAATCATAATGGTAAAGTAAAGTAAAATCTGCTTCACAATACACTGTGATGGATAATAAACATACCATTGCTTCCTACAAAGGATGCTTGCGATCCGGATATGCTTCCTCCCACCGAAACCGGTTTGGTTGCTCCCTCCGGAAGATCCAGTGCCTCTGTAGGCTCAGGATGCTCCATTGGCGCTTAAAGTAAATATTAACAAATGAATTTTAACAAAAGTTCATATATATATTACTATACATTTATTCTTATTCTACACAATACATGTATGTAGCACGATGTGTGTGCTACATTTTAATTTATTATAAAAAAAAAAGTATATGCAGGGCATTATGCGTATTTTTGAGTATGAGATAGAGAGAGATAAAAAGAAAGTTCTCTCATTCTCTCTAGTTCGGTCGTTTGATTTTCAATGAAGATGTAGAAAATACAGTGCAGGAAAATACAATATCAACACAGTAGCTAATCACCCAAAACATTTTAAAAGAGGAGGTGTTGTGTGCCGAACATTTGCATACTTTTTTGTTTGAATTGATTCTTTAATCTTATATATTTTTGTCTAATAAATGACCTTTTAACGACGCTTGACATACTTGCAATGACAAAATGCTTATGCCACATGCGTTGATGAGACCAAATGATGTAAACTATGTCATATAAATAAATCATTTATAATTGCAGACAGCAAAAGAAGATGTACGTAATTTACATGTCAAGTTAAACACTAGTATGTTTTTGACACAATGCGATTTCATGTGCTATCTTGGTCAATAACATCCATAAAGGTGTTTGACTATTTATCTATGTACCGAATGTGACAAAGTTCCAAGTACTTATTACCTTGATTTCATTATTTCATTCTCTACTTCTCGATATCATTATTGCTTAAACATACATTGCCAAACTAAAAATAAATTCTATATTTAAACAGTTTTTGATGATGAACATGTTTTCCACATACGACCTGCTTCTATATTACTGTGGAATCATTAGAGTTCTTGGTGGCTCAATTTCCTTGGTATTCGTGGATATCCCTACCCCACGAATTTAAATCCTAAACGAAAACAATTTTAGAAAGAGTTATCTTTGTTGCTGAAACAGTAATCGATGCATCCACGAAATTACATCCCCCGGAATGAGCAAAAAAGTCATAATCCACGAAAATTGGCCCCCACGAATAATAACGATTCTACAGTACACCTTGGAAAAATAATAATTTTACTTAAACAATAAAATGCTTTCTTAGGTGATCCATGCAGGATATGACGGTGGCGACATTGCAGCAATATAAATGCAAAAATATACATGTAATTTATGCAATTTATTGTCCTGTAATTTTAATTTATTTATATCTACTGAGTATGATTCCCTCTGTTTCTTATGGAAACTTAAAGTTAATTCATAGCTCTATGAAAATAGCCAGACTGAAATCCACACGCCTGTTTACCTATTGGTCGAAATATACAGCGACCTAAACTAAAATCATAGATTGCATGATGATGTCAGACTTAAATTCCCATCGAAGACGATTTGGTTGTTTCTTTTAGCTAACGTACTGATGTAAATTAACTACTGTCAATTAAAGTATTTTACTTACTTTTTACAATAAATTTATTAATTTGTTTAAAGAAAGATGTTAATATAAACAATAACATGTTTTTTTTTATGATTCATGCGAATTATGAAGTTAGCAAACATTACAGAAAAAAATTACATCACCCGCTAACGCGAGTTATGTATTTTTTTCTGCAATGTCGCCACCTTCATATCCCGCATGAATCACCATAGAAAGCATTTTATTGTTTTAGTATTCTTTTTTCCTGCGACGATTAATTTTTTAGAATTATATATTCAGAGAAAATTCAGAGAAAATAATAATGAATAAACATGAATTCGGATTGGAAAGCATCAATTTATACAGTAAATATCCATGAAAATATGGAAGGAATGAAGAAATAGCACTTAAGAATATTTAAAATCTTTACATCGTAGCCTATAGAAGATAAACCTTTGAATTTCATCCTATAATCATGTAATGATGTATAATAATTCTGATAAATAAAAATAATGAAATTCATAATAGAAGATAAAACAATTTTAAAAGAAAACAGTTTTGATTTACTCTTCAATTCCTAATTTGTTTTTATCAATGACTCAATTTGAAACTATTTCAAATATTTGATTTTTTTTACATTGCCTGTGTCGTATTCACACACAAACAAATTGTCATTATTGTCCACACACAAACCAACAGGATCCTTCAGATCACAGTTATCAATGTAACGAAGAAACTGTCCGTCCTGATCCAGAACGTGGATACAATGGTTGGCACAGTCTGCTGTCAGGATACGACCCTGACTGTCTGTTGTAATACCATTGGGTTTATATGGTTTGTTCTTGATAACTGAGGAATGAACGGTGTATCTCCATCTGAGTTTACTGTCCTGATTAACCACCACTACTGCACCAGCCTCATAGTCAGCTACACATATGTCATGGTTTCTGTTTTCTGTGATGTATTTAATGTTATCATTCCCTGAGTACAGAGGTTTTCCTTTATCATCAAATTGAATTGTTTGTTTCTTTGTAGATCCTGAGTAACGGACAACTTTGGATAAAATCATAAAATATCCGTGTACATTTACCATGTACATGTACATGGTAACCAGGAGATCACCAGTAGAGGAGACACACAGACTGCGAGGACTCCATTTCCGTATTCTGATCAACTCTTTTGTCTGTTCATTCTTCACTTTATTCACTGTCCCTACTGTCTGATCTGAGTACAGTAAATCCCTGCCTACGTCTACAGCTATATCAGAAGGCACTTTTCCTGATTTTGTAACAATTGCCTGTTGGAGTGTACCATAAGCATTGAATCATTTGATTTCATTGGTCGACCCACTAGTCCATATCTTGTCATCATTTATATAGGTAACACAGCGTAGTTTTCCATACCCAGTCTGTACTGTGGCAACCAGCTCTGGTTCATCCAGTAGTTCTCTGACTAGAGTGTTGGGTTGGTTCAGTGACAAGACATTTTCTTCTGTAGCAGCGGATAATGGGGTGATCTGCCCAAACAATCTGTACAGCTTCTCACGGTCTATTGGTTTTGGAATGAATGTTGGCAATGTAACCTTAACTTTGGGTGGAAGCTTACTTAACTCTCTGATCTTAGAGCTGTACTTAATGGTTGGGGCCAATTCAGTGGAGGTCTTTATTTCTTTAATAGCAAGTAATGTTTGTTTTATGAGAGACTGTATCTGTTTGATTTCATTCAAGTGTGTCCGTAAAATATCTCTGTGTTTCACTTTTATCTCGTTAATTTCAGTTTTCATTTCTTTGATGACAATGTCGATTTCTCTGTGCCATTGCTCTCCTTGTTTGGACATTGTTGTTGTTAGTTTCTCATATCCCCCATCCAGGTCGGCAAGCTGATTTTCCTGAAAAGGGACAATTTTATGTTTGTCATATCCATCTGAGATGTGATCCACTACACAGGGCTTGCAGAGGTTAATATGGCAAAAGTCACAGTAGCTGTGTACTATGGCGGTCTCACAAAGGTCACATCGGTGCAAATCCTGGGCACTAGTGCGGGGATCCATGATTTTTCTACAAAGAGATAACAAATATTTATACTATATATGTAAAACACATGTATCAACAGCCATTTTCATGTATTTTTTTCAAATCTTCATAATGTCTAAAATCTTTAATTGTATAAGTATAAAATGGACGCCATTTAATCAACCTACTATTCCTTTTATCTTTCTCATGAAGACTGGTACAAATGTAATCGTATAAAATGTTCTTTTCAGAATTGAAAGTAGAACTATTATATTTTAATACCTAGTCAGAGCTTTAATTATTTCTATTTTAGGCCTAATTAATATATATATATTTCATAACATCTAAAAATATGCCTCAGTTATTTTAATTGATATATTAATGAAACAGATGTTGAAAAGGGGTACATACCGTGTTTATTCTTCTACCTTGTATTCTAACATTGTTGAGCTTTTGTGGAATGTGGTCACCTGACAGCTTTAAATTATTTAGAGTTACTTCCCGTGCTTTGTACTTGGGTAAACATGAAAGGGAAATTGCAATTAAAATTGTACTTCTAAGCAAGACTACGAATGTGTTAACATTCTATAAAAATGATTTGATATATACTCGGGTTGTTTTGTGGGTTTTTTTCTAGAGTAATCCTCAGAAATATTGACAAGCAAAAAAAAACAAAAAACAAAACAAAACCTAATTCCCAAAATCATGAAAATCCTAATCCAGGGGGTGGGGGGAGGGGGGGGGAGGGAATACCAATAGTTTATAAAAAAAATTCTTACCAACCAAATTTTTCTTTTTCCTAATCCGTGGGGGGTGGGGGGGGGGGGGGCTCTTGTGTGGCTATGACTCCAACTTCTCAATATTTCATAAATTTAGGAACAATTATGTTTTCGGCTGAACCCTCTATGATACTATGTTCCTAATGGTTTCGTCTAACTTCGCAAAAAAAAAATGCAGTTTTCTTCTCATGGAAGGTGTGATTGATAGAAGATCATGAATAGTTGGAGTCCCATACAGTGCAGTGAAGATTGTCTCAATCTCATGCGCAAAGATAGAGGAGGGGGGCACAACCCCCACCACGCCGCGGTAAATTCTAACATATGGTAAAATTACTGAAAATAGGATTTGGACCCCAAGGCCCCCCCCCCCCCCGGCAAACATTATCATCCCTGAACACCCCCCCCCCCCCGGAAAAGTCTGAATCCACGCATGACAGTCTTCAATCTAAAGTTATTTGTGGTTATAATATATAGAAATTATGCGAGTCATTCATTTAATGTGTGATAGGTATTACATTATTTGGTTTCGTTTTGGCAAATGTAATATATAGCCTCATTCTTGTTTCCTATTACATGTACCTGAAGCAGAAGAATAAGTTTATTGTTTTACCTGTCTTCGTTTCGTCATTTTCTGTAGTTTTACTGTAATGAAAGAAAAATTGAGAAACTTGTCTACTTTAAATCCAAATTGGAAAAAATTTCGAAAAATAATTAAATCAGATTTTCTTAGTTATATCATTATGTCCGAAATACACTTCTACCTTTAACGTTTTATGAAATTCTGTGCAGCGGATTAAAAGGAGTTGCGGTGACAAATTGTTCATTGCTGTATTCAATATGAAACGGCCAAAAGTATTATTTTATGGTGCAAAAGGGCTGAAATTCCCAAAATATTAATGGTATCAGAATTTCTTGGTATAATACGAAAATCTATACTCACTGGGTCCTAAACACAAAGAGAGTTTTACAAAATCCTGTTCTAACAAACTGTTCATTACTATAACAAATGTACATGTTGGAATAAAAGGAAACGCCATTAATCGAAAATAATTCGTACCAATGCTTTGGCAGTAGTGAATGTTTACCAGTCGTTAATGCCATACATTTAGCAACACAGGGGCCGGGGTCTGACCTTTCCTCTTTGAAAACCGCGACTAGACCAAAGTCGAACTAGGAAAGAATTCGGAACGAAATGGTTTATTTGGAAATTGCTAAAGTTCAAACTTAATTAAGACACTGTTATATTTCGACTGCTCAATTCTCTATGTAAAATAATCAGTGCTCTCTTCGATACTTTTTATCATATGGGTGTCATGTACAAAGATCTATGTTTGGTGAAATTTAAGCATGTTAGAAAGCATAAAACAGTGACATTTATCTCTCATTTTAGTTTTTGATCCTCAAGATGTTATAGAAGGCCCCACCGTGCCCACCCTAGCTACTTTCAAAACCGACATTACGTGTCTGTTTTCAAACGGTGATTAGAGACGATGGGGAGGTGGTGGTATCAATTTTAAAATAATCAGTTCAGTTTCAGTTTATTTTTTTTCACTAAACACCATATAATGGTACAAGAGGTACATATAAAAGAGGACCAAACATTTTTACTTATAAACAATATAGTTTTAAAGGTCAAGAAAGTAAGTGGGGTGAACGAACAGTGTGATTAATTTATGAAATAAAGAAACAAAATTTTCTTAATGTATATAGTTAAATGAGGACATGATTTCATAGAACTTTTTAGTGTTAGGAGAACAGTAATATGTATCTAAAAACTGACTTCGTAATTTACTTAATGCTTTGCATTCTAATATAACATGGAATTGGTCACCAATTTTGTTACAACTACACAAATTACAATGCGTTTACTTCTTTCAACAATACCCCGCCTTCCTATTTCAACAAAAAGACGATGATTTGTAGTTCTAAACATAACTAATATTTTTCTTAGTTTGCTAGGTAACAAGAGTAAGTAGCGTTCACATCCAAAATTTGTTTTATAGATTCTATAAATAACACCCATAGTCGATTCTTGAATATAAGCATGCACCAAACAACGTGGATTATTTCGGTGACGATGATATTTCCATTGAATATAATTTTGCCATTATAGCTACCTTTTTGAAATTCCCGGAAGTAAACCATAATATACTAAACAGGTGCTGTCATTAGACCCCCTGTCAAAGTCGCCATACTTATTAACTTTATCTGTAAACAGAAACTTTTATGAAGCGAATGTTTTGTATTCGTTTTTGGATTGATTTTTTTTTACATAATTTCTATTCTGTAAACACCAAATAATTAATTATAAACCTGATATTGGCTATATTGTAAAACGTGATTTGTAATATCTATAAAGTACATGTATATACACTGTACGGAAAGATCCATGAATTTGAAATGGGAGATGCACGTCACTTGATGCAGCTATGAATACGTAGACTGAGTTCTACTTTTTGTTGAAAAAATTGAAGCAAAGGAAGTTGAGATAAACTGTTGTTGCATTTCTTCTCAACCTGTCCAGGCACGTAGCATCGGGGTAGGGGGGAGGGGTTCCAGTCCTCACCCCCCCCCCCCCCCCCTTCACTTTTTCTTGCAGCAACTTATTTTTTTTTAATTTACATATAAAAAATTGAATTATCATGGAGTTGCCCCCCCCCCCCTCCCCCCCACACGTTTTTGGGAGTATGAAAAAAAATATGAAAAAAATGAAATTAAGAGTGAAATCATAGATATACCCCACCCCACGGATTGGGATTTGGAAGATTTTGTAAAACTTTTTTTATTTGCTTGTCAAGATTTTTTTATAATTCTGCACCCCCCCCCCCCCCACACAACTTTAAAAAACGATGCTACGTGCCTGCTGTCCCAGAATACAAATATTCTCATGAAAAAATAATTAATCTTTGTCAAATAATGAGGATAAAACTTATTTATTGATATTTAGTATTTTATCAATGTCGAATTGTACACATAGAGGGTATAGATAATTTCTTCAAATGCCCTCTATGTCCGGCGGGGGGGGGGGGGGGGGGGGGAGATTCCTCACTTTTCGTCTGGTGGCTCTTGGTCTGACACACAGAAATGATGGAAGATCAACACTGATGACATTTGTTATCTAATTTATCACAGATTGTGTATAGAATAATTATTCTAAAACATCGAAAATATGTTAACTGCTAATCATTAAATTTCTTTATATAAAAATATTGATCACTAATTTATCTATGTCGGGGATGAATTAAAAATTCATAACAAATTGGACATATAACATACATGTATGTATCGCAACTTCCCAGGCCTTTCCGGTACATCTAGGCAAAAAAAAAACTAGTGGGAGACGCCCGAGGAGTTGCGATTGATAATAGCATGACAGTCGTCAAATACCTACGTGCTCACTCCCGTACTCCCTTTCCAACAGCCGTTCATCGACAACCCGAATATCAGTGAATTTTATGCGACTTACCTGGGATAAAAAGGATGCTTGGTGTCATAGAAGATGGCGGACAGCTCTGAAATGGTGGGACCCGTTGGTCGGTTCCTTATTCTAAAGTCCCGGATGTACAGGGGCTTCAGTGGCGAATCGCCCTAAAATTTCAGTCATTGACCTCAATATCATGCAATCACATATAGTACATATAATTCTCAAATTGTGACAATATTACTTTGGATTATATTGCTTCTTCATTTGCTAAACTGCACGAATGTTGAAGGTGTTTCGAGTCATTTAATAAATGAAATGTTGTTGTTTTTTAAAAACAGTATTCTTTAATAGCGCAGAAATTAAAACTAACCTGCACCGTGTCTTCGGTTTCTATGGGCATCGGCTGTTTGATAAATGAATAAAATAAATTACAATGTAATGATTTAATCAGCTGATAATTAGAAAATCAAATACTGGTACGTCTTTGAAATTTCTATCATTTGTTTTTTTAAAGTGATAATCATTATTACTACATGTATATATACTATCGGAAAAAAGAAACTGTGCATTATTTGATATATGAAAAAACATTCAAAACTTACAATGAACAAATTTTATTTTTTGTAATACTGTTAGCACATGTATTCGTAACATCTCATAACATTAATGTCAACGTCGAATAACGTCAATTTCAGCACACTCGAAAGTCACTGTTATTTGAAATTGAATGAACAAAATTAAAAACGCGTGTGACAACCATTTGCGTTCACGCATGCTTGACAGCGATGCCTCATTGATGCCACTTAAGTGTTCAGAAATGCTTGAGGGATGTTGTTCCAGATGTTGGTTAAAGCCTGGCTTAAATCAGCCAATGTCACTGGCTGATTTGGTAAACGGCGCAAACGTCTTTCCATTTCATCCCAGACGTGCTCGATCGGCGACAAATCGGGGGAAACAGCTGGGCAAGGGAAGACATCGACATTCTGTTGAACAAGCATGTCCCTGACTACACGTGCAACGTGTGGCCTTGCGTTGTCTTGCTGCAGAGTGATGTGATTTTGATGTATCTGTATGAAGGGTATCACATTACGCTGAATAATTTTATCTCTATAGCGTACGCCGGTGAGATTTCTATTCCACCCCACACCATAACGCTACCTCCACCGAATTGTCGACGTTGCACAACACAAGCGTCCTGGTAACGCTCCCCAACGCGACGATACACCCTACAACGGCCGTCACTGCTATCCAAATGAAATCTGGATTCATCAGTGAACAGAATATTGGCCCAGTCCTGTATTCTGAATCGATGACGTTGAAGCAGTACTGGGCGCACCGCTGGACGTCTTGGTCCGATGTTATGCTCGCACAGACGATTACGCACAGTTCTTGGACTAATTGGTCGAAGCCCTGGAATGCTACGGGCAGTCAAACTTGCTGTCTGGAAACGATTTTTTAGATGCACAAGTCTAATCTGGTTGTCCTGTTGACGTGTCGTCACAGGAGGTCGTCCAGAGCGCAGTCGATCCTGAGTGTTGCCAGATTGTTGCAAACGACTCCATAATAACTGGATGATTTTCCGATGAACTCCAAAGTGTTTTGCTACAGTATGGTGAGCCATTCCAGCTTGCAGCAGCCCAACAGCACGATTACGTTGGTTTTCGTTGAGTCGTGGCATGACATAGGGATACAAATTTTTGAAAGTGATTTCCTTAACAAAAGAAGTTTAAACAAATTCTATACAGTTCTTATTCCAAACAGTATTGGCCCGTAAAACTCGTGCGTACAAATTCTTCAATAAACAACAGGTGCTCACTAACCATGAAAAAGTCTGTGCACCCGGACGGTTACCATTCGATATTGTCAAAAACATTACCATTATCGATTGTTTAAATTTTAGAAATACAAACAATAGATATAGAAAAATTATACTAAATTTTATTATGCACAGTTTCTTTTTTCCGCTTCTATATATAGTCCTTTGAAAATTCTTAAACGGTGAAAATATATTGATTATTGAGTTCTTTTACCCATATTAATATTGACAGGTGTCCCTTACCACCTTAAATTAGGACAATAAGCAGGTGCCGTTTGCGGATGTCCCGAATACATGTACGAAATAGGAGTATTTTGGGGATCGACCGGTTTACACTGAGCGAAAACACGCTTTAATCATCTTTATCATAGAATTTACAGACGTTACATTATAAATAACCTCAGCTTTTTGCATAATTAACGACTTTGTGTTTAGGCTAGTTCCATTATCTTGCATAATCGAGAGGCCTCGCAAACAAGGTTATTTTATATTTAGATACGACTTAAATCGTCTTACCAATATCATTTTAATTGCATGTATCTCCTTCTTCAGATTCTTTAAGAGGTTATTTTAAGGAGACATTTAAGTGTTACATTTAAGTGTTCATTGATTTACAAATAATTTCCAATTTGTTGAAACTTAACATTATTATAAAAATACTAAATTAATTGTCGTTAAAATATGCAATGGGCATTGTATTGCGTTCAAATTTTAAAAAATAAGTATTCTAAACTTAAAAATAATTTGATTTTAAACTTAAAATGCAACACTTATGCAAAAAGACGATAAACTTTTAACATACCTGGAACAGTTTTGGGTGTTGTGTTGTTTTGGGCGTTCACGACCAAGATGGCCGCCAGCAGAAACAGGCCTAGGTATTGTAGATTTCTCATCTTTTTAATTACCACGGTAATCCAACACTAGTCCGGTGCATGCTGAAACCAAAGTTCTTTCCCCATTTTATTTATATAGAGGCAAAAAATGTCATTTCAAATATATGTCATTGTCAAAACCGTGTTATATTTAATTCAGATTATAGTTGCATTGTGGCAATTTTTCTTTTCTATTCTTTTTTTCTTTCGAAGTGCGCATTTTTTGTTGACCGAAATTCGCACTAAGAAAACAAATTATGCTCGAAGGTAGGAGCGCATAACACGATATTCTTATTAAATTTCAAGGTTATCTTTATTTAAGAAAAAATCTTCTCGTTTTAATGTTTCACATGTGTTTTGTTGTTTCTTGAATATGTTAAAAGTTGTTTCGTTCGATCGTACAGTATTTTATATAAATGCAGTAGTTTAGCAGAAAGTTAATGAGTAATATAAAGTTCGATTATAGTATAAATCAAACTTTATCTAAAAGGTTTTATAAATACATTGTATATTTAATGAATTCGAGTATTGAGGATGTGGCTTATTTAAAAGATTTGTCTTGGTGTTGAAGCAGATAAACAATAATAACATTAATAACGTGTCACATTCGCTCACACCACGAATGTTTTTTTTTATCCCTGAAAAGAAATTGGTTTAGTGGGTATAGATTTGAAGGTTTTTAAAAGAATTGATATGAAAGAAAAGCTTGGATATTGGATATGTAAATTAAAGGAATTTGAAAAGATACTGGATTCGTGGAGATGTCGAAAGCTTACTATCTTCGGTAAATGTCAAATTGTAAACTCGGTTATTCTATCAAAAATCATTTTCACTGCAACGGTTTTAGAAAATCCGGGAAATGATTACTTTAAAAAATTAAATAAACTATTTTTTTCATTTTTATGGGGCAATCGTGAACGCATCAAAATGTTCACATTAATTCGCGAGATAAAAGAGGGGGGTATAGGAATAATTGACCCAGAAATCAAAATTAAAGCTACTAATTAAAAGCAGCTTGGATTTCAAAACTTACACAAAATAAGAGTAATTTAAGTAAATTTTTAAATGCATGTTTAGCAAATCATAAGATGAAAATCGATTATATTCTAGAATCAAATGTAACAAACACTTCTGATTTTAATAGTCTGAAAGGACTTTCACAATTCTACAAAGAGGTATTTACTGCATTTAATGAATGCAAAACTCCAAAAAGCATTGATACTATGGACGAAATATTATGGCAGAATATTTGGTTTAACGTAAACTTTAAATACAAGGGAAAAGTTTTATATTTTCAGAACTGGTTCGAAAGCGGCTTTCATTATGTGAAAGACCTTGTGAATGATAATGGTTTTAAATCGCTCAATGAAATAGCTGCTATATTAAAATCGAAAAGAAATTATCTTTGTGAATATCTAACACTAAAAAACGTTTTTCACTCTAAAATACATAATGATACAAGCAGGAGGAGATATATAAATATCAAAAATGAATTTCATTTTAAATTACAAGGAGAAATAAAAGATATCGGTAGAACGAAATCTGGCTTCTTCTATAAAATACTACTTGATGACAAATCCAAAAAACCTATCATGGAGAGTAAATGGAAAAATGAATTTAGCGACATAAACTCATTGTGTTGGCGAAAAATATATGATGAAAAAATTGTAAAAATTAATGATAAAAGCATTGCTGAATTTAATTTTACATTATTGCACAATCTGTTGCCAAATAATCTATACCTTAGCAAATGGAATAAAAATATTGATAAATATTGTACGTATTGTCGAGAAATTGAAAATACAAAACATATGGTTTTCGACTGTATACTAGTACTTGTAAAAAACATCTGGAAAAAGGTTTCTGCTATACTTAAAATTAATATTGCTTGGAAACATCTTGTTTTGGGTTTTATTTATAATGGAAACCAAAGCAATGTAGTTTTAAACAATGTAATATCCTTCATTGCATGTAAAATCTTTAAATACAAAATGAAATGTAAATTGATAGAAGTCAATGTCACAAATGCAGGCCTAATTTTTTTTAAGGTCATCGCTTGCAAGCTTTTTCCTTGTAAATCAGCAAGCACAAACTGTCAATTTTGATTACTGTATACTTAAAACTCTTTCTGAAATGCTGTAAATTGTAAAATATGAAATAGTAATAACAATAATAATAATTAAACTAGACACGATCTCGTTGCGAGCAACGAATGGGTCTTCCGTCCGATTTTTGAATAGATTAGATTAAACTTATCACTTCAAAGATAAAATCGTAGATCTAAGCGAAAAATAGTAAAAAACAAAATTGCGGCATTCGGGGCTGGAACCCGGGTCACCTGGGCCATGTCCACGACTCTATCGACTGAGCTACTCAGACTCTCGCTTCAGAATTTTGACGCTTAATTTCTCGAGAATGCCTGAATTACCTGAAAGCACCTTGTTGCGAGCAACAAGTGGGTCTTTCGTTTGATTTTGAATTGATAGGGTTCAATTAAACTGTTGACATTTGGTACGATTTACTATCATATTAACTTCCTTTTAAACTCATTTTTCAACCTACACTGCGAAATGCAGATTTCCGGAAAACGTCATTTTTAAACTTCAATATCTCCGCAATGCGTTGTCCGATTTTAAAACGGTTTTTAGTTTTGCATTCAGTACAAAAATGTCAACAAAACGTATATGCTTTAAAATTCCAAAAATCGAAATATTAGAATCACTTCCGGTGACGACCGGAAGCGACGGACGACCTGCTCATATTAAAATTTGATAAGTTTAAAACCTATTCTGATGGAAAAAAATTGTAGATTATTTGATTTAAAAAAAATTTAAAACACAACTTTCCAAAAATGCTGTTTGAGCGGACCGGAAGTGACGGGCGATCGTAGTTTTACCTGAATAGAAATTCAAAAATCTATCATTCCTGAAACTTTTAATTTTCTATCTTTAATCGTTTTTGCGAAAAAGGGAGGACAAGACCACTTTTTACAAAAAGAAAAACGAATATAACGGCCGACCGGAAGTGACGTCATCAACAAAAATGTACATGATAAAAGACCTTGATATTTTGTATTATTCGTGAAATTTTCATAAAAATCCGTTGTAGCATATTTGAGATATTTGAGTTTTAAGAAAAATGTTAAGAAAAAAAAGAATAATAATAGTGAAAAATAGAGAAAAAGAAACCTAACAAAAACAATAGGGTCTTCCGTTGGAAACGGAAGACCCTAAATATATTAATATTGTATTATTAGTATTAGAATATAATGAACTAGAGGGCGACCTGGCTCTCGTACTTTTATGCGGTATAGGACAAAAAGAACTGTGACTGTAGAAGCAAGTCCTACCGCATAGTACCGCATTTTATATTTTCTATATTCACAATTGTCAATTCCTAAATTTCCTATTTGTATTTAAATTATGACTTAGAATTGTTTTCATATATATATTTTTTTCAATAAATCTTTACATAAGAAAAAAAAAGATATGAAAGAAAAGCTAGCTGATTTTTAATCGATTTATTTGTAATCATTTCGAATTGAATATAACACAATTGGTACATTTATTTGAACTCTGCCTAAGTATCTGTATCCCTGGGGGTTTTTTTTAGAGAAAATATCTACTTAGGCAAGATTGGCGCTTTTTCATGACAAAAAAGACTGCATTTCTTTTTAAATATTTCTTCGTTAATGATAACCACATATACTTACCGAGCTTTGAAATTGCAATTCCAAGTAAACGTAAATTATATCTAACGAATCTTAATTAAGCGTCTTACATGTATTAATATCAAAGTTTTTGGTCAGATTAATTATAAATACATTAGCATTTAACGATAAACAATTATACATTGTATTATCATCAAACGTTCATTCATTTACTTTTTAAAGACATTTGAGTTAAAAATGATACTGAGTGTATAACCTTTTTATCCATGAATTGATATCACATTTTCAACATTACTGAACGGTGTTTTATTCAGGCACGTAGCATCGTTTTTGAAAGTGGGGGGCAGACTCTTGACTCTTGACAAGCAAAAAAAAAAAAGAAGGAAAAAAAGGAAAATTAAAAGTTTCCCAAAAATCTTCAAAATCCTAATCTCGGGGGGGGGGGGGGGGGGTTGGCGTAGTATATAACTTCATTTTCACTCCTCATTTTCTTATTTTCATATCAATTTTTTACATACTCCCAAAAAAGTGGGGGGGGGGGGGGCAACTCCATGATAATTCAATTTTTTATGTAATTATATAATTGTAAATTTTTAAAAATTTGTAGCTGCGAGAAAAAGTGGGGGGCCAGCCCCCCCCCCCCCCCCCCCCCCCCGATGCTACGTGCCTGTTATTATTAGAGTTATAAGGTTCACAATATGAGGATCATTTAGTAACTGGAAATTAACAGTACATACATGTACTTACACTGAGATATTTATGTAATAATTTTCCATACGGTGAACAAATATCTGTTTTTTTATATGGACAAACGAAGACAGATATGACAGATTGGGCGACTACGAGATAAAGAGAGAGAAAAAGAGGACTCTCTCTCTCTCTCTCTCTCTCTCTCGTTCGATCGCAGTTTTTGAAACGAAGATTAATTGTAGAAAAAAGTACAAGATACAATCAAAATACACTTGCCATCAACCCCCCCCCCCCCCAAAAAAAATAAAATAAAATAAAGGAGGATGTTTAGCATTCGATACATTAATTTATTTATTTTTATCTTTTTTATGGTTGCTTTAACACAATACACCACTCTTGGTGCAATATGATCAAAGATCAAATGATACGTTAATCTAGTATTTTTCTGTCAAATAAAGATCTTTTAACGACGCTTGGCATACGTGCAAATGCAACTTTTTTAATTCCACATTAATGAGACTAAATGATATAAAATATGTCAGATAAATAAATCATTTATAATTGGGGCCAGAAAAAGAAGAAATACGTAATTTAAAAACTGACATGAAAAGTAATATCCTTGCGGGATTTTGACATAATGTGATTGCATTTGCTATTTTGGTCAATAACATCCATGAAAGGTGTTTTAACATATATATACCAAGTGTAACAAAGGTACAAATATTAATTATACCTTGATTTCATAATTTCATTTTCCACTTCTCGATATTAATATTACTTAAACATACATTGCCAAACTAAAAATAAATTCTGCATTTTAACAGTTTTTGATGATGAAAATGTTTTACACATACGACTTGCTTGTATAATACACCTGGCAAAAATAATAATTTTACTTAAACAATAAAATACTTTCTTTGGTGATTCATGTGGGATATGGCGGTGACGACATTGCAGAAAAAACATGTAATTTATTATCATGTAATTCTAATGTAATAATTCACACATGTATATATTTACTTCTACCGAGTATAGTTCCCTCTGTTTCTTATTGAAACTTAAAGTTAATTCATAGCTCTATAGAAACAGTCAGACAAAAAATATACACGCCGCGTTTATCGATCTGTCGAAATATACAGCGACCTTAAAAAAGCCAATCACGGACTGCACGATGATGTCAGAATAAAATTCCCACCGGCGACAATTTAGTTGTTTCTTTAAGCTAAACTACTGATGTACATTAACAGTAATTTATATAATTAGAGAATTAACTTCAAATTTACTTAAAATATAAATTTATTAATTTGTTCAAAAGAAGATGTTAATATAAACAATAACATGTTTTCTTTGATGATTCATGCGAATTATGAAGGTAGTGATCATTACCGAAAAAAATTACATCACCCGATAACACGAGATATGTATTTTTTTTCTTCAATTTCGCCACCTTCATATCCTGCATGAAACACCAAAGAAAGCGTTTTATTGTTTTAGTATTTTTTTTCCTGCGACGATTATATTTTTTATAATTACATTTTCAGAGAAAATTCAGAGAAAATAAAAAATGAATAAACATGAATTCGGATTGGAAAGCATCAATTTATAAATATCCATGAAAATATGGGAAACCTGAAAGGAATAACACATAAGAATATTTTAAATCTTTACATCGTAGCCTATAGAATATTCACCTCTGAATTTCATCCTATCATCATGTAATGATAAATAAACATAATGAAATTTAGAATGGAAAATAAAACAATTTTTAAAGAAAACAGTTCTGATTTACTCTTCAATTCCTAATTTGTTTTCATCAATGATTCAATTTGAAGCTATTTCACATATTTGATTTTCTTTACATTGCCTTTGTTGTACTCACACACATACAGATTGTCATTATTGTCAACACATAAACCATTAGGATTCTTCAGATCACAGTTATCAATGTTACGGAGAAACTGTCCATTCTGATCCAAAATGTGGATACAATGGTTGTTACCGTCTGCTGTCAGGATACGACTCTGACTGTCTCTTGTGATACCCCAGGGTTCAAATGGTTTGTTCTTGGTAACTGAAGGATGACCGGTGTATCTCCATCTGAGTTTCCCGTCCTGATTGACCACCACTACTGCACCAGCCGCCCAGTCAGCTACACAGATGTCATGGTTTCTGTTCTCTGTGATGCATTTAATATAACATTTCTCTGAGAACAGAGGTTTACCATTATCATCAAATTGAATTGTTTGTTGCTCTGTAAATCCCGAGTACCGGACAACTTTGGATTGAGTTTCATCATCATTGTACATGGTAACCAGGAGATCACCAGTACAGGTGACACACAGATTAAGAGGCATCCATCCCTGTAATCTGATCAACTCTTCTGTCCGTCCATTCTTAACTTTATTCACTCTTCCTACTGCCTCATCAGAGTACAGTAGATCCCTGCCTACATCTACAGCTAAATCAAAAGGCGCTTCTCTTGATTTTGTAACAATTGTCTGTTGGAGTGAACCATAAGCATTGAAGCATTTGATTCCATTGTTCCACCCACTAGTCCATATCTGGTCATCATTTATATAGGTAACACAGCGTAGTTTTGTATACCCAGTCTGTATTGTGGCAACAAGCTCTGGTTTATCCAGTAGTTCTCTGACTAAAGTGTTGAGTTGGTTCAGTGACAATACATTTTCTTCTGTAGCAGCAGATAATGGGGTAATATGTCCAAACAATCTGTACAGCTTCTCACGGTCTATTGGTTTTGGAATGAATGTTGGCAATGTAACCTTACCTTTGGATGGAAGTTTGCTGACTTCTCTGATCTTAGAGCTGTATTCAATGGTTGGAGACACCTCAGTGGAGTTCTTTATTTCTTTAATAGCAAGTAATGTTTGTTTTATCAGAGACTGTATCTGTTTGATTTCATCCAAGTGTTTCTGTAAGATGTCTCTGTGTTTCTCTTTTATCTCGCTGATTTCAGTTTTCATTTTATTGATGACAATGTCGATTTCTCTGTGCCATTGCTCTCCTTGTTTGGACATTGTTGTTGTAAGTTTCTCATATCCTACATCCAGGTTGGCAAGTTGATTTTCCAAGTCAAGGACAATTTTCTCATATTTAGGAGAAATTAAGTTTTCATACTCTTTTGTATCTTTTTCAATAATGTCTTTCTTTGTCTTGTAAACCTCTGTGACTTCGACAAAGCTATGTCCCTTGTGCTGATCAGATGCCATACAGGAAGAACAAACAAAGGTTCCGCATTCCCTGCATTGCAATTCGCAGTTTTTCTGTGGATGTTTTCCACAATTCGGATAAATGAGGGTCGACCTTCGTTCCTGGAAAGGGACAATTTTATGTTTGTCATATCCATCTGAGATGTGATCTACTACACAGGGCTTGCAGAGGTTGACATGACAAAAGTCACAGTAGCTGTGTACTATGGCGGTCTCACAATGGTCACATCTGTGTACATCCTGGGCACTAGTACGGGGATCCATGATTTTTCTACAAATAGATAACAAATATTTCTACTATATATGTAAAACACATGTATCAACAGCCATTTTCATGTATTTTTTCAAATCTTCATAAAGTCTAAAATCTTTAATTTGTATATGTATAAGTATGAACATGGACGCCATGTTATCAATCTACTATTCTTTTTATCTTTCTCGTGAAGACTGGTACAAATGTAATCATATAAAATGTTCCAGAAGTGAAAGTAGAAATATTATATTTTAATACCTAATCAGAGCTTTAATTATTTCTATTTTAGGCCTAATTAAAATATATATTTCATTAGCCCTACATCTAAAAATGTTTTATTTGATAGATTAATCTAACAGATGTTGAAAAGGGGTACATACCGTGATTATTCTTCTGCCTTGTATTCTAACATTGTTGAGCTTTTGTGGAATGCGGTCACCTGACAGCTTTAAATTATTTAGAGTTACTTCCCGTGCTCTGTACTTGGGGTAAACGTGGAATGGAATTGTACTTCTAAGCAAGACTACGAATGTCCGAAATGATTTGATATATACTCGTTTTTTTTTTCTCGGGGGGGGGGGGGGGGGGGGGGGTAAGCGCATTTCTTTAACCTAATTACAAATAGTACGCATAATAATGATACGTTATATCTATACAAAGCATACAAGCATGCAAGTATATTTCCCACAGGGGCTTGGTTGTTGGATAGTGAATTTCCTAATTATTTGTTCCCGAAGAAAATGTGATTAAAATTGGTAATCTTATGTGTATTTCTGTGTATTGCAATAAATAAATTCACTAAAACCCCCCGTTTCAGTCATGTTAAAAAAGTGTACTCAATGTACATTAAAAAAAGTACTTTTTATAATGTACATTGAATACACTTTTTTAACATGACTGAAACGGGGGGTTTCAGTGTATTTATTTAATGCAATACACATAAATATATCTAAGATTACCAATCTTAATCAATTTTTTCTTCGGGAACAAATAATTAAGAACTTCACTATCCAACAACCAAGCCCCTGTGATATGTCCAGGCACGTAGCATCGGGGGGGGGGGGGGGGGGGGGGGCTGGCCCGCCCACTTTTTCTCGCAGCAAGATTTTTTTTTTTAATTTACACATAAAAAATTGAATTAACATGGAGTCCCCCCCCCCCCATTTTTGGCAGTATGTAAACAATTGGCACGGAAATAAGGAGCCCCCCCCCCCTCTAAAAGATTAGAATTTTGAAGATTTTTGAAAAATCCAAATTACCTTTTTTTTTTTCTTTATTTTGTTTTTGGCTTGTCAAGATTTTTTGGATGAGTCTGGCCCCTCCACTTTCAAAAACAATGCAACGTGCCTGATTTCACTGGCGTCGGAAGCAAATTGAAAGGGGGGAGGGGGGGTTAGACTAGACTAATCCTCAGAAATATTGACAGGCAAAAAAAAAAACCTAATTCTCAAAATCATGAAAATCTTTATCGGGGGGGGGGGGGGGGGGGGGGCCTAGTTTGCCTATGGCTCCAACTTCTCAATATTTCATAAATTTATGAACAATTATGTTTCCGGCTGAACCCTCTATGATGCTATGTTCCTGATAGTTTGGTCTAACTTTGCAAAAAAAATGCAAAATAAAGTTGCCCCCTAGACCCCCACCCCCTGTTCCGACGCCTATGATATTTATAATAGCTATTACAGTTAATAAAGGTGAACTCTTATGCAGTTGCAGTTTTCTTCTCAGGGAAGGTGTGATTAATAGAAGATCATGAAGAGTTGAAGTCCAATACAGTGCAGTGAAGATTGTCTCAATCTCATGCGCAAAGATAGAGGAGGGGGACACCACCTCAATGCTACCCCACCCCGGTAAATTCTAACATATGGTAAAATTACCGAAAATAGGTTTGGACCCCACGTCCCCCATGGCCACCCCCCGGCAAACATTATCATCCCTTAACACCCCAACACCCCCCTCCCCCGGAAAAGTCTTAATCCGCCACGCATGGCAGTCTTCGTTCTAAAGTCATTTGTGGTTACAGTTTTAAATTATAACCAAGGGAATTAATGGTCATGGGGACTAGGGTTTGTGATTCAAGAAAGGTTAGTGAAATGCAACAATGGATTACATGTATTTACCAGTGTTTCGTTTTCTTCTCTCTCTGTTGCTGAACCGCACTAGTATTAGTTCTGTAAATTCCTAATTAAACGCGACGAATTAATATACGCGTAAAATCGCGAGAAGCATCCTTGGCGGATTTTAAAATCTCGCTATTATTTTCTGAGAGTTGAAAACTATGAGAAATAAGGAGAAAAGTTCAACGCTCGCGATTTTATATTCTTGCGATTTGATACAAACCAGCGGGATCGCGGAATTAAGTACTCGCGTAATATATGGAATTTATGCGAGTCATTCATTTAATGTGTGATAGGTATTACATTATATTTGGTTTCTTTTTGGCAAATGTTATAGCCTCATTCTTGTTTCCTATTACATGTACCTGAAGCAGAAGAATAAGTTTATTGTTTTACCTGTCTTCGTGTCGCCATTTTCTGTAGTTTTACTGTACTGAAAGAAAAATTGAGAAACTTGTCTACTTTAAATCCAAATTGGACAAAATTCGAAAAATAATAAAATCAGATTTTCCTAGTATCATTGTGTCCGAAATACACATTCTATCTTCAAAGTTTTATGAAAAAGGGCTGAAAATCCCAAAATATGAATGGTATCACAATTTCCTGGTAATAAGCAAATCTATACTAACTAGGTCCTAAACACAATAAAAAGAGTTTTACAAAATCCTGTGCTAACAAACTGTTCATTACTATATCCAATGTACATGTTGGAATAAAAGGAAACGCCATTAATCGAAAATAATTCGTACCAATGCTTTGGCAGAAGTGAATGTTTACCAGTCGTTAATGCCATACATTTAGCAACACAGGGGCCGGGGTCTGACCTTTCCCCTTTGAAAACCGCGACTAGACCAAAGTAGAACTAGGAAAGAATTCGGAACGGAATGGTTTATTTGGAAATTGCTAAAGTTCAAACTTAAGACACTGTTATACTGTACATTATATTTCGACTGCTCAGTTCTCTATGTAAAATAATCAGTGCTCTCTTCGATACTTTTTATCATATGGGTGTCATGTGCAAAGATCTATGTTTGGTGAAATTTAAGCATGTTAGAAAGCATAAGACAGTGACATTTATCTCTCATTTTAGTTTTTAATCCTCAAGAAGGCCCCACCGTGCCCACCCTAGCTACTTTCAAAACCGATATTACGTGTCTGTTTTCAAACTGTTGTTAGAGACGATGGGGAGGTGGTATTAATTTTAAAATAATCAGTTCAGTTTCAGTTAATTTTTCACTCAACACCATATAATAGTACAAGAGTTATATAAGGAGGACCAAACATATTTACCTATATACAATATAGTTGTAAAGGTCACGAAAATAAGTGGGGTGAACAAACAGTGTGATTAATTTATGAAATAAAGAATCACAATTTTCTTAATGTAATATAGTTAAATGAGAACATGATTTCATAGAACTTTTTAGTGTTAAGAGAAGAACAGTAATAGGTGTCTAAAAACCTGACTTCATAATTTACCTAATGTCTTGCATTCTAATATAACATGAAATTCATCACCAATTTTGTTACAACTACACAAATTACAATGACGTTTACATCTTTCAACAGGTACCCCACCTTCCTATTTCAACAGGAAGACGACGATTTGTAGTTCTAAACTTTACTAATGTTTTTTTCTTAGTTTACTGGGTAACAAGACTAAATAGCGTTCACATTCAAAATTTGTTTTAAAAATTCTATATATAACACCCTTAGTCGATTCTTGAATATAAGCATACACCAGACAACGTGGATTAATTCGGTGACGATAATATTTCCATTGAATATAATTTTGCCATTATAGCTACCTATTTGAAATTCCCGGAAGTAAACCATAATATACTAAAATGGTGCTGCCATTAGACCCCCTGTCAAAGTCGCCATACATGTACTTTCTAACTTTATCTGTAAATAGAAACTTTTATGAAGCCAATGTTTTGTATTTTTTTTTTTTTTTTTTTTTTACATAATTTCTATTCTGTTAACACCAAATAATTAACTATAAACCTGATACTGGCTTTATTGTAAAAAGTGATTCTTAATATCTATAAAGTACATGTATATACACTGTGCGGAAACATCCATGACTTTGAAATGGGAGATGCAAGTCACTTGATGCCGAATCATCTTTTTGTGTGAGCTATGAATACGTAGACTGAGTTCTGCTTTTTGTTGAAAAAATTGAAGCAAAGGAAGTTGAGATAAACTGTTGTTGCATTTCTTTTCAAATGCAACTTGTCCAGGCACTTAGCATCGGGCCGGGGTGGGGGTGGGGTTCAAGCCCTCAACCCCGCCCCCCCCCCTACTTTTTCTCGCAGCAACTTATTTCTTTTAAATTTACATATAAAAAATTTAATTATCATGGAGTTGCCCCCCCCCCACTTTTTTGAAGAAAAAAAATGGTATGAAAAAAAAGGAAATTAAGAGTGAAATTGGAGTTAAAGATATACCCTCCACCCCACGAATTAGGATTTTGAAGATTTTGAAGATTTGGGAAATTTTTTTTTTTTTTGCTTGTCAAGATTTTTTGGATAATTCTGCCCGATGCTACGTGCCCGCTGTCCCAGAATCAGAATACAAATAATTTCATAAAAAAATAATTAATTGATCTTTGTCAAATAATGAGGATAAATCTTATTTATTGATTTTTAGTATTTTATCAATGTCAACTTGTACACATAGAAGGTATAGATAATTTCTTCAAATGCCCTCTCGGTCTGGCGGGGGGAGATTTCTCACTTTTCGTCTGGTGGCTCTTGGTCTGAAACATAGAAATGATGGAAGATCAACACTATTGACATTTGTTATCTAATTTATCACAGATTGTGTATAGAAGAATTATTCTAAAACATCGAAAATATGTTAACTGCTAATCATTATATTTCTTTATATAAAAAAATATTGATCAATAATTTATCTATGTATCACTTATTTATCGAAGTCGGGGATGAATTAAAAATTCATAACAAATTGGACATATAACATACATGTATGTATCGCAACTTCCCAGGCCTTTCCGTTACATCTACATGTAGGTAAAACAACTTGTGGGAGACGCCCGAGGAGTTTCGATTGATAAAAGCATGACAGTCGTCAAATACCTACGTGCACCCCCCCCCCCCATTTTCCGCACCAAAACCAACAAGCGTTCATCGACAACTCGAATATCAGTGAATTTTATGCGACTTACCTGGGATAAAAAGGATGCTTTGTGTCATAGAAGATGGCGGACAGCTCTGAAATGGTGGGACCCGTGGGTCGGTTCCTTATTCTAAAGTCCCGGATGTACTGGAGCTTCAGCGGCGAATCGCCCTAAAATTTCAGTCATTAACTTCAATATCATGTAATCACATATACATGTAGCTCTCAAATTGTGACGATATTACTTTGCATTACATTGCTTCTTCATTTGCTACACTGTGCGCATTTTAAAGGTGTTTCGGGTCATTAAATAGATGAAATGCTTATATAAAAAACAGTATTCTTTAATAGCGAAGAAATTAAAACTAACCTGCACCGTGTCTTCGGTTTCTCTGGGCATCGGCTGTTTGAAAATAAATTACAATGTAATGATTTAATCAGCTGATACGT
This sequence comes from Magallana gigas, assembly GCF_963853765.1. Lineage (NCBI taxonomy): Eukaryota > Metazoa > Mollusca > Bivalvia > Ostreida > Ostreidae > Magallana > Magallana gigas. The sequence goes on from NC_088856.1 coordinate 28,056,311, forward strand.
CTTTGAAATTTTTATCATTTTTTTTTCAAAGTGAAAATCATTATTACTACATGTACATATATTAGGGAAGATTTATTATTTTTTTTTTTTTATTTGCAATTTTTTGTAATTACATTTTTCACATTCATACATACACAAACACACCACAGATTATAAGTAATTATACTATAAAGTTGATACAATCAGGAAAAAAAAAACTATATGACTTCTGCTCTAGATCTTGTATATATTAAACATTACGGAAAAGATTTTTCCATTCAGACCATATTGTATTATGTTTGTAAAAAGAAGAATTTCTAATTGCTAGACAACTTTCAATTTCATATCTATAAAGTAAATGACACATTAGTTCAGCAATGTTTGGGTTTTTTTTATTACAAAGACATTGAAAAATATACTTTTTGGTAAATAAAATTAGAAAGTTAATGACTAAATTTGACTTTGAGAGAGGAGCCTCTCCGAATAATATATTGATTACATTAAAACCAACTCTCTTCGAGACAGTATTGTAAATATGCATACTCAAACTATTCCAGATAGCAAGTCCAGTAGGACAAGATGTGAAAATATGTTCAATGGTTTCAACTTCACTCTTGCAGAAAGTACAAGTGTCATTATCAACTAATTTATTTATTTTTTAGTTATCTAAATCAAAACAGGACTGTTTTATGAATAATAATTTCAAATGTATGTGCTAAAAAAAATATCAAAAACTTCATGTAAATATATAGGTTCGTCTCGGTTACCTTCGAACACTCGTACGGAAATTTGGGTTCCGGGTGCCAGCATATGACCATAGATTCATCCCGGCTGAGGGTCACTGAAGGTTTGTTCCTTCAACAAAAGAAAAATAGAATACGTTTCACAATGTATTTCCTACCCCCCCCCCCCCTTCCAAAAAAAACCTAGTTAATTGAAAAATTATTAGTATGAATTATATTAAATATTTCTCTGCAATACCAGTTATTTATTTATTCTCCATTTGTATCTCAAAAGTTTCCTTAAATTAAATGATGTATTCAATTTATCCGACAAATGGACTCTCTCTCTTTCTCTCTCTCTCTCTCTCTCTTACTTCTCCGTATAATTGTCCTCTGTATCGTTTGCACTGTCATGACTTTTATGCCGTCTTTGCACCATTCCTTTAAAAAAAGAAGAAGATATATTTACATTTTTTTTTATAATTATTTAATTGTTTGGTAATATTTTACGTACATGTTCTGTATGATATCCGTATATATATATTATCTATATAAATGTTAATGATACCATAGAGTAAAATAACTAATTTTCCATCATTATATATTCTTGAAAAACGGCCATATTTGTTATTTGTTCTGTATTCGCATAAACATGTATTTACGGATATATTTAATTAAGTAATCCAATCCGAAGGGCATTCTGATAGATTTGATCACCCCCCCCCCCCCCCACCGAAATCGTTACCTCATAATATTCAAAGTATCATTCCTTATTACTTTTATTAACATAATTTTGAATATAATTAAACAAACCCCCCAACAATACGTCATTTGAATTTATTGGACTGTATATAGTACAAAATCGATACGTAGTGTTATCACAGACAAAGACACTGGAAAATGTAAATATTATTCATGCTTATCTACATTTACTTTAAGCAATCATATTTTAATGAGACGAAATATTTCGACACTCCTTTCATGCATATAACTTAGCACTAAATTGAAATTAAAGTTTTTCTACAATGAAATGTCACATTACTTCTCAAAACCATCAAAACGTCTCTAGATCCATAATTGATAGTAATTTTATTTACCAATTAAATCATGTTATATATCTTTTATCATGCAATTCATTTATTGTGACACTAATCTTAAACATACAGGAAATAATAATTTGAATGTTGTCACTTGCGTATTACAATCGCAGCGTCAAAAGCCATCTTAATTTTAGCGCGGTTTCGAGTCAGAAGTAGAAAATCGTCTGCTCATCATTTTCGACAGTAATTCCCCTTCTACTTTCATCTTTATACAACAAAAACAACGCCCCGTTTCATGTTTGTTTAAGGGCACGCGCTGTCGGAACTTCTAAATCCAACACCCCAAGCCCGGCGGTGCTTTGATGAGCACCGCATCCCGCTGGGTGAGCCTATTATATTAAAGGGGATTACGATAAATAATCTCTGATCTTAAAATGAAATTTAAGTTAAAAAAGTAATAAAAAGTATTTTCACACAGTTCCTTGCATACATCTTATTTCATTATCAAAACATATTCTTTTAATGTGATGAGGGAAAACTCTATTTTACATAGTTTAATAATTAAAATTGAGTAATATCTCCCCTTAAAATGGTACAGTCCAAAAAATATATAAACGCAAAAATTTTTTTATGGTAAATATCTTTAACAATGGAATACCAGATAGACGTGGACTACCTCAACCTTGCCAGTCAGCTGATTAAAAGTAAGTGTATAGATATGTTAAGAACTTAAAGCAATATGAGCAGCAATTTTCATTTTCAGATATTTTTGAGGAAAATTGTAATTTAAAATTTACTTCTAAAATAACCATATTTATCAAATAAACATTTATGTGATCCTGTACAACAATTGGTTTGATATGTATTATTTCATTAACAAAGAAATCTAAATTCCTATAATAAAAGTAATAATTATATTAATCTTGCTAATTATCGTTACATGTACATGTACATGCAAAATTCTCATAACAGGAGCTCATATTGCTTTAATCATATTATTACATCCTTCTTGTTAATCTACATGGGAAATTGTCATGTTTAATCAAAAATAATGTGAAGTTATATATTAGATTAGAGTGATTATTTAACATCAAATTTAAACGTTAATCTTCAGTCTTGAAATAATTTCATACTTTTATATACAAGTTGTTCATTATAGTAGTTTCCTAAAACTATATAATATATAAAAAAAATCTTTTTTGAGATGTCAGTAATTTTTTAGTGATTTGAAAAATTGAACTCTAAATCGATACACAATCAATTGCTGATGAAATATTTGTACATCTTACTGAAATAACATCCCCTACACACACTGAAAAAACTAAAAAATTGAAATATCTTCATAAAAAACTTGAGATTAATTTTTAAAAATGTAAAATTGAGAGTTCCATCTACATGCATAGACCTAAAGGGGACAGGATTTTCTGCAAAAATCAAAATGTTCGTTATAAAATATGCCTCAGACCCCAGGGCAAAATCAACCCCCCCCCCCCCCCCCCCTGGAAAAAGGAAAACTTTCTGTATTCACAGATGATAACATGCAGACATTTATCTATGATAAATTTTGATACAGTTAAGCATATTTTCTGGGAGTACTCATTGAGTACAAAATACATTGTAAAAATGTTAAAATTTACTCAAATATCACAGTATTTTAATCAATAAAAAATAAGAAAAACAATAATTATATAATTAAAAAGATGTTTTATTTTTTTAAATTTCCATTCACTCCCTCTTAGAATTTTTGAATTATGTGATGCTAAACCTTGTAGTTTTATAATTTAAAAGATTATGCTAATGAATGATAAATAAAGATGAAAAAAATACATGTATCAACAAGAATTGATTCACCTTTCAATATGGGCATGCATGCACTAATAAATTCATAAATATATGAACCAAATATAAACCCACAAATTTAAAAAAACATATCTCAACTTTCATAGAATTTTTAAAGCATTATGAGCTGTATTTTATAGAATTTTATTTTGCTGCAAAGACCTGCTAGTATGATACATGTGAGTCTGCATTTAGCTTATAATATTAATGATAAATAAGATTGAAAAATATCATTAATTTTTGTCAGAAGATTTTTCTTATAAAGAGTATATAGCAGATCAATTTTTGTACAGGACGACAATAATTCAATTTTGCTTCGATTAATGCTCCTTAATGGGTTTCCCCATTATAGCTAATATAGCTAAAAGAAATTTAAAATCCATGACATTTTTTGTAATCTAAGTAGAAATTTTTTTTTCATAAAAAAAAAAACATAATTGCAGCTCATATTGCTTAAAGACCAGCTCCTCATGAAACGGAATAGGTACATATTATATAAATAGTGCCTGTTTGGGAGGGTAACAGTTGAAATTGACACCCCGAGAAAACCATTGTCAACCGACGCGAAGCGGAGGTTGACAATGGTTTTCGAGGGGTGTCAATTTCAACTGTTATCCTCCCAAACAGGCACTATTTATTTTGTTATACTGAATGTCTTTTTTTAAAATTTTTAAGAAAATTTTACTGCTTTTATATAGGAATAACGTGAGTTCTACAGCGAACCGTACGCGCATAATTTTCGCGCATGTAACATTTTTTAATGTTACCCGTTGCCAAGTGCGTTGCTAACGCTGAGGGTAATAGTAAATATTATTAACTGCGTCTTAACCAATCAGATTTCAGTATTTAACATGAAAGTATAACAATAAAAAATGTTGCCAAAGGGTTGGGGGTGGGAGGGGGAGTGAGGTATGAAGGCCTAATTTGTTATTTTAAAAATTTTACTAAGCTAGTCTGATGCAATCGGCTTAAAATCGTAAATCTGTTTTCATTGTTCTACATTTGTACATACATGTGTTATAATTATATACTTTATCGTCATAACTGGTTTATTTCTCTTGTATCAAGTAAAATTGATTATCTGATCACACTTACATGTATTACAGTGAGATTAGGAATCATGACTTGATGGTAATTAAGAAAATTAAATAATGAGGAATAGTTATGTATTAAAATGTTAATACATGTACAATGTGCTACAATAAATATACACGAGACAAAATTCCCAAATTCTTGCTGCATGAAAAAAAAATCACAATTTATTTTTCATTTAATTGGTTCTACTTGTAGCAGAATTGTTTTCATTAAAATATACAAATATACAAAACAATTCAGATTTCATGTTGGGTCAAAGATTCAACATTATAGCACAATATTATCTTAAATGTTAATTAAACATAACTTCATATAAGAATTTCATAAGTTTAAAAATTAAAGAAAACATTAGTGAACAGTGGGACTTTGTTTATTTCAACTTGATGGTTCTCTTTTGATTCGTCATGCCTTCCTTCAAATGAATTATTTTATTAAATACAATACAATCTTCTGCATTTTTTTTTCATTATAATACATGTAATAGGTAAACTAGTAGATCTGAAATAGATTAGGATAAAAGAAAACGGTTCATGAGAATAGCTTTATAAAACATGTATGGATATGAAAAAAATATTATTGGCCTAAATTGTCACCTGAATTATGGTGCTATTAAATCCTGTAGCTTAAGCTGGTATTGTATTATTTATTACCAAGAACCATACGATTCATATGATAGGTTTAACATTTATACATAAGTAAAGTGAACAAACATATGTAAGCATTTTTTAAAAAACAAAAAAAACAAAAAAGGAAAGACCATTATAATCTTGTATAAGACTGCATGTGCACATAGCAGTCTGCGAAAAGTACAATATACAAAAGTAAAAAGGATAATGAAGAGTATATTCTCAGAACAAAAACAATAGTTATAATTTTATCGTAATTTTGAGCATTATATAGGTATTTTCCCAAATTGCACAACTCTCTGATATTCTTTATTGAAAGTAATTGAATAAGTTTAAAGACAGAATGGTAGATACTAACAGTATTTGGCATACAGGACAAACTGACAAAACACTTCACAGAGAGGGGGACACAAGAAAAATTGATGTGGTCAATTAAAGGGAGGGGGGTTGCTATTATTTGACAATTAAAAAAGTATTACTAATATGTGAGGGATTTATAATGACATTATGGGGACATAGCAAGCACTATTTAGGCATGTACACAATGCAATTTACATTTGTCAACTGAGAATAAAGATTATGGTGCCAGATTTCAAGAGATTTCAAGTTGAGAACAAGACTATATTTTCAAGATTGATTTTCAATCAAAACTACCTTTAATACTATTGATTATGGAGGCATTAATTTAGCCGAGTTGTTTATTTAATTAAGTTAAGCATAATATGTGTATTGAGAATGTGTATTATTTAAATTCAGATGACGTTTGAGGTGGCTCACAACACCTTTGAAATAGTTTCTCACATCAACAAAAAATCACCTGATTATAATATATATAGAATGATGGATAAGAATGAAATATGTACCGTAATTCAAATAGGCCAAAAAAAAAGAAGCTATTTTGGAAAAAAAATTATATTTTCAAAATGTTCACATTGCAAAGCCAAAGGTGGATTCATGCAAACTCAAGATTTGCAGATTAATAAGCCAGATACTCCAACTACTGAGTTATGACAATATTCAACCAAATGGACTGTTGATACAAACAATTTATTCAGAAAACATATTCAGAATCGCCATCTTAGACGTAGTTTTAAAATTTATAAGTCTAGGTGTAGCGAGGTACCTTAACACCTCAGTGTCAGATTGACTAGAACTAAACAATTACAATAAACAGTCATGTACAGTTGAACTGCGATATCTTTAAAACTGATAAAAACAATTAATAATGAAATAATGAAACTATTTGCAAGTCCCAACCACTTATTATTTAAGTATTTCACCCTCAGTATCTCTAATACTAGCTTTAATATTTAATAATATGCACTAATTATATACCGGTAGTAAAAAAATACAAGTGAAGAAGTTTTCCAAAAGCATTTCACTTTTACCTTTAATTTTATGGGATTTATTCATTTTATTGCAATATTGTAAAGGGGAATAACTAAATATTTTTAATTTTAGTTAATCTGAAAAATTGAGTTATTCTCCTTAGCAAATTTGTCTGTCCTATTTCAAATCTTTTTTTGTTTTTGTTCTACCTAAACAATTTTTGTAGTGATGTGGTTTTTTCAACCGTAACACGTTCAATTTGACAATAACGTAAAAAAAGAAAAAATAGCTACCCGTTTACAAATCATGACATGTAATTAGTTGATAGGGAATCGATGAATGCAAATTATCTGGTAAACAATTATAGGAATGCACAGTTACATCTTGCATAAGAAGGTGACCAAATTTGATCGTGCAAAAAACGTATTGCAATGCATGTACATTGTATGTGTGTATACAGTATTAATTTTTAAACAAACTCAGATTTTTCCCCATCAAATTTAATTTCACTGATTTATACTGCCAACGAAAATAACGAAATGAAATCCTCAACGAATATTTTTGCTTCTACAGTATAAACTCTGATTTTTGAATAACATAGTATTCGTTTTCAACACTTCTTAATGTAATAGTATGTACTTTATTTACTTAAATACCTGTTAATTTGCACGTACTCCGAGATTGTAAGGTATAAAACCAAAGTTAACTGAATTTATAGCAATTTTTTCAAAGGAAAATTGCTAAAAAGGAAATTTTTGGATATAGATAAGCTTGGACACATATTGAATATTTTCAAAAATTCTAAAGGTATTACACTGGTTCTGATTTTAAGCAAAGAATATATATATATTTTTTAATATTTATTTGTTTTAGGTCCTCTTTGGTTTCAGAGCATACTTTATTGCATAAACATATACAAATGGTTGAAACACAAGTTCTTGCAACTTTAAAGGTTCTTGCCATATATAACAATTCACAACTGTATGTCTAATAAATTAATATTAAAATGACATATTAGAGTATATAAAATTGTAGATTCCTTTTTTAAGCGAATACTTAACAGCAAGAATATAAAATCACAAAAACTTTAATCCTAATCTCTGATAATTCTCAACTCCCAGAAAATAAAAGCTAGATTTTAAAATCTGGAGGGGTGCTCCTCACAATTTCATGCAGATATCAATTCCTTGTGTTTAAAAAGGAATCTACAGAATAAAAATAGTTGAACATTAGAACAAATTTACATGTATTTTCAAAGAGTTCTATTTGAATGCATTGAGATTCTGAGAATTCAACTACAACCTCTGATAAATCATTAAACAGCGAAAAAATATATGTTGGTTTCGTTACATTGACATCCTTTCTATTGGTTCATAAGCAAATTCTTGACATCTATTTCTTTCTTTTCAGATGCCAGTCAGTGTCAGGATCACCATCCCCATCGTGACCTGGGACATGACCTCATGATGATGGAACAACCCAATCGTCATGGTGACGACACAGACCAGGACTTCCTGTGCAACATGGATACCTTCTTCTTGGACACCTCCGATGATGAGCTCCCAAAGCTGCAAGACTCCCTGTTTACCAGACCCCGAGCAGCTACCCACAGGAAGCAGGACCCAGTATCCTTGAAGCAGCAGCCAGTTTGGGTCAACTTTGACAATGGTGATGTGTTCTACTCCAGTACCGGAGAGTTTCCTTGTGCCAGTGAGCTTCCAGGGGAAAAGGATCTGTGCAACAGTCTTCCGTCGTCTGCTTCATGCCGTCTTCCTTACCCCAAGAAGTGGCGCAACAGTCCGTCTTCTTACTTCGAAGAACAGAGCTCTTCCAGTTCTTCGCACCTGTCTTCCAGAAACTCTCCGCCACATCACGAGGAGGCATCCTCAGACGCACAACTCTACAAGCTCAGGTCAGCCCTGCAGGATCTTCAGTACCAGGGTGTGGTGGGAAACGGACTGGTCAACCCTCGTCGTCCTGTGTTCGCCCTCGACGAGAAGGCCTGCGCACTGTGCAAGAAGAACGGCGAGACTCGTGAGTTCTACACCACCCATGTGCTGAAGGACAACCGCGGCAAGATCATCTGTCCAATTCTCCGCAAGTACGTGTGTCCGACCTGTGGTGCCACCGGTGACAACGCCCACACGCTTCGCCACTGCCCTGTGAAGAAGGCATCAGAAACCGCAAAGCATAGCTACTGAGGGACTAAACAACTAGTGAAAAAACGGACTGCATGTATTTCTGTGGCAGTGAAAGTACAGTGAATATTTTGTATATTTATAATATTTATAATTGTGTGATGCACCAACTGAACGGATGAATAGAAACATTACCTTTCATAAAAAAATGTGAATAAGAAAACATTTTTTTTTATTTGATCATTTGTAAATATGAGGAAAATGTATGGATGGATGTACCCCCCACCCCCCAAAAAATCTACCATGTTGTTTTTTTATTCAAAATGTGAAAAGTATTTTTATTTGCATACAATGCCTGTTTATTACCTAGATTCAGAAACTCTCTTCTATTATTTAAGTTGACAAGACAAATGCAAAATTCTATTAATTTGAATTTTTTTCTTATATTAATAGAATATAATTTACACTTTACAGTATTTTAATTGGAGTCAGTTGAAATTAACAAAAATGACTTTTTATTTTGATAATAGATTAGAAATAATATTTGTCTGTATTTATAATGGAGTCAATGGGACAAACTATACATAGAAATTAAATTTCAGAAAGCCAATGAACACCAAAAAAATTCTAATATCCCATACTCTTCTACCATGGCATCATCAATTTATCATTAAAATCATACTAAAATCTGTATGAATTAACCTATCTTGCTATATTTACATATACATTTTAACTTCATGCAAATAAAAACAGAACTTTAACAATCTAAAACAATGTCCACATGTACCATTTTTTGTTTTGTTTTTTTACCAAAAGACACATTTTTTTCTTTTATATTGCCCCTTTATTAGATTTTTATAGGACCGGTATTTCTTATTTCGAAATTGATCATGTATCATTCAATTCATATTTTGAGGTTTTTTTTTACTCGAATGAGTTAATTGCAGTATTGTTTTATTTCTTTTTTGCTGTCTTAAAGAATTGTTTAATTTAATTGTTTTTGAGTTTTATTTCTTTATCAAAAAAATATTTTCCTTTGAAGATAATTTAAATTTCTTTTTTTTCATATAATTCCAAGTAGAGAAAATTATAGTCTTGCATGAAAATGAGTGAGCCATGATTTAGCACATATGATGTATGTCGATGATCTAATAACTCAACTTGTGTCCTATTGTCATTGTGGAATTATGATCTCTACAAGTTGTTGAACATGTTTGTTTATAAATAAATATTATTTATTGCATCTCTTGTCAATGTTTTAAATTAAAAGGAACTAGGGCAGTGTATATGTAAAATCATGTGGTATGCAACTAAAAAATAATGCAATATGCAAATGATCAACTATACAGCCAATGAAAGTTCAATTTCTATTACTTATAAATTATTTGTAAACATGCTGTTTTACTTTCATCTTGTTTTGCATAGTGAAATTTGCCCACTTGTTTAATTCAGAAAGTATAATACATGGAGGAACAAAGCTATTTAAGATATCCAGTCAAGAGGGGCATTTGCTATGATAGAAAAGCAACAACTTGGAACTGAACGAACCCACCGTTCGGTGGGTAAAACAGAGGTACCATAGAGGCGTTTCATTACACAAATAGGAATAAAAAAACGCCAAACCGTGGTTTGCGTTCCATTGTACACTGTTGTAAAGTTTACGAAATTAACTTGAGCAGTGCAGTTGTGACCTTTAACATTACAGTCAGATAAATCGATCAACATGCGGACCAAAACCTTGTTCTATAAATCGCAAATATATTTAATGCTAGAGAGCGTGTTCATCTTGAGAATACATACCATTTGAGCAAACATTGGAGCGAATATGACGGAAAACTGAAAAAGTCACTACTCTCTGCATGGAGGCTGCCATATTTGTTATTTTGCCAATTCGTTCATGATATAATTCGTTTTAATTTCACTTTCAATTTGACGGCCAGGTTACACCAGTATGTAAATGTATGTTATCGAGGACTCTGATACAAGATGAATGCAAAGGTATTATATATTCTTATTTACGCAATTTGTATGTAAGTTAAACCAGTGCACATGTATAACTGCAAGTGCTGCAGAACAATTTGATACCAAGTTTGACAAATTTTTCGTTGACCAGTAAATAATTATATCATAAATACATGTATATTAATCTTATTTCACCAAACTGTGAATTTGTCATGCAAAACAGCCCTTTTGGGGCAAATTGGAAAAATGATTATGAAAAAAGAAAATCTAAATCTACATTGTATAATTAGATAGGAAATAATTTCTTTTTATTGCTTTGATTTTGAATATTAAAACTGTACTGGCGTGCCATTTGAATAAGGACAATGATGGAAAGGCAACAAATTGAAGCTACGTGTACATTGAGTTAAGGCACATTAATTGTTGATCTCGTTGACAAATGTCTTGCAGTAGGAGTAAATGATTATTTATGCTTAAAGGAAATATTAATATGCAACATTAACTATGCAATGCCATGAATTAACATCTAGACCTGCATGCTCATAACACCCTTAAAATACAATACCACACAATTACAAATTGAGGAAAGTAACAGAGACCTCAACCAGGTTATATATTTTGTTGTTGTTGTTGTCAATTGTTATAAATACAGCAAAACTCGGTTATAACGAAGTCACTGGGACCTAAGAAATTACTTCGTTATATCCGTAATTCGTTATAACCGTATAAGAAATTCATTAAATTTACATAGCTGGGGATCCAAGATGACTTCGCTATATCCGTAAATTCACAATATCCGTGTTCGTACTAAACAAGTTTTACTGTAAAATGAGGTAGCATGAGTTTCATTTCTTGCAGATGACATAATCTGAATAAAAATTAGAACTTCCATCACTCCCATGTTTTCAATACTTCGCAACATTACCAAATATTAAAAGGGAACATTTGGACGTCAGTTTTAATTGGCAGCTGACATCTGCTATTAAATACCAGATATTGTAATCTACATGTACTAAGGATCTATTGGGATTAAAAATAGAATTGAGTAAATTGATCTATAGGGGAGATGTAGCTGCAAGTCTGTAGCTCCTGGTCTGAAAAAATTCGGATGGATGACCTGGGAGCTACAGAGCCACCCATTGAAAAAATTGTGTATTTATTGCGCACAAAAACTATTTGTTTTATTTTTGCTATTTTTTGACTGATTAACCTTATTCATAGTTACGCAAATTCTGTGAAAACAATTAGTACCATTAAATTTTTCATGAAATTTTTACTGATATTGTCTCTTGACTTAGCTCAGATTTTTGCGGGAACAAGCTACTGACCTCAGAAAATCAAGTATGTTAAATTTACATTGAGATCAAGAGTCGCCACTTTCACATGTAAATGAACTGCACCACTTCACTTTACGGGGCTGGTGATGGTGTTTAAAAGACGATCAGAGGCAAGTGTCCCTTAAAGTGTTGTAAATAAATGCATATAAAGAACATGCATCATAGAAAGTAAACTGAAAATAAAATTGAAAGATAAATATTAATAAGTAAAAGAAGCAACCATACTCAAACTGCTCGGTCAACGTCTGTGAAACTTTTTTTCAATCACCAAACATTATAAGAACTTGAACCTTTAGAGTTTACCATTTGTAAAATGTGTTGCCTAAAATCAAGAAGTGGAACAGGGATTGATATGTATTTTTGTAAAGACAAAAACCAATACCAGCCCTATAGCTCAAGTCTTTTGTTATAGTCAAGTGTTCCTTTGTTAATATAGTTTTAAAAAATGAATCCCATTGATATCTACAGAGGGTCAAAGTTATTTTTTTGTTGTTATAAGAAAAATGAGATTGAGTTTTATTTCTTGCAGCTGACATCTGCTGTTGAAGTCTACAAACGTCTGGTTTCCCATCCAGACCCGGTGGTCGCCTGGTTTTCTTACAATGGCATTCAAAACCAGATGTCCATCAACTCTGTCTGGAACCAGAGTGACCTTGACAGATTGGAAAAGGTCAAGTTCACTAAAACATACCTGGTCAGTGAGAGCAGCCCGGGCAAATTTGAAGTGAATCACAGGAAAATATCATCAACTGATAGTAACATGTAAGTATATGCTAGGTAGAAGATTATCAAACAAAACATGTAAACTACAGGTAACACGAAATGAGATGTCGGTCAACAGGGAAAATTCTGAACTCTCGAAAACTCAGTCTCTTAATCCCTTGAAGGTTTTTCTCGGACCAATGGACTTTGAGCCATCGAGAGTCACCTGTATAAAAATACATGTATATAAGTGCTAGGTAGAAGATTATCAAACGTAACCTGGCAGCTATGTATAGGTATCTGTATCAGATGTGAAAACATCCACAAACAAAAACAAACTTCAGCTCTGTGATCTTATTTCGACTGAGATTGATTGATGTTATGTTTTTGTTCTCTAAAGCATGTATAATGAAGAAGCACCATCGGGGAAATTCAATGCCATCATCAGGAAATTCACACCCAAAAAAGGAGGGGAAGAGAAGCAGTTTATTGAAGTAAGGAGTATTGTGTTTACTTAAATGATGTTCTTATAAAATGTTAATTAGTATGCCGTACATCATTGATATAATAGAGTTGGAATATAATTGCTTAAATTGAAATATTTGTAATGCTGTTCACTGTTCATTCAAACTCATTTTTTTGCATTCCCTTTTCTATTTTCTCATGAAAAGTTTAGGGGTGAGGGTAAGGGGAAATTATAAATAGAAATTATCCTATCAATCTATCTTCTCACCTGACTAATCAAGGTTATCTAGTACCTGAAATTCATTGCCATGACCCTGACCTAAAGTTATTTGACCAAGTCAAGGTCACATAATTATTTATTTGGCAACTCTCAAAAAATGATCTCATGTTATTATTTATTTCCAAAATTTATCAATGAATTATATTGAGTATTACAAAATATAACTTAAATTTTTAATTCGTCATGATTTTATAATTGAATGTTTGAGTTTTTTTCCCCATCAGATTTGGAATCATTGTAAGAAGATAAAACAGTATGATGTTCTTAGTAAAGAAAAGCATGGGAAGATATGCACCAAGGATGGTAATGGTTTATAATATATCACAATATCAACCTATTAGTAAACGCAATCCATTTTTTTGGTATAATAATTAATTATAAATGTACAGATGGACTACTGTATACAGGAAATTTTCACAGTTGTTTCAATTTGATCAAATTGATCCACCAGGGGTCTTAATGATTTTAAAGTATTTATAGTAGATTCCTAATTAAACGCAAGGAATTAATATCCACGTAAAATCGTGATAAGCACCCCTCGCGAACTTTAGAATATCACTATTAGTTTATAAGAGTTTAAAACTAAAAGAAATTGGGATAAAAATTCTGCATTTGCTATTTCATATTCTCGTGATTTGGTACTAAAATGACAGGATAGCGGAATAAAGTACTCGCATAAAATAAGGATTTACAGTATTTTCTGTTAAGATTTCTATATAAGCGCTGCTTCTCTCAGGTCAGTTTGGGTGTCTACACTGGTCCAAGGATGAGACCAAGCTGCTCTACGTGTCAGAGAGGAAGACCCCCAAGATGGCCTCATACTTCGACACCAAGAAAGCTGATAAGCCCGAGGACGAACAGCCAATCAGAGTAGGTCTTATTAATTAAAAGATACTCACAAAAATATATATCTTTCTTTCTTTCTTTTTCGGTAGATTGCCTTATTCCAGCTTGCTCCATTTTGATGAGAGTCTATCGTAAACCTGCAACCAGCTGTTTCAAATATATTTACTGACGGTTGGCCACCTTGTTGCATTTTCAGTTTGTTTTTAATTGGGTTTTTCAAAGGAAAAATCAAGTTACTGAAATGGTAAAAATGACGAGTAGGCTGGTGGGCTGGTGGGCGGGCGGCTGCCAGAAGGGTACCCTTATTGTAAGGATAAATCCTCCTATAGTTTTCAAGATAGGAAGTTGTTGTTTTGCAGATCAATGGTGCGTGTATCAAAGATATGGATATTTCTTGCATGGATTTTGATTTTTGATAATTCATGAAAAACATACTAGATGTTGAACTTGTTTATCAGATCAATTGTGCAGATACCAGAGATGTCCATATTACTTGGATTTTGAATTCTGATAATTTGTTGAAAAAATATCACTCGTTGAACTTGGTTATTTCTTGGCAAAATATTGCATATAGAGTGCCCCATTTTTCTAAATAGGTAGACTAGTGTTTATCAATCAATTCATGCAGGGTTTATAAACGGATTATGGATACTGTTTACACAAAAGAAAACCTGGTTTGCTGTCACATTGACAGCTTTTCACTTGTTTTTGAATCCTTCAATGAGAAAGGGAAACTTTTTTAGCAACAGTCATGATCTTAATTGCTAGCCACTTAAAGTTTCATGACCACAGCACTTTGCCACTCCCCAAAAGTTATATGGGAAATTGAGAGGGATAGAATATCTCTCATCTTGTAAGATACTGTAAAGCCAGTAGAAATGCCCTAGCTCTTAAATCTCAAATCCTACAACTGCAAATTGGAAACAACATCAGAGACGACCTAATCACAACCTTTGATTTGTACTATTCTTGGTGTACAATTGATCCATTTGTAACTGTTACACATACAAATACAGTAAAATATGGTATACATGATAATTGTTTACGTCAACTTTATTTTACTCATAGTTTAATACATACACGTCCACATTTTGCCGTTTGGTGATCGAACTCAATCCAGTATTTTGTTAAGAATTTTACTGAATTTTTTCAAATACAGGGCCATGAGCATGATTTTAAGCAAGACTGGGGAGAACAATTAGTAGGCAAGCACAAGCTGGCACTAAACATCCTGGACCTAAACAGCGGGGATATAAATACACTGGACACCATTCCCGAGGATCTCTCTGTTGGACAGGTATCACAGTAAATTGTTATTTTTAACTTGGATATATAAGATTGCAAAGCATATACTTATTTATAAATATATACTCTTAAAAGAGTGTTTTCTGTAACTGTGTTTAAATGAATATGAATTCCAGTAAAACTCGTTTAGTACGAACACGGATATAGCAAAATCTGGGATATAGTGAAGTTTTTTTGAGTCACCGATAAAATTCTTAACAAATCTTAGCAACATTTTACGATTATAACGAATTCGGAAAAAACGAATTTACAGTTATAGCGAACTGATTTTGAGTCCCATGGAAGGGAAAAAATAACGATATTGAACACTTTTATAATGAATTTCTTTACAGTTTAAAAAGTTTGCTTTACAATTTTAAATTATAGTTTGAATGATTTTAATTTGACAGAAATTCTTCACTTCACAATACGATTATTAAAGGTATCTAAGGAATGTAGTTTCATTCTATGCCTCAATTATATATACGTTATACGGAGATAACGAATTACGGATATAACGAAGCAAATCCATTGGTTTCTAGGACTTCGCTATTACCGAGTTTTACTGTAATTTTTCTCAGGCGATCTGGACTCCTGATGGGGGAATAGTATTCGTGGGATGGAATCATGAACCGTACAGACTGGGCCTAGTCTATTGTCCAATCAGACCGCAAGTTATTTTTAAAGAATTTTTACTCGTCTAGCCCAAAAGCTAGAATATCTTGTGAACTTTGTGAAATAGCAACATTGAAAGACCACCACTCAGTTTAGGTATAATTGTTCTATTTTAGTGTTACCACATAGTAATGCTCTTAGATAATTTATTTAACACATATCTCTGATTTTTTCTCAATATCAAATTTTAGATCAGCAGTTTATCTGTGGGACTCCAAAACATCAAACATAAGTAAGTTGATTTTTCTTGTTTACATCTATACAAGCTTAAGGAAAACTTGTAACAAATGATTTGGTGTTGATATGACTGTACTGGTATATGAAATGGTTGATTCATGTTAACTAAAGAACAACTGAGTGATGAAAACAGAGCCAGCTCGTCACCAAACTTAAGTCCTGATGGATCGAAGCTGATTTATCTGGACAACCAAGTGGGAGGCCCTCATCGTCAGTGTGCAAGACTGATGATGGTACGCTCTCTCTTCCTCCCTCTCTCTTCTTTCTCTTCTTTGCTCTCTTTCTCTCTTTCTCATTCTTACTCTCTTTCTCTTCCCTGCTCTCTCTTTTTCTCTTCTCTCTCTCTCTCTCTCTCTCTGTCTCTCTCTCTCTCTCTCTTGCTCTCTCTCTCTCTCTCTCTCTCTCTCTCTCTCTCTCTCTCTCTGTTGGTTGTAAAAGTATAAGTGCCATGATAATTAAGGATTATAGGAAAGTAAAAATGAGCTAAGCTTTCTCTAGGTATTTACTAAGGTATCTCTTTGCCTCAATTTTTTCCTCATCTGAATTGTTTATTTGTCTTTTATCTGCCTCCCCTTATCTGAAATTGTTGTTTGTAAATTTATAACTGCCATGATAATTAAGGATTATAGGAACTTTCACTAGGTATTTGTAACATTAAATGATCATTTTACAGTGTTAACCACTCTTATAACCTACCATTTTTTTACTGTGCAGTATGACATGAAATCAGGGACAAATACAGTTTTAGTGGATGTAGTAAAAAATCCCAAAGGTATAAAATTAGTTTATTTTTCTGTATATTCGAATTTTTTCTTCTTAGTTATCATGTACATGTTAAATATTACAATAATGATATATGAGGAAATTTTTTTTGCACCAATTTTATCATAGAAATTTGCACTAGGTACCAATGCATTAATCTTTTTAATACTTTAATGCTTAGCGGATGAATTTCCTGGAATATACAGACAATCCTTACCTCAGCGATGCTGGGCAGCAGATGGTAAACGTGTCGTATTTAACAGCGTATGGCGGCATCAAGCGGTAAACATTAGATTTATTATATCACAGTGAATCTCTCCCATTTGGGAACATATACAGCTGTATGTTAAATTATGTGCAATACATTTGGTACGTGTCAGAACATAAGTACACTGTAGCAAGTATGTTTTAAAAAAATTACGTAATTTTTTTTTCTCCATAGGGAATCCAGGTGGTAGATACAGAGACCAAGAAGATCACACCGATCCTGTGTAGTTAGTATCTGTGTGTTTTAGGCCAAAAAAAAAAATTTTCTCAGGCAATGAAACTCAAAATACAATTCAGCAAACAATTTAACATGTTTAATATCTTGGTTTTTTATTGATTTTCAAACAAGAATATTTTCAGTTTTCATATTTTTATTACCAATTATTAATTAGCTGAAATTTATGAATATTTTCAATTTTCATATTTTTATTACCAAATATTAATCAGCTGAAATTTATGAATTGAGTTATTCCCATTTTCAATATGGCAATAAAATATGATGAGGCAGAATTTGTTAAGATCGAGCTGATCCAGCTGTCCATGAGAAACAAAACATTAAGTTTTTTTGGCCTTATCAGTCATATCTAAATATTTTTTTATTCTTTTGAATATTTATTGTGCCATATTAATATTTGTGTATGAATTTTTTTCTTTTTTTATCACAGAGTCTGGGGGCTGTCTCAAAATCACAGATATTCACCAAGACAGGATGTTGGTTGTTCGATCCAACATCAACCAGCAGCCATACTTTGTAAGTACTTCATCTATATTTATCTAATTGTGCTCTATAACTGTATCCAAATCTAGGCTGTATTTTTTGTAATGTAAAATCTAAGCCCTACACAATACAAATGAGCATATAAACATGATAAGGTTACAACAAACACACTTCTAAAGAATTTACACCGCAGATAAAAGCAGATTCAATACATGTGTTACTGTTGTATTGTTAGCTCATTATAAATATTATGAAAAATACATGTAGTAATAAATCACATTTGTTTGTACACGACCATTTCATAACCAAGTTATTCTGTATTTATTTATAATTTCCTTATTTCCCCTTAATTTTTTTGTTTTGCTTTTAGAGTATAAGTCAACTTCCAGAAAGTGGAAATGAGTCATCAGCAGAGTTTCTTCCCCTTGATGACCCAGAGCCCCCTCTGGACATCAGCTTTAAGATTCTAAAATTCCAGCCGACCAGTCGACCACACCCAACGTTTGGTAGCTAGCTATGGCAAAAAATTAATCTTTGATTTTTCTGGCTTTTGCAGGTCAAAAAATTCTTAATTATTATTTTTTTGGCCAGACATGAAAAGGGGAATAACTCAATTTTCTGCTTTTAACTGATATTGAAAAAAAGAGTTATTCTCCTTTACACTAGGCCAATAGAAATGATCAATTCTGCAGCCTTTGACTTGTTGTGAACATTGATTTATAATGGTCTAAACAGATATTAACTTTATGGAATGATTATAAAGTTGCAATGTGTTCTCATTTGCAGGTGTCAATGAGTATGAAGCCATTCTTGCTATACCTAAAGATGTTGAGCAAAAGAAATGGCCCCTCATTGTTTTTCCACATGGTAGCTAGGCTCTCTCTCTCTCTCTCTCATTATAATTATGTTAAACATTTTTTTTTCTATATTTATAATTTCAATCTGACTTCTATCTTTTAAAACCACTAAATCATAAAATCATCTGGACATTGCAATTGACTATGATAACATGTGTTTTAAAATTGACTTGTCAACTGAAGAGCATTGTCAATTATATTTGTGTAAATATTTTAAGCTTACTTTAGTGTGATTATACACCTGGGGGAAATTTACACAAGTTATGTGGTAAACTTCAAACCATGTAAAATACACCCGCATGTTCAGTAAGAAAATTTAAACTTAAGAGTGGTACGTAATTAAATCGTTCATCCATTATTAATACCCACGTGTTATGTTTGACTTAGAAAGGGTGTATTTAACCACCAGCGAAAATAACCACTCTTACATAAGTAAATTTTACAAAAAAGGAAGGGGCCAAAGATTTAAGACAACAAGTTGGGTTTGATTTACATGATTTATATGTAGTACCCAGTACATGTATGTGTCATACTCCTGTTGGGGCTCATATAATATATGATCTAAACATTTTCTTGTGTCGCATACAGGTGGTCCACATTCAGTTCACACAACTGACTTTCTACTTCTCCCGGCTGTCTTCATGCTCAGTGGCTTTGCAATGGTTTATGGTAAGTACATTTAAAATTGTTTTCATTGATTAAAAAAAAAAAAGAAGTGCATGATGTCAAAAAATGATACATGTACATATGCATAGATCCAGGTTTCAAAGTCATAAAACTAAGATGAGCTCAATTTTGGTCTCAATCTCACCTTCTATATGAAGGTCAGATGGACCTGTCTGCCATTATTGTCGAGTTTTTTCTATCTTTACAATGTGAAGATTTCCGCTACATAATTCCCAAATTATATTTTCATGTTACATGATATTTTTCAATCTGGATACTATGATTTAAATTGAAAATATATACTATGACCTAATCAATAACTATTCAATTGCATTTTGTAAAAGAAAAATTCAAAGTATTCTCACTCCAAAAATAGCTTGGTTATACATCCTGAATTTTTGGGCATGAACATTTTTTTTAAATGCAAATGAAGAAGATATTATCATGGAAAATTGTTTAAACTGAGAAATGTTGAACGTTCCTTAAAAGAAATAAAAAAAATGGAAAAGAAGTGAAATTGAGATCAAAAGTGAGCTTGTCATTAGTTTAATGGCCTCATGCAAGGATAGAAGTTTTTCTCAAGTTTGAAACACCAAGGCACTCCTCATGCATGGAATGTTTGTCAGGGGATGGTGTGTTAAATGTCTCCCTGACTCCTATTCCATCCATCCTTTTGCTGAGTTTAAGAAGGCTTGATGGTCGTGGTCATTTTTACATTTAGACTGTATTAATCTCCTTTCAAAAAGAGCGCTATATCAAAATATTGGAAAATACCTAGATTTAAAAGGTAGAATATACTTCATTAAATTATAATTTATAGTCTTTAACGATTCATATTTTAAAATTTTAGGAACGTCTGATGGTTAATTTGTGGACCATCTCGCTTCCTGAACGACCTTATCTACTCTGCAATCAATCAATTCAAGTATTCTAAACGTTAGATAAGACAAAAACTATGTACTAATCAAATTAAAACTGAATTTGCACACAGAGTCTGTCCGAAAAAAAGAGAATTGCTATTTACCAGACCTCGTCTTTAAAGGTTTTCCTACAGATAGAATGGTGCATACACTCTGTTAACAATATATACTAGCTGTTATGCAAAAAAATATTTTGCTTGGACTTTGCAAAAATGACAGTTTCAAGAGCATGTGGCAACTTATGAGCAATGGTATTGTCAATAAAATCTTTTATAACATGCTGTTTAATGATAAACATTTTGATAATGTGGATAGTTAATGAAACAATCCATAAAAGTTTGTGTTAGAAGTATATATCCCCCGCCCCACCCCCCAGCCAAAAAAATTAAGATTAGTTTCTCAGCCACCATGGGGCATTGTGTCAATTGCTGTTAATAAAATAGTTATTTTGAAAGTAGGAATATTATAAATTTATCTATTTTATTAACATATATTTGGCTTTTTAAATATTGCACAAAAAAAATCCTTTAAGATCATATTTAGAAATTTTTAGGCCTGAAAAACTAATCATTTATTATACTTTTAATAATTTTGAGACTTTGATAAAACCTCAATATCACTTGTTGGTTTTTTTTTTCCTCAATAGTTAACTACAGAGGTTCCTGTGGGTACGGAGATGACAATATACGGTCCTTGCCAGGGAGAGTGGGGGACCAGGATGTCAAGGATTGCCAGGTACAGTACACAGTATCATTAACATCAATGGGAGAATTTGTTATTTTTTTTAATTTTAAAAGGGGAATAACTCATTTTTTTGATAAAAATAGAAGAAAAAAAATTGAGTTATTACCCTTCTCAATATATTATTATGCATGTAGCAGCATTTAACGTTGTGCAAAGTTACATGCACATACCGTATATTATAGCATTGAATCATGATTTTTTGAAGTATACACTCTCATAACTGCAGCGGTGTGTGCATACAAATTGAGTAACGCGCATTAGCGCGTTATGAAAATTTGTATGCACACACCGCTGCAGTTATGAGAGTGTATACTTCAAAAAATCATGATTTAATGCTTATATTTACATTTTTTTTAACTTCTTGCCTTGTCTGCAAATGTGATTCATACCTTAAAATTCCTATCTTATCCTAAGGGTAAGTTAATATTAATGGAAGAGCCACAGTAACAGCCACAAGCGTGAACTTTGATTTTCGCTTGTGACGTTGCAGTTTACAGCGTTCAACGTTTGTGACGTCATAATAAAACTCTGTGTGGGTGTCTGTTCAGAAAAAGATAACAGAAGACAGTTTCTAATACTTGTAATAAGTTGTATGATACATGTCAGAATATTTTGATATCTAAGAAGACTTGTTGATCTCAAAGCTAATTAATGATTTGAACAATTTTGAAATTTCATATTTAGACTTATATTTGCACATGATTTATGTATTTCATAATCTATTTTTCTTAATTTTTGAACCGTCCAAATATCATGTTATGATATGTTCTCTCTATTTTAAAAGGAAGTTGCTGAGAGTGTAATCAAATTGGATCAGATTGATGAGAATAAAGTCGCGGTCTTTGGAGGGTCCCATGGAGGATTTTTAACAGCACATTTGATTGGTCAATATCCAGTAAGTGTTGAATGCAGTATAAAGTTACTTGCAGATTTTTTGTTGTTGTTGTAGTTGCAGATTCTTTTCCACTTACTCAGATCGATAAGCTTTAATAAATGATTCTAATTAGAAAAAAGCTAATGGAGTGCCGGCCATTATGGCTCATCCTTTTTAGATCAGTAAAGTTTTGAATCTTAACGTGTAACAATTTTTATTTCAGGGGTTTTATAAGGCAGCATGCTGTAGAAATCCAGCGACAAATATTGCAGGTCAGTTTAATCCACTAACTTTCTGCCATATTTAACATTGAACTCCCTGTAACATGTAGATTATTGGACAAATAAAACTAAGGCAAAATAATACATTTTCTGTGTATTTCTTATTAACAGTTAAGATAGCCACCACAGATATTCCTGACTGGTAAGAATGATAGATTGTAGATTGTATTCTTTCATTGTCTTGGTTAATAGCTGTCTCTCTCTCTCTAGCTCTCTCTCTCTCTCTCTCTCTCAATTGCCCCTAAATTATTTGTCTCTTACATGTATATGTGTCACATGCATACAGCTATGATAGAACCATTTTAACAAGAGCTTGCCAATGGACTTTGGATAGTTGAGTCAAACGGCAATGTGACGTAGGCCTGTCTATTTCAATGTAGGACACACAGCCATGGCACTTTGAAATCAACAGGTTTTGTCTGGCTTTTGAGCAAAGACTAAGCAATTGGTGTAGATTTCACTAGAAACCAGTGTCATTGTTTTACTTGTTTTGATGCTAGAAATAGAATAGATCGTTATATCCTACTGAAAGTCCAAGGTCTTGTTAAAATGTTTCTACGTGTACCTGTAGTTTGTCTTCTTTTTTGAAATATGATTTACCTGTACATACACCCGGTACAGTAATAAATATTGAACTATCATAACATTTTCACTTACCCATGAAATGTGTTAGTAGAACTCAAATCTTCAATTTCTCTTAGGTTATAGGGATGAAGTGTTGAAGGAAGCTCATTTATTGATGAATAGAGACAATGTCTTTTTTTTTTATCAAAGAGAGGTCCAACCTTCTGGGTTTTTATTGCATTAATGTTTACCTATGTATAGGTGCTATGTGGAAGCAGGGTTTGAATTCACATACAGTACTCTACCCACTGGAGAGAAACTAACAGAAATGTGGAAAATGTCCCCTATGCAGTATGTAGACAAGGTAAAAACTGAAATTTTTATCATAACATTCTTTGCTTGCAGAGTTTGAATGAAAGTTCATACGTTTGTACATGTTTTATGATGCTATTTGTTGAAAACAAGAAATTTCTTTAACTGCTGGTGCAGAAAATAGTACAGTTGAACTTCGATATCTTGAACACTGATATATCGAATACAATGGATATGTTGAAATTGATTTGTAAGTCCAAACCACTTCTTTTTAAGTTTTAATGTTCAATATCTTGAATACTCAAATATCTCGAAGTTTTAAAATAGTTCTATATAGTTTGAGATAACAAAGTTTGACTGTATTTTACAATTTTAAACCTTTAAGAGCCAATAACAGAAGTATCTCATCAAATGTATACATAGAAAAAGCATCAATTCTTTTTTTCATGTGTATCATCAACATTCATTCAGAAATGTAATGAAGACAGAGTACTTTTTACTACATACTGTAGACATATGTTGTAGGTAGAAACGCCCATTCTGATTATGCTGGGGCTAGAAGATGCAAGAGTTCCCCCCAAACAAGGAGAGGAATACTACAAGCAACTCAGGGCCAGGAATAAAAAAGCCAGGTCAGGCACATAATTATATATGTTATAAATTACTACATGGCGCAGGAGCATGGAAAGTATATCAAGGTTAACAGAGATCAACTACTTGTATAGAATGTAATATATTAATAAATATTCTTGTTAAGCTTATGAGAACACAAACAAAAGTATGAGATGGTTGCATGGATAGTAAAGCTATTTTTTTCTTGATGAAGGCTTTTCAAAAATAAATGATCTAGAATTGGTTACAAAAATAAATGATCTAGAATTGTTTATAATAAAATAGTATTCATTATTCATAACGGACTTGACTGGTCAAATTTCAAATTGTTAAAATCAATTTTATGGGTTTTAATAATTTTCTGTCTGTGTATTTATGTAAATGCATGATAGTACATAAATTCAAATAATTTTATTCAAACAATCACTTTACTTTAGTTATTAGTTCTTTCACTGCAAGATAATAGTTTTTAGGAAAAGGTTTTTTCTTCCTTTTTATATTACATGTTAATGCATGTACTTTACTGTAGACTGAATTGATGCAATATTTCTAAAAAAAATTTAAAAATTCCTTTTCTTTTTGTCGTCTTTGTCATCAGGTTGATTGGGTATTCAGACAACAGTCATCCCATACAAACAGTGGAAGCTAGTGCGGATAGCTGCATCAACATCCTGGACTGGTTCTGGCAGCACCTAGACTGAGGACAGGGAAACCAGTTCACCCTGTCACAAAATGAACAGTTCGTCTAAAAGGTCGATTAAGTCAGTGCAGACAAAGATGATGTCATTGAGACTGCTTTTATAAACAGATTTTGAAATGTGCAATGAATTATGGTGCTGGTACATAATGCATGTGAATATGTATGTGTATACAATATGCATGCCATATATTTGTAATTCTATAAATCATTAAATGATTTTTTTTAATAGGAAAATAAATATATTTAATTTGAAGGAAGTGTTTTTGTTGTTCTTTTTTTTTTTTTACATTACTGTCAGAGTATTTCCCTCGTTATTTATTAAGAAAACTGATTGTTATTAATTATCTTTATTAAAGGAATAACACTGTTAATGTACAATCAAGTATCCAAGCGCAAAATTACACAAAGCAAATGACGGACTTAAGTGGCGTAGCTAGACCAGAACCGAAGTGCATGCTTACAATGGCAGTGGGTCTGGGGGCCGCTAGGAGGCCCCCAGTGGGTCCAGGACGAAGGCCCCGGAAGCTCATGGATTCTGACGATTTTTAACACTAAAAATCATCGCAGAAATCGAAAGGAATGCTCACTATTTAAACATTTTTTAGGCAGTTAAAATTGTTTTGGTTATAGTTTAGGCATAAAATAAAATTACAAAACTTATTAAAAGCTAAAAGAAGAAAAAACGTTTGACGTTTGTTTTAGACCCAATCAAAGCTTTTATTCTTAAGTTCATTTTCACCTACCGCGGTAGTTTATGGTAATGAAAATCTCGAAAAGCTGTGATATTCCATGGGGGAAATTTAAAATGATGTGTAAAACTAAGTTCAAATGCAAAATGAATCTTTGCTTTATTATGTACATGCATTGTGTTCTGTTTCTTTAATATGGTACTGTAAGACCACGTTGCGTGTCTATATTTAGTACTTTTATGTTTAGCATTGATAAATTTGTTGATGGAATAACTAAGTTTGGACCTTAATACTTGAATTCTTTGTTTAATTTTTTTTCTTTTTATCTTTTTTACTGAGTTGCTTCCTTTTTTCCCAAATAATGTGCATGCTCAGGCATATAAGCATACATGGTAGCTACGCCACTGGACTTATAAGGTCAAGATCTAGTCTAGGGCGTAGTATATGTATTACTTCAGTTTCACTCCTAATTTGATTCAGAAGTAATTTCCTTATTTTCATATCAATTCCTTATATACTCCCAAAAAAAGTGTGGGGGGGGGGGGGGGGGGCAGTCCCACGATATTTCAATTTTTTATGTTTAAATTTTAAAAAATTTGTTGCTGTGAGAAAAAGTGGGGGGGGGGGGGGGGGGCAGCACCCATCGGTGGGTAAAAAGAGGTACCATACAGGCGTTTCACTACGAAATGTAGGAGTAAGAACCTCCAAACTGTGGTATCCCATGAGTCCCAATGACAATGTTTATAAAATTGCCTTGTGACCTTTAACTTTCAAGTCAGATAAATCAATCAACATGCACATCATAACCTTGTTCTATAAATCACAAATATGTACGTAATCATGACACAAAAGTATTCCTCATCAATATTTTGGGTATATGCTGCTATGCTCATGTAAAGTGATGGAAGAAACAATGACAGAACAGAACGGAATTCAAACCTAGGCCCCTGAAAATCTGGTCAGGTATGTGCTCTACCAACTGAGTTATTGGGTGCTGGTATTCAAACTGAGCTGCCACGTACATTCCTTCCCTCTTAATTGATTTCCCTTAAAGACATTCCCCTGGCAGGTGTCAACCTGCGAGTTCCAGGGGTTTGCCTGCCAGGAACCAAATGTAGTTCCATTCAAATAGGAGAAATAATGACGAACCAGACTGGGATTTGAACCCAAGTCCTACATGTACATGTATTTAATTAAATGTTCTACCGAACTGGAGCCTGCATTTGAATCACTTTGACCATCAGTCCATCACACAGGCATTCATTCACACAACTCTACAATGATTAGAGTACAACTGACAAACTTCCTTTGCAATATACATTTTAAAAAACAAGTAACAGTATTTTTATCGATACCAAAATTGTACAGTTATGATTTAAAAATTGCTGATCTTCGTGATCTATGTATACATTTAATAAGTAAAGTTTAACAAATATTAAAATTTTTATTCAAATGGTAGTGTGACTGTCATAAGGATTGCAAATATCATTATTGTTAAAAAAGAAAATATATATATCAAAACATGATAAAAATTGAGACTGGTGACAACAGAACAAAATTGTTATTCTATTTTCAACTGCACAGTTAGTTTTTCCTTGTTGAGTTGACATGGTAACAGACAATGGAAACAAATCCACACATCAAATAATTACAAAATCACAATTTATAGGCAAAAAGTTGAAGAAATGGTTTCCCGATAGAATCTACGAAAGGTCAGTGATAGCTTGATCAATTAATTCATCCATCAGCCATTTCAACATCACGACGTTTGAAGTCTTGAACACTTGCCTGAAAAGTTGCCAGAACATGCTCACATACACTGTTAAGGTCTTTCAGCCCTTTTTTCAACACATCGGTCCCTAGTTCACCGTGAGTTTGTATTCTGAAGTTAATTTTACTTTCTGAGGGGTGGGGAACACTATATCCGCAGAACTGAACTTCGGGGTTCTTCATAACCATGTACCTCAGCGAATTCCCGAGAGTGTGGTCTTCATTGTGAAAAACAAATGTTTTGCAGGTCTCGTCCAACGATCCTGCAGAATCTACAACTTCTAAACGCTTTTTATTTGACTGTTCGTTGGTTTCCATCGTTTTTCACCATCCACGTGGGAAATATTATTGTTTTTATATTTTCTGAATCCCGAGCCCGATCTATTATTCTTAAAATTAGCTCACCTGGACAATTTTCAACAGAGTAGCGTAAAGAATATTAAATTGGTAATGTCTCATTTATAATATTTATTACGACCCAGGCAGTTAAGGTTCTTATTTCATTTACATTTCGCTGAATATTGTACAGTATACTCGGTTGAAATAGTGAATACTTTGCTATATATTTGTGATTTGTTATAACTGAGTAATAAATTCGATATAGTACAGAATAAGTATACAAATTCCTTATAAACATGTGCATTAAATGTGTATACTAGTATTTAGACATATAATTAAAAATTTATTTATTTTTTAGAAAACTTAAAACAATAGGACTGACTCAGAATTGAAAAATATATGTGACAATAAATTGAATTTCATTTCAACAATTTTGACAATCGCTAATGCTAACAATTTTAAACAATTTGCAATAAAAAGGACTTCCACCTCAATGGGGCTCAACATCAGTTTGCTATATCCACAATTTATCATAAAGTAAACCTGGTTTTGTATAAACTGTAAATTTACAAGAATTTTCACTATTTTTTACATGTAGCACATGCTATGATTACTACGCGACGCAGCCAATACGTACTGGGTTTTAGTTATGCTATAAGACACGCCCATTTAGTGTTGTTCAGCTTTTTATGAAATTATTGGGTTATAGGCTTCAAAATTGATTTGTAATGTTATCACAGACAAAGGCTGTAGAAAAAATATAAATATTGAATTATATGTTTTATCAAATATGAAGTATAAAACTAAAGTCAACATATTTTACTTATTTACAGTTATTATAATAATTTTCATCGTATGAAACCCACGGTCAGTGGGTCAGTACATCAATGTAAGAGGAGCTAGACCGACCGTGGGTTTCCGAAGATGAATAAGATTATCCATAACAGTTTCACTGTATAAGTATGCAACAATAATTTAAATAATAAATTATAACAATTCTTTACAAATAATGGAGAAAATACTCTGCAATGATATATGATTTTAACAAAAAACACTTCCTTCAAATTTTATGATTTATTTTTCTTCAAAATAATCATTTAATGATTTATAATCCACCTTTCGGACATTTAAAAATAATGAACTGTTGATTTTGTGACAGGGTATACTGGTTCCCTGTCCTCAGTCTAGATGCTGCCAGAACCAGTCCAGGATGTTAATGCAGCTATCTGCACTAGCTTCCACTGTTTGTATGGGATGACTGTTGTCTGAATACCCAATCAACCTGATGACAAAGACAACAACAAATAGAAAAGATTTAAGAAAAAAAAAGAAATGGCATCCATTTAGTCTGCTATAAAGTACTTGTGTAATTAGTATATATGAAAGGAAATATCCTAACTTCACCTAAAAACTAATATCTTTCATTGAAAGGATCAAGAAATAAAGTGATCGTGTGAATAAAACTATTTTGAATACATGTACTATCATGCATTTACATAAATACACTGAAAGAAAAAAAACCTGTTAATTAATTGATTTAAAAATTTGAAAATGAACAGCAGTCAAGTCAGTTTAAAATAAAAAACAGAACTTCTTTAAAATGAATATCATGTTACATGTATTATAAACATTTCCAGATTATTTATTTTTGAAAAAACCCTCATCAGGAATAAAAAAAAAAACACCTTTACTATCCCTCTCTCTTGAACTTTTTTGTTTGTGCTCTTATAAACTTCACAACAATATCTAAATATTTAAGAAATAAGCAGCAATTTAAAAAGTTCACGCGGATATGAAGTTGGTTGGTCACGTGAACAAATCCTGTGAAGCTCGAAGGGCTTCTCAGTAGATTTGATCCCGTACCAACCAACTTCATATCCCTGTGAACTTTTTAACATTGCTCTTTATTACTTAGTTATATTACGTTTGAAAAAGACAAATTGTTCAGAATTGTTAAAATTACCGAGATGTTATGTTTACAATAATCAAAGTGACTAGCGTTAAGCGCGTGCTTATAATCATTGTGACGTCACGAAAAACTTCATACAGAATTGAACGTTTTTCGCTATTCTATAGGTTCATATAAGGAAACATATTTGCAAATGTAAATATATCCATATATCTTGTATTTATGCTGAAAGTGTAACAGAAATTTACTTTACATATATTTGAGAGCTGTTAGTCTTGATATACTTCCATACTACTGTGCTAATAGGTACATTTATAATTTCTATATGTGCCTGACCTAGCTTTTTTATTCCTGGCCCTGAGTTTTTTGTAGTACTCCTCTCCCTGTTTGGGGGGAACTCTTGCATCCTCTAGCCCCAGCATAATCAGAATAGGCGTTTCTACCTACAACATATATACAGTACGTAGTAAAAATGGACTCGGTCTCTATGTATACTGCTGTTATTGGCTCTTTAAGGTTTAAAATTGTAAAATAGAAATTTTTATTTTTCTGTGCAGCAGTTAAAAAACCTATTTGTTTTTTAACAAATAGCATCATAAAAGCATGTACAAACTTATGAACTTTGATTTAAATTCTGCAAACAAACAGTGTTATAATATAAATTTCAGTTTACCTTGTCTACATACTGCATAGGGGATTTGTTCCACATGTCTGTTAGTGTTTCTCCAGTGGTTAGGCTACTGTGTGTGAAGTCAAACCCTGCTTCCACATAGCACCTAAATAGTTAAACATTAAAGCAAAAAAAACCTAAAAGGTTGGAGCACTCTCTGATAAAAAAAAGAAAAGAAAAAGACATTGCCTCTATTCATCAATAAATGAGCTTCCTTATCTCCCCTAAGGCCAAATAAAAGTTATTTTTTGATTCTCATCCCCGCCTGCCCCTCGGAATGTGTCCTGCCCCTATGTATTTTATCCTGGAATAAAAAAAAATTGTGTAGATAAAAATTTTGGGGAAAAAATTTCAGACTCGGTATACAAAAAAATAAAATTTTAATGGCTGCTTAACAAGTGGACTATTGTTTGATTATCATAATGATACAAATGTCCTCATGCATTAACAGTTAATTAGAAAACATGAAATTAAAATATGGTTTGTGTACTTATATTTGTAATAACAGTTTAGAACAATAGAGAAATCGTTATTTCTAGAATATGAGCGGTGAAACAGATGTTTCAAAAAAATAAAATCCAACCACCCGCCCCATATTTTTGGCAAGTCAGGATGAGAATCTAAATATTAGATTTATGTCGCCAAAAATAGTGAATTACCAGTAATACGAAGAGAAAACTAAAGATTTCAGTACTACACATATTATTGAGAGAGAGAGAGAGAGAGAGAGAGAGAGAGAGAGAGAGAGAGAGAGAGAGAGAGAGAGAGAGAGAGAGATGTTAACCAGGACAATGAAAGAATAAAGTCTACACTCTATCAGTCTTACCAGTCAGGAATATCTGTGGTGGCTACCATACCTGTTATAAGAAATACACAGAAAATGTATGAGTGTTGTTAGTACAATGTAACATGAGTGTCCAAGCATACCTGTTAACCATCCAGTATTGCGCAGGAGACTCCCGCAAAACGGCCTAAAAATCTAAGATCTCCCGCATCCAACCTATTCCTCGCGCGGGAGACAAATTTCTCCCGCAATTGTATTTGTCTTCCCCATACCCCCCCCCCCCCCAATTCTGAATCTTTACATGCAAATTTCAACAACCAAGTAATCTTCAGTTTTTCTGGTCAAAGTTTGATTGTAAGGGGGAATAGATCAATTTTCACATTTTGAACTAAACTTGGAAAATTTGAGATATTCCCATTATCAAAACAGCAATAAAATCAATACATATATATATTAAGCATTTGACTTGAAACAGCGAAACGAAACGTTCATACGAAACATATTTTGCCTTACCTTTAATAGTCCAATAATCTACATTTTAGGAAATTCATTGTTATCTAAAACAAATAAATATGACAGAAAGGTATTGGATTAAACTGACCTGCAATATTTGTTACTGGATTTCTACAGCATGCTGCCTTATAAAACCCCTGAAATAAAAATTGTTACATTTAAAGATTTAAAACTTTACTGATCTAAAAAGGATGAGCCACTCCATGGCACTCCATTGGCTATTTTCTAATTAAAATAAAAAATTAAAGCTTCTTGATCTGCATACATGTAAGAGGAAAAGAATCTGCTGCAGCAGCTACAAAAAAAAATCTGCAACAACTAATTTGATACTACATTCAACACTTACTGGATATTGACCAATCAAATGAGTTGTTAAGAATCCTCCATGGGACCCTCCAAAGACTGCGACTTTATTCTCATCAATCTGATCCAATTTGATTACACTCTCAGCGACTTCCTTTTAAAATAATGAGAACATATTTAGAACATATGTGAACATGTTTTTTGAGAAAGATTAGAAATAATTAGTAATTACATTAATTATAGATTATGGAAGACAAATACAAAATGAAATATCAAGATTGTTTAAATCATTAATTAATTAATTTTCCAATCAACATGTCTTTATAGATATCCAAATACTCATGTATCGTACAAGTATTAATCTTATTTTTTTATCTTGTCAAATGATTTATATTTGTATATATAACAATTCAATGAATTTTGGAAAACTAGATTTTTTTATTTTAATTTGAATATACATGCTATACAATAATGATCATCCCCCTTTAATATACACTGTATACAAAATATATACAAGTTAAATGCTGCTGCATACATAGTGATATATTGAGAAGGGGGATAACTCAATTTTTTTATTTCAATTTCCAAAAATCTGAGTTATTTCCCTTTTTAAAAAAATAAAGAATTCTACTATAGATGTTAATGATACTGTGTACTGTACCTGGCAATCCTTGACATCCTGGTCCCCCACTCTCCCTGGCAGGGAGTGTACACTGTCATCTCCATACCCAGTGGAACCTCTGTAGTTAACTATCAACAACAAATCAAAGGCCGGAACGGCCACAAAGGCGTCGAGCTGACATTTTCTTTTATATAGATTGATAAAATGATATCAATAATTTGAATTTTTGTACTAATAGTCGTATATCAAATAATACATATTAGAATTAAAAAAAGTAAATAATTTATGTTTTGCGGTCTTTAAAAACAAAAATCACTATATTTCCATATATAATAGGTTGTGATGCGTTTATAATACAATAACTCATCATAGTTACAAAAATCAAAGAAATTTCAAAGTTAAAATTTTTTTTTATTTTCTTTCTGCTTTAAACAGTCTTTGAACAATTTTCAAGGTGAATACATTGATTACAGTGTGTCTCTAATTATAATAATAAAACATACTTTTATTTATTTCAATTCCCGTTTGAAACAAGATTACCTATGGTATGGTTGTTTATTTTGCTCGACCAAACCGACTGCATTATCGTGTTTATTTATTGCAACAAAATCACTAGATACGTTTATCGCTTACATTTATTTTGGAGGCCGTGCCCGATAACAAATAAATTTACATATCAAATTTTATTTCTATCGGGCACGGTCTCCAGTTATAATGTAATCGATAAACTAAAATAATATTTAGTAATGTTTACACCTTTTGTACTCATCCGCCATTCTTGAATAGGCAAATTTATACTTATGCAAAGAGTTATCAATAACCAGGGAGGCAAGGTTGGAATTTTTGTACACAATGTAGTTGAATAAATGGAATAAAAATCTTGTAATACGTTTAATATTATAAGGAACTTATTTTTTTGTGCGCATTTAAAAGGCGGTGCAGTGCATGAAATTTTGGACGATTGCCAATCCAGACGATCGCTAGAAGGCTGCCGAGCATTAGCTCGACGCCTTAAAAAACCACTAAGTGATATACTGTGGTTTTTCAAAGCCTCAAAATTATTTCAAATTGTAATAAATGACTAGTTTTTCAGGCCTAAAAATTTCTAAATATGATGTTGAAGCAATTTTTTGGCAATATTTAAAAGACCAAATAAGTTAACTAAATTTGAGATATTTGAATTTTTTTTATATAGATATTCCCATTTTCAGGATAATAATTACATGTAGCAGCAATTAACACAATTAATGCCCCCTGGTAGATGAGTAACTACGGTAATCTTAAATATTTTAATTTTTTGGGGGGGGGAGGGGGGGCAAATTCATCTAACATAAACTTTCATGAATTGTACAAACCAATGGTTAACTGCACAGGGACCAAGCCTGTTTTAACATTAATTTCAATGTAACCATAAACAAATTAACCATCAGATCTTCCTAAAATTTTAGAATATGAATTGTTAAGCTATGAACTATAATTAATATCTTTTTTCCTATAGACCAATGCACACTTTAAAAAAGTCCCTTAGCCGCTACCTTTGTGGAAAAACCCATATTTTCTCAAAGTATACTATAGCCTTTGCAGTTTAGTTGATGTTTTTGACATCATGCACTTCTGGGTTTTTTTTAATGAAAACAATTTTAAATGTACTTACCATAAACCATTGCAAAGCCACTGAGCATGAAGACAGCCGGGAGAAGTAGAAAGTCAGTTGTGTGAACTGCATGTGGACCACCTGTATGTAACGTAAGAAAAAGTTCAGATCAGAAATTATGAACCCCAACAAGGAGTATGACACATACATGTACCGGGAACAACATATAAATAAACATGTACATCAAACCCAATTATTATTAAAAATGTGGATGCGAGATTTACCATTTTTAACTTAAGTTTTAAATTTTTTAACTGAACATGTGGGGGGTATTTTACATGGTTTGAAGCTTATCGCATATAAACTAGTGTACATTTATCACCTTTAAAGTAAACCTGAAGTATTTGCATGTATATAATTGACAATGCTCTTCAGTTGACAAGTCAATTTTAAAGACATGTTATTATAGTTACTTGTAATGTCCAGATGATTTCATGGTTTAGTGGTTTTAAAAAATATTTTTAGGTCAGATTAAAATCATAATTTTGTTTACATATATATTGAGAGAGAGAGAGAGGCCCTACCATGTGGAAAAACAATAAGGGGACATTTCTTTTGCTCAGCATCTTTAGGTATAGCAAGAATTGCTTCATACTCATTGACACCTGTAAATGAAAACACATGTACATAAACACTGCAACTTAATGAAAACCATTTAATGTAAGTACAGACCAAAATAAACAAGATATCTGTGAGCCAATGCTCACTAGTGATACCCCCGCTCTGA
Source organism: Magallana gigas (assembly GCF_963853765.1). Taxonomy (NCBI): domain Eukaryota; kingdom Metazoa; phylum Mollusca; class Bivalvia; order Ostreida; family Ostreidae; genus Magallana; species Magallana gigas. The sequence continues at coordinate 28,091,124 of NC_088856.1, forward strand.
TGTGAATATGCAAAATAAGCAAAGTGGACATTTAACAGAAAGCTGGCATCCGATTGGTACAGAAATATATCCCACAATATGGCATGCCTAAACAAATACTGTGTAAAAATTTCAAGCATCTGCCATAAATAGTTGCTGAGAAATCTTTGACTGAAGTTTGTTTAAAAAATTTTTGCTAAAAATAAACAAAGTCATCATTTAACAGGAAGTTGCACCCAATTGGTACAAAAATATATCCCACGATATGGCATGCCTATACAAATACTGTGTAAAAATTTCAAGCACCTGCGATAAACAGTTGCTGAGAATTCTTTGACAAAAATTTGTTTGAAAATTTTTTCTAAAAATAAACAAAGTCGTCATTTAAAAGGGAGTTGACATCCGATTGGTACAAAAATATAACCCACAATATGGCATGCCATAACAAATAGTGTGTTAAAATTTCAAGCATCTGCCATAAATAGTTGCTGAGAAATCTTTGACGAAAATTTGTTTGAAAATTTTGGTTAAAAAATAAGCAAAGTCGTCATTTAACACGAAGTTGACGTCCGATTGGTACAAAAATATATCCTACGATATGGCAAGCCTTAACAAACACTGTGTAAAAATTTCAAGCATCTGCGATAAATAGTTGCTGAGATAAATGCGACAGAAATTTTTGTTACGGACGGACAGACAGACAGACAGACAGACACACATGGTTAAAACAGTATACCCCCTCTCCTTCGGAGCGGGGGTATAATCAATGCTTAATTTCTAAGACAATACCACAACAAGTCAAGCACTGCAGCATTGATTATTTCTATTGGCATATTGTAAAGGGGAATAACTCTTTATTTTCAATTTCAGTTAAAAGCAGAAAATGGAGTTATTCCCCTTTACATGTCTACCAAAAAATAATTGAAATTTTTTGACCCGCAAAAGTCCAAGAAATCAAAGATTAATTTTTTGCATAGCGAGCTACCAAACGTTGGGTGTGGTCGACTGGTCGGCTGGAATTTGAGAATCTTAAAGCTGATGTCCAGAGGGGGCTCTGGGTCATCAAGGGGAAGAAACTCTGCTGATGACTCATTTCCACTTTCTGGAAGTTGACTTATACTCTACAAGCAAAAAAAAAATACAGGGAAATAAGAAAATTATTATACAGTATAACATGGTTAAAGGAAGAGGCGTGTGCAAGTGATTTTGATTTATTACTTATTTTCATAATATTTGATGAGTTAACAATACAACAATAACACATTGTATTGGAACTTATTATGCAGTGTTAATTCTTTAATAGTTGTGTATTTGTTGTAACCACATCATGTTATATGTTCACTTGTATTGTGTGGGGCTTAGATTTTACATTATAAAAAAGACAGCCTAGATTTGGATACAGTTACATGTATAAAGCACAATAAGATAAATTTAGATGAAGTACTTACAAAGTATGGCTGTTGGTTGATGCTGGATCGAATGACCAACATCCTGTCTTGGTGAATATCTGTGATTTTGAGACAGCCTCCAGACTCTGTGATAGAGAAAGAAAAAAAATCATTGTTACACAAATATTTATATGGCACAATAAATATTCAAAAAAAAAATATGACTGATAAGGCTAAAAACTTTTTTTGTTTTGTTTCTCAGACAAAGCTGGATCACCTCAAATGCTGCCTCATTATATTTTATTGCCGTATTGAAAGTGGGAATAACCCAATTCATAAATTTTAGCTGATTAATAAAAATGTGAAAGTTAAATCTTTCTAGTTTGAAAATCTTGCAAAAAAAAATATGATAATTGTCTGCTGCCTTGTATTTTAAGTTTCATTGCCTCAGAAACTAAAATTATTTTTTTTTTGGCCTAAAACACACAGATACTAACTGCACAGGATCGGTGTGATCTTCTTGGTCTCTGTATCTATCACCAGGATTCCCTATTGAAAAAAAAAATTGTGTAATTTTTTTAAATATATACATTACTTATGTTCCGTGACACCTGCAAATATATTGCACATAATTTTAAATACAGTACTACATCTTCCCAAATGGGAGAGATTCACTGTGATATAGTAAATCTTAATATGTTTACCACTTGATGCCGCCAAACGCTTTCAAATACGACACGTTTCCCATCTGCTGCCCAGCATCGCTGAGGTAACGAATAGCTGTATATTCCTGGGAACTCATCCCCTAAGCATTAAAGTATTCAATAGATTAAAGCATTGATACCTTGTGCAAATTTCTGTCATAAAATTGGTGAAAATAAAAAATTCCTGATAAGTAATTATCGTTGTTACTTTTAACATGTACATGATAGTTAAGAAAAAAATTGAATTTACAGAAAAATGGACTAATTTTATACCTTTTGGATTTTTCACTACATCCACTAAAACTGTATTTGTCCCTGATTTCATGTCATACTGCACAGTAAAAAAATGGTAGGTTATAAGGGTGTTTTACACTGTAAAATGATCATTTAATGTTACAAATACCTAGTTTCTATAATCCTTAATTATCATGGCAGGTATAAATTTACAAACAACAATTTCAGATAAGAAGAGGCAGATAAAAGACAAACAAACAATTCAGATGAGGAAAAGAATTGAGGCAAAGAGATACATGTACCTTAGTCATTCTCACAAATACAAATGGTGTGAGAGAGAGAGAGAGAGAGAGAGAGAGCGTACCATCATCAGTCTGGCACACTGGTAATGAGGGCCTCCCACTTGGTTGTCCAGATAAATCAGCTTTGTCCCGTCAGGACTTAGGTTTGGCAATGAGCTGGCTCTGCTTTCATCGCTCAGTTGTTCTGTAAGTTACATGAATTAAACATATCATATACCAGTACAGTCAAATTAATTATTCCGATTAATCACATTACAAGTTTTCCTTGTATAGATGTAAAAAAAAAAATCTACCTACTTATGTTTGATGTTTTGGAGTCCCACAGATAAATTGCTGATCTAAAATTTGATATTGAAAAATAATTGAAGATGTACGTGTTAGATTAATAGTCCCAGAACATAATTATGTTGCAAAACTAAATAGTACAAACCAGAACTGTCCTAATGGGACTAATACCGATGGAAGGCTAATTTCAAATGGGACAAATAATTGAATAATAAAGGTTTGGAACACATACAAATAAAAAAAATCCTAGAATTGTAAAAAAAAATTAGTTAACAAAAAAATATTAAAATCAAATTTGTCAGAATTTCACTGTAATTACACATTTATAACAGTAATACATTTACAAATTTATGTATCTGATGATATTTTTTTTTATTTAATTGTTTTAAAGAAAAAACAACAAAATGACAATAACCCCTCCCTTTGCAGTAAATGGAAATACCGATAGCCAAGCAATGCTCTTCTGTTGATAAAACTTTGAATATCTTTCTAATAAGAGTCTTGACAGATGCAATTAGTTGTTTCAAATTTTCCTCACTTTTTCCTATGGTACAATGGAACTCCATATCAGAAAATTGATCCCATAGGACTATGATTTTCTTTGATGAGCTTGTTAAATATTTAATAAACTCCCAAAACATTACCATAATTACCATACTATGTAGAAATATGTAAAAAAGAATATTTAATATTACAAACAATTCTAAAATTGCCAAAACACTACAATCATATTCAGTAATTTTGAATTCATTTAAATCAATGCCCTATAGGGTCACAAATTTAAACAACTTCTAAAAATAGTTAACTTCTATATTAATAATGATATTATTTATTTCCTTATAATGATAGAAACTTTTGGTTTACATGAAACAGTTTTAAAATAGCCCCAAAACCACCGCCCATTTTAGAGATTATCAATTTTCCCTAAACACATGCTCCATCTAAAGCATGGCTCAGATAATGGCCCCTTTGGGACAAATTAATTCAGCCACCTTTGTCTTTGATGTTCTTATTAGCTCCTAAGAATTTATCATTGACAAACAAAAATGTTGCATTGTCAGTTCATAGAATACCTATAAAAAATAAATTTAGTTATAAGACATAAAGACAAAAAACCTCCATCTGGATGTATTTATATAAATATATTTTAGAGTGTTTTTTAAAATACTATTATTAATTAATAAAATCTGTAAGGATTAATTACCTCCCTTACTTTTCAACATCAGAGTACAATAAATAGAATAAGGAAAATGAAAACTGTCGTAAAATCATTAAATCTTGTCTGATCTTTAAAAAAACTGCATGTGCACATCTTCAGATGGTGATCAACATATATACAAATTTTCAGACTGTTCCATGCAGTAGTAAAAAATTCTATAGGGGGGACAAAGTTGCGTCTCCAGACAGACGGACAGACGGACGGACAATATACCCCCCCAGACAAAAACAAATTGAACCTTGAGCAGTAAACTTTCACCTTTGCTATTTCACAAACTGGTATATAAGTACAACAAGATATAATTCAAGCTATTGGGCTAGGTGAGTAAAAATTCTTTAAAAATAACTTGCGGTCTGATTGGACAATAGACTAGGCCCAGTCTGTATGGTTCATGCTTCCATCCCACAAATATTATTCCCCCATCAGGAGTCCAGATCGCCTAAAAAAAAAATCATATACAGAACGTGAAACATGGTTACAGTAAATTTTACACTCTCAAAACAAATTTACAGTTACAGCAAAGTCAGTTGCAGTACCCTTCATTTTATTTCAAAACATATAAACTTAAGTTAATAAGGTATGTTTAAAATGTCCTCGTCACTTCGCAATAAATGTTATTTACTGTACACACCAATCAGTGATCAAACTTTACATAAAATAAAAACTCACAATCTGCAAATACACAGGCAACAGTTTCTGTAGAAATTTTGAATGCGAATGGGGAAATAAATAGTTGTTTTGTAAATTTTACTATGACAAAACATTTTGCGAACTCTTTATTTATGCAAAAATAAAAAATAAAATAATAAATTTAATCATCTGCTTTGCAATCTCAATTTTGAATTAACAATTTACTGTGATACCTGTCCAATAGAGAGATCCTCGGGAATGGTGTCCAGTGTATTTATATCCCCGCTGTTTAGGTCCAGGATGTTAAGAGCCAGCTTGTGCTTGCCTACTAACTGTTCTCCCCAGTCTTGCTTAAAATCATGCTCATGGCCCTGTATTTAAAACAATTTAGAAGAATTCTTCACTAAATACTTGATGGGTTCACCTAATGGCAAAATGTGGATGTGTATGTAAACTATGAGTAAAATAAAGTTGACATAAAAAAATATCGTGTATACCATATTTTACTGTATTTGTATGTATAACAGTTACAAATGACTCACTGCTAAATCAAGAATGGTCCTGTATTTAAAACAATTCAGTAGAATTCTTAACTAAATACTGGATTGGGTTCACCTATAATGGCAAAATGTGGATGTGTTTGACTAGGAAAAAATTATAGCTGATGTTAAAAATTATTTTGTATACTACATGTATATTGTACAGTATGTGTAACAGTTGCAGTTGTAAACCATGAATGGTACAAATCAAAGGTTTAAGTTGTTTCTGATGTTGTTTCCCATTCGAAGTAGGATTTGAAATTTAAGAGCTGGGACATTTCTACTGGCTTTAAAGTATCTTGCAAGATGAGAGATATTCTAGTCCTCTCAATTTTCCATGCAACTTTTGGGTAGTGCTGTGGTCATAAAAGTTAAAAAGGCTACCAAAGATTATGACTGATTAGTGCTGAAAAAGTTTCCCTTTCTCATTGGAGGAAAAAAAACAACGAAAAGTATGACAAGGTGGCCAGCCATCAGTAAATATATTTGAAACTGGCTGTAGGTTTACAATAGAGACTTATTCCAACGGAGCAAGTTCGAATTTAGCAATTTTCCAAAAATAAAAATGATATATTTTTTAAAATAAATATCTTTTATAAGACCCACTCTGATTGGCTGTTCCTCCTCTGGCTTATCAGCTTTTTTGGTGTCGAAGTACGAGGCCATCTTGGGGGTCTTCCTCTCTGACACATACAGCAGCTTGGTCTCATCCTTGGACCAGTGTAGACACCCAAACTGACCTGAGAGAAGCAGTGCTTAGAGACTTTAATAGCAAATATTTATACATTTTCCAGTGTCTTTGCCTGTGATAACACTACATATCGATTTTGTATTACCGGTATATAACCAATAACTTCCAAGTGACGCCGAATTGAGGCGCCAGCAAGGTTTGCTTATTTAGATTTAAATGTTTAATCGTACAATGTCTTAAAATTATATAAATATAAGTAATAAGGAATCATTCTTTGAATATTATGAGGTGATAATTCCGGTCGGAGCTTGATCAAATCTATCATAAAGCCCTTCGGGCTTTAGTGGATTTGATCATGCCCTGACCAAAATTATCACCTTATAATACTCAAAGAATGATTCCTTATTACTTAAATAAATACTATAAACCTGCGAGTAATTTTCGCAAAATTCCGAGAGCCTCATTGTTGTGAATATTTTGCTTAGCACAGACCAGTATTTGCCATATAGTTGTAATGAAAAAAAGGTGTGGATATGGTTTGGTCGTACAAATTAGTCGCCGTGAACCAGTTTATATAAGGTTTACTGCAAAATAAATTCGTTGCGAATAATAGATGGTTAAAAGTACTTTAAAATCATTAAGATTCCTGGTGGATCAGTTTTTAAGGACTTTATTGGTTTCTCTCACTAATTAAATTCAATGAATTTACATCCTCTGCAGATTTTGAAGCTGATCTACATTTATTATCTATAGAAATAAATACCCAACATTATGTTTCAAAGAACCTGAGAAAAAAACTGGCGATCCATGAAAATTGCATGCCCCCAAACAAATTAAGATAATTCCACAATGATAAGACCTGTTAGAAATTTTGGGTTACTCTTTCACATTTTCTCTAGACAAACTATTTTAATAACACTTCTTCACTCTGAAAGATTTTTCACTCTGGCTGTCTAACTTTTGTCGGACAATATATTTCAAATTGTTTTATTGTTGTTGTTTTTAATTTACCCACTGAAAATGAGGGAGAATTGATGTAATGTGCAAAAAAATTTAAACAGCTATGAAAATGTCCTGTATACAGTAGTAAATCTGTACATTTGTAATTATTATACCACAACAATGGATTGCTCATACTAATAGGTTGATATTGTGATATATTATAAACCATTACCATCCTTGGTGCATATCTTCCCATGCTTTTCTTTACTAAGAACATCATACTGTTTTATCTTCTTACAATGATTCCAAATCTGATGGGGGAAAAAAAACCTTAAACATTCAAATATAAAATCATGTTTTTAAAAAGAAAAAAGAAACACAGCAAAGCAAAAGGCAAAGTATATTCAAATGGAAGGGAATTTTTTTTAAAGAAACATGTACTTATATAGGGCACTTTCCATTAACGTTTCCTCTCCAGCGACGTAATCGGGAAACGGTGACGTTAATGGAACAGTTGGTAACGTCACAATGCTCTAACGAGGACGATTGCAGCTTAAAACTGATATTTATCTCAAAATTTGGTCCAGACATATTGGCTATTTGCAGTTTTAATGTTTTTCGATGTGACGTAGGACAAATTGTAGTTTTGGAAATACTGGTTTTGTAGAATACATTACATCCTTGATGCCATATTGTCTCCTTATCGGCAACGGTATATTGTGTTGCCACAATCGCTCGCCAGCGACACACGTTTCAGCAATCGGCGACGAAGGCAACACCGGCATATCCGGCGATGCCGGTTAAATGGAAACACCCATAGCTTACAAATGAGTTGTGAATTATTGAAAATATAACCATATACACCATACTCCTTACCTCAATAAACTGCTTTTCTTCCCCTCCTTTTTTGGGTGTGAATTTCCTAATGATAGCATTGAATTTCCCCGATGGTGCCTCCTCATTATACATGCTTTAGAAAACAAAAATATTTCACTGATCAATTTTAGTTGAAAGAAATTTTTTTTCTTTGATGCAGATCACAAACTTGAAGTGTGTTTTATATGTGGTTGTGTACACATGCATCTGAAAAAAGTAGAATGAACAACTTTTGTTCATTAAATTCCGTTACATATATAAACCTGCCAGCTATGTAACTTTTGAGTGAAAAGAAAATTGAAACACCAGACTGACATCCAATCAATGAGCAAATATTTCTGTTAATGCAGGAATAATATTTTGTTTATTCAACTTTGAAGCATGTACAGAATTGAATGCATTTTATTACAGGTGACTCTCGATGGCTCGAAGTCCATTGGTCCGAGAAAAACCTTCAAGGGATTAAGAGATTGAGTTTTCTAGAGTTCAGAATTTTCCCTGTTGACCGACATCTCATTTCGTGTTACCTGTAGTTTACATGATAATGTTTTGTTTGATAATCTTCTACCTAGCACTTACTTACATGTTACTATCAGTTGATGATATTTTCCTGTGATTCACTTCAAATTTGCCCGCACTGCTCTCACTGACCAGGTATATTTTAGTGAACTTGACCTTTTCCAATCTGTCAAGGTCACTCTGGTTCCAGACAGAGTTGATGGACATCTGGTTCTGAATGCCATTGTAAGAAAACCAGGCGACCAACGGGTCTGGATGGGAAACCAGACGTTTGTAGACTTCAACAGCAGATGTCAGCTGCAAGAAATGAAACTCTATTTTATTCTTCTTATAACAACCTAAAATAACCATGACATGCTGTAGATATCAATGGGATTAAATTTTATACATTTAACTACAACAATTTGTAGATTCCTAAATATAATAGCAGACGTCTGCTCCCAATCTAATCAAAATTAAAACTGACATCAATCGATCCACTCCCTTGTTTTCGATACGTCGCGAAGTATTGAAAACCGGGAAGCAGATGGAAGTTCTAATTTTAACTAGATTGTGTCAGCTGCAAGAAATGAAACTTATGCAACCTCATATTTTTTTTTTTCGAACAAACAAAGTAGTTATAACCTAGTGGTTGAAGTTTCTGTTACATATTCCCCCATTTGTAATTGTGTGTTACTGTTAGGGTGTTATGAGCATGCAGGCCTAGATGATAAATCATGACATTGCATAGTTACATATCATTATTTCCTTATAATGCATGAATGCTCATGTACTCTTACTGCAAGGCATTTGTCAACGAGATCAACAATTAATGTGCCCTACACTTAGCTCCAATTTGTTGCCTTTCCGTCATGTTCATGTTCAAATGAAACCTTAAGTTTTAAATCTTTGTCTCTATATGTATATTGAATTAATAGAAATTTGAAAAATAAAATCTATATTTTTCCTAAATTAGTTTTCCTTTCTTTATAATCATTTTTCTCATTTGCCCAAAAAAGGGTGGATTTGGTCTGCTTGTGATATGTACGTCCTAAATGAAAAATAAAATTATAGTTTAAAAATTGGACATTTTAAATTTTGCCTAAAAAATGTAAATATATATACATGTGTATATAAATTTCTAGAACCCTTAATTTGACTGTATTTGATCCCCTATGTACAGACCCTGCATTCACGACAACTTGGGTAATGCTGTTTTGCAGGACAGGTGAAAAAAGATAACAATTGCCTGTAGGCGTGCGGTATAAAACAAGAAACATGTGTATGTCGACATACTATTTTCAGATTTTTTTCAACAGAATCCCTGCAACAATGTTAAACAGAAATATCTGCACTGTTTTAACTTTAAAAAATCTAGAGAATTGCGTAAATAAGAATAAATATTACCTTTGCATTCATTTCTGAACACTTGTATCGGTGGTCCTTGAGAACTCACAAGACTATCATTTCATACAGTATCTGGCCGTCAAAATGAAAGTGAAAGTTAAACGAATTATATCTTGAACAAGTTGGCTAGATATCAAATATGGCAGCCAGAAAGTGACTTTTTCAGTTTTCCATCATATTTCATTATTTGCTCAAATAGTATCTATTCTTAAGATGAACACGCTTTCCAGCATTACCGTATGTGACTTACATGTAGTATCTTAGAAAGTAATATGTTTTACGGTGTAACCGTTTGGAGGGCGAAGCCAATATCAATGGGGCTAGATATGCCCTTTCATTATCTCTGGCCTGTCATCAGCTGTTCATTTCTTATACAACCCCTGCTATGCTATAGTCTGTCCCAAGCTACTGTTTCCATCACATGTTGACAATTTTTATGGAAACATACACAGCTAAAAGAAATACAATTGAAATCCTTCATTAATTAAAATTCGTCGCTTTTTTTCACAGGAACGAAAAACTGACTTCTTATGGAGATTTTATAATTATCTTTTTCATTTTGGAAGTTTCTTGGAACACCTCACACAATTTTCAAATGCTATCATCCAGATCTTATTTTATATTATTTGCTTTACAAATATATCCATAGATTTTTATTTTAACAGCCGCTTTTTTTAGGCGAACAAGTCAGCTCGAGAGAGAGAGAGAGAGAGAGAGAGAGAGAGAGAGAGAGAGAGAGAGAGAGAGAGAGAGAGAGAGAGAGTGAGTGGGAGGGAGGGGGGATTAAAATATAAAAACCGGTAAACAAATTTTCATTCTGGTATGTAAATAAATATTGTTTAAACCCTGAAATATTTCATCTTTGTAAGCCAAGGGTTTCTGATCCGCGCCGCTCCTGCAGATCACACACCCTTGGCTAGCGAAGGTATTTATGAATAACTAATAATGAAGCAAAAAATCTTGGGACAGATTTTAGCTGCATTTTTGTTGTTGTTGTTATTTAGATTCTATCAATATACATGTGTATTATTTTGATGTCTTATTGTCTAGTCTGAAGTAATTTATACATATATTGGATAATACCTGGCTGCAGCTACATGAAGTATCTACATTGCAGATCTCTGGATAATTTCTCAGCATGAAGTATTTTAACTTTTTACTCCCTTATTTCAAATGTATGCATAAACATGAATTAAAGAGTAATGACGTATATTTTTTTTAAAATAAGAAAATCAATTTATCTTGAGAATATTTCGCTTAAATTTGTCATCCAAACACTGAATTATTAAACATTTAATGATTGATTTGTGCATTAAAACTAGAAAATTGAGATAGTACCCTAGCTAATTCAAATCATAAGGTGCAAATGATGTCCTTCATGTATATTGTACATTCTGGGGTGTATAATTTAATCTGAGTTTGTCTGAAAAATGTCATACATTTGTGTTCAATGCATATTTGTGATTGTGAATGCAGATCAGTAATTCCTATTATAAATAATTTTTAAGTATTTATAATGCATATTACTCCAAATAATCTCCCTATTTGCTTTTATTTTTATGGCGGTTTGGGAGTACTTTGAATATTTATTGTATTTTAAATCATATACGTATGGTTTACACATTTGTGGGGGGGGGGGGGGTGAATTAGAATGGGGAAATATTTAACAATGTGTCTGTCAAAGATTAGGATGTCTACAAAATTAAGTTTTGATTATCTTTTGTTTTATACTGAATTATTTATTGGTCGTAACTTAATTCTTTTTATATTTTGATAATTAATTTGAATTCTGGGTACGAAATGACCTGGGTATGAGTATGTTAGGCTACGATTTGAGATGAAACCTAAAAACGAAATTTCAAATTGAAAGTTTGAGAAAAATCGTCTTTGGTGTTTTCAAATAGTAATCAGAAAGCAAATTTAATTCAAATACATGATGTTATATTTAATAACAATGAATTAAAACTGCTTCACTGTTGAGACACGTATTTTGTCCAATCAGATGTCCTGAAATTCATTTGATCGGATCTAATGCAACTGTTGTAAGTTGTAGGAAATGAAAATTTGTTTTCTTAATTAGGAATTAATTTTTCAAGAACACACTAGGTAAGTTTAAATGTATTTATCACTCATTAAACAAAGCTGGTAAATTATCACCAAACGTGAAGTTAGTACGAGATTCAAATTCAACATGGATGCCGGTGATGTCACTGCGCGTGAAGTTATTCTTTTTTCCTCCATCTTGGAAAAGTTTTTCAACTTCATAGGTATAGAGTGTAATTTCTATTTTTAGACATATGTACACGTGTTGTCTATAGGGAGAGCTTCGCTCTCACGGGCCCTTCGGGCCCGTGAGAGGGCTTCGCCCTCTATAAGACTAACGTTATATGAAGTGAGGTGTATATATATAACATGTTATACCCACGGGCCCTGGAAGTTATTGTAAATATATTGCATGTGCATGTATAAAAAAGTAAGGGTAGGACACTCTTTTTGAGGCGATATCGGGTTTGACGAAGTCTGGGCGTTCCTCAAACGAAATTTCGCGATAAATCGTTCAAGTATACTTTACTTACGACATATGTATACATTCGTTCCGCTCCAATGCTGTTACGTCGAAGAAAAAGGTGTTTTTATACATCCAAGTGCCTAAGAATTTCGCTATACTGGTTTACATCCGGTTTAATCGCAGTGAATCGAAAGATAAGTTCTGATTGGTTAATAATAAAATAAACCTGCTCGTCAATATAAGGTGGCGAAACTGATAACAATTTATAGTGAGTATGTATCAAATGTTTGAAAGGAGTTATGCATATAGATACTGGGTAGTTTGGCCTTTCAACAATGAAATGCGAGAATAATGAAGAAGATTGACAAATATCGATAAGAAATTAAAGAATTTATTTCATTATTGACCAATCAGAACTTACCTTTCAATTTACCTTTCGATTCACTGCGATTAAACCGGATGTAAACCAGTCTAGCGAAATTCTTAGGCACTTGGATGTATAAAAACACCTTTTTCTTCGACGTAACAGCATTGGAGCGGAACGAATGTATACATATGTCGTAAGTAAAGTATACTTGAACGATTTATCGCGAAATTTCGTTTGAGGAACGCCCAGACTTCGTCAAACCCGATTTCGCCCCCAAAAGAGTGTCCTACCCTTACTTTTTTATACATGCACATTCAATATATTTACAATAACTTCCAGGGCCCGTGGTTATACCCTAAAGGGACAAAGACAAGATTTGAATGGCACGCCAAATTCACAAAAATGAGCTGAACATGGTTTCACATTTCATAAATTAGGTTTATTGACTAGTAATTATATTTTACGAAACGCAAACTATAGTTAACGATTCGTTAACTATATAGTTTTCATCTGTTAAATATGGTGGCACGGATCTGCTACCACATGTCAGATAATAAATTAATGCCGACTTGTCAAATGATTGTGTCGACTTGTCAGATATTTATGTCAACTTGTCAGATCTTTATGTTGACTTGTCAGAAAATTATCAGATTGACTAGAAACTCGATATTTTGTTGTCAAAACGTGTTAGTGCCACTAATTGTCATTAACTTGTCATCATAATATCCGACAAATCGACATAATCATCTGACAATTTAAGTCGACATAATTATCTGACAAGTCGACAAAATGGTCTGACAAGTTAACATAATTATTTGACAGAAAAAATAAAATGAAGAAAATTATCATTCAAATCATAAGTCCACTTGTCAGATAATGATGTTGAATCGTCTTGTCAAATAATGATGTTGACTTGTCAGATAATTATGCCGACTTGTCAAATAATGACGTCGACTTGTCAGATTATTATGTCGACTTGTCAAATAATGACGTCGACTTGTCAGAAAAAAATTATATAATGTCAACTTGATGGCACAAATTGGGCATGGGAACGTTTTAGTGTTGAATTTTAACAGTTCTACTGGTAACACAAGACTGATATTAAGGTGGATCCCTACTCAGACGCGTCATCAATTTAGCAGATAGAATAAGCTTAAAAATCGAAAACGATCTGTGTTCTGATTTACCGTTTTTTGCCCAAATTTTTAATGTTTAATTGATAATTCTGAATTTGGTAGAAGCAGTCAAGTGTAAATAATGTATACAAGTATATAACGGTTTTGATCTTATTGAGTCCAATAGTTGGAAATCGTGAGTTTTTGTACTGAGATTTCAGTATGTTTGTGTTTTTATATACAAAGGAAAGGTACGGTTTATCCAAAAAATTAATTTGTACTCAATACATATAGTTTTGAAAGAAGACTTTTAGGGTTTATCAAAGCAAAGAAATATAATGCTGTTTTCTGATGTATTTTTAAATTGTGTTCGTGACACTTTTTCAGCTGCATTTGATAAGGGGGTATATGTGTTCTAAAGGTCGCAGAAAAAAAGAAGCATGTGGAGTGCTATATTTTTTTGCTTTTTATTTGCAGTAGACATAAATCTAATATTTTAAAGTTTAAAAAATGTTGTTTAACCATAAAAATATTAAGATAAGTTGAAAAATGTGAAATTATGTAAAAAATTTGAAATAGCATTTTTGTAACATTTCATTTTAAAATTTAATTTTAATTAATCAAATAATGATAATCACACTTGTTATTACTTTCTTACATATTTAATGATTAATTAAAACATTTGATTCTTTGTTTTTGTTTTGATATTTTTTTAATATGAGCCAAATAATGATTTTGGTTGAAATCATGTGATCGAAGAAGGGGGTATGCATCTTCTGGAGACTCTAGTGATAAAAGTAAATACTAGTTACTGTAGTTAAGGCATGTATTTTTGGGGCTATTTTATTACGTAAAGTATTATTCTACTTGATTAATGAAAAAAACCTTACTTTAACCACAAAAATCTTGAGAAGGGACCTACCTTAATATTTAAAAGATAAAAATAATAAAGTTCAACATTTGTCCAACATGTGTACCTGAAACTGAGAATCCTTAGACCTAAGGAGAAAATTAAATGTTCAGGATATAGAATGAAAGCAGTGACTTCTATTAGAGAACTTCTTCCCAGGTATTGCCATTTCTTAGCTTGCAACATATCCATTAAACCGTTTATAGCCTCGGACTGAAAAATTCTCATTAACGAACAGACCAACCCAGAAAGAATTCAACTACAAAGCTTATTTTATTTATTAGCACATATGTAGTGTGTATGTATATTTATCATTTTAAAAAGTGATTATAAAATGTTCATCCAACAAAATTATGAAAGCAGATTCATGGGTTCCATGCATTGAAAATCTAACACACAAACTAAATTTGATGGCACATATTTGAGTATATAAAACTACAAATATTCATAAAATTGGCCGTAGCATCAAGATTTTCTATTCATCATAAATGGGTCATTCTCAAAAAAGGTGGATTTTTTCAAGTACCACTTGTTTAAAAACAAAGTACTTACAACCAGATTGAATTTATCATAGTTTATATCGGGCATATCATGATGTTTGTTTGCTAAAATATGCCAACAGTATCACTATAAAACTATAAAAATATGATATGTACAACCACATGAAAAGAAAACAGTCTTTGGTGTAACACATAAGAAATATTCATAAATTTCATTAAATCTTATTGTTCATGCATTTGGTTTGGTGTTAAAGTTAAATTTTTTGAAGTTTTTCTTGAACTTAATCATAAAACAAGTATTTGATAATGTATTTTCCTTAATTTTTCATATTTGGTTTGTGAATGAGAAATATGCATCTACCTCATGACATTGTATTGCACACTGAAAACTTCTTCTCCATTTAATGTCTGATTTTTTTTTGGGAGACACTTGTAAGTGACATGAAAAATAATCTTAAGTGAAAAACCTCAATATTTCTTGAAAAATCTTTGAAAATAAAAACAAAATAAGGGATGTTACACTAAGGACAATTATTGTTAGTCCAAATGTTATACCAAGGACAACCTTTATTTAAACACAAAAATATCAGATTTCAAAATAGAGACAACTGAATGTTTTCATAGCTATAACTTATGAATGCATATATTTAACAGTAATCATTATCAATGTGCATAATAGTGCCCCTAAAGTCAAATTATTTACACAATTTAGTTCCAGTATGTTTCACCAAGGACACTTATGCTACACCATGGACATTGCCTGTTATAAGAATCAAAGTTTTAATATTTCAATTTGTTTTGAAAGCTTGAATGTATTTTAAATGAATACAAAATTACCAAATGCACTTTTCAGCGGATATATTATACATGTTACTGTTATTCTCTACAAGTTCAGGCGTAAAATTTAAGTTTGTTATACAAAAGACACAACATGTTACACCATGGACACCATTTTATCTAGTTGATGAATAATTTTAGTATTTTATTATACTACATTGCATAATCTGTCATAAAATGTATTTATACAATACTTGTTTTATTAATTTTTCTATCAGAAATACATGCATGGGAATTGAAATACTCTTTTGTGTAACATTAAAAGTCCTTGGTAACACATTTTGTTTAAAGTCAAATAATATTTTTTAGGGAAAATTTGGCTTAAGCTGTAAGTCCAATATCAAATTCAATATTAATTATACTTGAATTGATAAATTTGATTTGATTTGACAATGCTGAATTTTTTTAAAATGAATATTTTAGGTCTTATGTCCTTGGTGTTAATTGTATGTGTCTTTGGAGTAACAAAATATTGCATGATTGAGAAATAATCTAGATCTACAGCAAACAGATGCTTCAACATTATATATAAGCATAAACTAACAAATGTGATACATTGCGATATATTTATTGAATAATTTCATCATATCTTTCCCAAAAAAATAAAGTATGTAAATTATTGTCTCTGGAATAACAGTGATAGTCTATGGTGTAACTTTTTGTTCTTGTTACACCAAGGACTGTTACACAAAGGACATATTTATGAATTAACTTGTCTCTGCTAAATAATTACTGCTCCCTCAGAGTAAAAGAGCATATTATCTGCTACAACAACACATAGCAATAGTTTGTCTGTTTTTCAGAGTGTCTAAATATTTCTTTTTCCTAAGTATTTCCTGTTAGCCCAAAGACAATATAAAAAGTTACACATTTATTTCTACTTACTTATCATTAAAAAAATTGAGTAAATTTCATCTTCAGCTATTTTGTCTTCTATCATTGTTTATAGCTATACGATGGGAATAAGGAGGCATCAATTATCTTTCAAATTACTAAGAATAGCAACTCTTACACACCAATATTTTGTTTCGTTACACCATGGACATAAAAACATGTACAGACAAACTTGATCTCGCTGAAAATTATTGTTCATATATTTTCTTCGTCTTTTTGCTTGAGAGAGGTATTTTACTTACCTTTTATCTCTTGACCCTATTATTTTAATAGAAAATGGTCTTACTACCTTACAAAACCTATTTAAAGTCGCAAACTCTGAGTGGGAACAGTCAAATAATGTGAAAAAATCAACTTATAAACTTTCTAAATTTTTAAGATTTTGTTAGAATTAACTGTTTATGTGCCAATATGTATGCTAATATATATCCAAAGGTAGCACAAAAGTGAAACTTGGCAAAAATCAAGGATTATACTTTCTAGTGCCCTTGAACAACCCAATACCACCTTTTTTGAGAATGACCCAAATAACACTGAAAAACAAAAAATGTTCATTCTGAATCAACAATAAAAACAAGTGAAAAGCTGTCAATGTGACAGCAAAACGGGTTTTCTTTTATGTGAACTTTATCCATAATCAATGTCAACCCTGAATTGATAAACACTACCTATCGTATCCAGTGAAATGGAGTACCCTATATGCAATATTTTGCCAAAGAATGACTAAGTTCAAACGCTGGTATTTTTTTCATAAATTATCAGAAATCAAAACCCTAGCAATATGCACACCTCTGATATATGTACAATTGATCTGCAAAAGAACAACTTCCTATCTTGAAAACTGTAGGAGGAGTTATGCGTAAAATGAGGGTACCCTTTTGGCAGCCGCCCGCCCGCCCATTTTCACCATTTCAATAACCTGATTTTTCCGTTGGAAAACCTGGTTAAAAAATATGATTCGTCTATACCGAACGTTTTAGAAATGGCATCAGTCACTTTGACGGAATGCTTTCCACTTCTTGACGTGACGTCAAATATTTGATCACTTTAATCTTTCCTGTATGCAGTTCCCCTACCCAGAGATTATCATTCTCGTCCAGACTTAGATCAGCAGCAATATTCAGCATAGATCTACCGACACATCCAAGAAGGAACTGTCCATCTTGGTCCAAGATATGTACACAGTTATTCATTGCGTCGGTAATTAAAAGATGGCCTAGATAATCAGAGGTGACAGACGTCGGTCTGAAGAAATAAGGCAAATTGGCTTGGCTTCCGTCATAGGAAAATCGAAATTTTCCAAACTTGTCTAAAACTACCAGACCCTTTGCCCCCATATTGAGAACGCATATATTTTCGTTGATGTTTTCTACTATCGTTTGGGGTTTGAGGAACAGTTCTCTTCCTTGATCGTCGAACTGAATTTTCTGTTTAGGTTTGGATTTTACCAAGCGGACTACCTTAGCGTTTAGCTTGTCCTGAGTTATCAAACACACCAGGATATGACCCAGTTTGTTCACGCACAAAGCCGTTGGTTTCCACTTTTTCCAAGCATAAATTGTTTCACGCTTTCCTTTGCTCCACATGGAAACGTTTCTTTCTCCCATATCGCAGAATGTGATATTGCCATCCTTATCTACGTGGATGTCGTTTGGGGAATACCCTTTAATAACCTGAACCGTTTCTAACTTCGTACCACGAATGTTGAATCTTGTCACTGTTCCATAAACACTTCCAACCACCCAAACCTCGTTGTTTCCGACACAGAAAATGGAGTGAACCCTTTCATAATCAGTCTGAATTGTACTTAACAAAACCGGCTCATCCAACAACACTTTGGCACGGGTGAAGGAATGGTCTTCGGTAGAGATTTTATAGCCCTCAACTGCAGTAGATCGATTAGAGAAATCTAGTTCACCGAGAATGGAGTCTACAAGTCTGGAATCTGAACATGGCGAATATTTCGGGGCGCAAATCTCTACCAAGGCAGGCACATCTCGGAACTGATTTTCGGCAAATGGAGAAGACAGTACTGCTGCAACATCCATTCCGGACAACATTCCATTGTATTTATTTTTTATTTGTTTTGCCTCTTGGTTTTTTCTCGAAATGCTTTCCAACTGAGACCGAAGCTCTTTCAGATCACGTTCATGTGAACTCTGCAATGCCGCTTTCTTTTCTTTTAGATTTGATTTTAATTCCAGAACTTTCTTCTCGAATTCGCTTGATAACAAATCAACAAGATTGTCGTAATCTTTGGATAACTTGGACATTTTTAACCCGACAGTACTTTCCACTTTATCGAACTCTCGAATGATGAATTTCTCGAGTATACCGGATTCTCTAGAAATAAGTTCTCTTTTTGTTAGATATTCATCCATAATGTCGATCATTTCGTGTTGTTTGTGTTCAGGAGTAACCACACACTTGCTACAAATAGGACAATCACAGTTTTTGCAATAGATATCACACTTTTGATGTAGATGGTTAGCACATTGTGGAAGGTTGACGTCACTTTTCCGATATTTAAAGCCCACTACGTCATGTTGCTTTGAGAGTTGTGACGTCACGTGTTTTCCAACACAGTCATTACAAAGTTTGATTTTGCAGGAATTACAATGCATAAGAACAGACTCGTCCTGACATAACTCACACGTGATCACCGCTTGAGCCATACTGATGTTTTGATCATTCATTTAGCATTAATTATCCATATTCTTAAGATAGCTTCGATTCTGTAATACTTAGATGCACTTATCACAGGCTAGCTTGAACACTTCTAGGCAATGGAAAACACGTTGTTAGATTTGCCATTAGATATAAATCTTCAAATCTTTTCATTCACCACAGATCCTTACACAGTCACATGCAGAGATATTCCTACAATCTTCAAATAATTTAAAAATTGTTTTCTCAAAACGTTAGCTGTTACGCTGTTACGGTATTCTCACCTGTTCACGGGAGACTTATCATAGTCTATAATCATTCCGAATTAAGGTTTTTTATCCATTTAAATGGTGCATTAAAGTGTTTTTAATAATATTCATTCAATGTGAAAAACCCAACTCCTTTATGATAAACAATTGATATATCGCTATATTCGAGTTTCCTTTAAGTGATTTTTACTGTAACGTGCACGAAAAAAAGTGTCAATGATCATAACTATCAATGAATAATGGACAGTATGTTATAATTAGCATATTAAGTCGGTCGGCAGGAAGTTTTGAGTTCAGGGTCCACAAATCTCCTGTGCAAACTTCCTTGTACAATCAACACTGCTTCCGCTGTCTTGAGACGTTCAAAATGAAGTTGTAAATACGACTGAAAAAAAAGGGAAAAGCAATTAGATTGAATTACAGATTACAAATTCCGATGGATATTTGAGTTTGCCGGGGGCGGGTAATTGAGACGCATATTTTCGGTATTATGAATTTTCCAGTGGAGTGGGGGATCCGGACCCTCCTTCGACCTCTCCTCTATGTCTGCGCAAGTTTCTTTAACCCCTAAACATGTGCTTGTGCAAACGAAGAAGGGATCAACGGCTGAAGGCCAGACCCCCTCAACCTCCGCCCGTAAATTCAAACATGCTAAAGATATATGGAATAAGGAATCATTCTTTGAGTATTATGAGGTGATAATTTCGGTCGGGGCGTGATCAAATCCAAAAGGGCTTTATTGCATTTGATAACGCCCCGACCGAAATTATCACCTCAAAATATTCAAAGAATGATTCCTTATTACTTATATTTATATGATTTTAAGCCATCGTACAATTAAATATTTAAATATAAATAAACAAACCCCGCTGGCGCCTCAATTTGGCGTCATTTGTATTATGAGTTATATAAAACAAAATCGATACGTAGTGTTATCACAGGCAAAGACACTGGAAAATGTAAATATACCGAAATAATAATAAATACATACTGGCAAACAAAATCATCTTTCTCTCGACCCCATAAAGATTTCTGTATTTGCATATGACGCGCTCGGATCTATTTGAGGTTTTTTGTTTAACATCGTGGAATAAGGGGGAGAATGCACACATTACTATTTAGTACTACGTAGTACCCTTGACCATACCTATACAACGCTAAATGACCACATTACCTGAGAGAAGAGAAACAAATTAACGCACAATCCATACTGTAATTATATGTGCGGCATCCATGTTTTGTTACTCTGAAATCGATCGCTGAGAGTTGCCTTATCATACCCGCATGAATAAGTGGGAGAAAACACAGACACTTCGAATTTTACACACACGATTATATTACGCCCTGGGATAGGAAGTATAAATGTATAGCAGAAGCTTTAGGCGAAGAAGTTGTAATGCTTCGGTTGAATGGATCGACAAGCTCACAAACGACGCGAACTATAATTGTCATTCTACTACAGTTATTGCCGAGATGAAAGAGATGCCGCGGACATTATTCTCCAATATACCACGAACGTCATCAGTAAATAATCAAATCAGAAATACCTTTTTGTTTCGCACTGATCATGAAAGTACAACTTCAAACCCTAAAAAGCTTTAAAACCATGTCAATTTCACGTGTTAGTTCCCGTCAAAACGATGTGTACAGCCTCTATTTGTTTATAGTCTAGAACCCTTCCCGCAATTCCGTTCGCGCACTCTCTACATTGTAGAGTGCGCGAACGGAATTGTGGGAAGGGTACCAGCCTACTAATGTTTATTCTGAAGAGATCAATGTGCAATAGTAGTAATAATCGTATTAAATTGCCCTTTAAATATTAGGAATATGATTCAAAGATATTTTATAAATAAGTAAAGAGTAATAAAAATCCAAAGAAAAATTCTGTCGTCTGCATATGATTCCTTCGATCGATACACATGTAAACATTACTAACAAAACCGTTGGGGTTACACGGAACAGCCGCCAAAATGACCTAGATCGTCTCTCTATAGGAGAAACGATCTATAAAAATACTGGGCTGTTAGTAGGTTAGAAATAAAGTTCTTGTTATCGTGAATGTTGCAGGATAACCTCCGAGGTCGAGAAATGTTGTTTGAATTATAAAAGTCTTGGCTAACGCCTCGGCTTTTATATTTCAAAACAACATTTCTCGACCTCGGAGGTTATTTAAGCATTGAATCATTATTTTTTGAAAGACGTGGTCTCATAACTGGAACGGTGTGTGCATACAAATTGAATAACGCGCGCTAGCGCGTTATGAAAATTTGTTTGCACCTACCGTTGCAGTTATGAGACCACATCTTTCAAAAAATAATGATTCAATGCTTATATTTACGTTTTTTAACATTTGTTCTCTTTCCGCAAATATGATGTATTTTAAAAAATCTCGGCCTTATTCAACGAGTACAATCGCAACTTCTCGGGCCTTTCCGGCAAGCTCGGAAAAACACCTCGAATGTATTACCTAGGCGTCCATGACAACCCCCCTTTTTGTAAAACTTGATATAAATAGAACACATTTTAAGATCTGTTGAGATGTGAGTTATTACTTCATTAAAGTAAACGATATACACTAAAATATAACACAGAAGCGGCATACAAGACTGTCTAGCCGATACTTATTTTAATGGGAAGCGACTCCATTTTGTATAAAATTCTAACATCCGGTGATGTTAATACATTCGAGGTGTTTTTCCGAGCTTGCCGGAAAGGCCCGAGAAGTTGCGATTGCAACGAGTAATGCGCAATTAACGGAAGAGCAATTGGAACAGCCGAATCATGCTGACAAAAAATAGTGCACAGCGTTTTAAATTTTAATATCACAATTTTATTTTTCATTCTGTAATTTGATGAATTTATTTTTGGTACACTAAGAAAACAATCAATTAAATTCATATAAATCTTAAAAAATATTTACATCCATGAAATATTAATCAGCCCAAGTATAATATCAGGTCGTGATCCGGTTTGAAGTCGGGAGGAGAGTCAGTCATGTTCTGAAGGAAGACTGAATGTATTCATACGCACCAGATTTGGTGATTGGGTCTTCTGTGTTATGCGTAGATATCAATCAAATCTATCAATGCAATTAATAGGGGGAAAGAAAGTGAATGTAAATATTCTGCAACATTCACGAAAACTCGTACTTTATTTCCTAAATCCGGTGCATGGTTGAAGTACATTGTATTTGTACACATGTACGCATAAGCCTTTATGACAGTCTGCAATGTTAAATACTATAGCGAATTTATATAAAGATTGAGATCATTTTTTTAAAATACATATTTTCTCAATTGAGAATTTTAATGATATGTACGGGCTCATTGTGTTTTGCAATTATATTATGTATAGATCTATAACTTTTAAATACTGTATTGCTTCCTTCTGGGAATGTTTGAGATCTGTGAAACCACATGCAGTGGATCGATGTAAGTTTCATTGAACAATATGACACAAATGCATACTGTATGCTATCTTGTTCATAAGGCGCATGAATAAAAAAAATATTACAGTACTAGAATACTGTGCAAGATGTACAAGTGATGGCTGTACATGTGCTTAAATTGCACTTATACACCCATGCACTGTCGCAATTTCAAACATGCGCGGATCCAGAAAATCTTTTTAGTGGGATTGGGGTGGGGGGTGGTCCAAATTTAAATATGCCAAGAAAGGGGTAAATTTCATATGTAAATTCAAGAAAGAAGATGGGTGGATAAGGCGTGTAAAATGCCCATACGCGGTCGGACAGGCTACTAAAAAATTGAAGTATCAACAAATCTGATGGGTTTTTTAAAATCATTTTTAAAAAACAATATATATTTAACGAATCATTGATTTGTAAACTGTAGGTATGTTCAATACTTGGAATATGTTGACTCAAACAGGCGTATACGTATCAAAACCTGCAAATATTGTCATTTTTTAGAACTTCAAGGCATTTTCTTTTAAAGAGTGGGTCTGTGTTCCATATTTTTCTCATAGTCTAATTAAGGTCTAATGGAAAACAAACCGATTTCAATCAACAAAAACGTGGAGAGATGACCCACTATACATTAAAAATATCATTTTGTATCCCAACAACTGAACGTATTGAAAAAATAATACAAGTCCGGTAATTCGTGACCTTAGTCACACATAATATTTAAAAAGCCGCCTTTGTTGTGTCTGAAATGGCTCAGTAGTTAGAGTACCTTGCATAAACTAACCGTATATATCTAGGGTTTTTATGTTACGGGTTCGATACCACCAAAATTTCCGACAACATTTTTTTTCTTATTTTTTTAAAAACATATTAAAAACTGACTATAGTGAGAAATTTTGCTTTTGCAAAGTTGTATTATAATATATTTGAATAGATTTAATTGGGGAAAATAAATTTAAAATTGTATTTCACTACTAAACCGAATATGCATTTGCGCCATCTTATTCCCCCATCTTCTTTAAATTTATAAGGGGGGGGGGGGGGGTCCTGGACCCCCAACTCTAACCTCCTTTTGATCCGTGCATGAACATCGACCATATAAAATTTCCAACTTTCACATATCTGCATTAACATCATAACAAACTACATGTATAACGTTTTTCTGAGGGTCTCCTATCTAAACTTCATTTCAAACATGCTAGTGATATCTCTATGATATTTAAGACTTTTACTTATTGTACACTTGAATATATACACTTTCCATTAGAAAATCATCCTAAACTAAATTTTCATCATTTTCGCCACGTGGTTTTTTAACAAAAGTGTTCAATGTCTTATTGCTTTGGCCAATTTAGAAACAAACATGAATGTCATGATGCTGTCGTTCTGAAAAGCACTATAGTACTCAGTCTTAAACAGGCACGTAGCATCGTTTTTGAAAGGGGGGGGGGGGGCAGACTCTTCCAAAAAATCTTGACAAGCAAAAAAAATAAAAAAATAAAAGGGGCAGCCCCCCCCCTCTGATGCTACGTGCCTGTTAAATTATCTTGCATAATGTAATGTAGATTACAGAAGAACGTGTTATTAAGAGACCTAACATATACATGTAGGTTATTTTCAAATATACAACCCAAACCACACAGTCCAGTAGTTAATTGTGAAGCGGTTTTTTTTAATGGATCGATAGTTCCTTTGTTAAAAACGCCGTTGGACACAGACTTGTTTTGTGACCTTTAGATAAATACTTTGTACTTTACTTAACTCAGTAGGAAAAGCAAGTTGACAGTTTCCCTATAGGTTGCAGTCTATGATTCCTGTATAAAGAACATGTGACAATTGTCTACCATCATGGTAACTACTTTAAAACTGGTAAATAATATTACTTGTAAATCTCAATTAATGTTACACATACACGCCAGAACATTCAACCAAGTTTACATTCAACGCATGATAATTGCAGAGCAATCAACTGAATTTTTTAATTAAAGCTGCTTGGTCCGATTGTTTTGTTATTACAATATCAAATTTTTTTCTATACAAACCATTTATCTTAGAAAGTTATGGACTTTCTCCTATTTACACCGGCAGAATCAGTCTCCTTTCAAAGTTAGAAATATTCAAAGTAAACAAAAATAATTTCTTTTTGGGCAAAGCAAAAAACAAACCAAAATGCATCACGGGGATGTTTAGTAAAGGAAACCGTTTGGTTTCGTCCCCCGAATAATTGGGGCTATTCAACCCGCATGCTATGCATTGATGTAAACAAAGCAAACTTCAGAAATATTAGCGAACAAAACGTACACATGTTTATTTGTAATTTGTCTGAACATTACGACCTTTATTTATAGCGATGTCAAAGTCGTAATACAACCATACCCGTCTCGTCGTCAGGGGTGAACTTTAACATGAGGCGAAATAACGCGGTACCCTTTTATGACGTTTGTTGTGTTAGCAAATTTTGTACATATTTTTCTTCATTGGCTTAATTGACTGGGAAAACTACTGCAATGTCTATTATTATACATATACTTAGCATAACCATCGTTTAAAAGCGTGCATAAAATTTGATATAAAATCGGACCAAGCAGCTTTAAACTGCATATTTTTTATTTGTGAAAATTTTATACTAAACAGTAACTCTTTGGCCAATATATACATTCGTGTGTTTATTTCTTAGTCGATTATTCTGAATCAAAGTACAATGGATACAATTAAATACTGTTAAATCAGAACACAGACTGGTCGTCTTGGCTGTGGTCATTGCCCTCAGAAACCTGAAGATATTTGATAATTTTAACCTGTCCAGTGTGAAATTCGCCCACCCACAAATTCTCTTCATCGTCAATACTTATGGCTGACGGAATATTTAAAATCGACCCGGCCAGTGACCTGACAAACTGCCCATCCTTATCCACGATGTCCAGACATGTGTTCATCCGATCCCCAACGATAATCTGTCCCATGCTGTCCGTCGCCAGGCCGCTAGGGTAGAACGAGTACGTGCGGGTCCTTTCACTTCCGTTGTACCTGAATCTAAACAGTCCGGATCGGCCGAGTACAACAAGACATGGTGCGCTAGAATCAATCACACATACATTCTCATTGATGTTCTCAGCCACTGATGAGGGTTTCTTGAAAAGATCCTGATGTTTTTCGTCGAACTGCATCTTCTGTTTGGCTTTGGATCCGACGTACCTGACGACACGGCCCGATCGTTGATCTTTTGAGATCATTCCAACCAGGAGACTGCCCGCTTTGGAGGTAGTGCAAATAGAAGTTGGTAACCACTTGTTGAATCTGGATATGACTTTGGAGTTTCCATTCTTTACGGCGTTGATGCTCAAATTTCCAACATCACAGTAAATCAGCTGTTGATCCGCCATGATGGCCATGTCCTTTGGAGCGTAGCCATGCGTGACGGTAACCGTTTCGAGCACCTGTCCGCTCATATTCATCCTTGTAAGAGTACCATGCGCACTACCACTGAGCCATGCTTGCTCATTTCCTATGCAGCGAACTCGTCGCAATTCCTCATAGACGCCATGAAATGAACCTACTAGCTCTGCCTCCTGTAAAAGTTCCTTCTTCTCTCCAATACTTGGGGCGCTCACAAGACGTTGACCTCGAGACTTCAATGTTTGAACGGATGGAGTTAAATTCACAAATTGTTCAAAGAATTTCTCGTCGACGTCAGTTGGAGTAAACGTTGGAGAGGTGATTTCAGCAATCGGGGGAATCCGTCTATATTGGTCTTTTTCAAATGGACAAGTAAGAACTTCTTCAACATCGTTCGAGCCACATACAGTTTTGTACTTGGATACCAGTGTTTGAACATTTGACTTTGAGCAAGCAAGTCCATTTCTTTGCTCGTGCAGAACTTTTAGGTCCCTTTCTCTCATGATCAAAGTCTCCTCTTTCTTACGATGGAAAAGTTTCCGTATTGTTTCATGCAGGGCCTCTTCTTCTGAAACCATTTTGTTCAAAACAGATGAATAGTCTTGTGATAGTTTAGATATTTTCATGTCCAGCAAAGACTCCATTTTGTCATATTGTGGAATCACCGTGGTCTCAAAATAGCTTGCTTCCTGCAACAGCAACAAACGCCTGGAGATGTAGATCTTCGTGACGTCATCAAACTGGTGTTGCTTGTGATCTGAAGAAGCCATGCACTTGCTACAGACGGGTTCATCGCAGTCGTTGCAGAAAATGTCACATTTCTGACACGGGTGATTTTGGCAGGCCGGAAGTGTAACGTCACAGTTCCGGTATTTGAATCCGGCGACCTCGTGATGCTTGGACTTGTTGTGAGTGGTCACGTGTTTTCCGACACAATCACTACAGAGTTTGACGTGACAGGAGTTACAGTGCATCAGTGCAGCATCAGACTCACACAGCTCACACGTTAAGTAATTGTGGGTCAATCCAGAATGCGCCATGATCTCGTCGACATTCAGCACGTTTCTGCAAGCAGATAAAAATGTAACGTAAGACGCGGAAACTTTTCCTCTGCACTCTGTTTTTTTTTCTATAACTGTGTTGAATACAAAAAGGGACCTTGAACCTTGAAATGTCAGAAATAATTTACACTCATGACTGGTGAGCAAACAAAATTAACCAGGTAGTTATTGAAGTATCTACGTTTTAAATCAATATTTCGAAAGGAAGAAACGCATTTAAACCGACATTTTGTACCATCTAAAGAACGTGATCTGTATGCAAGTTTATTAAAAAAGCAATGCGCGCTGGTTTAATTTGTTATGACACTGCGAGTATAATAATTTTACATCAATCGGTACACACACATGTGCCTGCCTGCAGAAATGTGTTGTTCAGTTGTTGGCGCAGCAAACAGTGGTTTTTCTAGCACGAAATGAAATATCTTTTTTGATAATTGCTTTCGACTTAAGTAATATGGTTATCAACACTTATGTACTGTTTTCCTGCTCCAAAAATAGTACTGTTTATGAGAGAATAAGCAAATCAAAAAAATAAAATGAAGTGGGTGAAGTACTTACATTTTCAATCAATTACGGAACACTGAGGAGTGTGGATGGGCCTTTTTTATGAAATCGATATTGTTGCACATAATAGATCGCCAGATTTTTTTAATGGAATGTAAACACGACAGCAGAACTTTAAATTTGCTGCTATGCAGTACTGGCAGGGTCGAGGTTTCTTCTAAATATAGAATTGTGAAAAAAAAGTTTAGGCGTAAAAATACTTACTTTCTTCGTTAAACGTTTAACATGGCCCGTATAGTATTGTGCGTTATCCAATTCCAACAACTTGAACGGCATTCAATACTCGACAACATAGACGAGTTGGTCGTGTATTATTATAATAGTTATAATACCAACTTGGACAGTTTCCACAACCAAACATTAAGTGATGTAGATTAATTAGACAGAGTTGTAACTGGCACGATTAATTCACAATCTGAAATATATCGGCGTCAGCAGATGAATGTAAGCGATTACGAAGCACTTGCACGTTATATAAGTGAGCGCCTTGGTATAAACATCTGAACCAATCATTCTGTTTACCCTGTACAATAGGTGACAATACGACCCAGAGGAATCGTTTCCTGTAATCTGTCGGATCAAAATGGAAGCAAGAATTTAATTAGCCAGAAATAATCGATAGCGGGATCAAGAAAGTGAGTATTGTTTCAGCGGATGTCAAGCGGTGTCGAGTTCTAATGAGAAGAGTGGCTCGCGCAGTTTGTTGCCATGGAAACATACAGCTTTCAAGGACTTCTTGAAGTTGGCGATGTCAGTTGCCATGGATATAGTCCGTCCTCGGTCGTCTGCTCATGTTTCACTGTCAATTTCTAGTTTGATCATAGCTAATTCATTTGTCGCTGCTGGAGTGAAATTAATTTGACTGGGTTCGAAATAGGACATCGTATATTTCACTCATACTTGATGAGTCTAAATGATATTTTAAATAAATCAACTGTTTTGATGAATAATTATAAAACATGGTGTTTTGACAACATTTATGAAATACATTTTTTAACCGATAACATAGAAATCACTGTTTGAGAACTACTTATGTAAATTACTTGTAAATTCATACGCAGTGAATAGGTGTTGCATTTAGAGGCATTTATACATCACGGAATATAATGGAAAAACACAGTAGAATGTAAATATACTGTTTTACAGTGCATTAAATTCGCCTTGTTGTGAGGTACTGTCATAAAAAAGTAGAAGTCACGGGGTGTCGAGGATCCTTGAGATGATCATGAATGTTGTTCGCCGATCTTGACTTTGATTTCGATGACACTATCGTTTTTACAATGTAACTCTTAAATTAAAGATAGCAGAGAGCACTGAAAATTCACTGTGGAAGATAGGATATTATATTCAAAATATTAAAAATAATTGTAAAATCCCAAGCCAGTTTGAAAGTCATAAACACATCAAACGGTTTTAAATAACCAATTGTGCAATAAATAATCATTCATTAGAGATGAACATGATGAACAGATGAAAATATACAAAACAAATAATTTCTGACTATTCTATACCATTTTAAGCAATAAACGCAGAATTATATATTTTCTGTTTTCCGATTCGATCTGCTCTCCGTCCCGTAATCATGCGCTGTGCGTTTAAGCAACACCGAACTGATTCTGTTTGAAGGTTGTGTTCAGTAGTACAGGATACATGTACTGCGATGCATGTAATTATGATATGCCACATGGGCGAAAGGGTTAATTTTAGAAAATACCCAATTACAATGCATCTGAAATCGACCTCTCTCCCGATATAATACCCGGAATGACACCTAACGTTACTTATGCAGTTAACCTGTAGTAGTAAAGTACATTGTTTATCATCTTCGCTAGCCAATGGTTTTCGGTCCATTTAGCTCCCCATAAACTCGGTGATGTGGTGGCGCTATCTAGCGAGCAACTTGAGTTGCGCCCCTGGCATATTTACATTTTAATCGAATTAAACACTGGGTTATATATACACTATCATAATGGCATTAATACAACTTGAAAACATGTTGACTACCGAATATCGGAACATAATTAACCATGCTATTAAATACGAATTAAGTTATAACCCAGGGAAAGCACGGAATGTTTTATTCATAGTGTGTACTGACTACCATCAAGGAAGAGTCAACTTGTTGCTAATGCACATCTTTATTCAGTCATTGTATAACTATAATGATGATTTACGACATGATGAGTGACGTGACTTGATGTAATGACACGTGATGTGACTAGATGTGATTAACTGGAAAAACAAAGAAAACATACATAAGTTTTGATGCTATGAATAAACAAACAAAACACACTCAGCATATGACAAATATCACTCTAGTAAATATATATGCCCCTGTTCTTGTAAACAATACTTTCACTTATATACTAGACTTTGACCCGTGCGTGCACGGGTTGACATTGCATATTATGTCGAGCATTTTTAATTACGAAATAGATACATCAAATTTGCACACCATTTTGACATTCAGAACTCTGGAAATTTTTCATATTAAACGCACTGAGTTAAAGTTATCTCCCGTATTTCCTTTGATGAACAGAATATATAGCAATTTCTTAATGAAAATTTACACGTTTATATATTATCGTTTTTGAGTTTATCCATGCAAATATGATTTTGTGGAAACAAACTAAAGAGCATCCCGTGATTTAGCGTGAATGTAATGCGCATGCGCAAGATTGTAAAATCCGAAAAAATTCAAACGATTTCCGGATTTTTAAAGGAATTTTCGTTGATTATTAATTAGCGAAGCCTGATTGAGAAAAACAAAACCAAATTGGTAATCTCCAAGTACCAATGATGTTAAAAATATATAAAACAAAAGACAGTACTCTTCCGATTTCTCGGTATTAAAGCCCAAAAATTCGAGTCTATTATTTTAATATAGTAGTATAGATATGCTCTAGTAAATTAGCAAAAATAACAAAACTCGTACTACTAGCAAATTACACAAGTCAAAATGAATATATATGTACGCCTATGGTAGAGTGCACAAAACATCGCATCCAAACAATGAAACCTTAAATTCCAATATATCATAGAATAGAAACATGCTACGATGATACTTATAGCTTTAAATTTATATAACATTCTAGATATATCCCTTGTGCCAACATTCTAACATGTTACTAAAAATACATCTTCACAGTTGAACATTTTTGTTTACACATTTATATCTATCGTTTATACATAACTTTCTGCACAAAACAATACACAAGCAGATTTCATGTTAACTTACCAACTTAGAAGTTTTCTCTCGTAGAAACAAACATAGTAAACATGGTAAATGTAAATGGTGTTCAGCACAGGGACTAGGAAAAAATCTAAACTGCTCGTTCCCCGCGAAAAATCCTAATAACAAAACCAAATCCGGAAATCCGGAATATTCTAAAATTCAAACTCAATCCGGAAAAATGTATATAATGTTAAATTGGCTATAACCATAGACATATAACATAGTGTTTTGTAATGATCTGTAGCGGGAGTGAAAAAGTCGCCGATTTATATGAAAGCTTTCATGCCATAAAACCAGGTATCGTTGTCGTGAATAATGTGAACCAAAGAAATTGAATAATTTAAAAGAAATAACCATAAGCAGGAACGAATATACTAACGGGATAGGCAACTTCTACATCCGCCACGTTTACATCCCATGCTATCACGCGAGCCTTGACAAGTTTGCAGAACTATGTATAATCCCAGTAAAATATATAGGTTTTTAAAGCGATCTGGTTAGACCATCGTTGGGAAGGCAATGTACTTGAGAACTTGTGCTTCAACTTGTTAAAAGCACCGAAAGTTTTACCAAAGATCACACATGTGTTTTCTTTTAAAGTTTACATTTACAAGCACTGCGATTGGATCAGCTACTCGCAGCTGCAGCCAATCAAAAAACGGAGCTTGTCACCGAGTTTTCGTAATGAAATCCGCCAAGGGTTTATGGGGAGCAAAGTGGACCGAAAACCCTTGGCTGGCGAAGATGATTGTTTATGTATATTCACTTTTAATATTGCATTTAAATAAAATATAATAATTTTGCTCAGAATTTAACAAAAGATCATCTTCCTGCTTAAAAATGACTATAAATACTGATACAATATGACAATACTGTATCCACAGTTGACATTTTACATTTTAACAGTTTAAAGGGACCATTGGATATGGGTGTGTAGAATTGATTATTCCACCGTATAACAAAACAAGATTAGGGGTTTTGTAATTAGTCTTTTATAATAAATAAAACTCAATTTCTTGATAAGTTTTTTTTATAATAAATAAAACTCAATTTCTTATACAGAAAAAAGTCACTTGTTTGATTTACAAGCACATTTTTACGTCAAATGTAAAGTCTTCTTTTAATATTTGATTTTCTTTACATTGCCTTTGTACTCACACACAAACAGATTGTCATTATTGTCCACACATAAACCATACGGCTCCTTTAGATCACAGTTATCAATGTAACGGAGAAACTGTCCATTCTGATCCAGAATGTGGATACAATGGTTGTTACAGTCTGCTGTCAGGATATGACTCTGACTGTCTGTTGTAATACCCCGGGGTACAAATGGTTGGTTCTTGGTAGCTGAGGGATGACCGGTGTATCTCCATCTGAGTTTCCCGTCCTGATTAACCACCACTACTGCACTAACACCCAAGTCAGCTACACAAATGTCATGGTTTCTGTTCTCAGTAATATATCTAATCGTATTTTTCCCTGAGTACAAAGGTTTACCTTCATCATCAAATTGAATTGTTTGTTTTTCTGTAAACCCCGAGTAACGGACAACTTTGGATTGAGTGTAATCACCCCTGCACATGTTAACCAGGAGATCACCAGTAGAGGTGACACACAGCTTATCAGGCTTCCATCCCTGTAATCTGATCAACTCTTCTATTTGTCCATTCTTTACTTTATATACTGTATTTGTTAACCAATCAGAGTACAGTAGATCACCATCACTGTCTACAGCTATATGATTGCGCCAATTCCATGATTTTGTCTGGATTATCTGGAGGAGTGAACCTTTAATGTTGAAGCATTTGATTTCATTGGTCTCTCCACTCGTCCACATGCTACCATCATTTAGACAGGTAACATTGCAAAACATTTTATGCCCAGTCTGTAATGTGGCAACTAGCTCCGGTTCATCCAGTAGTTCTTTGAATGAAGTTTTGTGTTGGTTTAGTGACGAGACATTTTCTTCTGTAGCAGTAGATAATGGGGTGATTTGTCCAAACATCCTATACAGCTTCTCACTGTCTATTGGGTTTGGAGTGAATGTTGGCAGTAATACCTGAACTTTCGGTGGAAATTTGCTGAATTCTGTGATCTTAGAGCTGTATTCAATGGTAGAAGATACTTCAGTAGATTTCTCCATTTCTTTGAAGGCCAGCAATGTTTGTTCAATGAGAGTTTGTATCTGTTTGATTTCATCCAAGTGTTTCTTTAAAATGTCGCTGTGTTTTTCTTTTATCTCGCTAATTTCAGTTATCATTTTGTTGATGACAATGTCAATTTCTCTGTGCCATTGCTCTCCTTGTTTGGACAATAATGTGGTTAGTTTCTCATATCCTCCATCCAGTTTGGCAAGCTGAGTTTCTAAATCAAGTGTAATTTTTTCATATGTAGGGGAAATATTATTAACTAACTCTTCTGTATCCATTTTGATAACTTCTTTCTTAGTCTTGTATACTTCTGTTATTTCTTTAAATTTATGTCTTCCATGTTGTTCAGAGGCCATGCAGGAGGAACAAACAAAGATATTGTTGCAATCCATGCATTGGGATTCACAGATTTTATGTGGATGTGTCCTACATTTTGGATAAATAAGAGTAGATCTTCGTTCCTGGAATTGAACAATTTTATGTTTGTCATATCCATCTAAGATATGTTTGCCTATACAAGGTACGCAGAGATTGACATGGCATAAGTCACAATAGCTGTGTACTATGGCGGTCTCACAAAGGTCACATCGGTGCACATCCTGGGCACTAGAGCGAGGATCCATAGTTGTTCTATGAAAAGAAAATTAAAAGATATTTAGCCAATTATACCTGCATAATATAAAAATCGTTTGTATTTAAAACAAATAAACTCTACAATTACGTATATTCTTTATAATATTCCTACAATATTGGTCAGTCGGGTGTAAACGTTAAACAGCATTACAGGCCTCGTCGTCTCGACACAAAACGCGTGGCTTGAGATGATGTACAGGCCTAATGAAGATAGTGATGGAATTCAAATAGGCCTCTATCATTTCACTGCACTCAAAATTGAGACGCCCCTTGAAATGCTTTTATTTTTCAGATGTACATTGATAAAATAAAGTTTTAATATTAACTTATGCATGATCTATATAAATTATATCAAACATTAAATTCAAAGCAAAAGCAGTCTTTTGGTCACATACCACTATTTTACCCCGTGCTCATTGACCATGCAAGTAGTTCCATTCTAAAAATGTATGTATTATTTCAAAAATTCCTAGGGGTACTAAATGGTCGAATTTGGTTCCTTTTATGGCATGGATGGAAAGAAGAAGGTTTGAAAAAAAATACAGGCAGGAAAAAATTTAGAAAAATTATCTTTACAGGCGCAATAGAAAGGGTGTAACGAGGCCAATGTTTACACAAATTCCAAAGTGAAAGTGAATTGTTCATGGTAGGGGTTATTTTATGGGCCATATCTCAGTCCCCTCTAAGATTGATTTTCCTGTAGTTTGGATATGTTGTTAGACTAGTGTCATTCTATAGGTATGCTGTATTTGAACTCATTTGAGCCGGTGGAATTTTTTATATGATTTATTTTGGTATAAAGGAATAAGAGGGGAAAATAATTGTGGTCTGTGACTGTCCTTTTCAGTTGTGACTAAACTATATTCATGAATCATTTAAGTCGCATTAGTTAGCATTCAACGTGTTGGTTAAGTAAATATGAAATTTATGATGAGATACATACCTTTATCAAGTATTTACATAAATCTCTTACTGTCTGGTATGTGTGCAACAAACATGACTGATCCTGCTCTGCATGTGTCACCTGATCAGAATACTGAAAAACTGTCAGAGTTACTTCCCGTTTACTGCATTGATTGTGAAATCACGGCAAATACGGGTTTTTGGTAATCTTGTTTAATATTTGTTCTTGTGATAAAAAAGATTACAAAAATATTTATTCCACATGCTTTCATCATTTATTTGGTATTTAAGTAAAAAAAAAATAACGTTGTAGATAATTAATGATAAACATACACAAATTGATCTATTATAGTTGTATACCTTTTGTAAAACACAAACGTTAACCCCACTTTATTCGATCTCTCGAATCCATATCGGCATTTGCTTTATTTAAAAAAAACACGAAACTGTGTAATCGTGTTATATTTATGAGGCCATCTATATAATTGTATATTTATATTTACTGCATATCTTCATTTTTGAATGGATATCTAATAATGATTTTTGTATAATGAAATCCTTTTAATAAACTACTAGTATAAAAATTTTAAAACAATGTTTTACTATAATAGGTAATTGAATAAACTTTGTATCTTAATAAACTTAACACTGAATCATAACCATGTGTTTGAACTGTTGGAGGCAGTTGGAGTATATATATGCGCATAATTTATATTATATTACATGAACTATACATACCGGTAATTATCTATTTGTACCCAGGCATTGCATTTTTATCAAACCTGATTAACTTTTGTTTGTTGATGTATGAACCCAATTGGTTTAGAGAAAAGGGAAAAAAAAATACTCTGAATATATAAATATTTGTATAAATTACGGTGGGTTTTTTTTGTGGTCCATGCAAGTAAGAAGGTAGCGATCATTGTTGAAAAATACTTACCAAACGTCTGCAGTGATCTCTCCTTTCATAACCATATAAACTACCAACGGAACCCTGTTGTTTTTATACATGTCGCCATTTCTCACATTCATTCATCTCTCTTTGTCTCTTGATTTCTCCTCGAAAATCTGATCATACTGAAACTATGAATTTACACAGTAAGATCAGAAATACTTTGACACAGACAACACATATTACGAATGTATTTGTCTTTAAAAGAAAACCCCACTTATACGGTTGTCAAAAGTTGGCATGTATGTGCATGGGTAACAATTACCTACTAGCAAAACAAGTAAGGCAGGGTACAGTAAATCTATATTAAGGTTTACATTTTTTATTACTCAATTTGATCCCATATTTTTTCTTATGATGAAACTAATGAATAAGTTTCATTAATTTAAATATAGTAATTAAAATTTACAACAGAAAAAAAGAAGATTGTATACATTATATTGATATGACCAGTATACAAAGAGATACAGATATATAACATAAAGAGTTCCTGAGCCAGCAGGATACATAATAACACAGCATTCAGGCTTTGTAGAGCTCTTTTACTGGATGTGTGTGATCATGATCATCAAACAAAGTACTTAATATATTGAACAGAATCATAAACATCTTCATCTATTTTGAGATCGAAATTATATCATTTTACTTTGACATTTTTTTTCAGGTACATAAAGCACCTGATCCTCTATCCTTGTCATCAATACCCAAAATTAAAATAGAGAACATTACCATTACATTAAAATTTATTTAAGTTGATATTTTAGTGGGGGGTTTTGTGGTGCAGACGTGTAAGGAGCAAATGCTTTGTGAAGTGTGTTAGTATTGGGATTATTTATAAGACTAGTGTGTTTGGATATTCTAAAACTGAAGACATTTTAGACAACAAACACAAATGTTGGGAGAAAGAAAGCGGGCATAATATTTTTACATCTACCCGTTATGACTCACTCTACTTCTTACGGGAACTTTTTGTTTATTCATAGCTTTATAGAAACTTACAGGACTGAAATCTACACTCCCCGTTTATTGAATGGTCGAAACCTACAGCGACCTAAGAAAAAATCACGGACTGCACGAAATAATCATGATGATTCCAGACTCAAAGTCTCACAGGAGACGATTTGGCTGTCTTTTAACTAACGTACTGATGTACATTAACAGTAATTTAGTCAAATTAATTTTACTTACTTTTTACAATCAATTTATTAATTTGTTAAACGAAAGATGTAGATACATGTATAAACAATAAAATAGTTTGTTTGATGATTTATGCGGATTATAAAGGTAGCAATCAGACAAAAACAAAAATTTACAGGTGACACTTAATTAATGTTTCGAATCCATCCGATCTCTCGAAGTTCTTGATCTTTCGAAGTAAAACCTGGGTCCCGTTAAACATATTTCATTGTTTCTCACTTTTGATAACTCGAAGTGGTTGCTGTACACGTACACACGGCGAGCGATCAAGCGTATAATTATAGCTCTGTTTGGACCATACCTGGATGCATGGTTGAGTGAACTCCTGGGGGCTAGAGTGTTGGTGTTAATTGATTGGTTACGTAAGTGTCACTACCCGTTGCTTCCTTCAAAGGGTAGATAGGTAATTTGTAACTGATCTGTAATGGATAAATAACAAGATAGTGTTGAATAGTTTAGAGAAAACATTTTCTCCGAGTCCCGAAGAGGGGATGTTTTCTCTAAACTATTCAACACTATCGAGTTATATATTTATTTTACTTAAAAAATTCCCCTCACTGGACCTCAAAGAAGCAATGACCCATTCAAAGAAGCAAATGACTCAAAGAAGCAATGACCCATTCATATATCCAACTTGTGAAAATTACGGTATAGAAAACCGCTCTTCACTTAAAATATTCTGTGATTAATAAAACATAATATTCTTAGAAGTTTTTCTTAACGTGAAAAACCCACTTAATAACCACACAACTAAGTTCTGTATTGGTTAAATTGAAGTAATGAAGCAGAAAATAAGAATAAGAATCATGTAAGACCATCACTATCCTTCTTACTACTATAATTTTAAAACCAAAATGACCGGAAAAAAATTCCGGATTTTTTTTCAGTTAAACTTTCGATCTCTGATTTTTTTTCAGTTAAACTTTCGATCTCTCGAATTCTTGATCTCTCGAAGTTTAATCATGGTCCCCTGAAGTTCGAGTTATCGAGATTCACCTGTAGATAACCCACTCACTAACGCGGGTTATGTTTTTTCATCTGCATTGTCGCAGCCTTCACATCCCGCATGAATCACCAAAGAAAACATTTTACTATACTCTGTCCCAAGATATTTTGGATTCACATTTGGACGATTTTTAATAAAAATACACTTACCTGTGAAAGAAGTGCAATTGAAATAGTTGAAAGGGATATTTTCCAAGATAATTTCATTGACACATTATCATCTTTCACTCGGAAAAATTCACAGGAACGAAAACAGATTCCTTACGGGGATTTATAATGGGGAATGTTTACATCTTTTCTCCATTCGGAATACACTCGGAATACATCGCGCAATATTTCAACGTTATCATCCGGGCTTGCTGCAATGCAAAATCTCCGTAGACATCACATTTTTCAGCATTGTATTGAAACCTGATAAGCTAACAGGGGCGTTTTGACTGAGAAATCTTGGAAATTTTTCATACTTTTGAATGAACATCGTTTGGATCCTGAGGTATTTATAAATATCAAACAATTAAGCCAAACGTGAATCCAAAATATCTTGGGACAGAGTATAGTATTGTTTAAATATCAACAGCGTTATGATGCTGTTTTGGATCATTAAGAATTTTAAAATTTTGGATTAGGTTTGCAAACAGATGATGAAACAAAATGTTGTAAACTACTTTAGGGTCCTCCGAACAACTGAGAAAAGTTCTGCATACAAACTCATTCTTCTAAATTACTGAAAATAATGGAATTTTAGCATGCTTTCGACTTGAAAATGAGCCCCAAAAATCGTTTTGTGGTAAAAATTTACTTTCTCAATTTTATCGCTCTTCATGAAAATAAAAGTCCCTGCAGAATTCCGACTTGGGACCTGAGGGTTAGTGGACCGAAGCTACACCCATTGCGCCACAAGGGTATACACCAAATTTTTGGAGATATAAACTTTCACAGTGCATTAAAATCGTCTTGTTGTGAGGTACTGTCATAAAAAAGTAGATGTCACGGGGTGTCGAGGATCCTTGAGATGATCATGAATGTTGTTCGTCAATCTTGACTTTGATTTCGATGACACTGTATCGTTTTTACAATGTTACTCTTAAATTAAAGATAGTAGAGAGCACTGAAAATTCAATGTGGAAGATAGAATATTATATTCGAAATATTAAATATAATTGTAAAATCCCAAGCCAGTTTGAAAGTCATAAACACATCCAACGCTTTTAAATAACCAATTGTACTACAAATTGAATGCAAAAAAAAATCATTCATTAGAGATGAACAGATGAAAATATACAAAACAGATAATTTCTGACTATTTCATACCATTTTCAGCAATAAACGCAGTATCATATTTTCTGTTTTCCGTTTCGATCCGCTCTCCGTCCCGTAATCATGCGCTGTGCATTTAAGCAACACCGAGGTGATTCTGTTTGAGGGTTGTGTTTAGTACAACAGGACAAAAGTATGTTCATAAATAAAATATGTGGAATGTAAATATATACATGTACTGCGATGCATGTAATTATGATATGCAACATGGGCGAAAGAGTTAATTTTTGAAAAGACCCAATCACCCAATCTCTCTCTCTCTCTCTCTCTCTCTCTCTCTCTCTCTCTCTCTCTCTCTCTCTCTCTCTCTCTCTCTCTCTCTCTCTCTATGACACCTAACGTTACTTATGCAGGTAACCTGTAGTAGTAAAGTACATTTCTTATGTATGTTCATTTTTAATATTGCATTTAAATAAAATACATTTGCTCAGAATTTAACAAAAGATCATCTTCCTGCTAAAAAATGACTATAAATACTGATACAATATGACAATACTGTATCTACAAGAGTCATTTTACATTTTAAAGGGACCCTTAGAATTTGATAGAAAAACATATTGATATGTGTGTGTAGAACAAGATTAGGGGTTTTGTAATTAATCTGTTATAATTAATAAAAACTCAATTTCTTACACAGAAAAAAGTAACTTGTTTGATTTACAAGCACATTTTCAAAAATGTAAACTTAAGTCTTCTTTAAATACTTGATTTTCTTCACATTCCTTTTGTTAGACTCGCACACATACAGATTGTCATTATTGTCCACACATAAACCCATTGGATCCTTCAGATCACAGTTATCAATGTAACGGAGAAACTTTCCATTCTGATCCAGAATGTGGATACAATGGTTGGCACTGTCTGCTGTCAGGATATGACTCTGACTGTCTGTTGTGATACCCCAGGGTTTAAATGGTTTGTTCTTGGTAACTGAGGGGTGGCCGATGTATCTCCATCTGAGTTTCCCGTCCTGATTAACCACCACTACTGCACCAGCCGCCCAGTCAGCTACACAGATGTCATGGTTTCTGTTCTCAGTAATATATTCAATTGTACTATTACGTGAGTACAAAGGTTTACCTTCATCATCAAATTCAACTGTTTGTTTTTCTGTAGACCCCGAGTAACGGACAACTTTGGATTGAGCGTAATCACTCCTGCACACGGTACATGTAACCAGGAGATCACCAGTAGAGGTGACACATAGATTACAAGGCTCCCATCCCCGTAATCTGATCAACTTTTCTATCTGTCCATTCTTTACTTTGTTCACTGTCATTGTACACCAATCACAGTACAGTAGATCACCATCACTGTCTACAGTTATATCATTAGGCCAATTCCATGATTTTGTCTTGATTGTCTGGAGGAGTGAACCTTTAATATTGAAGCATTTGATGTCATTGGTCTCCCCACTCGTCCAGATCCTGTCTTCATTCAGACAGGTAACACTGCGAAGACTTTTATGCCCAGTCTGTATTATGGCAACAAGCTCCGGTTCATTCAGTAGTTCTCTGAATGAAGTGTTGGGTCGGTTTAGTGACACGATATTTTCTCCTGTATCAGATGATGGGGTGATTTGTCCAAACATCCTATACAGCTTCTCACTGTCTATTGGGTTTGGAGTGAATGTTGGCAGTAATACCTCAACTTTCGGTGGAAATTTGCTGAATTCTGTAATCTTAGAGCTGTATTCAATGGTGGAAGATACCTCAGTAGATTTCTCAATTTCTTTTAAGGCCTGTAATGTTTGTTTTATGAGAGACTGTATCTGCTTGATTTCATCCAAATGTTTCTGTAGAATATCTCTGTGTTTTACTTTTATCTCGCTGATTTCAGTTTTCATTTTGTTGATGGTGATGGCGACTTCTCTGTGCCATTGATCTCCTTGTTTTGAAATTGTTGTTGTAAGTTTCTCATATCCTCGATCCAGGTTGGCAAGCTGAGTTTCTAAATCAAGTGTAATTTTTTCATATGTTGGGGAAATATTATTAACTAACTCTTCTGTATCCATTTTGATAACTTCTTTCTTAGTTTTGTATACTTCTGTTATTTCTTTAAATTTATGTCTTCCATGTTGTTCAGAAGCCATGCAGGAGGAACAAACAAAGATATTGTTGCAATCCATGCATTGGGATTCACAGATTTTATGTGAATGTGTCCTACATTTTGGATAAATAAGGGTGGATCTTCTTTCCTGGAATGGGACAATTTTATGTTTGTCATATCCATCTGAGATGTGTTTGCCTATACAAGGTACGCATAGGTTGACATGGCAAATGTCACAGTAGCTGTGTACTATGGCGGTCTCACAAAGGTCACATCGGTGCACGTCCTGGGCACTAGAGCGAGGATCCATAGTTGTTCTATAAAAAGAAAATTAAAAGATATTTAGCCAATTATACCTGCATAATATAAAAATCTTTTGTATTTAAAACAAATAAACTCTACAATTACGTATGTTCTTTATAATATTCCTACAATATTG
This sequence comes from Magallana gigas, assembly GCF_963853765.1. Lineage (NCBI taxonomy): Eukaryota > Metazoa > Mollusca > Bivalvia > Ostreida > Ostreidae > Magallana > Magallana gigas. Next base: position 28,133,217 of record NC_088856.1, read on the forward strand.
GTCAGTCGGGTGTAAACGTTAAACAGCATTACAGGCCACAAAACGCGTGGCTTGAGATGATGTACAGGCCTAATGAAGATAATGATGGAATTCAAATAGGCCTTTATCATTTTACTACACTCAAAATTGAGACGCCCCTTAAAATGCTTTTATTTTTCAGATGTAATATAAATTATGTCAAACATTAAATTCAAAGCGAAAGCAGTTTTTTTCAGTTGTGACTATAAACTATATTCATGAATTATTTAAAACGCCTTAGTTAGCATTCAACGTGTTGGTTAGGTAAATATGAAATTTATGATGAGATACATACCTTTATATCAAGTATTCACATAAATCTCTTACTGTCTGGTATGTGTGCAACAAACATGACTGATCCTGCTCTGCATGTGTCACCTGATCAGAATACTGAAAAACTGTCAGAGTTACTTCCCGTTTATTGCATTGATTGTGAATTCACGGCAAATACGTGTTTTTGGTAATCTTGCTTACAAAAATATTTATTCCACATGCTTTCAACATTTATTTTGTATTTAAGTAAAAAAAAAATAACGTTGTAGATAATTAATGATAAACATACACAAATTATTACATTACACTATTATAATAATTGTATATCGCATAGCCCCCTAACTCCGTCACTACCCTAACTCCGTCCAACAGACCCTGGTTTAAATTTATTGTTAAAATATTGAATGATTGTGGTCTATCTATTATTTTGTATCAACAAAATGTAAATATCCAGTGGCTTAAGAAAACAGTTTTTCATATACTTCTAGACCAATTCAAGCAGTCATGGAATAGTGAAATGTATAATTCATCAAAGGGTATTAACTATAGAATTTTTAAAACTACATTATCTTTGGAAAAATACTTATTAGATCTGCCATACAAATATCAGAAATCTTTTTGTATGTTTAGAACAAGTAATGCTAAATTGCCTATAGAACGAGGTAGATGGTATGATATACCTCGTGAAAACCGTATATGTACCATATGTAACTGTATTGAGATAGGAGATGAATTTCATTATTTATTTCATTGTACAGATGTAACAATTAAAGATAAGATAGTTTTATACATACCTTCATATATTTCTACACACAACCAAATGTTTACAAATTTCAACAACTCTTTAATACTAGTAATAAAAAATTGTTGATTAATCTGTGTAAATTCATTAAAGTTATAATTGAGAGAGTTAGCTCTCTAGGTTAATTGTTTATCATACTTTTTTCCCTTTTTCGTTTTTTTTTTTCACTTTTGTATTGTCACTCCAATGCATGCAATGTATATATTATATGTATTATTGTTCAAATTTTTTTGTGATTTTTCTCAACACTGTAATTTATGCAGTTCAGAGAATAAAGAAATTGTCATTGTCATTGTCATTGTCACTTTCGGGAAACTCCTCGCCGTTTGAAATCAAATACGATTATGACGTCATTTTTTACATGTCAAAAATCTTCAATCAAATGTCAACAATTTGCAACGGTTAAATTTAAGAATGTGTCAAAAAATAACAGAATTACACCATGTTCATTTTAGGCACCATTAATTGTGTGAAATCAGCTAAAACGTTTTCACGGGTGCACTAAAATATCGATATTTCTGACATGCGGGCCCATTCGATCATTTACGGTGGTCAGCCATTTTTAGAGAGGTCAAGATGAAACATTTCACATGTAATTCATTTTTGATTAAGGTAATTAATACATTTTTTTTTCAGTTCGCAATAGCCTTTATGCACGACTCTTGATGAAAACGTCAAACCGCTCATGCCGATACTTTTGCCTTATACAGGGTATAGATATATCCGGTATATCGCTATTTAGAATATGCTACATTTCTAAAAATGTAATAAATAAATAATATAATAAGAAATATATTAATTAATGATATAAAATATTTGAAATATGTAAGGACATAAATCAAACGGCATCCATACATTCTGAAAAGGCCATTGTGATTGTTGTTACATGGACCCATTTTTTATTCTGGCGATCATTTCATTTCGATGAAATTAAATACAATTTAAATTGTATGCACCATTTTTACTTATTATAACTTGGAAAAGATACAAATGGAGTTTTAACTAAATTGTTAATGTGTCTCCATTCCCTGCCATATCATAGAGCATGTGGGTGACGGAGTTAGGTTCATAAGATATAATAACCACGCGTGATAAACGTCGTATTCAGAGGGCTTATTTGAATAAAAATAAAAATATTTTTGTTAATAATTTTATAAATTATATTGTTTCAGATTATATTTAGTGATTGCAAATGATAAAAATCACAAATTTTTTTTACAGAGAAACGCAGGAGGTTTTCTGCTTGTGGTGACGGAGTTTGGGTACTCGGGGATACCTTTTGTAAATCACAAACGTTAACCCCACTTTATTCGATCTCTCGAATCCATATCGGCATTTGCTTTATTTCAAACAAACAAACAAAAACTCCAGAAACTGTGTAATCGTGTTATATTTATGAGGCCATTTGCTCCACTTGTATATTTATATTTACTGCATATCTTCATTTTTGTATGGATATCTGATAATGATTTTTATATAATGAAACTCTTTTAATAAACTACTAGTATACAATTTTTAAAACAATTTTTTACTACAATAGGTAATTGAATAAACTTTGTCTCTTAATAAACTAAGCACTGGATCATAACCATGTGTTTGAACTGTTGGAGGCAGTTGGAGTATATATGCGCATAATTTATATTATATTACATGAACTATACATACCGGTAATTATCTATTTGTACCCAGGCATTGCATTTTTATCAAACCTGATTAACTTTTGTTTGTTGATGTATGAACCCAATTGGTTGAGAGAAAAAGGAAAAAAATACTCTGAAGATATAAATATTTGTATAAATTATGGTGGGTTTTTTTGTGGTCCGTGGAAGGTAGCGATCATTGTTGAAAAATACTTACCATACGTCTGCAGTCTGCAGTCTCCTTTTATAACCATATAAACTACCAACGGAACCCTGTTGTTTTTATACATGTCTTCATTTCTCACATTCATTCATCACTCTTTGTCTCTTGATTTCTCCTCAAAAATCTGATCATACTGAAACTATGAATTTACACAGTAAGATCAGAAATGCCCTGACATAGACAACACATATTACTAATTTATTTGCCTTTAAAAGAAAAACCCACCAATTCGATTGTCAAAAGTTTGCATGCATGTGGATATCCATTACATACTAATAACACAAGTTAGGCAAGTTACAGTAATTCCATATTATAGTTCACATTATTTATTACTTAAATTGACCCCATATTTTTTTCTTATGATGAAAATAATGAATAAGTTTCATTAATTCAAAGTATAGAAATTGACAACAAAAAATAATTAAGGACTTCAAGACTTTACACATTTTATTGGTATGACCAGTATACAAAGAGATACAGATATAATATAAAGAGTTCCTGAACCAGCAGGATACACAATAACACAGCATTCAGACTTTGTAGAGCTCTTTTACTGGATGTACGTGATCATAATCATCAATCATACTTAATATATTTAACAAAATCATAAATATCTATTTTAGTGCAAATTTCTGATTTTCAAATATCATTTTACTTTGTGCCTCATCCTCTATCCTTGTCATCGATACACAAAATTCTAAGTGTCATTCCTCATCTACTCAACCTTTTTGCTTTACCTTAAGAGGTATTTTAAAACCTCAATAAACTTAATAAAAAATTATGAAATTTTATGGTTTAGGTTTTTTAACACTAAGAATTTTGTGTTTTAGTATAATGTTTTTTTTATAAATATAACAATTTTGTCCAATCAATAAAAACAAATTTATAGCATTCAGAAAAAGAAAGTGAGGATAATAAATGGCTGTAAATTGGATATATACATGTAAATAAATGTACCCGTTAATTAACTTGTAAGGTTGCACACTTTCTGCAGTATTGTTTGACCTTTATATTAGAAAAATAGAGAACTTTATGCTTTAAATGATATGCAATTTACAGTATATGTAGGTGAATTAAAGCTTAAATACACACTCATGTATATTTCAAAACAGCACCAAATTACACATGCAGAGATAAAATACTATAAGTATTTTCATCCCAAAGGAGTGTGTCAAGAATATGAAGAAAAACAACATTTGTGAAACACAATGATACAAGCTGTGTAGAACTGAATTCAGATGTGATGAAATACATTCTGATGAATCGAAACAATACTGGAATATCAATATTTTTTCATTGGCATTTATTTTGTAAATGGTGTGTGTAGCTACCAGGATAATTTGTTAATTCCATTTTGCCATGTTCACATTTTAAAACTCATTAAATACTTTCTCTCGGACCTTGAAAATGTTACCTATAGAGTTTATAAACCTGTTGTCATAATTTCTTCCTAACAACATTTGCTAGCTCAGCCAATTGATTCACACAAAAATATTAGACAAATGAGTATAACTTCAAATGATATGGCAGCTAAATTGGCAAGAAAATGTAGTTTAATATCATAAGTGGGCAATCATAAAATAGTAAATATGCATAATTGAGGAATGTTTATGAACTATCCTGAGACAAAACGTGACAAAAAAGCAAAACATATTTTTTTTAAAACATAACTGATATGACATTCATAATAAAACATTTACTCACACAGACACACACAAATGTCAATAATAAATAATCTCATATGGTACAAGTGCATGTACACAGTTATAAAAACATGACTTGAGTCCTAGGCAACAGTTATTGTTGACTTCTGACTTCTGTTGGAAAAGTTGTTGTTTCTGGTAGACATGTAATGATAAGTTCCCCTTTGGAACCTCAGGACGGCCCCTTGGAAGGATGCAGGGGCGTTGTTGAGTAAATTGTTCATTTTGGTCTTGGTCTCCACAATGTAGTTGTTGTGTTCAGCTTCTGGGCAGTCTGACTTTTTTACACATCTACACAGAAAGAGGAAACAGGGAAATGTAAATACATTTAAAACTCATTTATTGGGAGGGGGTCTGATAAAGGTGATAACAAATTGACACTGAAACAATTGTAATAGATTTAACTGAGCGATTAAAACTTGAGCTGTAAAACTGAAAACAATATGTCAACTAAACTTCTAAAACTCTGATAACCAATGGAAAAAGATGGTACATGTATCTGTATAAAACAGATCCCACATTCTTTAATTGTTTTCTTTGGTAAGTGTTAAAGCTATAGAACTTAAACAATGGGGATGAAGTTTTTCTCCACGCATGAAACAATTATAATCATACATGTATTTTTATAATTTTAAAATTTTGACCAGCCAATTCATAAACAATTAGTGATAATGACTGAGCCATGTGCTATATAATAACAAACTCCCGAATGATATTTCGCTTTTGTTACCTATAATAACCAGCAGACGCCATGGTTACTGCTAGATTTTCCGCGGAGACATCAGTTTTTCCATGATAAATCCAGCGAATGTTGGCATTATTCCACATGTTAGACCTTTCAAAGGGCATTGGGAAATTATCATTCAGATCAGCTATCTGTACAATGTTGGATCTGTCTGTGCCTGCATAGAAAATAAAAATTCTTCATAACCAGGATTGTACTCTTTATTATCAAAGATTACTGGTTTACATCCCACCTTTAAAAACAATTAATAACAACACTTAAAAGCAAAATCAAATAGCATTCTGAATCACAGACTTGGTGAAAATGAGGAATTTGTGTTGGTATTTTCTACTATATTCTGGTCTTCATATAGTTTCAATAATGTAACCTTTTCCAAATGTTTAATCTGACATTAAAAAAAATTGTAGAAGGGTTACACAATTGCAACTTTAGTCTAAATGACCTTGAACCCACCTCCTTGACCTTGACCTTTATCTCCAGCTTGCCCATCTCCACCGCCCCACCATTGTTGTGAGAGTTGGACCCAGTCCATTGTATATGCACAGAGTCTGTTGCAGACATCTGCAGGTTGTTGGGAATGAAATCATACTCCACAGCCGGATACACTTGGTCGATATTTCCACGTTTTCCTCGTACATTTACATTGAAGATTTTATCGGACTTGATTTCGGCAGGGCGAGACAAAAGTTTGAAGACGTGACTGCGATCCTGAAATATACGCCCTGTCTGGTCCGTGTTGATGTTGAGCCGTAAAGCGGATCGACCTCCGACATCCACATAGGGATTATCCTCAATAGGGGAAGCAATACCCTCAATACCATCATTTCTATAAGTAACAGTTAAATAAAGATATTCAAATATTAGACACATCTGTAAGAAATTTCAATGATAATCTAACTTTGGCCCGTCTTCAGTCTTAAGATTTTTCAGACTTGCTTATCAAAATTATACTCAATTATTTACGTGTTCACATCATCCAACAATTTTTTACTGAAACTTACAAGTTTTTGGTGCTGTCTGTAGAATAGGGGGCATAATCATTTGTAGAAATGTTGTACCTGAAAGTAAAGCATGAAATTCAGTGTAAACCAACTTTGTTCGTGTGAGAGAAATTTTTATAAGGTTCTCGAGAGCCCCCTAGTCACAAATATTTTTTTGCCACAAACCAGTATTTGCAATATAGTTGCATTAAAAAAACAGGTATTGCTAAGGCTCAGTCAAAAAAATTGGTCAAAGTGAACCAGTTATCTCAATGCGAAAAAGTCATAGCGAATAATAGTTGGTTAACAGTATATTCTCCATCAACATAAGTTGTGAATGATAAATATGTTGAAGAAATTACAAGCTTATTGTTTTCTATCAATCATTTAACCGTGAAATCTTAGAATATACCAGTACATGTTTAACAATATTATTTTAAAATATTCCAGAAAATGTAAAACTGCAAGATTTTAACATTGATTATTTAAATAAGCATGAAATATTGACTGAGAAGTTAAGATTACCTCATTCTGAATACACAGCGACCAAAGAAATAATCACGGACTGCACGAAATAATCGTGATGATGCCAGACTCATATTCTCAAAGGAGACGATTTGGCTGCTTCTTTTAACTAACGTACTGATGTACATTAACAGTAATTTAGTTAATTAATTTAACTTACTTTTTACAAATAATTTTTTAATTTGTTAAAAAAAAAGATGTATATATAAACAATAAGATAGTTTGTTTGATGATTTATGCGGAATATGTAGGTAGCAATCAGTTCAGAAAAAATTAAGATAACCCACTAACGCGGGTATGTGTTTTTTCTGCAATGTCGCAACCTTCATATCCTGCACGAATCACCGGACTTACGTTTGCAAACAGATGATGCAGCAAACGTTGTAAATTTAAACTACTTAAGGATCTTCCGAACACCTGAGAATAGTTCTGCATACAATTCAATTTAAACCCATTCTTCTAAATTACTGAAAATTATGGATTTTTAGCATGCGTTCGACTTGAAAATGATATAATACCCAAAATACTCGTTTTGGAGAAAAATTTACTTGCAATTTTATCGCTCTGCATGAAAATAAAAGTCCCTGCAGAATTCGGTGGACCGAAGCTACAGCCATTGCGCCACAAGGGTGTACACCAAATTTTTGGTTATATAAACTGTTTCACAGTGCATTAAAATCGCCTTGTTGTGAGGTACTGTCATAAAAAAGTGGAAGTCACGGGGTGTCGAGGATCCTTGAGATGATCATGAATGTTGTTCGTCAATCTTGACTTTGATTTCGATGGCACTGTATCGTTTTTACAATGTTACTCTTAAATTAAAGATAGTAGAGAGCACTGAAAATTCAATGTGGAAGATAAAATATTATATTCGAAATATTAAAAATAATTGTAAAATCCCAAGCCAGTTTGAAAGTCATAAACACATCAAACGGTTTTAAATAACCAATTGTACTACAATTTGAATGCAATAAATAAATATTCATTAGAGATGAACATGATGAACAGATGAAAATATACAAAACAGATAATTTCTGACTTTTCTATACCATTTTAAGCAATAAACGCAGTATTATATTTTATGTTCTCCGATTCGATCTGCTCTCCGTCCCGTAATCATGCACTGTACGTTTAAGCAACAGCGAGCTGATTCTGATAGAGGGTTGTGTTCAGTACTACAGGACAAAAGTATGTTCATAAATAAAATATGTGGAATGTAAATATATACATGTACTGCGATGCATGTAATAATGATATGCAACATGGGCGAAAGAGTTAATTTTTGAAAAGACCCAATCACCCAATCTCTCTCTCTCTCTCTCTCTCTCTCTCTCTCTCTCTCTCTCTCTCTCTCTCTCTCTCTCTCTCGATATATGACACCTAACGTTACTTATGCAGGTAACCTGTAGTAGTAAAGTACATTGCTTATGTATATTCACTTTTAATATTGCATTTAAATAAAATACATTTGCTCAGAATTTAACAAAAGATCATCTTCCTGCTAAAAATGACTATAAATACTGATACAATATGACAATACTGTATCTACAATAGTCATTTTACATTTTAAAGGGACCCTTAGAATTTGATAGAAAAACATATTGGTATGTATGTGTAGAACAAGATTAGGGGTTTTGTAATTAATCTTTTAAAATTAATAAAAACTCAATTTCTTACCCAGAAAAAAGTAACAAGTAACTTGTTTGATTTACAAGCACATTTTCAAAAATGTAAACTTAAGTCTTCTTTAAATACTTGATTTTCTTCACATTCCCTTTGTTAAACTCGCACACAAACAGATTGTCATTATTGTCCACACATAAATCCAAAGGATCCTTCAGATCACAGTTATCAATGTAACGGAGAAACTGTCCATTCTGATCTAGAATGTGGATACAATGGTTGTTACCGTCTGCTGTCAGGATACGACTCTGACTGTCTGTTGCAATACCCCGGGGTACAAATGGTTTATTCTTGGTAACTGAGGGATGACCGGTGTATCTCCATCTGAGTTTCCCGTCCTGATTAACCACCACTACTGCACCAGCCCCATAGTCAGCTACACAGACGTCATGGTTTCTGTTTTCAGTGATGTATTTAATTGAACTATTACGTGAGTACAAAGGTTTACCTTCTTCATCAAATTCAACTGTTTGTTTTTCTGTAGACCGCGAGTAACGGACAACTTTGGATTGAATCCAATCACTCCTGCACATGGTAACCAGGAAATCACCAGTAGAGGTGACACACAGCTTACCTGGATTCCATCCCTGTAATCTGATCAACTCATCTGTCTGTCCGTTCTTTACTTTATTAACTGTCATTGCAAACCAATCAGAGTACAGTAGATCACCATCACTGTCTACAGCTATATCAATGAACCAATTCCATGATTTTGTCTGGATTGTCTGGAGGAGTGAACCTTTAATGTTAAAGCATTTGACATCTTTGGTCTCCCCACTCGTCCAGATCCTGTCTTCATTCAGACAGGCAACATTGCGAAGATTTTTATGCCCAGTCTGTATTGTGGCAACAAGCTCCGGTTCATTCAGTAGTTCTCTGAATGAAGTGTTGGGTCGGTTTAGCGACACAATATTCTCTCCTGTATCAGTAGATGATGGGGTAATTTGTCCAAACATCCTATGCAGCTTCTCACTGTCTATTGGGTTTGGAGTGAATGTTGGCAGTAATACCTGAACTTTCGGTGGAAATTTGCTGAATTCTGTGATCTTAGAGCTGTATTCAATGGTAGAAGATACTTCAGTAGATTTCTCAATTTCTTTTAAGGCCTGTAATGTTTGTTTTATGAGGGACTGTATCTGTTTAATTTCATCCAAATGCTTCTGTAGAATATCTCTGTGTTTATCTTTTATCTCGCTGATTTCAGTTTTCATTTTGTTGATGGTGATGTCGATTTCTCTATGCCATTGCTCTCCTTGTTTTGAAATTGTTGTTGTAAGTTTCTCATATCCTTCATCCAGGTTGGCAAGCTGATTTTCTAAGTCAAGTGTTATTTTTTCATATGTAGGGGAAATATTATTAACTAACTCTTCTGTATCCATTTTGATAACTTCTTTCTTAGTTTTGTATACTTCTGTTATTTCTTTAAATTTATGTCTTCCATGTTGTTCAGAAGCCATGCAAGAGGAACAAACAAAGATATTGTTGCAATCCATGCATTGGGATTCACAGATTTTATGTGGATGTGTCCTACATTTTGGATAAATAAGAGTAGATTTTCGTTCCTGGAATTGAACAATTTTATGTTTGTCATATCCATCTAAGATGTGTTTGCCTATACAAGGTACGCATAGGTTGACATGGCAAATGTCACAGTAGCTGTGTACTATGGCGGTCTCACAAAGGTCACATCGGTGCACATCCTGGGCACTAGAACGAGGATCCATAGTTGTTCTATAAAGAGAAGATTAAAAGATATTTAGCCAATTATACCTGCAAATATAAAAATCGTTTGTATTTAAAACAAATAAACTCTACATATGTTCTATATAATATTCCTACAATATTGGTCAGTCGGGTGTAAATGTTAAACAGCATTACAGGCCACAAAACGCGTGGCTTGAGATGATGTACAGGCCTATAAAAAAAATTCACAGGAACGAAAACAGATTCCTTACGGAGATTTATAATGGGGAATGTTTACATCTTTTCTCCATTCGGAATACACTCAGAATACATCGCGCAATATTTCAACGTTATCATCCGGGCTTTCTGCAATACAAAATCTCCGTAGACATCACATTTTTTAGCATTGTATTGAAACCTGATAAGCTAACAGGGGCGTTTTGACTGAGAAATCTTGGAAATTTTTCATACTTTTGAATGAACATCGTTTGAATCCTGAGGTATTTATAAATATCAAGCAATTAAGCCAAATGTGAATCCAAAATATCTTGGGACAGAGTATATTGAAGATAATGATGGAATTCAAATAGGCCTTTATCATTTCACTACACTCAAAATTGAGACGCCCCTTGAAATGCTTTTATTTTTCAGATGTACATTGATAAAATAAAGTTCTAATATTAACTTATGCATGATTAATATAAATTATGTCAAACATTAAATTCAAAGCGAAAGCAGTTTTTTTCAGTTGTGACTAAACTATGTTCATGAATAATTTAAAACGCCTTAGTTAGCATTCAGCGTGTTGGTTAAGTAAATATGAAATTTATGATGAGATACATACCTTTATATCAAGTATTTACATAAATCCCTTACTGTCTGGTATGTGTGCAACAAACATGACTGATCCTGCTCTGCATGTGTCACCTGATCAGAATACTGAAAAACTGTCAGAGTTACTTCCCGTTTATTGCATTGGCAAATACGGGTTTTTTGGTAATCTTGCTTAATATTTGTTCTTGTGATAAAAAAGTTTACAAAAATATTTATTCCACATGATTTCAACATTTATTTTGTATTTAAGTAAAAAAAATTACGTTGTAGATAATTAATGATAAATATACATAAATTTTAAGGACAAATTGATCTATTACAGTTGTTTACCTTTTGTAAAACACAATCGTTAACCCAACTTTATTCGATCTCTCGAATCCATATCGGCATTTGCTTTATTTCAAACAAACAAACAAACAAAAAATCTAGAAACTATGTAATCGTGTTATATTTATGAGGCCATTTGCTCCACTTGTATATATATTTATATTTACTGCATGTCTACATTTTTGTATGGATATCTAATAATGATTTTTGTATAATGAAATCCTTTTAATGAACTACTAGTATACAATTTTTAAAACAATGTTTTACTATAATAGGTAATTGAATAAACTTTGTCTCTTAATAAACTGAGCACTGGATCATAACCATGTGTTTGAACTGTTGGAGGCAGTTGGAGTATATATGCGCATTTATATTATATTACATGAACTATATATTACATACAGGTAAATATCTATTTGTACCCATACATTGCATTTTTATATAACCTGATTCACTTTTGTTTGTTGATGTATGAACCCAATTGGTTGAGAGAAAAAGGAAAAAAATACTCTGAAGATATAAATATTTGTATAAATTATGTTGGGTTTTTTTGTGGTCGGTGGAAGGTAGCAATCATTGTTGAAAAATACTTAACAAACGTCTGCAGTGATCTCTCCTTTCATAACCATATAAACTACCAACGGAACCCTGTTGTTTTTATACATGTCTTCATTTCTCACATTCATTCATCACTCTTTGTCTCTTGATTTCTCCTCAAAAATACACTGTAAGATCAGAAATGCCTTGACACTGACAACACATATTACGAATTTATTTGCCTTTAAAAGAAAACCCCACCAATACGATTCCAAAAGTTGGCATGTATGTGGATAATCATTACCTACTAACAACACAAGTTAGGCAAGTTACAGTAATTCCATATTATAGTTCACATTATTTATTAATTTGACCCCATATTTTTTCTTATGATGAAAATAATGAATAAGTTTCATTAATTCAAAGTATAGAAATTGACAACAAAAAATAATTAAGGACTTCAAGACTTTACACATTTTATTGGTATGACCAGTATAGAAAGAGATACAGATATAATATAAAGAGTTCCTGAACCAGCAGGATACACAATAACACAGCATTCAGACTTTGTAGAGCTCTTTTACTGGATGTACGTGATCATAATCATCAATCATATTTAATATATTTAACAAAATCATAAATATCTTCATCTATTTTAGTGCAAATTTCTGATTTTCAAATATCATTTTACTTTGTGCCTCATCCTCTATCCTTGTCATCGATACCCAAAATTCTAAGTGTCATTCCTCATCTACTCAACCTTTTTGCTTTACCTTAAGAGGTATTTTAAAACCTAAATAAACTTAATAAAAAAAATTATGAAATTTTATGGTTTAGGTTTTTTAACACTAAGAATTTTGTGTTTTAGTATAATGTTTTTTTATAAATATAACAATTTTGTCCAATCAATAAAAACAAATTTATAGCATTCAGAAAAAGAAAAGTGAGGATAATAAATGGCTGTAAATTGGATATATACATGTAAATAAATGTACCCAGTAATTAACTTGTAAGGTTGCACACTTTCTGCAGTATTGTTTGACCTTTATATTAGAAAAATAGAGAACTTTATGCTTTAAATGATATGCAATTTACAGTATATGTAGGTGAATTAAAGCTTAAATACACACTCATGTATATTTCAAAACAGCACCAAATTAAACATGCAGAGATAAAATTCTATAAGTATTTTCATCCCAAAGGAGTGTGTCAAGAATATGAAGAAAAACAACATTTGTGAAACACAATGATACAAGCTGTGTAGAACTGAATTCTGATGTGATGAAAAACATTCTGATGAATCGAAACAATACTGGAATATCAATATTTTTTCATTGGCATTTATTTTGTAAATGGTGTGTGCAGCTACCAGGATAATTTGTTAATTCCATTTTGCCATGTTCACATTTTAAAACTCATTAAATACTAAGTCTTTCTCTCGGACCTTGAAAATGTTACCTATAGAGTTTATAAACCTGTTGTCATAATTTCTTCCTAACAACATTTGCTAGCTCAGCCAATTGATTCACACAAAAATATTAGACAAATGAGTATAACTTCAAATGATATGGCAGCTAAATTGGCAAGAAAATGTAGTTTAATATCATCATAAGTGGGCAATCATAAAATAGTAAATATGCATAATTTAGGAATGTTTATGAACTATCCTGAGACAAACCGTGACAAAAAAGCAAAACATCATTTTTTTAAAAACATACTTGATATGACATTCGTAATAAAACATTCACTCACACAGACACGCACACAAATATCAATAATAAATAATCTCATATGGTACAAGTATGTGCATGTACATGTACATGTACACAGTTATAAAAACATGACTTGAGCCCTAGACAACAGTTATTGTTGACTTCTGACTTCTGTTGGAAAAGTTGTTGTTTCTGGTAGACATGTAATGATAAGTTCCCCTTTGGAACCTCAGGACGGCCCCTTGGAAGGATGCGGGGGCGTTGTTGAGTAAATTGTTCATTTTGGTCTTGGTCTCCACTATGTAGTTGTTGTGTTCAGCTTCTGGGCAGTCTGACTTCTTTACACATCTACACAGAGAGAGGAGATAGGAAAATGTAAATACATTTAAAACTCATCTATTGGGAGGGGGTCTGATAAAGGTGAAAACAAATTGACACTGAAACAATTGTAATAGATTTAACTGAGTAATTAAAACTTGAGCAGTAAAACTGAAAATAATATGTCAACTAAACTTCCAAAACTCTGATAACTAATGGCAAAAGATGGTATCTGTCTAAAACAAATCCCACATTCTTTAATTGATTTCTTTGACTTCTGCGGGTAAGTGTTAAAGCTATAGAACTTAAACAATGGGGATGAAGTTTTTCTCCATTGAGCATGAAACAATTATAATCATACATGTATTTAATTTTAAAATTTTGACAAGCCAACTCATAAACAATTACCGGTAGAAATAATGACTGAGCCAAGTGCTATATAATAACAAACTGTCGAAAGGTTATTTCGCTTTTGTTACCTATAATAACCAGCAGACGCCATGGTTACTGCTAGATTTTCCACAGAGACATCAGTTTTTCCGTGATAAATCCAGCGAATGTTGGCATTATTCCACATGTTGGACCTTTCAAAGGGCATCGGGAAGTTATCATTCAGATCAGCTATCTGTACAATGTTGGATCTGTCAGTGCCTGCATAGAAAATAAAAATTCTTCATAACCAGGAGTGTACTCATTATTATCAAAGATTACTGGTTTACAACCCACCTTTAAAAACAATTAATAACAACACTTAAAAGCAAGATCAAATAGCATTCTGAATCACAGACTTGGTGAAAATGAGGAATTTGTGGTGTTGGTATTCTACTTCATATAGTTTCAATAATATAACCTTTTCCAAATGTTTAATCTGACATTTACAAAAAAAATTTGTAGAAAGACTACACAACTTCAACTTTAGTCTAAATGACCTTGAACCCACCTCCTTGACCTTGACCTTCATCTCCAGCTTGTCCATCTCCGCCGCCCCCACCGTTGTTGTGAGAGTTGGACCCAGTCCATTGTATATGCACAGAGTCTGTTGCAGACATTTGCAGGTTGTTGGGAATGAAATCATACTCCACAGCCGGATACACTTGGACGATGTTTCCACGTTTTCCTCGTACATTTACATTGAAGATTTTATCAGACTTGATTTCGGCAGGGCGAGACAAAAGTTTGAAGACATGACTGCGATCCTGAAATATACGCCCTGTCTGGTCCGTGTTGATGTTTAGTCGTAGAGCGGATGGACCTCCGACATCCACATAGGGATTATCCTCAATAGGAGAAGCAATGCCCTCAATACCATCATTTCTATGAGTAACAGTTAAATAAAGATATTAGATACATCTATAAGAAATTTCAATGATAATCTAACTTTGGCTTGATTAACCTATTACCATGAAATGACACATATTGTGAAAAATTGAGAAGGGCTTAAAATTATAGTGGAAAAAAGTCTTGAACTCAGTCTTCAGATTTTTCAGACTTGCTTATTCAAAATTAAATGCACTGAGTCTTATACTCAATTATTTACGTGTACATATCATCCAACTATTATTTACTGAAACTTACAAGTTTTTGGTGCTGTCCGTAGAATAGGGGGCATAATCATCTGTGGAAATGTTGTATCTGAAAGTAAAGCATGAAATTAAATCTAATAAGTGTAAACCAACTCTATTCATGTGCGAGAAATTTTTGCGATGTTCTCTAGAGCCCCATTGTCACAAATATTTCTTGCCACAAACCAGTATTTGCCATAGAGTTGTAAAACAAAAACAGGTATGGCTAGGGCTCAGTCATAAAAATTAGTCACAGTGAACCAGTTCATCTCAAAGACAGGTAAATTGCAAAAAAAAAGTATTTGCGCTAATATTTGGTTAACAGTATATTTTCCATCATACATTAGTTGAAAACGATAAATCTGTTGAAGAAATTTCAAGCTTCATGTTTTTTTATCAATTATTTAATTATTTAACCCTGAAATCTTAGAATAAACTGGTACATGTATCTCAAATCTTCTATTTCTGTAGTCTATTTTTAATAACCTACAATACATGTATTTTCTACTAGTCCTCTTAAAAATTTAAAGGGATAATGAAACATTATCATTTTAAAATATTCCAGAAAATGTAAAACTGCAAGATTTTAACATGGATCATTTAAATAAGCATGAAATATTCACTGAGAATTTGTAAAGATTACCTCATTCTCAATACACATCGTTTATCACTGTTCGAGGGAAAAAAAGGCAGGGTCCATTGATAGCGGTTAGCTTCACCATTCACTCCATTTCCTAGATGATTTGATCTGTGAAAACAATACATGTATTATATTAATAATTATCTAACTTGGTATAAATCTATAGACCAAAGTGACATAAAAAGATACATGTACTTTAAAGGCCAAAATTATTCTTATATAGAGTGGCAATTTGTTACTAATCAAGTCATTCATTATTATTTTGGAATGCTGCAATTCTTTTGAGGGACCCGGTTCACAGTCTTTGCCACAAGGTGAAATTTCACTATCCCATCATGTAAACAATAAATGATTATTTTTCTCTCATTATTTTACGATAGAAAACGATGTTATACCTTGACCAGTCGGCCTGTTTACAGTCGACAGGTGGGGCCTGGACCAGACACTCCGCCTTAGTGACGTCCGTGGCGTCGTAAGGTACCGCCCACACATAACGATTTCCTCGCTCCGCCTGAGAATTGCACTGACCAGCTGTTGTGTACTCTGCAAAAAAAGAAAACCATTACAGAAACCTCAACAGCAGGCAACAAAATTCATTTCGTTTTCAGAGTAGATAAAATGGAAATTTAGTTCTATATAATATATAAATATGTCTAGAGATGAAAAAGAATAAAGTATGCTGGGGGGGGGGGGTGTATCAGTAAAGACTACAACATCCTGTAGTATGCAGGGAAGACAATTTTTGTGGTAATCTAGTTATCTTCTGTTCAATTCCTCTGTAATATCAAGAATTTATTGTGGAATCATTAGATTTCATGGTGGCTGAATTTGTCCACAAAATAACATCCTCCACAAATTAATAAATCAGGGTTATACAGTTGTATATCCTTTTGTAGGTATAAGAAAATACTCAAAATTACACCCCCACGAACATGTAAAGTTTAAAGCATTATATTATACGAAAAATTGTCCCCGACAAATTTAAATGATTCCACACAGTATAACTCAAAATTAAAAGCTAGAGCTTACGAGGTGCTTTTTCAATGTAACTGCTGAACACAACCCACTGGCCCCCATTGGCTGTACACTCCTGTGCGTTGTTCCATTTGGACCAATGTTTACGGCTCCCGTCCCCGTACTCTTCTACACATTCTCCGTACGCCTTCCTGTTGAAACTGCCCTCCTGAAAGTAACTGAAACAAGAAGGACATTTATAGTGGTGAAGATAAAATTGTAAGTTTATTTTAAGTACTTTTAAGTATATAGAGAGTTTATATCTTTATAACTCATAATAGATATCATCAATCATGTACATCTTATAATTTATAAATACAACATACATATGTAGGTATATCTTTTAAATATAAATTTTCCAATAAAATAATTTAAAATGCTGTTTTGTTAAAAAAAAAAAAAAAAAAAAAAAAACAGAAACAGAACTGCATTCTAAATTTTTCTTTGGAAAATTTACCTTCCACCTGAAGTGACCAAAAACAGGTGAATCAAAATATCAATAAATGTTTAATGACCAAAAAAAAAAAAAAATTAAAAACTTTGAATTTAATCATAAATAGTTGAAGTTCAAAATATGCTGAAATCTTTTTTCTGGCATTATCATGTAGATCTTGCATCAGTTCTCTTCCATGTAATGCACTTCATAATGCACAATAAAGAATTCAACCTCAATATGTACAATTTGACATACACACACACCTGCAGAGGGTGGTGTTATCAGTTAGGACAGCGATGTCCGTCCACGGGGTGGGGTGCCAGTAGGGGAAATAGTCCCGCTCCTCTGGGCACTCGTAACCATAGCGATTGCCATTGGGGTTTTGACGGGTGTAGATGGCAGCACTAACACCGAGCCCGTTGTTCTTCTTCAGTTTCTGGTCTGCCGTGAACAAGCCTTAAAACGAAGAAGAATTAACAAATTTGATATTGGTCTAAAAAAAACTCTAATCTTAGAGGTCTTGACTTTTCACAACCTTATTAACAATCAACTAGCAACTCATTCATTGCCCTTATTGACTGAGCATCAATTTTAACTGATGAATTATTTTTTAATTAATACCGGTAACCAAAATTTTTTAAAAAACTAGAGTTTTTCATTATCATAGCCAGGGAAGAGATCATCAGTGAAAGAAAAAATAAATCATATATCATGTACAAATCTACCATATTTTGGAATAATTTTCATCAATACCACTTAATTATGTTCCTTAATTTTAATGCTGACATGAAACCCAATGCCTGCATACATGTAACAGGAAATAACAGAAATTTATTCCCTATAAAAAAAAAATATTACCTTTGTTCCTCTCCCTCATGTAGCATTTGTCATACCAATCCCAAGATTCCTGCAGCACGCGCTGGGTGTTGACGTTGTTATTCTTTCTGTTCTGGGCAGTGGCCTTGTTCTCCTGCAGACTCTGAGCTCTGTTGTGATTGGGCGTCTGTGTGGTTACACCATTTCTGAGCGTGTCAGCAGTACCTTAATTAATTAATTGGATAAAATACATTTTCAGAGTACTGGTTGAACTTCAAAAACATTGAATTATAGTCCAGAAATGTGTGTCAACAAGTAAAAATATTAAAATCAATGAAATAAATGTGTGGTAAACCCAAAGCCACAAACTGGTAGATAATAAGCTACCACAAACAACTTAATTAATGATAAAATTTATTTTAAAAATGCTCAAAGAAGTCAGAAACATATACCGGTAATAAAAATCTTCCAACTTAGGCAATATAACATAAATTAAGGTATTAATCTTAAAACAAAATTTGTCATTGAAAATTCTTGGAAAATTGATTTACACAATTATCAATGAAATCACAATATTAAATGGCCAGTGTAGTCAAACATCTTAAAATCGCCATGGTAACCTACCGACGGGTGAGGACACATCGTCCTGACACATGTATTGGAGGACCATGTGACAGTTCTGTTTCTGGGGGTCAGTGTCCTCGCTCCCCCCACAGCCGTGCTGATTGGTCCATTCCAGTGTGATGTAACTCTTGTCAGTGGCCCCCGGGGTAGCTGATCCACTCTGGAAGTATTGCTGAAGACAAAAATATAAGAGAGATAGAAATTAATTTTAATTCAAAGATATAGAATGACATTTATGTGACACCAAATGTCCGTAAAGTACCGTTAGTGTATATACATGTACTAACAAGGAATAAAGTTTTCTGCTATATTTCGTCATTAATGAACATGAAGTAATTATTAGTTGTGGTACTGGTACTGAACCATTTAAATAAATTATCTTTTTCCCACCCCCCCCCTCCCCCGCCCCCCGTCTCCCCCTCCCTTTCTTACGGCCTATCATTTTTAAAATTTATTTAAAAGTATTGTACATTTAGGTTTTGCTGTAATTGAGCAAGAGTCGGTCAGTGCTTGCACACCGAGCAAGGCAAACAATTTTCCTACCGGTACTTATATCACTTTATGTCTCCTTATAAGAACATAGGAAACCTTGTTGAGTAAGTGGAGTATTTACACACTAGTTTTTAACCTAGATTTTGTCCAGTCAGCAGGAAGGTGCGTTCATTTCTGTTAGAGGAACCAGGAAGTAGTGAATCCTGGATGAGTAAGTGACCATCAGTTGAGTTTGAAATTCTGCATAAGACTACTTGGGGAAAATTACCTCATTTTGTTTTACTTTCTTCCTAATTTTTACGTACCATGAAAATAATGATGCATTAGATTTGAGTGTCATTGGAATCTTTAATTTTACTTTTCCCTTGGCATCAAGCCAAAAAAAAAAATAGGAAGGAGATTTGAAGGAGCTTATTTAGTATTTAGAACAAAGCCTGTGTGATGCTCACATTTTTCTTCTGAGTGTTCTGTTGCCGTTTTGGCACTGGACTTATAACTCAATTATAGTCTGATTAAATAATTTTTGTGAAAAATATAATTATATAGATTTAAATTTTATTGTCAATGATTAATACCATTATATTCGAACAGTCATTGTACGATTAAGTTTAAAACTGCATGGTCCGATTTTTTCACTATTACTTACAGTACATGTATCAAATAATTTTCGAAAAAACCAATTATCTTAAAAAGTTACGCCCTCTGATGATAAATAGGTTTATTCACTCCCAGCATTTTATGCATCGATTGTAAATACAACAAACTTCAAAAGTTTTATTGAACAAAATGTACACAAATTTATTTTTGATTTGCCAAAACATTATGACCTTTATTTATAGCAATGTCAAAGTCGTAATACAATCATAGCCACCTTGAAGTCAAGGGTAATCATTGAAATATGGCTTAATTGACCGGGAAAACTACTGCGATGTATTTTATTATACTTAGCATAAACATCATTTAAAAATGTTCATGAAATTAGATATAAAATCGGACCAAGCAGCGCTTCAAAGATTTTTCCTTGCAAAAGTATAGTGTACCAAGTATATGCATGATCTGGACAAATAGTACAACATACTTATATCTATGAGGGGACAAGTCTTCTTGCTCATTTCCCCTTAACATAGCTTTTCTTCAATTTACTATTCTTTTAAACTTTATATGTGTACCTGTATATACCATGCAGTACTATTGTGCTAATATGGTGTGAATTAAGACAGAGAAAGTCAACTTAAACTTGCTTATCCTTTCTTGAAAATGTGTATATGTACAGTAAAACATGCTTATAATGAAGTACCAGGGATGGGCGTTTTTGCATTGTTATAAACATAACTCCATATATATATGTAAGCTTCATAATATGTTTATAACACACGGGGAAAATGAAAATTACGTCACTATAAGCATCAATTTGTAATAAGCTTTTTTGTTGTAATTGTGTCCAAGTAGCGTAGTGGACAATGCACTCGCTTTTCACCGCTGCCACCTGAGTTCGATCCCCGTGATCGACAGTGGTTGTATGTGATAGGGTATGGCGGTCGCCCGCTTGGACAAGTGGGTTCTCTCCGGGTACTCCGGCTTCTTCCCACACCAATGACCCCCTCGCGTTTACATCAGTGCCAACGAGAGATATTAATATAAGTTGTAGAACTTGTTTATCAATCGTTGTAAAATAAATAAAGTTCAATTTATTTATTTTTTGTAATTGTGTTTTACCCTACCAGGTTACTGAGGTAGTGTTGGTACTTTTTTTATGTGGTACAGAGACAGAGACGGTCAACTATCTACTACATAACTTATATATATACCATTACTTACCATTCTGTACTGCTTGCCTTCGTCATTCCCTGATTTATCTTTGTCCACATCTCCA
Source organism: Magallana gigas (assembly GCF_963853765.1). Lineage (NCBI taxonomy): Eukaryota > Metazoa > Mollusca > Bivalvia > Ostreida > Ostreidae > Magallana > Magallana gigas. Next base: position 28,154,677 of record NC_088856.1, read on the forward strand.
ACATTATACCCACCACGGTTGTTGTTCTGTCAAATAAAGTACAAGTACATGAAGTTTATTTCTTTATGTTTCAATTTGTTTTTTCATTATAAACATTGATGTACATGTATCTCCCCCTCCCCAAACACCAAAAAAAGAGTACTTTGGATCATTTTTATTCATGAGGGTCAATGTTCGTGGGTAGGAAAAATTTTCTTGGTTTGTTGTGATGTAATTTTGTTGGTAGCAAGTTCTATTTCATATATAAATATTAAAAATATGCTTTCATATACATTCGTGGGGAAGTTAATTGATGTGCAAGGCTTACCAACCAAAGCCACGAACATTGGTCCCCAATGAACAATGATGATTCCACAGTATTTTTTAAAAAATCGCCAATACCATGCACCGCTACATGTATATCCCTATGAAAAAATCGGATGGAAACAACTTTCACCTTTTAACAGTATTACCGGTATTCATTTTCCCTCTTTATTAACATTAACTTCCAACATTGACAAATATGATATATCATATAACTTGACCTTGTACAAGTTTAAAGTTGCAGGCAGATTGACAAAGAGACAGATGGACAGACAAATCAAAATAATGTGCATCACTTTCTTAACTTTGATTTCTGAAGGCATAAAAAACTGAACTCACTGAATAGCAAATACAGGAGCAGGTATCAACAACTTTTAACTTTGATGTTCACATAATAGAATCTGAATTTTAAAAAAAACGGGCATATGAAATCCCCTTGTACCCTTGGAGACAAAAGAAAAAGGGGTGCATGGACTCAAGTTAATTTGTAGGAGGGAAATTCATAAATTTTTAACAGATGGGGTCCGTCATCACCTTAACTAAATCTGTCAGCAAAAAATTAACCCAGGATCATGTAAACAAGCAATCAAAACTTGCAGATACAAGTGTAACATATAAGATTCATAGTAGAATTATACAAGTGAGAGTTTCTCTTTACTCTTTGCCTACCTGTGAATCAAAAACTCTGTTGGCGTTGGCTCTGGTCGCTGTAGCTTCGTTCAATCTGTTGTTGCTACCCCTGAGCGAATGTAGGTACAAGTCGGCTGCTGTTTCATGGAGCACTAGTAAACACAGGGTGAACCCTGCTATCCATCTCATGCTGAATCTAAATATATACAACAACAGCTCAATACTGCTCTCTCACATACCAAAGAGTTATTCCCCTTTATTGGGAGTTTTTACCTTATTGTTTCAAAGATGCTCTGTTGAATACAAACAAGCAGAGACAGGGTTGTCTCTAAGACCCGGGAAGCGGGGAATTTCCCCACCTATATTGCCTTAATTACCCGGCTATTTTTCCATTTCAAACACAATGTAGCTATAAGCAAGACCCCCAGACCCCCTTCTACTTTTTCATTTCCTCCTTCTACTTCAATTTTTAGAGACAACCCTGAGAGAAAATACTTCCAAATGCTTTATGAAATTTTATAGAAGAGTTATATAGTCATTACACAGGTTGTGAGCTTTTGAGTGTATGTTTTCTTAAATTTTTACCCTCATGCACATGTTTCAGAGTCAAGTTTATTTTCGAGTCAGATCGTCGAAGGTCTAGAGGCGTGTTCTCCCCAATATATGTATACACAACAATGAAGAAATGTCAGGCATCTTAAATAATTCATCAAAGTTCTTACCTGTAAATTGTTCCTGCTCGTCACGTTAATGTTTATCAAGTGAATACACACCTGCAAAATAAAAATATTCATTCGCGATAAAATGAAAGTAAAAAACGAAGTGCCAAAATTTTGTTTAGTCAACTAACATTAAATGCATGCCTAAACATACCAGTATCAATATGCAAATTAAATCCAAGGTATCGATTTAGTTATATTTATAAATTAGTCGTGTGCAGTAGTGATTAACTCAACTGGGTTACGCACTATATCAGTTCGCGGAATATTTACGCAGTCAGACCAGGATAATGAGTCAGCCAGGCTAACGTCGGTCGTGTACGAAATGTAGTGTGAAACCTGCGATTGCGATACTTATCTACGTCACGGGGTGTCCAGTTTCCCTAATTTGGGAGCATATGATATAGATGATTGATTTAAATACTGACACACCCAGCATCCAGTAGACGAAAACTAAACTTGAAGTAGAATAGAGCCGTTGATGTCAACATGGACAACTTTCACTTTGTCCGTTTGATGCTTTTATTCATCATTTTAATATGCGAATCTGTGATAGCTGATATTTATTTACACAGTCCAAGGTAAATTTTTTTGTTACTTAATTATTTATATTTTGATTGTTTATAAAATACTTAATAGATTTTTTATATAACTACATGTATAATTTTAAAAAATTGTATGAATTTAGTAAAATGAATATATTATAAGACATACATGTATGTGTCATGATGTGTTTATTCATTTATAGTGAATATACTGTACACTGGCCTATTCAGCAAATGTATTTGATATTGACCACAATGACTTAAAATCATTATCTTTAGATACATGTTGTTATATATACATGCATGTTCACCTATCGTAATACACCTTTCAATACTATTGCCAAGGTTTGGCTATAATGCTGAGAAAATGGAGATTAAAACACAGAGATTAGATCAGATGTCAATACGTTTTCGCTCATTGTTCTCCAATCCTATATTGCTCCAGAAATGTCACACATGTATACTGTACATAAGGGAATTTATTTGCAAGTATCAATATACCCCTTTCAATTTTCATGCCTGTCCAAAAGTTAAATGATAACTAACAATAAACAGTGGTACATTCAGTGCTCAAACTTGATTGCAACATCAGAAATATTTGCATTTCTTATCACATATTTATGGATATAATGATAAATAGTGAGATGGATGTCTGTTTACATGGAGTACCGGTAAATATTTTGATTATAATAGTACATGCATGCACGGTACACTGTGAACTTTATCTACGTTTTACGTAAAGACCTTTATTGCTATGATCACGGTTTATTGGGCTGTCATAAAAATCTGTGCCTGTTTACTCCTTGTATAAAATAACGTTCAAGCTAGGTAGAGAAATTTTAAATATACGTACAGTAGATTCCTAATTAAGCATGATGAATGAATTATCTGCATAAAATCACGAAAAGCACATCTTTTGGACTATAATATCTCACTTTTAGTTTTCTGACAGATGTAAACTAAATGAAACTATGATAAAAATCTGGTGTTTGTGATTTTATTTTCTTGCATTTTGATGCAAAATGGTTGAATCACGGAATTAAGTAATCATGTTAAATAAGGAATCTACAGTATATTTTGATAGATGTATGTATCTTATTGACAACTACTGTACAGTTGAACTTTGATATCTCGAACACTGATATCTCGAATACAGTGGATATGTCAAAGTGATCGATTTTAAGTCCCAACCACTTATTTTTTAAAAGTATTTTACCCTCAATATCTCGATTACTCTGATATCTCGAAGTTTTTAAACAGTCCCATCGAGTTCGAGATAACAAAGTTTGACTGTATATACTTCTACAATATGTGGTCTATATAGTTTCATTTAAGCTATGCAAGTGTTCGGTTGGTCACGTGTTCAAATCTCTTTGTGTCACATGTACACAGAGTACAGAGCATGCGCGTAGTTTTATTATTAGATCTAGTTCAGTCATTGAACCATTACAGTGTTTAAATCTTTATACTGTCGGTATTGATTACCGCAGAATCTTGAGGAAACCTCAAAACTGAGTCCATTTAAAGTTGCAACTCAGACTCATTATTTAAGGAATAATAAATCATTCTTTGAGTACCATTATGAGGTGATATTTTTTGGTCACGGCATGGTCAAGTGAAGAGCTTTATGATAGATTTGGTCACGCCCCGACCAAAATGTCATTAATGTATCATCTCAAAATATTCGTGCAATGAGTGGTTCTTTATAACTTATATAATTTTCACCACTTTTACGATTTAATATTAGAATAAGACATATTTATGTGATTTTCATTTCTTTTTATCATGAAAACCTTGGTTGCTTGCACCCCAACAAAATCTCTTTTGAATTTAAATGACTCTACAATGCAAAATCAATTCATAGTGATATCACTGACAAAGACTCTGAAAAATGTTTATATTATAAAGTTTACGTTACTGTAGTAAGCATTTATTGATTTAAATTTTTTTTTGCAGGGGAGGAAACAACAGATTAGACGAAGAAAATAGAAATGTTCAAAATCAGAACAGGTAAAAAGAAGAAAATGACAATATTTAACATTAATTACGGTATCTGTCATCATAACTTCCTATATCCCAATTTATGAATACATAATTTACTTATATATTAATCAGTCCCTTTTAACTACTTCTTATACGTGTATAACTAGAGTGTTTTCGTCTATTTTGCTCCCCATGAGTTAAGTAACTTTTATGTTTAGTAAAAATATTCTCCTCTGAGGCGATAAAGGTTGATGCTATCTCCATTTTGTGTGGTGCTAAGTGAATAAGAGTCATTGAATCCCCCTGGCTGGGACATCAGTTCTTAGCTGGCACAAATTGCAGCTGGGTAGACTTAGACAATTTAATGCAGATAAATAAAGTACCTTGTCTAAGGGCCCAGCACACAACATCAAGTGAACAAGATGGGATTCGAACCAGCAACCATTGGGTCACTGACCTAACACCTATGACCACTGAGTCATACATATGTGCTCCCCACTCCTCATATAACCCAGGTGGGTTAAAAAACTTCAGAGTTGCAAAGATGGAAAATTATTACCGTACATTGCAATACATAAAAATTATAAGATTGAGAGTTGTCTAGTTTGTTGCTCTCATCAATTAATGTAAGAAAAACCACAAGATTGGGAAAAACAATTTTTGAATTATATATAAAACATTTCAGTTCTTGGTTCCCTGGCAAATAAGAATTCTGAAATCTTATTTCCTGTAGGGATACTTCAGTCCTTAAAATGATATATAAGTTAATAATGAGACATGGTGATTTCATAGCTTCTACTACATCTAAACAAGTCATATATTAATCTAAACAAGTCTTATATTAATGATGATCCAGTTATATAACATTGCTAACACACAAAAAATAAGATTGAGGAAAGAACAGTTCAGTAAGAACATATGAAGAAGGAAAACCGGTTTGTAGAAAGACAGGATTCCATTGTGGTTTTACCTGTGTCTAATTGTTTTGTACTTGATTAATTAGTGCTGTCGATTGTTTTGTTGTTTTATATCACTTTTTCCCTCTTGCATTGTTATAACCACAATTTTTTAGGGAAAAGGAACACATAAAGTAATGAACCTGAAAAAAAAAAGACAAACAATCCAAATGATAACTAATATAAGATAAAAAAAAAAAAACCAGTTCTCAAAATTTTGTTGTTGTTGAAAAGCTGGAAAACACTTCAAAGTTTTGCCTCCTACATAGAGAAGATTATATTTTTTTATTATTGAAAATAATCAACTAGAGTTAATCTGCATGACTAACTTCCTGAAAAATATAAAATTCAGGCTAACCATTATATAGAGTTATTGTTTCTGTACACATGTATTTGACAAAAAACTGTTTTTCTCTCTCTCTCTCTCTCTCTCTCTCTCTCTCTCTCTCTCTCTCTCTCTCTCTCTCTCTCTAAGGGTCACACCTTAAGAGAATATTCCATGTAAATCCATGTAATACTGCGCAGATTCAGAAGAATTGTTTTGAAAAGGAGGTGTGGTATATTCGAGCCTATAGCTGACTCATTAAGAGGGCTCAATGGCAGGGACCATTTTAGACTATAATTGATCTCTTTTAGAAGAAGAGCTCTACAAAAAGATGTAGAAAAATCAAATTAAAAAGAAGAAATTTATAGATTTTTTTTTTACGAAATAATAATTTATAGTTTAATAAATCCCATCTTAAAAATCTCAATGTGAAGATCTTAACGTGATTAATTTGTTGACCACTGGCCCTGCCTCGATCCTTAAGGAGGATTAAATCGTTTGTACGGGCAGGAAATTTCCAGGAGTCTGTGGTTACATATAGTTGATTGTCTCGCTGTTGTCTGATGACTAACTCACGTAGATGTCGATGTAATATAATTACGTGTGTCCATGTCAGCAAAATAATCACTACCTTGTTGCCGTAACGTTTAAGCTCGTTAAATCCTGTCTCATAGTTATATGGGTTTTTTTAATGGTCATTAAAGAATGAAAAGCTTTTTAAAAATAAATATGTGTACATGTTTCATATCTGAATACTAGTACTTTTTGATATACTTATATACAAGTGTATACAAATGAACATGTATTTATACATTTACATGTTCTTTTGAAATTTATACATATTCGAAAAAAATCATTCAAACTTGATTTATCTATAAATATTTGCATGCATTTTATATTCACAATTCATAAATTATACCCATATCAATTAATTCTTGTTCAATTCACAATTTCAGACTGTTTGACTCCCAAAATAACAACAGAGGGGGCTACAATGTGGGGTCCTTGTATTACTACGCAGGGTCGACTCTTCCGATTGAGTGGTAAGTAGAAGTACTGAAGTTAATTCTCAAAGAATATACTCCATTTATTTGAATCCACTGATTTATTACAGAATTACTCAATTTATTCCAAAAATTTATTCAAAAAATAAATTAGTGGATTCGAATGAATAAAGTATATTTTGTCACAGTGAGACCTTTCCTGTTACATTAAGGTGGAATGTCCCTCTGATAAGAAAGATAACTTCTGTAGAAAATATTCTCATTTTGTTTCTGATAACTTACAATAACAAGGCATGTAGCAACGCAACATTTATATAAATTCAAATATAAAAAGAGGAAATTTGAACGGAACAAAATGGACCCTAACTTTTAGCAAGGGGCAAAATAGTTAAAAAACTTTTTACAAAAAATTACAAGAAACTAATCATATTGATCAAATTTTTGTGTTCTGATCATTGACAATTGATTTTCTAGCAACGTGATATTAAAATCATCACGATTGGTACTGAATTAGAAATCAAGAAATTTTAACACCGTGGAATTAAAACGACTTACAGTATAACTATATTTTATGTACATGTCCTAGTACAGTACATGAACAATACATGTTTGATTTAGGCCAGAGAAATATCTAGATGGAAAACTTTTATTTTTCTCATAATAGCTCGTTCACAACGGCAAATGAATTATAATTGGGAAAACCATGACTAAGGCAATTGCAAACTCTAGACTTATATAGACATCATTATTTGAAACTTAAAACATTTCAAATGACTAAAGTTAAATACGGGTTTTCTATTCTGAAATAGCAAATGTGGAAACACAAAGTGTGAGGGGCGAGGCATTCACTCGCGCTGTGGGTCCTTAACACAGTTTTTTCAGAATGACATTTATGGACCTATTGAAAAATAAAATAATACCACATTTTATTCAAGATAATTAACGACAAGTCTTAGTGCTCATAGATAGATTGATAGCATTATGATATTAACTAGTTGCATAAAAACAGTAATTCTTTTTTTTTCTCTAGGACCAACCAGCACTCCTGCAGTAACCCCAATAGTCACTGTGAGATCATTCTACAGTACATGTGTAATGACCAGGTCAGGGATGGAGCCTCTACACAGTAATTATAGCTTAATTAGTTTGTTAAACCTTTACATAGAAATCCCAAAATGTCCCCAATATAGCAAGTGTTTGATAACTTTTGTCTTTTCATGTCTATCCATGCGATTATGGATAGAGGCACTCTTTCTTTATTCATCTGCAATGTCTTACTGTGGAATCATTTAAATTCGTGGCGGCCAATTTTCAAGGATTGTGACTTTTTTGCTCATTCGTGGGGATTTAATTTCGTGGATGTGTGGGTTACTGTTTCAGTAACAAAGACAACTCTTTCTAAAATTGTTTTAATTGTGATTTAAATTCGTGGGGGAGGGATACCCACGAATACCACGAAAATTGAGCCACCACGAATTCTAATGATTCCACAGTAATTTCTGTCAAAAATAAATGTTTGTGTTTGACAAATAAATTATTTTTTTTTGGATGATCTATCTGAAGGTCAAGGTTAAATATTTACACAATTCAAGGTCATTTATCAATGTCATCTCCAGGGTCCAAATGTTTCATAATCTAATTTTGAATATTTATATACGGTAAATGGCAGATGCATGTATTTAACAATAGACAGAGGTTTTGTATTAGTGTTTATTGCATGTACAACAGTACAGACTACCAGAGGCATGTTAAACAGAGCGGGTGCTTGCGAGCACTTGCCAAAATTCCCTATACCTGCAACACAAACTTTGGGGAGCGCTCATGAGCACTCGCTCTGCTGAACACATCTCTGGTACATGAATGTTTACTCCTTTTTCATTAGATATAAAAGTAAGAAACTTAGTTGTGACTGTTAATTTGCAAAAACCAGTCGAATGTGTCTTTTATATAACCAAACTTTGCAAGCCAAAAATTTTCAGTCCACACAAATGGAGTGGACTGAAAACTTTTGGCTAGATATGAATGTAACCCAACACCTTTGTAATAATGACCATATAATCTTGTGCTGGTATACTGATCAAACTGCAATTTTCTTTGTATTTCCATTGTAAATGTATCAAATTACAAAATACAGGCAAAATACAGTCCAATAGCATGATGGATTTGACATTGAGTGGTCGCATTACTAGAGCATTTTATCAACCTGATTTCTTTTGTTGCATTCGTGTAGAACTATACCATTGAACCAAGATGATTGCAGGCTCGGTAATTGTAATACTGACAAGGAATATGGCATGAATGAGAATTTCGACTATTACCTGAACTGTCGGTCACGAGAAAGAAACAAGGGACTATTTACAGCTGACCAGGTGAGTGGGATTATCTTACCTGTTGTTACCTGTGACTTGAGTAGGCTTCACAAGGGGGATTGATATGGGTGTTTTCACTCTTTGGTTGCAAAATTAGAAAAGAATGTGAACGCAGTCAAGTGTTTTATTGAACAGAGAAGTTTATATATTTTGATATACCGGTACTCTCTCTCTCTCTCTCTCTCTCTCTCTCTCTCTCTCTCTCTCTCTCTCTCTCTCTCTCTCTCTCTCTCTCTCTCTCATTCATGAATTAAATTGCTTTAAAATTGTGATAATATATTAAATAAACTACATTTATAGAAAAGTTCATTTGTATCTTTTAAAATTCTGGCCTGAAATACAATTTACATGTATTTACTATGAGTGGATTCAGCAAGTTGTTTGTTTGTTTTTTGGAGGAGGGGGGTTCAAGGGATTTTTAAATTTTCCAGGAAGTGTCCATAGTGTAAACTTGTTAATTTGTTGATTTTAATCAGAATTTACAATGTAAGTTTAAGTTTGAATTTTCCAGTAGAGGTCTTGACCTCCCCCTAAATCCCCTTTCTAGACCATGCGTGATTACTAAATCGATACATGTTCATCAAAATATTGTGATAGACGAACTTCTGTTTTGCATTGCTTGTTTTAATTTGCAATATATTTTTTTTTTCATCTTTGAATTAGAATATTAAATGAATTTCGTTAAAATTGTAGAATTTAAACAACAGAAACAGAGCTGTCAACACTCGCCAGAATCCCAACGGACAGCGCTATGGTTACGAGTGTCCAGAGGAGCGTGACTATTACCCCTATTGGGGCCCCACTCCTTGGATGGTCAGTTCCAAGATTAACAAATGATTATATTAATGTTTTAGTTGTTGGTTTACATGCTTTGACATCACATGATAATATACTAACTGACATGCATATATCTCAAAATATTTTAAGACATTAACTAAAAATAACAATATTTCTTAGCATTCAAGACACTAAGCATACATATAATTTTGACTGATTTCAATATAAGTGGAAAATTCAAAATCAGTCATTGAACGAATTAATTATGTATTGAAAAAATTTGAAAAACAGAAAAGAATCAAATGATTTTTTCTTTCAATTGTCACAATATATTTAATTAACAATATCATATTTGAACAATTTTGCAGGACATAGCGGTGTTAACAAATGATGCCACCAGGTGTCCTTATTACAAGGCAGAGAGTGCCAATGTAAAGCCTCGCTTTGGCTGTGTGATGTCATCAGACTTCCTAGTAGAGAACTTCCCCAGAATCACCCTCCCCAACACCAAGGAGGCTTGTGAGGTAGGTCAAGTAGCGCAATGGGGAGAGAATTTTATTGTGTATAATAAAAATGACAAGAAAGGGAAAGAAATTATTATTCTAATTCTTTGCAAGTAAAATGGGGGGGGGGGGGGGGGGGAGGATGGTTCAATAATGTAATCACTTGCATATATATACATTATTATGTCCATTAAAATGGAAACATAATTTCACAATTTCTTGGGGATGTTAATTTGTGGGTGAGTGGTACCCTTGACAGCCATGAAATCTGAGCCACTATGAATTCAAATGATTTCACGATATTTCTAGTTAATATATTTTGATTTTTTACGAATATTTATTGTGTATATGTATAATTTTCACAGGTATACAGGTACCCAACCAATGACCCAGACGGTATGAAGGCGGAATGGAAGGAGGTCCCCGCCTTTGGTATTGGGGAACCAGACTGTAGGGAGACCCAGTTTTCTCGGGACAATCACCTGGGTAACGGGATCGGAGGTCAGCCTCTGGTCTACAACTGGACAGTGCCCAACACTGTGCATGAGAACTGTGTCATGAGAATCAGGTGGGTGGCTTACCTGTGTTATGTTTTTTCATTGTATGCAGATCTCCTTTGCATTGATATATTTGCATTTATTTGATATCGATGCTTGAGAATCTATATTTACGTACCCGGTATTTGGAAATCCATGGGAATGGGTGTTAGCTTTTGATTCTATCAGGGCAAATATTTGTTTATTTACATATCGAAATACATGTTATGACTTAGTTGTATAAGTAGGTAAGACATTTTTTAAAACTCTTTGTTTGATTTCTTCTGTTTAAACTTGGGTTTGTAATGTATGGAAGTTTAATTTTACAAAGTTGCACATAGTATGAAAAATTAAAAGGAAAACAAACTGCAAACAAATGATTTTCCATTAAAAATTAAATATGCTCAGATTGTAAATAAAACTCTGTTGAAAGTCAATGCAAAAAAATCTGTTACTTTATGTCTAGGTACAATATTTCCACTGGCGATTATGACGGCTGGAACACTACCTATAACACTAACGTAAATGCTAAGTTGGCGGCTAAGGTGGGGCTGTCTCAGAATGAGGCGGACGATCGAGGATTCATTCTGGAAAACAACCCTGATGTCAAGGTCTTTTCTGATGCAAACTTTGACCTCGAGCTAGCTGTCAATACTGCCCAGTATGGTCGGACTTTTGAAGACAGGTAAGAAGTTAGAACTTTTGGTTCTTACATTTTTATTCCCAAAATTTATCATTTTTCAATTAATTTTCAAAACGCTCAAAAAACTTTATATTCTTATAATCATGAAAATTAGATTTATGTGATAATGTGAAGAAGTTTTTTACATTACCCTGTAAATGTTACAGGTCCTTTGCTTTCGCTATTCGTCCTCGACCCGCTGGAACTCAGGGTAGGACAATCTCTAATCTGAATGTCCGAGGAAAGAGAGGCAACATAGTGCAGGTGTTCCCGTCTGTGGAGTACGACTTTGTTCCCAACAACCTGGAGATGGGCACCTCAAACTATGTGCACATACAGTAAGTAGCACACCTCAGTTTATATCAGTTTATACTCAGTTTATACTGTACAGTCAAACCTCATTATCTCGAGCTAGATGGAACTTTTTAAAATTTTGAGGTATCTAAATTTTCGAGATATCAAGGGTAAATTACTTTGAGTTTAATTGGTTGGGACTTATTAATCACTTCAAGTTATACATGTTATTCGAGATATCGGTGTTCAAGATACTGAAATTCAACTGTATATACCAGCTAGTACATAAACAGTGAATAACACATAGAGTTAGGTTCATATACATAAATGAATTTGTACAGTATCATTATTTTAAAGTATAGATGGTTGCATTTTAATTAAAAATTTGTATATATCATCCATATTTAAAGTGGGAGTATAGGATTATAATTGCACATTCTAGAATTCAAGCTTTTGTTCGAGAAGCCAAGCTTTACCTCATCAAGACTGAGCCATATTTTACAGTTTTGTGGCCAACATGTGCTATTTTCTTAATTTTTTCCCTTCCTCCACAGGTGGACTGGTTCCAACACAAACAACCCAAACAATGACGGCAATGGACAAGCCCGCTCAGATAGAAACAACATTGTACAGCTGGGTGAACCAACCTACGACGAGGGCAGCCTGAAGAGCTTCGGCCCGGGGGCAGTGTACGGGAAATACGGGGTCAATTATCCGGCCCATGTGGTCAACTCCTCCTTCCTTGGCCTCAGTCAGCAAGATCTGCTGCACCTGGCCTTTAACTCTCCAGGTAAGTTAGTTGTTCAAGTGGTGAAGTGGTTCATGCAACATATTCAAGAAACTCTAAATTACTTCACAATGAATCTTTGCTTAATTTTTTTAAAACATTAAGTAGGAGATAGTATTTTTTGTTTAGTGTAAAATCATTCTTTTTTAAGATATAATTTTACAATATGTTAATATGAATTATTATCCATTGAAAAATTTATTTACGAATGTAATTTGGCTTTATATGATCCCAGTTTGTTTAAAATTTGTTCTAACTAACATAAGAAAGGAAAAAGTTAAACAGAAACTTATATATCTGAATTTCTACAACAGCAACATTTTTTGCCTAAACTTAAAGTAAATATTTTTCCCTCTCTCGTCTGAAGGACAATTTGGAGGGGAGCTCTCTCAGCTTGATGACGCTGGTACATACTTTGATCTGGGCCTTCGCATGGTGTCCCAGCAAGGGACATACCAGTACATGTGTACCCGCAACAACGACTTCTCTAATCGCGACCAGAAGGGGCGTGTCACAGTCCTCCCATACCTGACACAGAACCAGGCCATTGGCTGGGGAGGCGGAACTTTGGCCCTGGCTGACAAGTAATTTTCTTACTACATGTAGTTTATAAATTAAGGAGGCTGATTGGTCAATTTCATGGATTGCTTAAATTAAAAAAATTTACAGCTTTTTGAAGACGTAATTCTGTGTTTTACCTTATAACTAAAATCGAAATATGACTTTATAACCCTAATTTATTAATTCCGGGAGGATGTTAATTCATGGATGAGAGGTACCCAAGAATTCCACAAAAATTGAGCTACCACAAAATCTTATGATTCCACAGTATGGGTTTTATAGCTATAAATTATATTTAATCAAAATTTCAAATATTTAAGTTTTAAAATTTGATTATTTTTCAGTATCTTCATACAGAGCTCTTTTGCTTAAGGAGGTTAATAAAGTTTAAAAATTGCTACAATCATCCAGCCCTCTTAAGATTTTTTATCAAGAATATAAGAAATCAATATTGCCCTTTTATAAAAATACAGTTTTATTATTATAATATGATAATTCACAATATATGTCTAATACTCATGAAAATAAATCAAGGTAGAACATCTCCAGATACAGTAGACTATTTTTTTATTTTCACAATTTATCAACACAATAATAATGCACCTTCAAGTACTTTCAAGACTTTGATTAAGAGTTGCCATTTTTTATATATCTTCAGTAAAGCCAAGATCATGGTAGAACAGGGCACGTTTTTGGCGCTACAGTCGATGAGGATGGAGGAATGGACGCCAGAACAAGCTATAGCAAGCAACAGACTGAGGAGTGAACCGGTAAGTGTTGTTATCTCTTTCCCTGACAAGTCAAGCATTGATATTTACATTCTACTGTGTTTTTCCATTAAATTTTGTGATCTTTAAATGCCTCTAAATGCAGCAACTAATCACTGCATATTAATTTCCATGTAAATTACAAGTAGTTCCAAAACAGTGATTTCTATGTTTATTGGTTAAAAATTATATTTCATACATGTTGTCAAAACACTGTGTTTTACAATTGTTCAACAAAAAGGTTGATTTTATTGTTAAAAGCAATTTTTCAAGAGTTATTTTTCATGGATTATATTTTCATGCTCATCGATCTCGACTCAACAGTCTATATGATAATTAGTTTGAACCAGTTTTTATTAAACAACTGTTCTTGCTGTTACTAATTAACCGGTACTCCCTCCGTGATCTGCAATTTGTATCAATTTATTTAAGTAAATAATTGATTTCATCAGTAAGGGAATGTAAATACATGTATAAGCATTAAATGATTTATTTTTCAATTAGTCAATAACTGCCATCAGGTGCATGAACAGACAAATTATCAAAACACGCTATTACGCTCGTTATTCAATTTGTCTGCTCACCTGACGGCAGTTATTGACACGACGACTTCATAAATAAATCATTAAGGAGCAAAAACAATACTCTTGGACTTGTAGTATGTCATGAAATAATAAATGTACTATGGACTAAATTGCATATCCTAAAATTATTATTTAACTATCTAAACTGTAAGTTATTAAGGTATGGTTGTGCACTGTACATGATCTACCATACAAACTTATATATGAATATATACATATTTCAGTGTCTTTGCCCTTGATAACACATCAATATCGATTTTGTACTATACAGCCCAGTCATTTCAAATAACGTATAACGGGGTTGCAGGTGGGGTTTGCTTAATTATATTCAAATATTTAATCATACGATTGCTTAGAATTATACATGTATAAATATAAGTAATAAGGAATCATTCTTTGAATATTATGATGTAATAATTTTGGTTTGGGCATAATCAAATCTGTCATAAAACCCTTCGATCACCAAAATTATTACCTCATAATACTCAAAGTATGATCTTTTTATTTCTTAATTAAAACCACAAATCAAGATACTGATTCAGAAGTTTGATAATGCTCAGTAAAAATTGAAATCTCAGTAAAAAATGAAATAGTTTCACTCCAAACAATTTCATCTTTTTCTCTGTTATACTTACAGACTGGAGATAAATACGCCAGTAATTTCATAGTGGTCCAACCTGAAACAATTATGACCCAAAGTGGAGCCACCTTCACGATTCAAATGCAGGTGGATCCAGACGCTAGTGAGGTGGAGATTTACCGCTCCAAGTCATCGGACATGGCCACCTGGACCAAAGTACCTTCTTCAGTCAGCGGTAGCACCGCCAGCTTCCAGGTGGATCAAGGTGGTGTCTATGTGGCTCGGTCCCACCAGAACTTGGGCCCAATCATAGGGATTGTTGCGGCGTGTGTGGTGGTGCTTTTGGTGGTGATTGCCTCCGTGATGTACTTTAAGAGAAATCCGAGCAGCTTCGAGAAACTCAAGAGTGGTGCGAGGAAAGCAGAGAGATCTGTTCAGAATAAGGTGTAGATTGATGGAGAGAAGTTGACAATTTTATGAATGTTTTTTTTTTATAATTTATTTTTTTTTTTTTTTGAGATTTGGATGTAAACATGAAATTGACAAGGGCATTTTTGTTTTATTCTTGCCATTGTTGATTGGAGGAAAGTTGATAAATGTGGTGTTCAGTCTGGATCATGCAAAACTTGTATTTTTACAATTATGATATGTGAACTCGGCATTTTATTGATTTTCTTTTTGTTTGGTTATAATTTTTTTTGGCTAATTGCAATGATGTACATTTTGCTGATTGGAACAATGAATTATTGGAAAAAGAAAAAAACCCCACACATTTTGTTAATTGGAACAACATACATTTTTGAATTGCAAAAATTAATTAATGTATAAATGATAAGCATTTCATTTCCATTTCATAGTTTTAAACTTTGCAGGCCAGAGTTCATACTTCTATGCAACCTTAAAAACATAAAGCTCACTGGATCAATGCACCGTTCTCCCCCGGTTTACTTGACCACGCCTCCACTCCCTCATTTTCCCCCTCCCCACCCATGTGGACCAAAAAGCATTGGCTCTTAAAATCAGTTTATCATGTCAACCACTTTGCCACTTTTGTGAAACTTAAGACGAATTGATAGATTATTTTTGTTCTTGTATATCTTTGGTTACATATGTATTATATATTTGATATGTGTACAATATGTCTCATGTTTAACATGGGCATATACTCTGCTTTACCAAATATGAGATTAATGTATTTGAATTCATTGTCATATAGAAGTTTTGCTTGCCTGGTGTAATGTTTCTCCACCAGATTGCATTAAATGATATCAGGGCAGTTGTAAACAAAATGCACTACAATACATATCATTAAAAAAATTGCCACTTTGACGATGTTCCGCAATTAAATGTTCATGTACATTTCGCATTCATAACAGTGTCTGTTTCATATCTTTTTTTTGGTCCAGTAAATTAACCAAAGAACCAATTGAAGATGGCATTACATTAACCGGGTACATGCATCTAGTGTTATATCTACTGAGTACTGTGAAGTCAGTTTTTATATTCATGGGGGTCAAAGTTCGTGGATAGTGAATTTTTTTCTGGTTTATGGGGACGTAATTTCGTTGGTAGCAAGTTCTGTTTTGTAAATATATATTAAACATATGCTTGCATATACATTTGTTAGGATGTAAATTGATTGGCAATTCATGAACATTGGTCCCTCACTTACAATAATGATTCCAAAGTAAACAAAAATGGTACAATATTTATTATGATAAATCTATAGGATTTCTGAAATTATACATGAATTAAGTTAAAAAGGATCTGTTTAGAAAAGCCAAAGATCAATAAATTAGTATTGAATGTTGAATTGAAGTAGTTTTGGTGCCTTTTATAGTTGTATGTACATATCTTTAAGGCGTATGAACACTTATTGCTTCATAAACATTCCATGCAATTCTTGTCTTATATAATCTCTTGTCTCTTATACATCATTCAGTTTGCAATACCTCAAATGACTCAATATGCTGTCTACACCACGTGATATTGTGATGGACAAGCCAGCAATTTTATTCATATATGTCTAATACTTATCTATTGTCTTATCTGAATTTGTACTTTATCTTTTTTTTCTGGCTGCTGGTCAGCTATTCAAAAATTATGTATGCATGATGCATATCATGAAGTAACTAAGTCATTTTATTGTTCTCTGTTTCATTTTCAAAAAATAATAAATCTTTTCATTCAGTTGTACTTCTGTTTTCAGTGTTGCTCTTAACAAGCAGATATCTATTCATTTTTACAAAATTTTACTTGTACATGTAATATAAATTTTCTTTATATAATCTTAGTAGATAAATGCTCGGCTTAAGATATGGACTGATGACGCCTTCACCAAAACTAAATCTCTGCCAAGATTATTATTTCTTTGTAAAGACACCTCTTCCATGATACATGTAGCTGCCTGGGTGTAATAGATTTACAATGTAGCTATAGAGCAGCTAGCGAGACAACACCTCCATAATTTTCACTGACCCTAAAGTTAAAATCTTGACACACAAATGGTTTACTACCGATATACAAAGTGAAGCCCCACCTCGGGAGAACACGTAAAACTTGATTATACCCATGCTAGCAGCTGTATTTGATACACCTACATGTGTCAGTACCCTGATTGTATCGGTATTTTCAAAAGGTATGTTGTAAAAATGAGCTGTAATTATTTATTGTCAATTTAGGTACATCTTTTAAATAATTTGGATAGCTACTATCCTTTCAATGAACGTTCCATTTGGTTTACATTGCGGATTTATTACTTTTTAGAACCATTTTAATAAGACTTTGGACTTTGAGTAGAATGGAACTATCTTTTTCTGGCAGAAAACAAGTTAAAAATGACGCTGATTTTGAGTGAAATATGCACAGATTGCATATAGGCTTAGCTTAAAAGCTTGACGATTTTAAAGAGCCATGGCTGAGTGGCCAGCAATGAAACAGACAGGCCTACGTAACATTGCTGTTTGACACAACTACCCAAAGTCCAAACTCTTGTTAAAAATGGATCCATATTGACCATTGAGTGCATGGGTTCACGCCACTTCACTTCCATATGCATGAACAACAGATTAAAAACGCAACCGGAAAACACACAGTGTGTTTATTTTTATCCGACATTGGACTAGGTGGAGTTTCAATAACGCACCTTTTGCATCTGCCTGCTCTTGATAAAAACGTTTAAGTGTTATTGTAACTTCAAAACAATTGTTGACTTTGAACATTGATAACGTTTCCAACTAGTTTAGGCTTCACTTCAAAACCAAAAAAATTATCATTCTGCGATTAGCCCCACACGGAAACTAGTGTTGAAAAATTCTCTTTATTTTAATAGAAAACAAGGTGAGGCAAACTTTGAAGCCTCAAGCACATAAAATTGTTTGAATTCCACTTTTTCCGCATCGTATATTTGAGTTCGATTATAATTTTTAACACGTACAGTCATTTTTAATTACAATGATAACATTCATTGACATTTGAACGGGCGTGTAATTAAATTAACAATTTTATAGAACTTTCTATCGGAACAGGGTTTCCATTCTCTAGGGTATGGGGTCGGTTTTGATTGTTGTGAAACCCCCCCCCCCCCCCCCCAAAAAAAAAAGGCAAAACAAAACAAACAAAATAGACCCAAAAACCGAGCAACTCATCTAAAGGAATTACACAACAATAGTCTGCATGTTGTGATATTAATAAATTTAATGGAAAAATAATTATTACAAAGCTTTCAGTTTATAGTACATGTAATCCAAACTTTATTCAGTACAAGTTAAAAGGGCAAATTCATTCATTTTTCACAATAAACAGTTGTTGAATATAATAGTCATGTAGTATTTATACAAGAACACTTTTATTTTATCAACGGTGACAAAATTGAGACACAAATGAATAATGTTTGACATATATCAAATGTACAACAATGAGCAAACCATTTCTACATGTTGATGGAGTAGATGAAGAGAACGAATATATACATCTCTTTTGCCAATAAGTGAGTAATAAAATATATCTACATTACCAATTTAGTGTTCTAAAATAGAAGTAATGACAAAATAAAAAAAAAAGAAACACAAAGTCCATTGTATTATTCTTGTATTACAGATATCACGGACTCATACTTTCATCATGTTCAAACATTCTACCTTTTACTATTACTAACGACAATCTGTATACTACATTGTGATTGTTTTTGTTCTAGGCATTTGAAAGGGTCATGGATAAGAATTTGAGAGAATATCCATATCCTAGCCAGTCCTTCCAATATATGCCATCGTAGTATCCGCCTGTGGGGGTGTAGGGTCCCCCGTGATAGTACTGCCCGGTGGGCAGGGCGAAGGTGCAGTAGTTGTACCACCAACCGCCTTTCTGGTGGGCTGCGCACTGGTTAGGGTCAGGCCTGTCGTAGGTAGCGAAATACGCCCCGTTGTTATGAGACAAATCATCCGGAACATCCCCCTGGAACCCGTATATGTTCAACTGGAAGTAAGGCGCGGGAGAGACAGAGAAATGGCTGTAGCGCACGTTCCGGTTGTTCCCATGCCAATCCTGCATGTTGATTGTTAGGATAGTGTTACCTTGGAAATAAAAAGGGGAGACATAAATTTCATTAACACAGTGTGAAAGGTTTTCAGCAGTGCCCTTCCCCTTTATAATTTTATTTTGCTTGAGGATGCGTACTAACTCACAGTATTTTTTAAGATTAAAGAACAAGGAAATATGGTTAATTGAGATGCACGTGATAAAAGCCCAGAAAAACCGCTCTCGTTTGTCATGTACCACTCTCATGTTCATATATTTTATTAAATTATTTTATTTTTCCATTTTTTCTCCTCTCACCTCCATTATTTCCATCACTCTTATTAAAGGTATATGTGGCGCATTTGGAGTAAAATTTTTGACATGAGTTTGAGTAAAAATATACATCATACTTCCTATAATTAGACGTTTCTAAAACTCTAGACTCATAAAAACATGTTCTGTCTTTAGTTATCTGTCTCTAAACTTTCCTACACGTCTGATGAATATTAATGTGATCCACCATTTATGACGTCACAGCGCACTTAAAACACAATGGAAGAACAGTTTAATTACAAATTACATGTAGAATAACGTCTTTCATGACTTAAATTAGAAAGTTATTATATCAGATATAATACTTGAAGCATATTTATTCCGATATTCATTAATGTAGAACGATATATGTAAATTGTTATAACGGTAATAAAGATGAAGCACGGTTTTAGCATCATATCGACACGGTAAACGGAGTAAATACCCCTCTCCGTCAGGGATGAATGTAATGAGAGTGTTTATTTATTCTTTATTGAAAATTCCACTAATGGCTTATAAGTTATAAAGTAAAGACACGGAAGGAGATGGATGTCACGTGACCCATTTAAGGCGGGGTTATTCAAATCTTTCGTATTTTTTTCCATGCCGGTAAAAAAATTAACAATTTTTTTTTTATTTCTTGTACCTTTGTTATGCAATTGACGTATAAAGCGTAATTTTTTAGAAAGTCGTATTTTTAAGTTAAGAAAGGAAGCAATTAATCAGATCTTATTATTGTTATTCACTAAAATTACGCCACATGTACATGTTTACCTTTAAACTTGCACAACTAACATTAAGCTAACTACGCTTTACATGTATTAGACTTGCATCGCTCTTATTGCACTTACGTACATGTGCCTTGTTCTTATAAATGTAAAACAACTTTCACCGCTCTCATTAGACTTACCAATGTAGGTCAGGTGATAAATTGCATTCAGTCCCGCCCAGTATTCATACTGTGGATGACCGAATCCTCCGAGATATTCTAGAAATGGTCGATAGAAGCTGAGAGATCCGTTTTGTCGGCGGAGAATCGTTGTGTAGGAGGTACTGGTCCCATGTTCACAATGGACCTACAAAGAAAGAGTCCTTGAAAAAGCTTCAGTCTTTTATTTAGTCTTTTTTTCCACAGCAAAAACACTAGTAATTTTATAGAGAAAACGTTCCTTGGGTCTGCTCATTGAAACTTCAACATACAACATACATGCACGTTTGCATATCGATCATCATCATCGTCGTCGTCGAAAACTCGTTCGATTGTTACTAGTATTTGCATGAGGGACTCACAATTTTCCAAAGATTGCATGAAAAACTAACTACATATGGCGCATTAATTATTATAATTTCTAAACAGATATATTCATATACATGCATGGTCTCACCTTGAAAGGGGTAGTGTCGTTCAACCATAACGTGTATGTTCCATTTTACATGAATCCTTTCGATCGCACATGTCCACAGTCTTTATATGAATTAGCAAAGAAAATAAGTAATGAAAGAAATACTTGCATGCATATATATTACTTGAGATATAACTATAGGTAAATGGGTTCTGTATATTATATGCTTTCATGCAGACATTCGTGAATATCATTTACATGTAGTTGTCCGTTTGTTAATTAATTAATAAAAATATCAGGGGCATCATTTATTTTGCTAAGGAGAGCCGTTACTGAGTCGCTCTGAAGAAAAGTAACCGAATTTCATTTTTTTTTTATCAATTAATAAAATATTTGTTCTATCGGACTTTGGGTCACAAAATATTCGTGATTAATACCCATTCATTGCCCACCTCGCTCAAATCCGCCACTAAAATTGCAGTAAAATTTACAGTATATATACACGTGTATATATGCTAGTATTACAATATAAAAGCACACACCTTTAAACTTAAACGATGACTCCTTTACCAGACTTGTAGAAAAAACTCTCCAACAAGATTGAAGGAGAATTATCGCACTCAGCAAAACAAATCGATGCATCTGCATGGTCAAACTCTGCGGCCTTTCAATCCTGTGATTCTGATGAAGAAAATCTCGAAGCAGCTAAGTTAATGTAAAGAATGATTCTGTTAATCACTGTATTGATATAGCCCTATGCGATTTCACCATACCTCTGAGCTTTTATCATAGAATGAGGATTATATTTATATTTTCTATTTCTCCCACTTTGAAAAACATGTGACCTTTTGTAGTAACTGGATTCAGGCAACATCAGACACGTGATTTTTGTGTTTTTCAGTCTTGTGCATGATCATATTTTTGACAGTTAAGGTTTTGCCCCCAGATTAAATGCGAAAAAGTGATCTAGGCCTATCACAATAAAGTACATGTACATGTATGAAAGAGGTCATTTTTTGCAAAGATTTGTAAAATATATCTTTGATTCATTTATATAGATAAGAAAGTTTATTTCAAAGTTATCCTTTAAATAGGAAAAAATATCAAGGTAAGCGGTTTATGTAATATCAATTGTTTACAGAGAATTTAATAAAGAGAGAGGGAGGGGGGCGTTACAACCTGATAAAACGTGAACACTGCACTGACGAGCGAAAACTTGGATGAAGGTACTTCATGGCGGTCAGACATTATATAGTCAAATGTATTTTCAAAACGTGGTATGAAACACATGGCGGTTAGTTTTTGAAGAAAAAAAAACCAGTTACTATAAGGAAACGATTGTGTTTACTGTATTGTACATGTATAAACATACATTTTTTAAAGTCATTTACTAAACTTGATTATTTCAATTCATAAATTTTCAATGAGGAAGAAACCTTTTAGTAGACCCACTATCTCTATTTTAATAGTTTACACAGGATAGTTCCTCTCCATACTTTGTAATATTTCCTTAAAATGAGAAAATGCACGACAAGCAACTTACCCAGTGTGAAACACTGACACTAACTGACATAACAGTAACTTTATTTTTTCCCCCAAGAAATGTTAATATAACCGAGCCGCATTATGAATTTAAGATCTACCCTAAAATTTCAACACAATAAAAGCAAAACGATATTGTATTTTTGTTAGATTTGGACCCTGTTTATATATACCGTAGTATTTACAATATTTAAGGAAAGAAGAAAAGAATATCTTCCCAAGTTATACTCGTGTAACCAGGGTTGGGGCAGTTACGCTTAATAAACCGTGAAGCGGATTATAAAAAATCGTACATTGCTCCAACCAAGGTTATACGAGAATAACTTGGGTAGATATTGAGTTCATTTCTTCATTAATTTAAGTTTATGTAATTTTCTGTACAAATTAAAAGCGTAACAGCCGCGTTAATGTATTGCGCTAGGAAGGTTATAGAGGCGTCATTGATTATGGTAGGAACACTAACAGACGCGTCAGTGTATTGTACTAGGAACAGTAAAAGTGGTATCAGTGTATTGCGCTATGAACAGTAACAGACGCGTTAATGTATTGCACTAGGAATGGTTACAAATGCGTCAGTGTATTGCACTAGGACAATTACAGAGCGCCAATGTATTGCACTAGGAACAGAAACAGAGGCGTCGATGTATTGCAGAAGGAAAGTAACAGACGTGTCAGTGTATTTCACTAGGAATGTTTACAGAGTCGACAATGTATTGCACTAGGAACACTAACAGACGCGTTCTGCACTAGGAACAGTAACAGACGCATCAGTGTATTGCACTAAGAACGGTTAAAGAAGCGTTGATGTATTGCGCTAGGAACAGTAACAGACGCGTCAGTGAATTGCACTAGGAACGTTTACAGAGTCGTCAATGTATTCCACTAGGAACAGTTAGAGAGGTGCCGGTATACTAGTATTGCACAAGGACTAGTGACAGACACGTCAGTGTATAACGCTAGGAACAGTAACAGACGCGTCAGTGTATTGCGCTAGGAACAAACGTGTCAGTGTTTTACGCAAGAAACAGTTAAAGACGCATTAATGTATTGCACTGGAAGTAGTAAGAGACGCATCAGTGTATTGCACTAGGAACGGTTACAGATGCAGCAATGTTTTGCACTAGGAACAGTAACATAGGCGTCAATGTATTGCGCTAGGAACAGGCACAGACGCATTAATGTATTGCACTAGGAACAGTTACAGACGCGTCAGTATATTGCAATAAGGAAAGAGTACAGAGGCACCAGTGTATTGCAGTAGGAACGGTAACAGACGCGTTCACGTATTGCACTGTGACGAGTTACAGAGGCGTCAATGTATTGCACTATGACTAGTGACAGACGCGTCAGTGTATTGCACTAGGAAAGTAACAGACGCGTCAGTGTATTGCACTAAGAACGTTTACAGAGTCGTCAATGTATTGCACTAGGAACAGTTAGAGAGGCGCCGGTATTATTACTGCCGGAACAGTAATAGACGTGTCAGTGCATTGTGCAGGAAACATTAACAGATGTGTCACTGTATTACGCTAGGAAAAGTAACAGACGCGTCATTGTATTACACGAGGAACAGTAACAGACGCGATAATGTATTGCACGTGGAACAGAAAAAGAAGCGTCAATGAATTACACTAGGAACAGTAATAGATGCGTTAGTGCATTGTGCTAGGAACAGTAACAGACGCGTCACTGTATTGCGCTAGGAAAAATTACACACACGCGTCAATTTATTACGCTAGGAACAGTTAAACACGCGTCATTGTTATACCCCTGTAAAACAGTTACTATATAACTCTATGCAAAAAAAGTCCAGCATTTTGACTGTTGGACTGGAACTGTTGGATTGGAACTGTTAAAATTGACTGTTAAAAAAGACTGTTGACCGGTGACGTCACATTCCGCAAAAACGTGTTATTGATTGGAAGGGGTATAACAAAACAGTTGTTGACTGTGTCTCGGGCAACAGTTGATCTGTCGGACCGGCTGTTGTCCTCGACCCCAGTCAACAAGTGTATAATGTATTGCACTTGGAACAGTTAATTTCATTCAAGGAAGAATATCCTACCCCCCCCCCCCTTGGAAAAACACATATTACTTAAATACCCTTGCTAGCAAATGTATTTGATACATGTACATTGTACATGTGTCAGTATCCTAATCGTATCATTATTTTCAAAAAGCCTGTTGTAAAATTGAGCTGTAAAATTTTCATTGTCATTTTAAGTAAATATTCTGAATAATTTGGATAGTTACCTACTACATGTATTTTTTCAATGGAATGACAAGTAAGCGTCCAACGTCCCACCTGGTCTACATTGCGGATTAATTGATTTTTAGAACCATTTTAACAAGACCTTGGACTTTCAGTAGGATGTAGCTATCTTTTATAGGACAGTGAAATATGCACAAAATGCGTGGTCTTAGCGTAATAGGCAGACAAATCTTGATTTCAAAGAGCCATGACTGAGTGACCAGCAATGAAATAGACAAACCTGCGTCATATTTTTGTTGGACACAACTACATAAAGTATAAACACTTGTTAAAATGGTTCTATATTGACCATTGAGTGCATGGGTTCACGCCACTTTACTTACATGTGCATGAACATTCGCAGCAACAGATTAAAAAGGCAACCGGAAAACACAAAGTGTGTAATTTCATCAGACATTGGACTTGAGTTTCAACAACGCACCTTTTGTATCTGTCCTCTCTTGATAAAAACGTTTTGGTGTTATTGTAACTTCAAAACAATTGTTGACTTTGGATATTGGAAACGTTTTAAACAACTACAGGGTTCGCTTCAAATCCTAAAATTGTATCATTCTCCGATTAGCCCCACACGGAAACAAGTGTTGCAAAGTTTGCTTTATTTGAAGAGAAAAGGGTTGGAAGAGTACATAAAATTGCTTAGATTCCACTTTTTCCGCATCGTACATCTATTAGAGTTTGATTATCATTTTTAACACGTACAGTCATTTTATTTACAATTCATTGAAATTTGAACGGGCGTGTAGTTAAATTCACAATTTTATAGAACTTTGTATTGGAACAGGGTTTCCATTCTCTAGGGTATGGGGTCGAATTTGATTGTTAAGAAACATAACACCCCCCCCCCAAAAAAAAAAAAAAAAAAAAAAAGCAAAACAAAAAAGCCTAAAAAACCGAGCAATCATCTAACTGAATTACATAACAAAATTCTGCATGTTGTGATATGAATAACTTAAAAAATAAATTATTACAAAGTTTTCAGTTTATAGTACATGTAATCCCAACTTTATTCAGTAAAAGTTGAATAGGCAATTTATTCATTTTCACAATAAACAATTGTTGAATATAGTCATGTAGTATTTATACAAGAAAACTTTTATTTTATCAACGGTGACAAAATTGAGACATAAAATGGATAATATTTAACATATTTCAAATGTACAACAAATGAACAATGAGCAAACCAAGTTAAGTACTATTTCTACATGTTGATGGAGTAAATGAAGAGAACAAATATATACATCTCTTTTGCCAATAGGAGTTATAAAATACATGTATATCTACATTACCAATTTATTGTTCTAAAGCAGAAGTAATGACAAAACTTTAAATAAAGAAACATAAAGTCCACTGTATTATTTTAGTATTACAGATTTCATGGACTCGCGGCATTCATACATTTATCATGTTCAAACATTCTATCCTTTAGTATTTAACAAAAATCTGTATACTACATAGTGAGTGTTTTTGTTCTAGGCATTTGAAAGGGTCATGGATAAGAATTTGAGAGAATATCCATATCCTAGCCAGTCCTTCCAATATATGCCATCGTAGTACCCGCCAGTGGGGGTGTAGGGTCCCCCGTGATAGTACTGCCCGGTGGGCAGGGCGAAGGTGCAGTAGTTGTACCACCAACCGCCTTTCTGGTGGGCTGCGCACTGGTTAGGGTCAGGCCTGTCGTAGGTAGCGAAATTCGCCCTGTTGTTATGAGACAAATCATCCGGAACATCCCCCTGGAACCCGAAAATGTTCAACTGGAAGTAAGGCGCGGGAGAGACAGAGAAATGGCTGTAGCGCACGTTCCGGTTGTTCCCATGCCAATCCTGCATGTTGATTGTCAGGACAGTGTTGCCTTGGAGAGAAAAAAAGGGGGGCCATAAATTTCATTTATATTTAACACATTGTGAAAGGTTTTCAGCAATGTCCTTCCCCTTTATAATGTCATTTCGTTAAAGGTGGTATGGGGCACTTCTATGTTGTGACGTTTTGTTTATCGAAATAAACAATAAGATAAAGTGTAATTATATAAGTAGCTTCTTTCCCAATATTATCTCCTAACAGCGTAGAGTAGTGCGTTAGAGGGTTTATTCTGAATCTGTAGGTCATGAGTTCGAATCCCGCTGTGGGTTTTACTATTTTTATCTTTCCAATAGTTTGGAAAGCTATTTACATGATAAATTTTGTCAAATTGGAAAATTCAAAACCGGTGAAAGTATTTGAATTACAATGTACTTTAATATCGTGACAGATGTCCCGTACCATGCGCACTAATTCTCAGTATTTTTTAATGTTAAAGAACAAGGAATGATTATTCGAATTGTAGTGATGAAGTCTTAGAAAAACCGCTCCCATTAGTCATGTGCCACTCTCATGTACACGGAACTTTGATTTTATTGAATTATTTAATTTCCATTTCTCTCCTTTCACCTACATCACTTGCATGGCTCTAATCAAACTTGCACAACTCGCAAAAACTAACTACGCTTTTAAATATATTAGACTTGCATCGCTCTAATAACACTAGTCTTACGTACATGTACATCGTTCTTATAAATGTAAAACAACTTTCACCGCTCTCATTAGACTTACCAGTGTAGGTCAAGTAATAAATTGCATTCAGTCCCGCCCAGTATTCATACTGTGGATGACCGAACCCGATCTGATAGTATTGAAAGGGTTGGTAAAAGCTGAGAGATCCGTCTTGTCGGCGAAGAATCATTGTATAGGAGGTACTGGCTCCATGTTCACAATGGACCTACAAAAAAGTTCGTGAAAAAGCTTTTAATTGGTCTTTTATTTGGTCTTTAATTTTCGGATTTTTTTTCACAACAAAAACTTTACACACTAGTAATTTGATTTTTATTTGTATGTGGGACTCGATTCCAGCTTTCCAATGATTGCATAAAAATTAACTATACATTACGTATGGTGCATTATTGTGAATTTTAAATAGATTTTCATTTATGGTCTCACCTTGAAAGGTGTGGTGTCGTTCATCCATAACGTGTATGTTCCATTTTTCATGAATCCTTTTGATCGCACATGTCCACAGTCTTAATATGAATTAGAAACAAAATCAAAAATGAAAGAAATATAAACTTGCATGCATGTACCTTGAGGTATAACTATAGGTAAATGGGTATGCTTGCATGAGGACATTCGTAGATATCATTTTAATTGTTAATAAAATAAAATCATGTGTGTATCAATTTATTTTGCTTCGGAGAGCCGTTATAACTATACCGAGTCTCTTAAAGCAAAATAAATGTATTTTTTAAAAAATTAATCAATAAATAAAATGTTTGTTCTATATGCATGGTTGTGGCCAACAAATATTGGTGATTAATACCCCTTCATTGGCCACCCCGCTTAAATCCGCCACTAAATTATACCTCACATGTACACCGTTAACACGCTGCACAATGTAAGGTGACCTTGTTTGCAAGTCGGCAAGCTTTAAAAGGAAGTAAATTATTTCTACATGACAAAGACTGATAATCGTTATAAAATATTATCTCTTTATTCTGAACATTTTCAAGCATTCTAGGGGTTTTAACAATTCTATAAATACGTAAACATGTCTTACGATACAAGTTTACAGCATATGTATGATTATAATATTTATATACATGTATTACAATATTAAAGCACAAACCTTTAAACTTAAACGATGACTCCTTTACAAGGCTTATAGAAAAAACTCCCCAACAACACTGAAGGAGAATTATCGCACTCAGCAAAACAAATCGATGCATCTGCATGGTCAAACTCTGTGGCCTTTCAATCCTGTGATTCTTATAAAGACAATTTCGACGCAGCTGAAATAATGTAAAGAACGATTCTGTAAATCACTGTGTTGAAATAGCCCTATGCGATTTCACCACACTTCTGATGAACCACTTAGCTCTTATCGAAGAATGAGGATGGTATTTATTTTTGTAGTGTCATCTATTTCTACCACTTTGAAAAACATGTGACATTTTGTAATAACTGGATTAAGGCAATATCAGACACGTGATTTTTGTGTTTTTCAGTCTTGCGCATGGTCGTATTTTTGACAAGGTATTTTCACCCTTAAAATAGGAAAAAGTGATAGAGGCCCAATACAATAATGTATGGAAGAGGTTATTTTTGGCAAAGATTTGTAAAGTATATCTTTGATTCGTTTTTATAGATAAGAAAGTTTTTTTTTCAAAGTTTTCTTTTAAATAGAGAAAAAAATATCAAGGTAAGCGGTTTAAATAATCTCAACTGTTTACAGAATAAGGGGAGAGGGAGGGGGCGTTACAACCTGATAAAACATGAACAGGGCACTGACGAGCGAAAACTTGGCTGAGGTACTTCATGGCGGTCAGACATTAGTCGAATGTATTATCAAAACCTGGTATGAACCACATGGCGGTTAGTTTATGAAGAAAAAAATAAACAATTACTATAAGGAAAAGATTGTGTTTACTGTAATGTACATGTATAAACATACATTTTTTCAAGTCACTTTCTAAACGTGATTAATTCATAAATTTGCATTGAGGAAGAAACCTTTTCGTAGGCCCATTATCTCTATTTTAATAGTTTACACAGGATAGTTCTTCTCTATACTTTGTAATATTTCCTTAAAATGAATTAATGCATGACAAGCAACTTACCTAGAGTAAAGCACTGCTACTAACTCATAAAACAATAACTAAAAATCTTTTTTTCTCTCCAACAAAGGTTAATAAATACAGGCCGTTTAAAAATTAATCTTGTTACATTTTGACCAAAAAATCGAAGTACTGAAATTCTTTTATAGAAATCAAACTTTATTCTTTTTTAAAATAACATAATTTGCCGTTAATTTGAACATACATCCCGATTAGGTTTTTAAAGTCAGACACGGATGGGATTTCCTTGTATGTTGAAAGCAGGAAAAGTGCAATCTTGGGGAAAAGGGGGAAGGGGAGATATACCCAAGGATGTTATTAAAATTTTTAACCTTTCCTATCGCATTTGAACCTATCGCATTTGAACATTTGCGGAAGACTGTTGTACCTGTCTTAGTGTCGAACGAAACTTTGAGTATCTTAATTATCTACAAGCTTATCTTTTAAAAAGATTAGTGAGCTAGCGCTGTAGCCATCATAAAACACAAAAGCTAAAACATGGGTTTAAATTTCTGAATCGATTAACAATAGGAAGGCACAGTGGTGTACTGGAACTGTGCTGGAGTGGGGTCTCAATTTAGAATAGTGAATCTAGAGTGGGCTTCACATCGGCAATGACATAGCTCATTGACTGTGCCTTAATCATTATGTATCTACTGTAATTTCAATTTCTATGTGAAAATTTTTAAGAACCATTGGTACTGTTTTGTAGCAATCGTATCTTCTCGGGCCTTTCCGGCGAGCTCGGAAAACATATCCGAAGTTGTTTTCCGAGCTTGAAGGACTTTAAGATAAAGCTAGCTATAATTTATTATAATATTGAAAATAAATTTGCATTATAACACCTAAGCTACTGTTACTTTTTGACATTTTACAATAAAACACAAAACTTCATGTGAAGCTGATTAAACGAAATTCAAAGGGTACAGTTTATCTACAGTAGTACAGTATTCCCAGAATCCCTTACTATGGAGTCGAGTATGCGTATTCCAGCGAAAAAGACTAACGTAGTTGCTAGCAATCATATGGCGAGCCTAGCGCTTTCATGTCCTTAGAAACTACATACATATATATACAGTGTACATTGCATTATGAATAAAAGATCTACCCTAAAAATTCAACGCAATAAAAGCAAAATGATATTCAGTTATTGTTAGATTTGGACCCTCTTTGTATACATGTACTGAAGTATGTACAATATGAACGCTTACGCATTGTATAATTAAAGCTAAATAAGGTTTTCCTCATCTTCGCTAGCCAAGGGTTTTCGATCCATGGACTTCGCTCCCCATTTATTGGCAACGGAGCGGGCCGAAAACCCTTGGCTAGCGAAGAGGGGTTTTCCTAAGACATGAAAAAAAAATAATGAGTGTCATGTTGTAAATTTTGTATCTACTGCCACTACGTAAATTCAAAATTTACAACATGGCATGACCTTGATGTTTGTTAAAATTGACTCGATTTTTGCAAAGTTGAATTATAAACCAATGATTTCCAGGTGTATATTCAATATGTTTTTTATAGTTGTGCCTTTCACCATTGTGCACCTCCATCCTACACATTTGTACACATATCCTTCTTTGCTCTATTTTCTTTCGTAGACTAGGTCAGACACATGCAATTATTAAAACACACCGATGATTAAAGCCCCTCAAAGCAGTCTAAATATAGATAGCTTGACAGTCTCTTTGTCTTACGTGATATCTTATTAATATCTTATCTCATAAAATCAATATACATGTACTTGTATACAGACTTTATAAACCTTGCATCTATGCCAATTACACCTTGACAGGTTTAAAGTGATTTAAAAACCCCACTGCTCTATAAAACAAAGAGCCATAAAAAGCAATGCATTTTAATTCAATGAAATATTTAACAAAATGCTACAGTCATGTGAAACATAAAGTAGAAAATAAAGCATTACAATGCAGCAAATTTGAATTAATTAATATTGTTGTGATGAGCGGCGAAAATTCATTCTTGTCATTTGCTTACGCGCCTTTGAATTAGAAGTTTTCGAAAACTCAACTTTCCCATTCTCTTCGTGCGCATGCAATCCTTTGCTTATTGTTATACGATTCAATTCTTTTTTTGTAGCCAGATTTTTAGAGTTTGAAGGAACCCTAGATTTTGCATTGTCAAATACTTCGTGTGTATGCGCAACATTTTGAATGCGATTCGGTTCCACATTTTTCGCAACAAAATTGTTAGAAGTATAAATAACACGAGACGAAGTCGGGGCATTGTCTTTTGCGGTCGGCTGAAGAAGCAGACGTTCATACAGATCGAAATGCGACTGCATGATGACGCTTGTCTTTGTCGTATTGGCGCGGATCCCGTTCTTTCGAGGTGTTCGTGGCGAAAGATTCGGATGAACAGATAGAAAATAATCGTTGTTTTCGTCCTCTTGTTTGACCTCGAGCTGATTTTTCCCTGGCTTAGTACTGTCTTTTCGTTTCAGTCGTGCGTGTTCGTGAGAACCATGTTGTCTGTGCAGATCTGACGTCATAAACGGGGAACTCGTCCGAAAGTTTCCTGAAATTCTCGGTCGTTGGATTGCACTGGAGAATGACGACTCGCTTGTGCTCGATCCCTCGTTATTTAGATACTCGTTGAATAGTTTATCTACAGACATGCTGTTCACTTTGTTTTCGAGTCCTTTACATTTCTCCACCAGTTTTTCTATCTCTTGTCCAATCGTCGGTAATTCTTTACCTTCGAGGCCCAGCTTATCACAAAACTTCCCTATGTAATGAATTTGCTCGTGGAACAGTTCCAAGAGTTTATCAATCTCCCGGTCCACATCTTCTATACGTATCGAATTCTCGTCTGGTCGAGGTTCGTCGAAGTAAATTCGTCGAGGTTTTCTTTTAAGCCCCTTCTGGAGTTTGTCGTAGATTCGACAGAGTTTCTGGCGCTCCCTTATCGGGAGTTTTGTTTGAATATGAATTTCTGTTTGACATCCCACTGTAAGAAACACACAATATTAATTAATGACTTTTAAACAAGCCATCTTTCTTTCGAGATCTATTAAACGATAACGGTAGCAACTAATGATAAAAAGATTTTATGAACCTATAATTTCTTAAATAGTAAAATGTCAAGGATTATGAATCAAATTTTGCTTTCCTTAATCAAATATTAAATCCAAAACGTACAAGTATCTTAAAATGAAGTAGAACTAATGACGTATAACGCCAGGACCCCCCCCCCCCCCCCCCACCTCCACCCCAGAAAATGCAATAAATTTTATAGAAAGGCGTAAATTTGATTTTTTAAATGTAAGAAGATCTGCAGGTATTTATTTTCACAACTTATTATTGTAAAGGAATTGTGTGTGTATGTGTGTGTGTGTGGGGGGGGGGGGGTGTAAGCTCTCTTTAGTTGATCTTGTAACTTATCTTTTTCCGGAAACGTCATGAGCACTTGATCATGTGACTTATTTTCGTCTGCTGGAAAATTTGTTTACAATACAGTTTTCGGTGATAAATCGAAAGAAAAAGACCGAATAGTTATGAAGAAGGTAGCTAGACAGCTTTATATAAACTGGAGTAAATAATCTTTTCGTGAAAGGTAAGTTTTTTGTATTTGATTTAGGAAAGGAGTGCAGGTTTT
Organism: Magallana gigas; assembly: GCF_963853765.1. Taxonomy (NCBI): domain Eukaryota; kingdom Metazoa; phylum Mollusca; class Bivalvia; order Ostreida; family Ostreidae; genus Magallana; species Magallana gigas. The sequence goes on from NC_088856.1 coordinate 28,187,824, forward strand.
CTTGTTTCAGTCGCGCGACGCCATGCGTCCGTGTTTTCACCTACATACATATAATGTACACAACATGCATACGCGGATCCAAAAAAAACTTCAAGGGGGTCCGAAGAAAATTTTTGTTTGCCAGGGTGTACGAAGCCTATTTTGGTTTTCAATGTAAATTTAGAAAGTTGGGGGGGGGGGGTCCTGACCCCTTAGATCCGCGCATAACATGCATGCCATCGTTGAAACGCAATAATAAACAGTACACTAATGTGCAAAAAGTATTTTAGATGTTTTCATCCTTTTTTTTTTTTTGGTTTTTATTGTTTGCTTGTCAGGATTTTTCATACCAAAGAAAAAAAATTTGAATACAATGTCAAATGCCTATGTAACCCATGGTTTTATGTACATATTCCTGTTACATACCATGTTTCAGTTTAGGCTCGTACACGTTGGCTCTCTCGGAGTAACTTCTCCATATTGCCTTCGCGACGTGTCTCAGCCCTGTGTTCTCGATGACGCTGAGGAACCTGTTAAACTTGTCCTCTGTCACACTCTTCTTAATGTTGAACAAAACGCCTTGAACTTTGGCCTCGTTGTCCAGAGATGGCTTTGGAAATGAAACATGAAACGGAAACTGTAAAAACGTTCTGCCGACTTTGCGTATAATAGGTTGATTGAAATTATATATTTTACGGTGGAAGTTCGAAGTTATATGCTAAATAATTTGACTTAAAGAACAGGCACGTATATTTATATGTGTCCCTCTGTTTAGCCAAGCTAAGATTCTTAATTAATATAACTATATGCGTGTGCGAACTTTTATAAACTGCACTCGTTGGTCACTGTATTTTTCATTGGTAAAAACACATGAGCAGACTCGCACACGATTACCAACCCATTATATCAGTACATGTTGTTATTTTTTGCAATTATGAATACGTATCATTGCCTATCCTAAAAACACCTTTACAGGTTTTGGAGACATAAAAACAAAGATCAAATATGTTATGGAGGTATTCAGTCTTTTTTTAAAGTTTCCCTTTTATAGTAAACAGTTGCACGGTTGATGAGATTTCCTTAAGAAAAGGGTTACTAAAAAAAATTATAAAAATTCATGAAAACGAGAAAAATTTAGCAAGATGGTTCATGGACATATTATGCGTATGCGAGACTGAAACTGGCCGTGGGTTTCCGACTTTGTTGTTTTTAAGATGAGATAAAGATAATCTAAGAACCCAAAATGAAACAAAATAATAACAAACAAAACACCCCTCCACCCTCAACAAAATTGGTTTCGTAGATTCGAATTGCTATGCATTTACCCTTTGCGCAAGAATTACCCGCCATTACAGTAATATTGATATGATATTTACATCTGAATATGTTAAAAATAAAATTAAAATCGAATGTTACCGTACACGAAACTGATTTGAGTCACCCCTATCACTGATTTGAGTCACTGATTGTAGTTAAGTAGCGCAGTTTAATACATTTACATACAATTTATCTATAGACTTAGATTTTTGTTAAATCATGAACTCGACTCGGTGCTGAATCAAATTCTTACCCCACTTAGCATATCCTTGACATGGTTAGAAATCAACTGATTCTCAACCAACGCATCTAGAACATCCTTGGACAACTCTAACGATTGCTCCAAAACGTCATTAAAATCGTGAAGCGCCCTCGTGCGGCAAGAGTTAAAGAAAGCATCCGACTCGTCCATGTCAAAATTGTCCATTTTTGAGCCTTAGTAAAATCTAGTCAATTTGTCCAGATTGCCATGTGCATAACTATCATAACTATAAAACAAGCCAAGACACTCGGTTGGTCTATACTAAATACCAGACTGTCAGAATTAAAGTGCAGAATATCGGTTTATCTCTCCCAGTAGTTCCACCATTCAGTTTGGTCATATCAGCGATCGTGTTATGAAGTCTTTTAACATGTACATTGATATTTCAAATCAATTACAGAAACCATAGCTGATTTTTTGTCAAATATATAGAACAAAGCTTGTAAATGTTTGTGTTTTGGCCTCTATTTCAACATTTGTTGGTAAGATCACTTGCCTTTTAATCAGACTGCATGTTGGATGATGTTATATTTTCTCCCAAGTGCAGCCGGGTAAAATATACACTTCTCACATAAAAATACAGAACAAAATTTACTCTTCCATTATTGAAGTCTATGAATTATCAAGTTTGACTTCACAATATGTCCATTTATCTAAGATTTTTTTCTGTGTAAAGATGGGAAAAGATGAAAATCACTGGCGTTTCAGACGACTTTCACCATTGTTGAAAATTAAACCTCTATGTCGGTGTTTCCATTTTTTCATGGTATCCGGCTTTTCGGCCTCTTTTTATTTTTTAGGAAGGGGGAGGGGGGGGGGGGCAATTTATCATGTTGTCATGGGAAATATTACAATTACGGTGAAAATAAACATTAATTTTTTATTAGATAGACATTGCACCAAAAAGTTGGTGGTAATCTTAGTGCAGGGGATACACTATGGTTTACTCCGAATAACCCAAGTATGACCAGAGACATACATAACATGTTATTTATGTCTCTGGTATGACCAACAACTGTGAAAGGGGGATAGCTTTTCCTGATGTGAAAGTCGTTAACTGCAGGTTTCAGTATAAGACACATAACTGACAACAACCATAAAACTACAGAGAAATGAAAAGAAAATACTTCTTTTATTTCAGATAAGTGACTTCTAGTTCGTATAATATATTATAAGCAATGCAAGAATAGACATGGACATCAGTTAATAAATGGAATGACTGGTTTTACAACTGGACATGCATGAGTAACCATCAAAAATGATCATCATGAATTAAGTATATCTACATCATGTTCATTATCAAACCATTCGAACACCCACTAAAACGAGTTGTACATCATTGATCATTGTACTGACCCCTTAAAAGATAACTGCACCTTGAGCAAAATATGGACAAATGTTGTTCAGCTAAATAAGTTTCTAAAATTTCCCGAAACTTGTGTTGTCTGTTGACAGTGTTCATAATTCCTTTTTTCTAAAAGTTGTACTTCTTGAAATGTATAAAGTTCATTTTGATTTGTACTGATGGTGTCATGTTCTAGCGAATGACTTTCTCTATACTGTGGTATCATCACTTTTCGTTGGCATCAATTTTAGCGAACATTAAAGAGCACGCAGTTTCGAGGGCTTATATATTCGTTAACAAACTGTTCTAGCTATTCATAATGCTTGAACAATCGAATCTGTTGGCCCACTAAACAACGTAATATACAAAATTGGTTTTTAATCAATATTAATCATTATGATGAAACCACAGAAATGCGTATATATATAAATACAGTAATAAAAGCTCCAATATCAATTTCACATCACATTACATTGCATGTAGACGGAGAGAAAAAAAATTATAGTTTTTGCCAGGTCTTATTCATATTTTAAAATAATTTATATGTAAAACAGGTATGCAATTAACAACTGTAAAACAATTAATCTAGTCATCAAATCAACAAAGTTTCTGATGAGTTTCTTGTTCACAGACTACATGTAAAGAAAAGAAGGATTTCATCTCTATTAAAGTGGCGTTTGTGAAATTCAATACAAAGGTCAACATCCACCTAAATAACTACAGAAATCATCTGATTTATTCATGTAATTAAAAGTCAGGTGAGATAACAAAATTTTTTATATTGCATTATTGAAAACATGCATGAAGATCTATATGATATTTCAGGTTAAAAAAAACATTAAAAAAAACTTGATTGAGATTGAAAATTACATAGCAACAAAATCTCTCTAGAAAAAATAAGATGCCAACGCAGTTGGATACATAAAGCATGTTTAAAATTTTTCTTTCATTTTTCCTTGTTTGATTTTGCTATACTTTCTTTCCAAGCTATGTAAAATCATATTATATGACAAAAAATAAACTAAATGAAGAATATACAAGAAAATAAATCTTTTCATGTATCTAAACAAATCTTATTACATATATATTGTAAATGGTAAGATTTGTTCTTCTAGGCTTGCCAAGCAAGATTTTTTATATATTGATGATATAAATTGGGGGGGGGGTTTCAAAATGGCCAAAGAACAGTAAACTTTGTATTTTACACAGAATTCCTTATCTCACGATTCGAAGCATGCTTATTTGAAGTCCAAAAAACTCTGCAGATGCCAGCGAATTCGAATAAAAAATGAAACTGTAATAAGCCGTAAATATCATATAGAGAGAGCTCATTAATATATATGAACCCATTATTTGTGAACCCTTCTGGTATCTTTCCTTAAAATGAATTCAAAGCTTGTCACATCATAAAAAGGCACTATGTTATATAGGCATAATTCATTTATACAAAGTGCATTTCACACACAGAAGGCAGTAATCTATTGGAAAACTGGAGTGAACCTTTGGCAATGAACAACCACTGGTTTAAATAAACATGCATATATACTAATAGATTTCAAAAACATAAATGGTTACGTGTATCTTAAAGCTGCTTGGTCCGATTTTTTTGTAATTACAGTATCAAATTTTTTTTCATACAAATCATTTATCTTAGAAAGTTATGGACTTTCTCCTATTTACACCAGCAGAATCAGTCTCCTTTCAAAGTTAGAAATATTCAAAGTAAATAAAAATAATTTCTCTTTGGGCAAACGAAAAAACAAACCAAAATGCATCACGGGAATGTTTAGAAAAGGAAACCGGTTGGTTTCGTCCCCCGAATAATTGGGGTTATTCAATCCGCATGCTATGCATCGATTGTAAAGAAAGCAGACTTTAGAAATATTAGCGAACAAAACGTACATATGTTTATTTGTAATTTGTCTGATCATTTCGACCTTTATTTAAAGCGATGTCAAATTCGTAATACAACTATGTACCCGTCTCGTCGTCAGGGGTGAAATTTAACATGAGGCGAAATAACGAGGTACCTTTTAATGTCGTTTGTTTTGTTAGCAAATTTTGTACGTATTTTTCTTCATTGAAATTTGGCATAATTGACGGGTAAAACTACTTAGCCATCGTTTAAAAGCGTGCATAAAATTTGATATAAAATCGGACCAAGCAGCTTTAATAAAGTATAGATATTCCTTTTTTTTTTAAATTCTTCATGGCAATTAATATCAAACAATTCTAGACTAGTAAATAAAATGCTTTTAAGAAAAGATCAACAGACAAAAATATTTAGTTATTGGATAAGCATGTCAAATCAAAAAATAAATGTACAACAGACAGCATTGCATTTTGACAACCTCACATTTTCACCAATCTTTGATTTTTGAAGCCATATGGATAACTTTGCATAAATGAATACTAGTAATATATAATAATTTTTTTTACACGATGTCAATACAAGTATTTTTTTTTTATATCCGCCAACAAAAAGAATCACTTTACACACTAAGATATAATGATAATCAATATCTGCCAATAAAACGTCTACTGCCTACAGGATTATTTTCGCTTCTTGTTCCTTGTCCTTTCTAATTTCCTAATGGTTTCACCTCGTCTTGAAATCGCCCTAATACAGTTTGAAATGAATACTATATTGAATCAACACAGTTATTTCCTGGTAAAAAATGTTTTGAATTCGACAAGTCTTAAATTGGACGAAGACAAAAGGGGGTGAAAATAAAATGGGGGCGAATATTTCCCTGCATATAGCAGAGAGACCCCCTCCAAAAGTTAATATAATGTCCTTCAACTTTAAAATATACATGTATGTCATGTTACTTTTACTTCTGAAGAAATTTGTACAAAAAAGGACTAAAACAATTTAACATGATCTTTTGATCAGCTTAAAAAAGCCATAATAAAAAGTTCTTAACTTTTAAAAGTGACTCATTTCTATACAGTAAGCTCTTCATTAGAATTGGTCATATGGACAAGACAAACAAGCTTCTAAAGTGAAAGTAAATAAATTTTAAAGTGTAAATACACCATAAGCACAAGCATATTACACACATCTATACACATGAAAATCATCTGTACAAAAAACACTTGTCAACTTCTTGATTGTTTCTGGTTTGTGATTTGCCTTTGGTTTAGACTAAGTTCATGCATCAACATGCTCATATATACACACACAAGTTTATATAGATACCCTAAACATTTAAATAATAAAACATAACAAGGCTATGTGTTCATCAGCTGTGTACATCGCTAAAAAGGTAAATGAGCTACAAAAGAGTCCAAAGCATGATGTAAAATCTATGACTTTTTTTATCTATCATATAGTCAGGAATCAGTCTCCATTAAACGGACTATATCATCCAGTTTTGAACCAAACAGAAGATCACTGGTTTCATCTCCTGCATCCAAATCTTCGATGATCTGAAAGAACAATATAGCAGTTGTAATTTAATGTTTCAGCTCACCAATTCCACCTATTTTTAAAAGTCTGTTCATATCGAAAAAGATTTATTGAATTGTAGGCAACTTCTTAATTCGAAAGTTTCTGATCCACTTATCTCTTAACTTTTGAAAGATTTAGCTAAAAAAGTTTTAGCTAATGCTAGTACATTAATAGTGCCTGTTTGGGAGGGTAACAGTTTAAATTGACATCCCGAGAAAACCACTGTCAACCGATGCGAATCGGATGTTGACAATGGAATTTAAGGGGTGTCAATTTCAACTGTTTCTCTCAAAAACAGGCACTATTTTAAACTAAATGTCTTTATTTTAAAGAAAACTTAACTGCTTTTATTTTTATTATTTGTTTGCATTATTTCCGATGCATAATTAACTGAATTCTTTAGGAGTGACATGAATTCTAAGCCGAGCTGTATGATTTATACATACACGCTTTCTACACTTGTATGTGTTTGGCCCCATCTTGAATTCGCCCAGACATAATTGAAAATAGATACTCTTTCTAATCAAAAGTTATTTAAAAATAGTTTTGAACTAATCAAGTCTTTAATCCACCCACTGACATCACGGGCGGAAATAAAATGGGGGCAAATATTTCCCTGTTTACAATAAAATACATGTATGCTTTTTGTTGTAAAAGAAATCGTCAATGTACGATCTATAATTGTGCAACCATTTGGAAATGTTCCCTTTCTACCCATTGGCAAGTTTTCTGACTAAACTCGACTTGAAAAGATGATATATACGTAGTGGATTCACTGGATTGTTTAGTATTTGAATTTAAAACATCTTACCTCTTCCACATACTGATTGACAAATCTATACAGTTTTACGAGAGCAGCAGACTTCGAGAACTTCAAATGCTCCTGTTGTAACTATAACAAACAACAGTAATTGATTTTTTAAAACTAAAAATAATTAATCACATGAATATCAAATTGCATATTCCATACTTTAATTATAATCTTCATACAGTTCATAATAGTCAGAGGAATCTAAAATTCCACTATAGGTGCATCTCGCAATTTTAAACGAAGATTAATTCTTCATAACCAATCTAGTAGCTTTAGAAAAGGAGGTACAATATACAAAATTTGTGGTTTATATTATCATCTGAAACAAAAGTTGGGAGGGGTAGTTTAAAGCATAGAAAATCCCAGCAAACAAGTTGTCAAGAGGTGTTATATACGAACTGACTATTGTGTTAAAAGATGCCATAACGTTTGTTTCCGAAAAGATTTTGTCCTTTAACATATAGTTAAACTCACCAAACTGAGGCGAGACATCTCACTCCAGAAATCAGCATCTGTTATAGCAGCTTTGTTGCCCAGGGCCTTGTAGAACTGTTCTGTCTTTTTCTGGTAGTGTGGAACTTCTTGGGCAAACAGAAGTTTTTGCAAGGATGAATCCTGGAAAGAAAAACAAATGAATAGTTACACAATTCAAAACATAGTCGCTGCTTCGATTTCCAACTTTTATGATTTACAAAATTTCATTGTTCACATTATCTTTGAACATCAAAGTTTAATTCAGTATATATATATATATATATCAATAATATTAGAAAATAGAAATTGCCATGTATAAAGCAATGCAACAATCTAAAGCATATGGACATAGATAGAATTGATTGAATTAAAACTGAATGAACATAGTTTTTCCCCTATGAATAGAAACATTTGCCTGACCTTGCTGATCTTGGTGGAATGGAAGCAATCAATGAAGACCTGCTTAATCACATTAAGACATGGCTCCACGTGCCGGGCTTTCTGGATGTCAAACAGGAACTCAGGACGGACCAGAAGGGTGGCCCAAACCCTCATGGCGTAGCTAAGCAGGAAAACAAGTGAGTGTTACAAACTAATGCCCAGCTAGCAGTTGTCCATTTCTTTGCAACTTTTTCATGCATATGAACTTTAAAAATATTAGGTTCATTGGGGATATTAATATTAAGCATCTGCTGAATCAGAGTACAGACTTTTGAATAAATTCATATATTAAGTTATATTTGCACCTTGGAAAGGAAAACTCAGCAATTTCTGATCCATAATATAACTTCATTTTTTAAGAGTAATACAAAGTATTTGATTTACCATCTGGATAATACATCATACAATAATAGAATGGTTTTTGTAAAAGCAATTTCTTTAAAATTAGTTCAAAACCTAGAGTGACAAAGCAAGATTGACCAACAAGATAGGTCGTTAATTTGATTTGGAGCAAGTGATGGCCTAACAGTTTTGTTTTCTCCAAAACAAAAGAAGAGGAAACTGCTTCTTGCCAAGAGTTCAACATCTCTAAACATATCATGGTACTAAATGATAATGTCTGCAGAGATTAAACTCTAAATTTTGAAACAATTCCTATTCCTAGGCATTATTTTGACGTCAATTGATTTCACCTTTCATTTAATTCCTTCATTAATTAGAAGACATTACTAGTTCTATTGATCTGCATATAAGTTTATAACAATTCAACACATTAGACAAAAAATATATCACAAACACATTAATGTAAAGCTGATATAAACTAGAAAGGAAATGATAAAATAAATGAAGCATACATGTACAAGTGTATGATGCTTTAAAAAAATGCACAAAAATCTATTTGTAGATTTTCAATATCTGACTGCAGACATTAAGTTAATAGCAGCAGTTTTCAGTGAAGGCAATAAACTGCAATATTATTACTTTGCTTGCATTTTGTACATGATCTTTTCCAGGTATCAAAAATTTGTAATTATTTTTTTAATTGTGCACTTAAAAAAGTTTGTAATAGAACATTAATATAAAAACTCAATAAATGCCAAAGGAGCAAAAACTGCTGTTCATAAGAATAGAATGTTTGCAAAACTAGAGGACATTTTGGAGTTTTTTTTTACTTTGGTAGCTCTACCGGTATTACCGTATATTCCCGCTTATAAGTCGGTATTTTGGGAGTAGAAATTTGAACAAAAAGTAGGGGTCCGACTTATAGGCATGACATACAATCAGAAAATTTTTCCACTGGGTAAAACTTCGTTTTTGGGTGCCAATTTGCTTCCAACTTTTGACTTGTGATCCCTGTACTTGACATGTTTATATTTTAATTACTAAAAAGATAAACACATTAATAAATGCATTGAAAGTTTCAACTGTATTTCTTAAAAATATAAACAGGGTTTATTTGATAGGATCTTTTATTTAAGCAGGCAATTATTTACGCCTGAGGTGATAATAGCTGTAGGTATAACTGTACTTAGGACAATACAAGCCAACACTGAGTGTAAGGGGCTAATTACCAACCCTAATCGGTCAGTATCGGATAAAATACCTGTCATTTTATTTCCAGTAGCATTTAAACTAGTTTTTGAGCTATAATCAAGTTGTAATGAGTGTTAAAAAAAATAATGGCGTCCAAAATCGAAAGTTACAAATTTCAAGAAAGATAACTCTGTTTACAGAACACTATTAAAAAACATGGCGTCTACAAGCGATCTAGACAGTGGGATTACAGAACAGTAATTTCTGTTGAATACTTAAAAATTAAACACTGAAATAAATGCTGGTCTGTTTAAAAAAAATAAAGATCGTTTTATAATTATTCATAATTAATTTCACCTGAGGTGATAATAGCTATATTGGTGGCTGTAGGTGGCATGTCACCTAAAACAACACAAGCTAACACACCAGTTTTAAAAGGGGCTATACTATCTTAATCAGTCAACAGGGGATCAAAATCACTATAATTTTATTTTCAACAGTATTTCAAATAGTTTTAGAGCTAATACCAAGTGTAGTAATAAAAAAAAAATGGCGTCCAAAATCGAAAGTTATTATTCCAGGATAGATGTCTTAACTGAACACAACACTTTTAAAATGCATCTAAAAATGATAACAGAGGGGTCAAACACCAATACATTTTATCTAGAATATAGTCTTGCTTGATAAAATGTGCTAATTTGATTGAGAATTTATAGACTGATTATCCTGAAAAAGATACCCGACTTATAAGAGGGTCAATGGCAAAATCTTGTAAATAAACTTGAAAAAAGACAACCGACTTATAGGCGAACAATACTTATAGGCGAGTATATACGGTAGGTTATAATCCTTTTAATCCAGAACATAAGGGTGTGGTCCTTGAATTAGCTTCATGCAAGTGGACAGGTGTAACTTAAATATATATCATTCTGTGGCCAAGACACCAATGTAATTATAATTATAAACTAGACACGATCTCGTTGCAAGCAACAAGTGGGTCTTCCGTTTGATTATGAATAAATGATATGGTTAAATCAAAATGTTGACATTTGGTACGAGTTACTAAATTAACTTCCTTTTAAACTAATTTTTGGACCTACACTGCAATATTGAGATTTACGGGATAGGTCAATTTAAAACTGTAATATCTCTGCAATGCGTTGTCCAAGTTCTATCTTTAATCGTATTTGAAAAAAATGAGCACAAGATCACTTTTAAAAAAAAGAAAAACGAACATGACGGCCGACCGGAAGTGACGTCATCAACAAAAATGTATGTGATAAAAGACCTTGATATTTTGTATTATTCATAAAAATTTCATTAAAATCCGTTGTAGCATATTCGAGATATTTGAGTTTTAAGAAAAATGTTAAGAAAAAAAAGCATAATAATAATAGTGAAAAATAGAGAAAGAGAAACCTAACAAAAACAATAGGGTCTTCGGTTGGAAACGGAAGACCCTAATAAATATCCAAATACTGACAGACGGATTCTTTTTTATTAGTAATATATTCAATAACTGGTATAGTTAAATAATGAGAGGTGTACAAGCTGTAATAGCTTATACAATTCGGCAGTAAAAATTCTCTCTATCAAATAATATTGGTGTTCAAACATAAATTTAATCTAGAGCTATACTTATAGGAAGAGTAAGAATGTGAAGAGAAAAAATTTAAAAGGTTATAAACAATAAACTAAAGGTGTAAATACAAGTTTATATATATGTATAGTTGGAAGCAATAAGCAAAGTTTAAACAATGCAGCAACATAAAGGGATAGTTAACATAGTCAGAATTATCTGTATAATAATTATATTTTTCTAAATAATGGATTAAGCAATGATGGGTACCACCGTATAAGAATAAGTTCCCAAATAAGTCAAATAGTGTGCTTTGAAACAAAAACAAGAAAAAAAACATACACACAATAACTTAACTATACACAACTGAACAAAAATTTATATGGTTTGATTAAACAAGTAAACACTTTTCACAGGAAGAAATGAGAGAGAGAGAGAGAGAGAGAGAGAGAGAGAGAGAGAGAGAGAGAGAGAGAGAGAGAGAGATATTGCAGGTCAGTGATAATGATGACGTTCATACTTCCCTTTAGATGCACAAATATTGCAATACAATCCAGTGTGTAATCAAAACATCCAGACAGGGGGAGGTAACAGAGACAGTGTTACCATGGCAACATCTACCACAGCAACTAATCACAGTGGTGGCATTCCATATTTGAATATATCAGAGAAATCTGACTACTAAGCCTAGCAGTGAAGCATGCTTTACAAACACAATGGTAGAGTGATACTGGTCACATTCACACTAGATAGTTCTTCATTCCAAGCCCCGTACCACATTCCAACATAACTTAATTCCCAAATAAACCACATTCTAACAATTTACTATCAATAAAAGGAATGAAAAATATTTAGAAAAAAATTAATATACCGTACTAAAACGTTACACTTTTTTTGATTTGATTTGTTTTTACACACGGCAATTGCCATATCAATGTTTTTTTTCTACAATGATAAGATTAGATGATAATTTCTATTAGAGATATTGTCTTAATTGTTAATCGTCTTTAAATTTGTTTTTCTTAAAAAATATGAAGAATGCATGCTTTATAAAAAAAAAAAAAAGACCACATGCTTTAAGTATTGATTCATAAAAAACATTAAATGCATAAACATGTTACAAAAAATTAGTAGTGAAATGAATAGTCAGATGTTAGTCAGGAACTAAATTTCCATGTTAGTGCACTTAAACAATATTTTATGGAAAAAAATAATACTCATGCAAATGAAAACCAATCTTTGTGTAGAGTCTTGGCGGATACGTTCTTACCCTTAGTATGACATTTTACTCTATATAAATCTCATTTTGCGCGAGTAATTAATTCCGCGATTCTGCTGTTTTATATCAAATCGTGAGATTAAAAAATCGAAAGCACAGATTTTTTGCCATCATTTCCAGTATTCCAAAACTGTCCAAAAAATAAATGCGAGATTTTAAATTCCATGAGTGTTGCCTCTCACGATTTCACGCTGATATTAATTCCTCCCGTTTAATTAGGAATCTTCAGTATCAAAACTAAATTTAACTTATTTTGACTGGCATGTTTTACTCACATATAAAATTGTAAATGTTACGAAATCTCCAAAATGTATCAAATTCTTCATAGTTGCTGCCTGACATAATATATCCTAAAAATCCTATATCCTAAATAATCTTTTTACAAACTCTCTGGAATACTAGCGACAAAAAACCCAAATAATCTAGCTGGTACTACATGAACAGAGCTTACAAAAATTGCAACAGGTACTAAGAAAGTTATGAAATGAAAGATATACTTCTGTGTTGTGAATAATCAAAATCTATAGAAGCTGAGGGGTAATTAACCGCATGGCATTTACAGGATATAATGGGGGGAAAAGACAAAGATCTTTGTTTTTTCTCTGACCTACAAGTAATTTAATATTAAGGTTTTAGAGAAAGAAAAAAGTTGTTGCATTTAAAGTCCAGTTAAAAATACACCCTACAAAAAATCCTGCCTATATCCTATTCATGATTTGTTTATTTTCCCTGCAAATATCTTTAACATCTTGTTAGCCAAAACAATTTTATATCATTTATTTTAAAAAAAGAAAAGAAAAGAAGAATGAATGAAAATTCATCGCTGTATTAGACCCACACAAAAATTTGTTAAGATCAACCATAACCATGCCCTGTTCTGAGAATTTTCTAGTGTTATTCTACCTTTCACTCTTCCAACAAAGTAAAGTGTCTGGTTCAACACTGTTCTTATTAGCCAGATTTTCCAATACGCCAAATAGGTAATGCACCACTAGAGGGACCGTCTCATGATTCAGCACGCTGTCAAAAACTTCCTTAATATTGTCCTGTAAAACTAGCTGAAAATCCCAAGCAGAATTAAAGCAATGAGTTAGATCAAAACATTTCTTGCGAAACCGTTTGAAGAAAATTAATCAAAGCAACAGATTGAGAGTCAATTTTCATAGAGAAACTTGTTTTGGTAATTTTGGTGAAGCAGAAAACAGAAACAGACTTCTTCGTAATAATTTATTCAATTTGGACAGATTACTTGTCAAGTCTTTCAGAAGAATCTAATTTTTTATCATTATCATATTCCTGAAACATTTTTTTGGGGGAAACTGAGTTTGACTTTGATGGGCGGACTTTGATTAAGCCTCTGCAATATTTTAACATGGAATTTTTAAGATACACTGTACATGTATTAAAGAATTAAGAATACTTGATATTTAATTTCAACTTAAATGAATGTTTTGACTAAAATTGACATGACCTCTTACTCTGACATTGAAGAAATGGCAAATTAAAAAGTTCATTGGAATATGAACTTGGTTGGTCACGTGATCAAATCCTGTGAAACATGCAGGGCTTCTCAGAAGATTTGATCCATATGATACCAACTAAGTTCATAAAATGGTGAACATTTAAACATGCTATCTATAACTTATGTTTACATTTGAAAAAGGCAAATCATTCAGTAACTAGAAAACTGACCAGTCAGGAAGGGCCCCGCTATGACAATTAATATACAGAAGTGAAAAAAACTTTGAATTCCATTCTCTTTATATTAACAATGATGAAAAATAAATGCCCGGCATAAGATGTAAAGAACTGCAATATATAGGATCTCATGATTTGTAGTTGGATATGATTTTCATCCAACAATTAAAGTGTTAAACTGAGGGGTAAAAATATAAGGGTGCAGCTCATGGAATGAAAGTTTAATTTGATTACATTTAAAAAAAAAATGAAAATTATAAGTAACAACTGTATTTTTAAAATTTCAAGACAATTCCTGAATGTCCAAAAACTCTAAATAGTAACCTTGTATCTGCATAAAACAGAGATAACCTCATGTCTTATAAAAAAAACAACTTAATGAAATGTGTATTTAAAAAAGATTTAAACAGGTGTTTTATGAAATGCAAGCCTTCAGTGAATGCAAATACATTGTATCACCCAGGGTTGACCTCAACTTCAAAACAAACATCAGTTGCAGACAAAGTTCATATGACAGATAGAGATAATCCTCTAAATTTTCTGCAGCAGGCAAGATAATTAATCCTAGGGGGTTAATTGTTTTGCTCTCTCATCCTTTTCTTCTAAATTTACAATAAGATTTGTTTTTTCAGAAATGACAGAATGGGGTTATTATCTGATTACCTGTTAAAATTAACAGCATTAAGGCAGAAAAAAATAAAATAAATTATAATTGAAAAATAAAATAGTGAAAAAGGATATCTTAATATATATCTTGATTTTAGAATTCAATAAAATTATCATAAATCATTGTGTACAGTATTTTAACCAAAATAAAGTATGAATATTATATTTTAAATCCATATTTCAAAGAATGTACACAATACTACACATCATTCAAAATTGACCTTAACTTCAAAACAAAGTATTTTTGCAGACACAGGCAGTGCAGTAATTAATCTCAATGTGACAGATAAAGATAAAGCTTAGGATTTTCTTCCTGTGGAAGGTTAATTAATCCCAAAGGACAAATATTGCACAGCCTTCCTAGTATACAATGGTAAAATTCGCAGCAGTTCTCTATTTGCCCATTCATTCTTATGCATAGTTAAGGAATCTACCCCACCACCCCAGCTCCAAACCAGAAGACATAGAGAACCAAACTTAGCATCAAAATATGTATTTCTGCCTACTGAACTACCATACCAAATTTGAACTTCATTGAACAACCATAAAAAAAGTTATTAGAAAAAAACATAAAATTTGTGGACGGAAGAGTGACAGACGGACGGACAGAAGGACGGACGGACAGAGTGATTACTATAGGGCACCCGCAAATCCTTGCGGGGCCCTAATTATTAAATAAAAAACGTGGTCTATGTTTACAATGATGCAACTGTCAAGCTATAAGCGCGAGAGTAATCATTGTGACTTCATTGAAAAATTCACACAAAATTAAACATTTTTGCTATTCAACAGGTTCATAAAAGGAAGCATATTTGCAAATGTAAATATTTTAATTTGACTACATTTGACAAAGAAGACACTATTATAAAAAGTGTTATGTCCCTTGGATTATATTAAGTAAGAAAGAGTTTTGTAACCCTTTTTGTTTCAATGATTTTTGAAGTCCACAGTTAATGAACAAAAACATTATTATAATATTAAAAACATTTTCAGAAATGAATACAGATTTTTTCAGTTTGAGATTTTTTTTCTGAATGAATTGAGGAAGTTTTAGAGCCCAGATTTCCACCTTCCAAAGGAAGGTATCTACCTTGGTGTGCATAAGATTGGTGATGTGACTTGTCTTCCCGATGTCCTTGAGTTTGGAGGGCTTTTCATGAGAATCCTCTTCTTCAATATTTTTTACCTACACATCAAAATGTAGAATAAAAAATGCCTTCTTTAAGTGTCGATCTTAGTAAATACATATATCAACAATCAACACTTCTGATTGGTTAAAAAGGCATGCCAATTAATAAATAATATGGATAGTGTAAAGTTAAGGTTTTTTTCAGATGTTAAAAAAATGGACCAATACCATACATCCGGGGTTTTTTTCGTGTGTCACAAAACTTGAAAATCTGATACATTTTTAATTTGCGTCAGTTATTTTTTGTGATTTAAAGAGTTTCTTATAGAAAATGATATGAGATATAATTTCTGCATATTCAATTATTTGTGTTAAAAGAGATCTTAAAAGAGAAAATTAAAGCATCGCGAAAATTACTGGATATACCGTATATCAACTGAGCTTTTTTTATTTTGAAAGTTAAATAATTTTGATATTAATTCTACCAAATGCCATTGTCTGAGGTTTTCCAGACTTCCTGTCGAAGACACAGACTGAATCAGCTGGACATTGGGAGGAATGGTTATGTCAACATCAGAAGGGGATCGCTGGTTAACTGTCAAAGACAAAGAAAAAAATATCTACGTTACCAAAGTTAAACTTCTAATGACAATCAAAGTACCGGTACTCAAAGAACAGGCCTCAGGATCATGAAGGAATTTCTGACTTAAGACAAAATTTCAGTCAGCGATAAAATTTTTGTTTATAATAAAATGACGATCAAAATTTGTAATTAACAAATTTATATCAATCCAATTTTAGTAACATTTCCATTTTGTCAGTGTTTTCAATCTAGAGACATTAAGAGAGTATACAATTTTTGACTTAAGTCTAAGATTGCTTCATGATCCTGAGGTCTTATATCCAGGCTCAATTAATGTGCATTGAAAACATTGTCATGAAATGTCACATTGAGCCATTACTGGTGAATAAACTGAGTTTGTGTAAATACCTATAAATATTGATATCATAAATATGATAAATCATTAAAAGGTCAGATATTTAACAGCCCAACTAAGATTGACTGTTGTTTATGTTCTGAAAACAAATTGCCGCAACAATTAGTACTCTCAGCTTGATAACAGGATTTCTAATCTTAGAAGTCAATGACCTAGGCTTTTAATGTAAATGTATTCTGTCTCTCAGCAACTTTACATTACAAACTCAAAGTAATTAGAATGTTACAAACAACAAGATTACCATGTGATGTTTTCATGCTTTACAATTTTGCTAAAATATTCACTGTTATGTTTTCAGTTGCAAATATTAAAATCTGAATTATGTATACAGAAGTAAGAAAGAAACTGGTGCCCTGACCAGGATACTAAATAAGTTTTTTATATACTCATATACATGTATTACCATAGGTATCATCTTCATCATCATGTTCAACATCAGGTGAGAACTTGTACAGCAGCGCCATGCGACTGTTATCTAGCACGTGATAGTGTTTGAGGGTATTGCGACGCACCATACCATCACCCCTCTCACTCGTTTGGTCAATATTGCTCAAGGTCAGACGACCACTTTTTCCAGCCATCCATTCTTGAAATGCAGAAATTTTGATTTTTCATAAAGAATTGCTTGATATATTTACATGTATAAAGTGAAACCATGTTATTTCATAATACATTGCAAAGAGTGATACAAATTTCTTTTTTCCACATGATCTTTCATTTTATCTGCATGTGGACAAATAATGTGAAATGATACATATTTATCTAAAATTAAAAAAAAAACACAACAATTTTTTTCAACTGTTACAAGTACAGTAGTTTTTGACAAAGTGGCTCATATGTCAGTAATTCACAAAGCAAAATAACAAGAAATTCTGAATATTATGGATCATTTCTAAAAACAACCATTCTGCCCAGATTATTTTGAACAGCTCTTTACCTACCTAAGTCAACTTCGTCTGTGGAGGGCATTTCTGAAGCTGGTTTGTTCTTGTAGATTTGGTACAGACACTTGCTCTTGACTTGATTTATTGTGTCACAGTCCAGAACCTCACAGGTGTATAAGTTTCCATTGCCATTCAAGTCAATTTCAAGTTTCTGTTTCAAACACAAAAAAATGATATTCTACAAATAATTAACTCTCAAGCCTTATGTTCTAGCTTGCAGTAAAACACTGCAATAAATTTAAATATAAATAAACAATCATCTTTTTTACACATTTGGTTATAAGGATAATTCACTATGTTCTATGAACTGAAAAAGAAAGTTACACCCTAAAATTGAACATAAATCTAACAAATAATTTTATTGCGGGTTGTAAAAGCTCTACCAAAAATAAGAAAATGAGAGGCAAAGATAGAAAAACAGACTGAATGAAACTGTAAATTCCTATATTACTGGAGTACTTAATTCCACAATCCTGCTGTTTTGAGTCAAATCGCGAGAATATAAAATTTTGAACACAGAACTTTTATCCACATATCTTATAATTTTAAACTCTCAGAAAATAATGGGTAGATTTCAAAATCTGCGAAAGAAGCTTCTCACGATTTTACCCTGATATTAATTCCACATGTTTAATTAGGAATCTACAGTAAGCAAAACACAGTAAATGATGAACAAATTTTTTTTTATTATCATCATAACACAAAAATTTAAAATGATAAATAAGAAAATAAGAGATAGACAGAAAAAGACTTAGAGACAGAAACTAAAAGTAAGAGAGAAATCAAAGGCCTGAAGGGCCACAATGGCGTCGAGTTAAAGTTAATTTGAAGAATAAAAACCTAAATATTTTTTTTTAAAAGTCAAAATAATCTCCACTATTACAAAAATGCATATTTTTTTTTTATTTGTGTTATTTATGGTTCTTCTTCATTGATCAATGTACACTTAGGTACGGTAGATTTAAAAAAAAATCCTTAAAACAAAGTATGATTCTGTAACTCTTAGTAATGTGTGTACTTAACATGAGACCAACTTTTTTTTTTTTTTTTTGCTGGAGATTAATTTTATAAAAATTAAGTTGGACGGTCAATTTAACAAAATGAAATTTGATATAGATTTTATGCAGTCAACTAAAATAATAGAAATATTAAAATTAAGTGTGATTTTTTTTTTATATTTTCAAAAATCATTCTGATTTGGTTATTGACCATTCATTTAGAAATTGGTATCAAATATACTTACTTTTTAAAAACAAATATAAAGACAAATACATTAGTCAACTTTCCAAAAAAATAATTATGTTTTTCATCACATAACTAATTAATTCACAATTCATAACAAATTGACTCACATAATTCTTAAAAAGTTTTGAATGTTAATTGAAAATTTAAGTTTAGAAATATCTTAGGCTTAATTTTTTTTTTTAGATTTTTTTCTCTCTATTCATATAGAATTAAATATTAAAATTATGATTGTGTTTAATTCTATATATTGTATATACTGCTGATAAACACTCTGTCTCTTATTATCAATTTGATTTAAAATTCATATGGGTCCAAATGACACGGTCCGAAAAGATCAGAGGTAGATAAAAGAAAGCACCCATTCACGTTGTTTACAAAGTGAAAGTAGTTCACAGGTTGGTTTAAAATAACTTTTGGTTGTAGATATACTTATTGCTCAATGTAGGAAGTTTTGTTTCTAAAAGATCAAACATTTGTGCATTGTCAATATTCGATATGCACCCCTGCGAATGTGTTCTGAATGTTTTCTTTATCGTTGCTAAGTATGTAATAAATCCAGAGGTGCTCGAATGAAAGTTCAGGAGACTTCACCGAGATTTGTTCAGTTCCTGTGAAATTTCGAGCGGAAGTATAAGTGTTCGGATAATATTCTCAAAATATGTAAGTACTGGTCGATTTTCATACCGTATTCTACTTTGATTTATGTTAAAACATCAACATCTTTTAAGATGTATGTCTTATTTCACCATCTAGCGGATTTTTGAATTAAACGATGATATTCAGAACAGAATTATCGTTCGTGTTCAACCATGTGTAGAGTGGTTAATAATATAAACATAAGGTTGCTTATTAAAATTAGGCCTATGGCCATGTTTGAAGCTTGTGGTGTGCAATACCAAAAACAAAATTAATGGGTGAATGTTTTGCATAAAAACTTAGTGTGTCAAGCCATTTTAAAGGAACATTCTGCATAAAATAGTACAGTCTGTTTCACAATTGATATTATTACTATATAGGTCAGGCGCGGATCGAAAGTTAATTCTTAGAGGGGATCTCTACTACGCATGTTAATTGTCGCAACAGCAGAAAAAAACTATTTTTTGTATTGTCTTGTTTATTTCTAGAACACATTTTATCCACCAATTAATGAAGATAAAGTTTAAAATCAATAAACCTCTAGAATTTATATTTGACTACAAATACCTAGATTCTCCACAATAGACTATAAACATGAGGCACGATTTTTACTGCAAAACAGAAAGGGTCAAATAAAACCACGTGGTCTAAAATTTAAATGACAATAACATTCGCAGGGGTGATATGGATACAAAATAATCTGTTTTGCAGGCTGGTATATTTCATAACCAAATTGAGTATGTAGGCCTAACAATCGCATGTGTCTCGGTGCAAGTGTATGCATCCGCTGAAACCCAGTCATATTGTTTACAATAAAATATGAACATTTTCAGAGACATCAACCATTTCGTATCTGCCAACTTGTTTTGTTGACGTACAGTTCTGCTCGATGAAGTATGTCATCTATTTTTCTTCAAACACTTAAGAAAACTTTGCACTCATTTGAGTTGTTTGGCTCCTTAAAATTTGCAACTTCCGGACGTACGATCCCTAGATGGCTTTCGAGCTTTGCTCGACGCCATAAAAATAGAGACATACCGGTACATACAAAAACCCATATTTGATTCAATCAGACCCACCATAGTCAGACAGTCAATCTTCTCCCTCAGGAAGTTGTCCTCAGACAGGGTATTCTTGGCCTCCCCGGTCACCTCGTCCACGGGGCGTTTCTCCACCACCGTCTGGGTTGACTTGTACAACATAAACAGAGAGGAGCCACCTCCCTCCTGTTCAAAAAATTAATTTCAAATGATATAAATTTCTAACTTTTAAATTTTTCAAATAGTGTGGAATCATCATTGTTCATGGGGAAGCAATGTTCATGGCTTTCGTGGGTAACATTTGCCCATGAATTTACATCCCTACGAGTGTATTTACAAGCATTTGTTTAATATCTTATTTACGAAAAACAACTGCCAACGAGAAATTACATTCCACGAAACTCGAATAAAAAAGGTTTTACAGTAACTGGAAAAGAACATTTTAGATGTCAATCCTCATCTCCCTATCCGGCCTGTTTGAACAATAATTATCAATGTTCCCAGGAGCAACCCCCTTGGATGTTGATATCTTGCATTTAATAAATCTTTCTGACAATTGTGAACTTAACAAAAATTACAACAAACGTTTGGCACCTGTAATATTTAAATCTTGAATCATCGTTTTTTTTTTAAATCATTTACTTTTTATTCTTATAAATCAGCAATATTTTCAGGTAATATTTATAAAAGAAATGCAAATATTGATGATGCTAAGGAATGACAAGTTTTTAGAGTGTTACCTTCAGATATGGATAGAGGGAAACAGAGAGCCAGTGGGATAGTAATCTCAGAGAAATGGACTCAAATCTGCAATAGAAATAAACATTAACACTAGTTTGAGGAAGCTGGGTGATCGACAAATTGGCCATTAGATCTTCATTAAATTGATAAATAGAATTTGTTAACTATACACTATCATTTACTAAAAAAAAAATTTGCACATGTAAGACCCAAATTTGAATATTTTGTTATATCAATATAATATAATATAATATTCTGTTTGAGGGGAACAATATAATCTTGTAATGGTCACAACAATCTAGCCTTTTTTACTCATGTAATTCTCTATAACGTGTAATTTTATAATGTTGGCAATGTTGAACTAATTTCCCATCACATTGCAACTAACACACGGAATAAATATATTTCAATGTACTTTTTAAAACTGCACTTGCCAAATAACCTAAATGTCAAAAGCACCAGATATTTTAATCAAGGGAATATGAATTTTGTACAAAGACAATGTAAGCATTTGACTACAGAACATTAGTTAATGATGAAGAAAGACAGTACCTGTTAAAGAGAGTTTTGTGTTGCTTTTTGTTGGCAGAATCCACCAGAGTTGATAACAAGCAGTTTACAATCCTGAAAGATAAATATATTTACATGAATACATGTACCTGTTCCTGTAGAGAACAAGTATCACCAATTAAGCAGAATGAAATTTTGTTTGAACAAATTGATAAAATAGATAACATACTCGAAGAAATCTCTCATCTTCCCCATCATAATTACACTGAAGTTGGCAGCAAACTGAGCCCTGGAGTGTGAAGAAAAATCAATTAGTTTCTATTGAAGCAATTTATAATCTAACATGAAAATATAACTAAAATTACTTACATACATAACAAGTGTCTAATATTAAAGACAAAATTACTTATGTTAGAAGTCTGTTAAAGGTCATTTTAGAAATCCATGTCGAGGTCAGATCTATTAACTTGTTGTTAGAAGCTTAAATAAAGGTTAGATAGACTCACTTGTCACTTAATGTGATCTTCCTCTGTTTTTCAAGGGTCCCAATAAGAGATTTAACAAAGTACTTGTTGGACATCAGTTTGTCAAACTGGTCCATAGCCTTTTCAGCATTCTTACTGGAAAACTGTTAAATAAAAATAAAATTTACTAATTAACATGCTCCAGATCTGATTCTAAATCAGGGACAAAGAAGTTTCACCCTAAGAAAGATTTAAGATCAATTTTCTCAATTTTAAATTTTATAACTAGGTGATACAAAGACAGATGCTTTTAGCATCTTTCATTGTTTGGTGTGGGGGATTTTAAATTAAATATGAATAATAGGAATTGTGCATGGGAAGCATGAAAGCAGAGGATCATATGAATACAGACCCCTGAGTGCTCCAACAGAGACGCAATGGTGGCAGCTTCCACCTCCTTTGGGAACAGGATGTATTGGGTGTAACTTTGGTACGAGTGATAGGGGATTCCTGTGGACACTAGGTCACGCTTTATATCTGTAATATTCAGCTGCATCTCTGCAAACTCTGCAGGGGAAAAAAACAACACAATTAGTAACATGGAAACTTCGTTTTACTTAGGTAGACGTGTGGTAGATAAAATGACAACATGTCTCTAGATAGCAACCCAGCAATTTTTCAACACGCTTATACTGAAGTGCCAATGATGGGCAATTTTGCTTTGTTATAAGCGTATTTCGTTATATTTGTCAAGTTAATGTTTACAACATGTCACTGGTAATGAAAGTCACTTCATTATAAGCATCAATTCATTATAAGGGTATTTGCTTTTTCCATGTTTTACTTTACAGTGAAGATCACTAACCCTCTTGGTTGATCCTCATAGTATTCTGCTCCAATTCGTGCATCTCCGTCATGAACTTTTCAATTTTCTGCGCATTCCTTACACGATTTCTCCGCAGCATCAGAACGGCAAAGACCACAATGACGATTAACAAGACAACAAGCACCACAATGATGATGATGGTGATTTGAGTTTCGGTCGCGTACTCCATTACTCCAACAATTTGGTTTGCGTTACCAACTTTTACCTAAACGCCAAATAAATCAAAAAATAACTATTAATAATATTCCATTACTCAAACAATTTTGTTTACGTTACCATCTTTTACCTAAACGCCAAATAAATTGAAAAATAACTATTAATAATATTCCATTACTCCAACAATTTTGTTTGCGTTACCAACTTTTACCTAAACGCCAAATAAATTGAAAAATAACTATTAATGATACTCCATTACTCCAACAATTTTGTTTGCGTTACCAACTTTAACCTAAAGGCCAAATAAATTGAAAAATAACTACCGGTATTAATAATACTCCATTACTCCAAAAATGTTGTTTACATTACCAACTTTTACCTTAACACCAAATAAATTAAAAAAATAACTATTAATAATAGCCAAAACTCAATGTTCTTTAGTTTCTCAGGCATGTAAAAATTTCTAACATAATGCATCAGGAAGGATTTTATTTTTTCATTATCAAGATTGGGAAAGAAAAATTACAGTGAAATTAAAATTTGTTTAATTCTGAGCTTACCCTGATGAATAACTTTTCTTCATTGAACCTCGGTGATGGTTCTTTATTGGGGGGTCGACAAATTAGTTCTGTTTCATTTAAGCTAGTAATGGCGCATTCTCCAGAGCCGACAAGCACCTGATAATCCTGCTTCTTTGTTACAGTGGCTAAACCCTTACCCTACAAGAGGCAGCACAATCTGTTGACTCAAATACTGACTGGATCAAATATTCATGGAGACATTTGATAAAAATTAATGAAACTTGTTTCCAATTGCATATCATAAACAGAAGTAAAACAAACATTATTTTAAAGTACATTTTTTCTTTTCAGAATGAACAGGTCTATAAATCTCAGACAAAATATATCAGCATCCTTGTTTCAACTGAAAATTTAGGTAAAAATGATATTCTATGACTTGATACTTCAAATGATTATTTATCGCAAATCTTACACGGGTGTATTCGCTGCGAGTGATAACTCAAAACAATGCTACATCAGTCATAGCGAATACTTTCATGTAAGATTTGCGATAACATTCTCAAAAGGATTTAATAGAAAACAAGAGGCCCATGGGCCACATCGCTCACCTGAACAGCAGTTCCTTGTAACATTACATTTCGTAGCATATGCTTTTTCTATTTTAAACATTGAACCCCTTTCTGGGGACCCAGTAATGGTCCGAGGTTTAAGGTTGGCTTGAACAACATAAATAGTAACATAGGAATGAAAATGTGTAGCACTGCGGTGGGACCGCACGTACACAACCTGAAAAACTGAACGTAGAAGAGTTCCACTTCAAGAGGAATAACTCTCAGACTGTACAGAACATTAAGAAAGATAACTCTTGGTTCCACTACATTAGAGTTTACACAATTTGAGGATTCTTGCATAGTAATCTCACAAACTGTAGCATTATAGTTCTCGAGAAGAACTTTTTAAAAACATTTTCAATATATCTTTCTATGTTAAACTTTGAACCCCTTTTGGGGCCACAGTATTAGTCCAGTGCTAAAGTTTTAATTATTTGGAATCTACATTATTTAAGGATGCTTGCATAGTTATCTCACAAGCTGAAGCATTATAGTTCCCTAGAAAAAGATTTTTCAACATTTTTCCTCTATATTTCTATGCTAAACTTTGAACACCTCTTGGGGCCCCAGTATTAGATTGAGGTCACGGCTTTTATAATTTCGAATCTACACTATTTGAGGGTGCTTACTTAGTTATCTGACAAATTGATGCATTGTAGTTCTCGAAAAGAAGATTTTTAAACATTTTCCATATATACCGGTACTTCTACATTTAACTTTAAACCCATCTTGGGTCCCTAGTATTAGTCCAGGGGTCACTATTTTAAAACTGTCGAACCTTCATTATCCAAGGTTGTATGCATGATAGCAATCTCACAAATTGAAGCATTGTAGTTCTCGAGAAGAAGATTTTTTAACCTGTTACCTTTATATTTCTATAATAAACTTTGACCCCATCTTGGGGCCCCATTATTGGTCCGGGGGTCACGATTTTACGAATTAGGAATCTACATAAGCGAAGGATGCATGCATAGATATTCCACTAACTAAAACATTGTAGTTCTTGAAAAGAAAATTTTTAAACTTTTCCTTTGTTTTTTAAAATGTTTAAATTTTGAACCCCTCTTGGTGCCCATCAATTGTCCGGGAGTTACAATTTTTTGAATCTACATTATTTAAGGATGTACATGTATGCATAGTAATATCCCAAACAGTTGCACGATGGTTCTTGAGAAGATTTTAAAACATTTTCCTATATATGTTAAAATCTAAACCCCTCCTGGGGCCCCACTTTTGTTCGGGGGTCACGATTTTTACAATCTTCACTATATATACAACCTTTTGTGTATGTATTGGCATTTTTGGTGAAGTGGTTCTTGAGAAGAAAATTTTTAAACATTTTTCATATGTAGTTCTATGTTAAATTTTGATCCCCGCCTGGGGCCCCAGTTTTGGTCCGAGGGTCACGATTTTTACAATTTAGAATCTTCATTATACATACAAGCTTTTGTGTAAATATTGGCATTTCTGGTGCAGTGGTTCTTGAGAAGAAGATTTTTTAAACATTTTCCTATGTATTTCTATGTTAAACTTTGAACCCCGCCTGGGGCCCCAGTTTGGGTCCGAGGGTCACGATTTTTACAATTTAGAATCTTCACTATATATACAAGCTTTTGTGTAAATATTGGCATTTCTGGTGCAGTGGTTCTTGAGAAGAAGATTTTTTAAACATTTTCCTATGTATTTCTATGTTAAACTTTGATCCCCGCCTGGGCCCCAAGTTTTGGTCCGAGGGTCACGATTTTTACAATTTAGAATCTTCACTATATATACAAGCTTTTGTGTAAATATTGGCATTTCTGGTGCAGTGGTTCTTGAGAAGAAGATTTTTTAAACATTTTCCTATGTATTTCTATGTTAAACTTTGAACCCCACCTGGGGCCCCATTTTGGTCCGAGGGTCACGATTTTTACAATTTAGAATCTTCACTATATATACAAGCTTTTGTGTAAATATTGGCATTTCTGGTGCAGTGGTTCTTGAGAAGAAGATTTTTTAAACATTTTCCTATGTATTTCTTTGTTAAACTTTGAACCCCGCCTGGGGCCCCAGTTTTGGTCCGAGGGTCACGATTTTTACAATTTAGAATCTTCACTATGTATAGAAGCTTTTGTGTAAATATTGGCATTTCTGGTGCAGTGGTTCTTGAGAAGAAGTTTTTAAACATTTTCCTATGTATTTCTATATATGTTAAACTTTGAACCCCGCCTGGGGCCCCAGTTTTGGTCCGAGGGTCACGATTTTTACAATTTAGAATCTTCACTATATAAACAAGCTTTTGTGTAAATATTGGCATTTCTGGTGCAGTGGTTCTTGAGAAGAAGATTTTTTAAACATTTTCCTATGTATTTCTATGTTAAACTTTGAACCCCGCCTGGGGCCCAAGTTTTAGTCCGAGGGTCACGATTTTTACAATTTAGAATCTTCATTATACATACAAGCTTTTGTGTAAATATTGGCATTTCTGGTGCAGTGGTTCTTGAGAAGAAGATTTTTTAAACATTTTCCTATGTATTTCTATGTTAAACTTTGAACCCCGCCTGGGGCCCCAGTTTTAGTCCGAGGGTCCCGATTTTTACAATTTACAATCTTCACTTTGTATACAAGCTTTTGTGTAAATATTGGCATTCCTGGTGCAGTGGTTCTTGAGAAGAAGATTTTTTAAACATTTTCCTATGTATTTCTATGTTAAACTTTGAACCCCGCCTGGGGCCCCAGTTTTGGTCCGAGGGTCACGATTTTTACAATTTAGAATCTTCACTATATAAACAAGCTTTTGTGTAAATATTGGCATTTCTGGTGCAGTGGTTCTTGAGAAGAAGATTTTTTAAACATTTTCCTATGTATTTCTATGTTAAACTTTGAACCCCGCCTGGGGCCCCAGTTTTGGTCCGAGGGTCACGATTTTTACAATTTAGAATCTTCACTATATATACAAGCTTTTGTGTAAATATTGGCATTTCTGGTGCAGTGGTTCTTGAGAAGAAGATTTTTAAAGACATGCACCCTATACTCACTGTTTCGCAATTATCTCCCTTTTGAAAAGGGCTGTGCCCTTTATTTTAACAATTTATAATCCCCTTTCCATAAGGATGCTTTGTACTAAATTTGGTTAAATTTGGCCCAGTGGTTTTTGAGAAGAAGTTGAAAATGTGAAAAGTTTACAGACGGACGGACAGACAGACGGACGGACGGACGGACGGACGGACAACGGGTGATCAGAAAAGCTCACTTGAACCTTCGGTTCAGGTGAGCTAAAAATGAAATTTGTGGAAAATTCATTATGAATATTAATATGACAACTGTACACAGGGAAATATTCGCCCCATTTTATTTTCACCCCTTCCACACTCATTGTCAGTGGCTTAATTTAAGAATGGGTGAATTCCAATGTCGCAAATCATCTCTATTCAAACACAACTGTGTCTGGGCGAAATAAAGATGGGGCAAAAGTGTTTACAAGTGTACAAAGGGGAAAATTACACGGGGTGAAAATTATCCTGTATACAGTTTTAACATTTCCTCAGCATTGAAAAAATAGCTGACACATTGAAACCTTACCACTAATGTGATTGATTCTTCAGCACTTGGATCAAAGTTGTATGTTGTATTACCATTGAAAGCTGCAAACAGAGGGTCATCCACATACAATACACTAGAAGTGAATGTATAGGAAAATCCATCAAGGTAGATGACGATATTGGACTTAGTAGCTCTCTTTTTCCGTCGCCTTTCACTTTCTCGGTTCCTAGGATATTTGCATTCAAGTTTAGATGGGGTGAGAATTCTGCATGTTGAGTCTCTTTCCTGTAAGATACCAAAAAAAAGTTAATAATTAAATTAGTCAAATCAATTTTCATCAATGAAGTTGCCTTACAGCAAAAGTTATATATAAGTCACATCAATCTTACCTCACTGTCCTCAACTCCCACTGTTAGACTATCAATGGCAGTAAATCCTTCACCAATCACATTGAAATTTGTTCCTCCACTAAGAAAAAAAAATTAATTTACATTTTACTCATAAATTCAAATTTTGTTTCTCTACATGACTGAGAAAAAATTTGATTATGGGTACACTTTTCAGAAAGACTATATATAATAAGGTCTTACATCTTTCCTGATCATATGCAGAAATTTTAAATAAATCTAATAAAAATGTCAGAGCAATCTTGAAGTTTGATAACTTCATCCACTTCTCATGCTTATTATAATGATGCCACTGAAATGGGCCATTTCCTGCTTTTCTCAACAACCAAAAAAACTGGATAATTAGTTTTAAATGAAAATATTCCACACAACTTGACAACAAACTTACTTATCGCTGTTCAGTTCTTTCAAATTTTAAATATGTACCTGCTTATTGATTTCAGCTCTGCAGGCTCAGTTGATTTAATGACTGGGTCTGGTAGATATTCAAACTGTTTGCTACTATCCACTTCTGTATTGGTGTCAAAGGTCACCTTCACTTTATACTTCCCTGTATCATTTGCCTTTTTAGGTTTACAAGCTATCTCCCCTCTAACTGACAATCCTTTGATTCTGCAGATGACATATGTTCAGTGCATATATTTTTTCAATCATTTAAATTTATACAATGTGAAAATATAAACTATCAAAGAACATTTTTGAAATTACAAGATATATCCCCAACCCTTCTCTTCATACTGTAAAACGAGAAAATTTGGCGCATACATATTTTAGCGCAAGTGCAAGTACATTAGCGCAATTATATTTTAGCGCATGCATCTTTTCTTTAAAAAAGAATATAAAAAATGATATTGTTCGATTAACGATCACGCCAAAAATTTAGTTCTGTGTTCACTCAACAAACACAACGACTTTGATTTCTATCTCGCATGTACGATAAACTGTCATTGAGAACAATACACTTACTTTTGTGTAAATCGTCAGTAGATAGATATTAAAACTTCATTTATTGGCGATGATGTGTAATTTTTGTTAGTAAACAAATTTGAGTTATTGGAATTTGAATTTAACATGTCGACTTGGATAACACTAGAAGAGTCCCGAAACTAAAAGTGAAATCGAATGCTACATTTACCATGAGTTTCGATCACCACGAGAGAATCTTTTTCACAGTAATTTTACATTAAGATAACACAAAAATAGGTATCGTCTTGTTATCTTTATATCCACTAATCAGAGATCAAAGAAATTATGATCAATCATGTATTGTCAGCGTTAACGATCGCCACGCTTAATCACATTTTCACCTCGAGGCGCTAAATGGAAGTGGTATGGGGAGAAGCCCAATTTTCAATGTGCTAATGAGAGATATTAAAAAGCATTTAAAAGTGAATTAATTAATCCATGTTTAGGCATTTATACCCGATAACCCATACCGTTTACCTGTGTAATTGTTTAAACAAACAGAACCGACAGCATCTGATATTTAAATGAACACTTCTATATAGCCTTAAAAATGGACTGACGTTTTTGTTTTGCAACTTGAAGAAATTTAATACTTAGGGAAAATCGTTGGCGCACTATTAATTTTAGCGCTCAGAGGCAGTTGCGCCAAAGGCGCTAAAATTTGTAGTGCGCCACATTTTCTCGTTTTACAGTACTAGGTCCAATTACTGGATTTGAGAACACAGAAAGTGAAGTAAATTGATCAAATTATTTCAGTGCACACTTACATGGTGCATCCTATAGGTAATTGTGTTTTTTTTGGGTCTACATTGGTCAACTCCACTGCATACTTCATATTGCCAATGTTTAGATTGGTTCCAATTAAATGAATGGTCCTTCCTCCAGACAAGATACCTTCTTTTGGGTTGATATCTATTATCTCTGGCATCTATAATGACCAATCAGAACACAGACTGACATACAGTCAAACTTTGATATCTCAAACTAGATTGGACTGTTTAAAAACTTCAAGATATCTGAGTATTCAAGATATCAAGGGTAAAATGCTTAAAAAATAATTGGTTTGGACTTCAAAATCACTTCGACATATCCATTCTATTCGAGATATCAATGTTCGAGATATCAAAGTTCAATTGTATTACAGCTGCTTTTTTGAAAGTGTGGGTGCACATGAACAAAAACAAAACAATGAATTATAAAAAATTATTGAGGTCATGTCTTTTTTTTAATATAAAGATAATTTTCTTGAAATTTTTTTGAAAAAAGTGATTCAGTGATGCGAAACCCAATGATTTAACAAAAAAATTTGAAAAACTACAATTTTATGTCAAAAGAAACAACAAATGTTTTTAAAAAGATGTTCTTTATAGATGTTCTATATTCATTTTTTACAGTTTCTCATCATAATTATCCAGATGCTTTGAATTCCTTTTTTTTCCACTGTGAAATATCCTGTTCTTCCTTTAATTAGGAACCATTTGCATTTCCTAGTAAATCCCCAGTAAAACCAAGTTAAGTAGAAAATCACCCACATTACAAAAACGTGTACCTCTGAATTTCTTTAGACTGTTTGTAAATTTGATATAAAGATGATTTAGAAAAAGCCAATTTTACCGAAAATTCTAATTTATTAATCATTTGAATTAATTCCTTACAATTTTATATCATAAAGTACAGAAAATTTGATCAAATTGATATCCTTAATATCAATAAATTCCATAAAATTTATTTGTTGGCACCCCAATAATAACAATCAGCAAACAATAAATGTTTGTAAAACATGTACACTCTCAGAGAAAATGATTGGAAACTGAAAAACTCCAAAATCAAACTTGACCTAGACATTATCAAGATAAACCTGTATCCCAAATTACATTTCAATATGTGCATACTCTGCAAAGAAAATGTATGGGAACTGCAAATAAGGCCACATAAAATCATTATTTAGATTCCCAACCTGATTTGCCAAAAATATATGGGGCGATGGGCGGATTTTATTTACCGTAAAGTCGCATGTATAACACACTTTTTTCCAGCCAAAATTTTATTAAAAGTAGGGGGTGCGTATTGTACATAGAAATTTATTTTTACCCCATTTTTTCAAGCTGTGATTCTTAATACCACGGGAGTAGCGACTGCTGATATTGTGTGTTATGCGAGTTGTATGAGTGTATACTAAATTTACTGCATCAGAACAGAGACATAATTTGTGTCTCGATCTGGTCAGAATTACCTTATTCATAGTTTTATTTCCATTATCAAACAAGTCTAAATATCGCCAGTGTATTTGCCATTACGTAAGCAGCCACCTGTTGACTTGGCGCCTGGTCAATGTTTGTTTAACAATTTTCGGTGTCGGAATCAGGCACCTGTCTTGTGTCAAACTTCACAGGGTGTTTTAAGTGTATGAAGATTAGCAGTTGTTATGATTTTATTTAACTTGATTACTTTGTGTCCAGTTATTCAGTAAAACATTATTGCTTTACACAGATCCACTGCTAAAAATACATCGATCATTTGCATGACTTGATAATGACGATATACAACATACATACCTTTCTTCACAATGTTTATTTAACAACAATCAAAGAGTTTGACTATAATTAATCAATTATATCATTCCTCTTGATTTTGTCCTGGTTTATATCTGTAAACAGTATTACTTTTAAGCACTAAGCTAGGTTGCTGTTCTTGATTACATTGAGTATCTTCAATTTCTTCGCTGTTGCACAAGAAACTCCTTCCTTATGAAGTGACAAATGATATTTGATACCGCCCTTATAAATCATACCATCCTATTTAAGTGAAATTGTAAAAACTTTGACTCTGATATCGCTTGGGCCATGATCCGATCACAAAATTACAGTAATTGCGCTTGGGTTATAAATTCATCATTACACATCGATAGTTTTTTTGGCTAAATGGCGGCTGTCAATTTTCATCTTCTGAGCTATATTCCGATCACAAAATTAAAGAAAATGCACATGGATTATAAAATTATCATGAAACACCGATAGTTCGGGGGAAATGGCAGCGGTTGATTTCGCAATTTTTTTGGGAGCATATTATACAAAGGACCTGCTGTTTTTTCGATATTTTTTGGACAACTTTGGGCGTGCGTATTATACATAAGTGCATATCATACAAGATACGGTATTATTTTAATTTTTTTTAAACACCTTTTTTACTGTTCATAATAAACAAATAACAACTGCTCTGCTATTCTTTTAAATTGATAATTCTATTATAAGTACATAAACCCACTTGTAATCTTTTATTCCATTTTATTTCGACTTTTAAAACTGTCAATGCATGAAGACATGCATTTGTATTGTATCCTTATGATAATAAACATGAATAGAATCAAACAATAATCAACATGTTTAGGCAGCCATTTAAATGTTTTGAATTTTTTGTATACTGAGCCCAATTTCTTCCAGAATTTTTTTTTTCCACACAATTTTTTTTCCAAAATAAATAAAATTTTTTAGTAGGGTGGGTTGGGATGAGAATCTAAAAAATTTTATGTGGCTTAATTGGAATTTTTCTATGTCCAAGGGCATAACTCGAAAATGTCGAAAATGGCTTGATCGTACCAAACATCGAACTTGCATACCAAATTTCATTCCAATATGTTAATCCTCTCATGAGAAGAGAATGAACAGAAACTGGACTGACCAACATACTGAATGACAGACAGAAAGACAGCAGTCTTCGAAGGGGGGCATTAAAAGTTCATACATGTAGCCTTTTTTACTTTATTTTTTTTAATTAGTCAGTCACTGAAATTTCCTGTTTAAACAGAAATTGAATATTTATTACCTTGTAAATAAACTGAATGTCTTCTGACGAGTTCATGCCATCCACTGTCACAACCACCTGTCCACTTTCCTCAGACTTCCCCGATTCAAACGATTTTTTTGATGTGATGCATCTAATCCTGTTACAGAAATATGCGATCTATTGATTACATGGTATTCAACACTGTTTACTACCCAGGAACTGTATATCTACAGGTAACTCTCGATAGCTCAAAGTCCATGGGACCTATAAGGAAAAACTTCGAAGTTTCAAGAGTTCGAGTTTTCAAGAGTTTGTAATTTTCCGGGTTGACCGACGGGTTTTGAAATTTGTCTTCCCAGATGTTATGATTAAGCCATTTATTTAGTGCTAACCTTATGCACGTGCTTAAACAACGTTTTCTTTTCAGTAAAATATACAGAACTGGATGTTTTCAAAACTAAATACATGTACAAACAAGTTACTATTGAATAAATTCATAATAATTATTTATATTATGCAGCATATTAAGACCAGATAGCTCGGTACTACTGGACTGCGAGACGATCGACATGTCATAAATGTGATAACTGAGTATCACCCATTGTTCCCACTGTACAGCTGTAAGAACTTGTTCAGCAATAATCATTACAAATATGACAATGATGCTGATAAGCATATTTTTTTTAACAGTTTTATAACTCTAAAATTTGACCATGGCTCAATAATATCCTTTCGTCTTAGTTTATTTGAAAATTCTCATTTTCATTGCATCTCCAAATTATCGTAAAACAGTTGTGATAATTATGGATTAGGTATCGGTATGGTCAATCATCAAACAATTATCACCTTGAAGGACAAGTGTCGCCTGAATAAACAACCCGTGACACGGGTCCAGCATCTAATGCCTAGAGCCATTTAAATGACCAAGTAGGTGTTAATTAGGTAAAGCGCTTGGAGATACACAGCGACTTCAAGGTATCGAGAGTAAAAAACTAAAGATTATGAACAACGTACGGGACTGCAGTTTGACTTCAAGGGATTAAGGGTTTCGAGATATCAAGAGTTCGAGATATCAAGAGTAAATTAGCTTTAGAGTTATATAACTTCGAGCGATTGAAGTTCGAGCCATCAAGAGTTATCTGTACTCTGTTTTGCTTCTTATATATATTTTATATAGTGTTGTTTAAAACCATATCAATAGAGTATCTTACTATTTTTGACAAACACATATGTGTTTTTGATATGATGGATCCATATCTATGATGGATTGATCCAAATATCTACTGTGTGGATACTTCTGTTTATCAATTCATTACATATCAATTACAAAAATTTTTGAAATGCTTTTTACTTCTGTTGCATGCAATTGTATGAATGACCAAGGGAAGTTGCATGAACAAAGATTAAGTAAACAACCCAACAAAATCAAATTAGTTTTTCAATCAAAAAATTCAGTTTATCTTTAACAATATCAGACTTTAATGATTTCTACATGGTATTAAACACACCTCCGATCCATGAATTTAACATTGTTACATTGCATCCCAGCAACTGTAACCGCCACATCTGATCGAATCCCAAAGTTGAATCCCTCTATAGTGACCTCTGTCCCTCCTTGTGGAGGACCATCTGTTGGAAAAATCTGAAATATGATAAAAATATTTCACTTCATTAAATCAACTAGACAACATTCAGATGAAGACTAGCTATCTCAAAAGGCCCCACTTAAATAATGGACAATAGGATGATAAAGAATTTCAGAGAATTTTGCTATGACCTTGACCTATAATTTAGAAATTTTCCCGCTGGCATAAAATTTCTACCCCTTACACACAGGCATTTTTTGTTCAATCTGAGCAAGATTAAGCAAATAAGAAATAATCTGCCAACTAAAACTGATTACAAGAGATCCGCTATGACCTTTACATTGACTTGGTTCAAGTCACTGCACACCATCATCCTAAAAGCTCTGTCTAAGTTAAGTATTATTAGTGGGGCTAAGTGAAGAGTTCATATATGCTCTTAAAAAATTAAATCAAAGGCCTGAAGGGCCACAATGACGTGGAGTTGAAGTTAATTTGAAGAGTACAAACCCGAACAATTTGTTTAAAAAGTCAAAATAATCTCCATTTAATAGAAATGCATACCATATTAATTTTTTTATTGGTGTTATTTATGGTATTCCTTCATTGATCA
Source organism: Magallana gigas (assembly GCF_963853765.1). Classification (NCBI taxonomy): domain Eukaryota; kingdom Metazoa; phylum Mollusca; class Bivalvia; order Ostreida; family Ostreidae; genus Magallana; species Magallana gigas. Next base: position 28,223,417 of record NC_088856.1, read on the forward strand.
CACGTACATTTAGGTACTATTGATTAAAAAATCCTTATAACAAATTATGATTCTGTAACTCTTTAGAAATGTATGTTCATTATAACTATTGCTTGGGTCTTCGGTGCAAGTGTATTCATCCGCTGAAACCCAGACATATTGTATTTCATAAAATATGAACATTTTCAAAGACATCAACTTTTTTTTATCTGTAAACTTGTTATATTTACATCTACCATAATTTCCTCTATTTCTTACGGAAACTTATAGCTAATTCATGGCTCTATAGAAACAGCCAGACTGAAATCTACACGCCCTATTTATCGATTGGTCGAAATCTACAGCGGCTGAAAGTGACAGGACTGAAATTGACACGCCCTGTTTATCAATTGGTCTAAACCTACAGCGACCTTAGTAAAATCCCCGACTTCACGAAATAATCATGACGATGCCAGACTCAAAGTCTCACAGGAGACGATTTGGCTGTTTCTTTTAGCTAACGTACTTTTGTACATTAACAGTAATTTAGTGAATTTTACTAACTTTTCATAATCAGTTTATTAATTAGTTAAAGAGAGATGTTAATATAAACAATAAAAATGCTTTCTTTGATGATTCATGCGGGTTATGAAGGTAGCGATCATTGCAGGAAAAATTTACATAACCCACATTAGCAGGTTATGTATTTTTCCTGCAATGTCGCTACCTTCATATTCCGAATGAATCACCATAGAAAGCATTTTATTGTTTAAATATTGACGTACAGTTCTGCTCTAAATGGAAGTATGTCATCTTTTATTCTTCACATACATAAGAAAACTTTGCACTAATTTCTGCGGATTTACTAATAGCATGCGTTGTTCGGCTCATGAAAACTTCCGGTCATGTACAACCCCTAGTTTGCTTTTGAGCTCTGCTCGACGCCATAAAAATCAGATATGACCTTGACATTTGACCTATAAACATCATTTAAGGTCACTGCATATCCTTTGATCAAAAGCACTATGTGGGTGAAGAATGAACCAGATTGAAGAAAAGGGAGAGAAGATATGCTCCAGACAAGGATTTTTTAAATAAATCTGCTTTAACGTTAACATTTGACCTTGAAAATTGGTTCAAGCTCACTACACAAACTTTACTCAAAAGCCAAACAGGGCTAAGTGGAAAGTATATATGCTCTGAGAAAAATTTTTCGAGTGGTCTGATATGACCTTGACCTACAAACTCTATTCAAGGTCACTGCAAATAACCCTTTGACCATCTATAAGTGAAGTATGAGCCAGATTGAAACACGAGAAGATATGCCCAGGACAAGGATTCTATATATAATTCTGCTTTGACCTTAACATTAAACCTAAAAACATGGTTCAAGGTCACTGCACTCTCTTTACCCAAAGGCACTCTGTGGGTTAAGTATGAGCCAGATTGAGCCAAAGGCAGAGAATATATGCTCTGGACAAGCGATATAAGGTGGAAAGATGGACCGATTGGACCAGGGTTTGACATTAAGTTTTTTAATTATTAGACCAGTCGGGCTACCTCAGCAATTTTTCACTAGCCCTGACTCTTTTACTACTAGTCCTGACCAATTTTGACAAAAATAAACTAAAAATAATGACAAACATAAAATATTAAATACCTGTTTCTGTTTAATTGTATTGGTTTATCTTTACCAATAATGAATCATTCAAACACTATTTAAGATTTCATTTTATTCAAACTGTACTAATAATGATACAGGTATTCGATGGTTGACCAGGGACCAACAAAACTTTACGGAGACTTTACTTCCCCTTAACAGAGAAACATGTCATTATAATTAAAAAAGAAAACAAATTCTAAAAATTGAAAAAAAAATTATCAAGTTTATTTAATTTAAATTAATTGATGTAATTATACATTTTATAGATCAAATGTTTTGTAATTGTGTTAACTAAAATGAAAAATAAAATCAGTCTCTGTTTTTTAGTGTATTTTGGTGGCATTAGTCCACCCCAACCATTATGTTGAGGATTTAGATTTTTTAAAAAGATATTATAACAAAGGATTTATGATTATTTTAACATAAATATGGCAGTGTTATTAGCTAATATAATTACAAGTTACGAACAAATTCACTGTTATTTCAACACTGGCCCTAAAGTTATAAACACGATCGTTTTGTACAGCATGTAGTTGCATCACCCGTATTTATAACCCCTAAAGATAAGACAGACTAGATTAATTAACCACAAGAGGCATAAACTGAGTTTGTGAAGACGTCTTTTAAATTAAAAAATTATCATTTTATTGCCCATGGGGTTAATGTACACGATTATATGATGAACTTCCGTGTACAGGGAGACTTGGGCTTTTCGTTCGGAGGAAATTCCGGCGAAGTTACCGATCAAAAAGAGAGTATTTCCCCCACTTAATCCTCTAAGTTAGTTCTTGGGTTAAATTGTACTTAAATTACGGTTTGTAGAAATTTAGCCTGTTAGGAAAAAGTGCTTTTACTTCTATTGATATGAATATTTGAGAAAAAGTATTCGCACACTTTTTTTTCACACGACCAGTCGGGCTAGTACACTGACATTTAACCCGACCCTATAGTTTACTAGACAATGTCGGTCGGATGTGCCTTAATTAGTGTCAAACCCTGTGGACAGACTGATCACTATAGGGGGGCCCTTATAGAGCAAATTGAAAATGCAGGGTCTATGGTTTGTGCTCTTAGTATAATATATATAACCTTAAAATTCAGTATCAATCACAGCAATTGATACAAATAGCTATACCAGTAGCTATAAATGAATAAAATATTAGAAATGTTCAATTTTATAACTTTTTTTCTCTTTAGAGTTATGGGAATTAAAATGAGAGTTTGAACCAAACTTTAGAAATATGCCAAGAATCTTCCATCTTTGTTATTAAGATTCTGAAAAATTTCCAATTGTTTAACAACGGGGAAAGGTATTTTCAAAGATGAATCCAATCCAAAGCTAAAGCTGCAGAGAGAGAGAGAGAGAGAAAGAGAGAGATGGATGTAGGTGGATAAACAGTCTGATCGACACATTAAGACCAATATGATTCTCGTATTCAGTAAAAGGTTAGGAAAAATCCTCACTTTGGTAATCAGTGGTCCTCCACAGGTTTCCGCCTGGCTGCACTGGTTATTATCTACGTCCACACAGCCTGTATTTTGGCACCACTGACACTCGTATCCCCTGGACTGATTCAGGTAGTGACAGGTGCTACAGTCCTCTTCGTTCGAAGAAAGTGACTCACATTTGTATGCTAAAAGACAAATGGTAGAAATTTTACGGTTCTTTGCTACAAGATATAAAATGTAAAAAAATATCAACAAAAACATGTATATTTTTTTTTTATTTAAATTTCCATGGTTGAAGTATGTGGGCTATCTGACTGCCTTAAAAAGTTAATTCATATCTTATAAAAACTGTTCCTATGACACGACAAAAAGAGCTTCAAAGTCATATCAAATAAATCTGCTATGCATTACATTTTTGTGCAATTCAATTTCATTTATAATTGCCTTGCTTTCTATTCTAAATAGCAGAAAATTAAATCATAAGGAATGAAATCAATAGATACCAAAGTTTTAAACAAATATTAAAATGGATTCAGTGGATTGGAACAGTTTAAGCTTTTTTATAAACCGCTTAGCTTTTTATAATGAACCTAATAATAGTAAAATATTGGGTGGCCAACCAATTAAATAAGGCTCTGATTGATCAAAATTGCATGGTTCTAAAACTTCCTTCTCTGATTCAATTTATAAAATTTTGTATTTAGATTTTTAACCCTTGATGTTGACAGTATACCCAGATATGTAACGTTCAAAGGTAACCAATTGTTTTATACAATTATAAATAAAAGAAAAAAAGATGCAGAAAAACTTTATTGGTGGGTCGATCTTTTAATTGAATGTTTTGTTTCTTTTGAATTATGATTTCAAAGTTTTATTACACAATTGAAATCTTGCTTCCTTCTTTGAAAGAATAATATTTGGAGAGGATGATATATATAATTGTTATATTCAGTACCATATTCTCACTATATAACTCTATATAGATGAATAGTGAATAATTGTAATATTAGCTCGTCCGAAAAATATTAACCGGTCAATATTTTCTTGATATTGACCGGCTAGGAATAATATCTAGAGAACATTCCCTGTATTTCAAATAATCGCCTCTGATTTGTTGCTTTGTAAACGATGACGTAAATAACTCTTTGCAACTCCAAAACAAGGTGACGTCATAATAGACAGTCAGTCAAGGCAAGTAAACAACGGACGCGCAATGCGACGGTTTGCTATCATAAAGGATATAAGGATTTGCGAAGTACTGTGAAGTAAAATCTAGTAGAACATCTGTGTGTTAATTCTTTCAGTCGGCGGAATATCACCAGTGACCGTTTGATGCTGAGGATATTTTGAAAAAAGAACTTTGCACAAAATTGAACTCGTGAATTCTTTGTTGAGCTGAGAAAATTAAGGCAATCTGTTTTCAATTGCTTTCTTAAATTTTGGTTTGTTTCTTCATATAACAAAACAAATGTTGACTGTGTTTTCGGGCAACATTGATTATATTAGCCCCACTTGGGACAAAAATATTGCCCTCCGCTTCGCGTCGGGCAATATTTCGTCCCTCGGGGGCTAATATAATCAATGTTGCCCTCAACCCCAGTCAATATATATATTTATTACCTAATCAAAGATATTTTGTTGTTTTATTACAAATTAAATATTTGCGTCTATTTTGAACTGCCGGTCAATAGACTGCGATCTATTGGACCGCCGGTCAATAGACTGTGATCTATTAGACCGCCGGTCAATAGACTGCGATCTATTGGACTGGCAACGTATTTCACAACGCGGGTATGTAAATGTTACATCCTTTCGATAGTTCTCAGGGAATGTATATTCCTTTACATAGACGCTGTTTTTAGTACTTGGTGAAACCAAATTCAATGTTATCAAAATCAACCAATCAACAGTTTTAAAGCCTCATATAAGGTAAAAAACCATTAAAAATCTAATGGGTTGAAGACTCGCCCTTCTTTGTGTAAACTTATTCTAAATGGAGATATTAAATAGCAGAAAATTAAATCATAAGGAATGAAATCAATAGATACCAAAGTTTTAAACAAATATTAAAATGGATTCAGTGGATTGGAACAGTTTAAGCTTTTTTATAAACCGCTTAGCTTTTTATAATGAACCTAATAATAGTAAAATATTGGGTGGCCAACCAATTAAATAAGGCTCTGATTGATCAAAATTGCATGGTTCTAAAACTTCCTTCTCTGATTCAATTTATAAAATTTTGTATTTAGATTTTTAACCCTTGATGTTGACAGTATACCCAGATATGTAACGTTCAAAGGTAACCAATTGTTTTATACAATTATAAATAAAAGAAAAAAAGATGCAGAAAAACTTTATTGGTGGGTCGATCTTTTAATTGAATGTTTTGTTTCTTTTGAATTATGATTTCAAAGTTTTATTACACAATTGAAATCTTGCTTCCTTCTTTGAAAGAATAATATTTGGAGAGGATGATATATATAATTGTTATATTCAGTACCATATTCTCACTATATAACTCTATATAGATGAATAGTGAATAATTGTAATATTAGCTCGTCCGAAAAATATTAACCGGTCAATATTTTCTTGATATTGACCGGCTAGGAATAATATCTAGAGAACATTCCCTGTATTTCAAATAATCGCCTCTGATTTGTTGCTTTGTAAACGATGACGTAAATAACTCTTTGCAACTCCAAAACAAGGTGACGTCATAATAGACAGTCAGTCAAGGCAAGTAAACAACGGACGCGCAATGCGACGGTTTGCTATCATAAAGGATATAAGGATTTGCGAAGTACTGTGAAGTAAAATCTAGTAGAACATCTGTGTGTTAATTCTTTCAGTCGGCGGAATATCACCAGTGACCGTTTGATGCTGAGGATATTTTGAAAAAAGAACTTTGCACAAAATTGAACTCGTGAATTCTTTGTTGAGCTGAGAAAATTAAGGCAATCTGTTTTCAATTGCTTTCTTAAATTTTGGTTTGTTTCTTCATATAACAAAACAAATGTTGACTGTGTTTTCGGGCAACATTGATTATATTAGCCCCACTTGGGACAAAAATATTGCCCTCCGCTTCGCGTCGGGCAATATTTCGTCCCTCGGGGGCTAATATAATCAATGTTGCCCTCAACCCCAGTCAATATATATATTTATTACCTAATCAAAGATATTTTGTTGTTTTATTACAAATTAAATATTTGCGTCTATTTTGAACTGCCGGTCAATAGACTGCGATCTATTGGACCGCCGGTCAATAGACTGTGATCTATTAGACCGCCGGTCAATAGACTGCGATCTATTGGACTGGCAACGTATTTCACAACGCGGGTATGTAAATGTTACATCCTTTCGATAGTTCTCAGGGAATGTATATTCCTTTACATAGACGCTGTTTTTAGTACTTGGTGAAACCAAATTCAATGTTATCAAAATCAACCAATCAACAGTTTTAAAGCCTCATATAAGGTAAAAAACCATTAAAAATCTAATGGGTTGAAGACTCGCCCTTCTTTGTGTAAACTTATTCTAAATGGAGATATTGTAATGCATGCAACAGGTTTTGTGCATGTAAAAGATGAAAAAAAGTCTTAATACATTGCATAATGGCGCGAAAACCATCTGCGATATGCAAATTGTAAACCCCGAAAACTAAAGAAGGAATTAGGTAATAAAACAATTATTTAATGCTTGAACAGTCAATAGACCAGAATTTTTCCCTTGGTGCAGGGAACTTCTCAGTATGATCTATTGCCCTCGGCCGTTGGCCTCGGGCAATAGATCATACCGAGCTGTTCTCTGCATCTCGGGAAAAATATTCTGGTCTATTGACTGCTCAAGCATTAAATAATTGTATAATATATATAATAATTATTATATATAATAAAAAATAACAAAAAGCCAATCGATTCAAAACTCTACCGGTTTCATTGTAATCTTCAGGAGTTTAAATTTGTACAATCACCATAGATACATAAGTACATACATTAATTTCCAAATGATCATTGTGACGTCATATAACAACAAGTTTATGTTGTGCTTTTCAGAGTTGATTGACGTCATAGCATAATTATGTGTTTTGTAATAGTACGGGAATAACGTAAAATATATTCAAATATTCTATGATAATATATATATATATATATATATATATATATATATATATATATATATATATATATATATATATATATATATATATACATATATATATATATATATATATATATATATATATATATATATATATATATAATTTAAAAATAATAAATATCCAGAATAAAACCACAAATTGATCCTATTTATTGCAAACTTTTTCACCATTCTTGGCTCTTCAGGCAGTTATGTATAAATGACTAATATTGATGTTACTACGTTACATATTAGTCATTTGTACATAACTGCCTGAAGAGCCAGGAATGGCGAAAACATTTGCAGTAAATAGGATCAATTTGTGATTTTATTCTGGATATTTAATATTTTTAAATTATTTAAAACTGTGCCGATTTATCTTTTGTTGTATTGGTAAATTATATATATACACACACACACACACACCTCATCTCTTTACTATTTATTTTATAAAGCCATTTATTACAAAAATTTTTACCGCTGGTGTTTTTTTTATAATGATACTACAGTAAAACTTGTTGAGTCCGAATGTTGTGCATTCCAGCATGTTGTCCAATCCCACAAAATTCCCTTGACATTTTTTTTTATCATTTTTGTTTAAATCAAAGGCCTAAAGGGCCTATGAGTCGACTCGCTCTGAACGTGTTGTCAATATTTTGATGTATTTGTTTTTATTACATTGTTAAAGCAATATGAGCTGCAATTTTCATGATGAAATTTTTTAACGAAAATGTCATTTTCTACTAAAATGACAAAAATATCATGGTTTTTAAATTTCTTTTTGCCGTATTTTTGTGAAAAGGGTCGTTAAAGAGCCTTAATTGGAGCAAAATTGAATTATTGTCGTCCTGTACAAAAATTGATTTTCTATATGTTACTTAGAAGAGATATCTTTACTCTGACAAAAATTAATGATTTTTTCCAACCTTATTTATCATAAAAGTTTAAGTTACATGCAGACTTAGCATACTAGCAGGTTTTTACAGCAAAATAAAATTCTAACAAATACAGCTCATATTGCTTTAATAATTCATAAAAAAAAATTTCTGTCTTTTGTAAATAAATTAAACATAGGTGAACAAAGATTACTGGGCTCATTGTGGCAGACATCACCTTTATGAGACCAGCTTTATCATATTAAATCATATGATAATAATATTTAGATATCCTATTTATTAAAAAAATTATCTTTCATGATTCATGATTTGTTGTAGCCAGTGATAATAAGATACTTCTATACTTAATTCATTATTTATTTCAAATTCTGCGTGTTGAAAGCAGAAAAGGGTCAATGAATGTCTGATTCCTGATTCATCAACTCGTGTCAGTACTTTCAGTACTTTGATTCAACATTTCAATGATAGACTGGCAATGCCTGCCAGACTGGCAATGCATAATATCGTAGGATAGAGAAAAAGGACCAGTATATTTCAATGAGAAAGAAAAGGAACTATTTGCATTATATGGCACATTATCAATTCACGTTTGTGCTCAAAATCCACTCCAAGAGATCCGATGACAGCAAGGGTATTCTTGCTTCGCGAGCTGGGTTTTTCTAAATATAGATTTTACACTTTTAAAATGGAACAAGGTTTTCCACGTGTAAGTTGTCGAATTCATGGGCGGCAATTGAAGAGAAACTACTTTGATTTGTTTTATTTTTTAAATATCAAGAAAAACTTTAAAATATTTGTGTAAATCACGAAAACAAAAGAGATTAATGCATGCACTATTTACATTAGCGCATGAATAATGTTGTGCAAAATTTTCCCAGAAATGGCTATGATAACAAGGACTTAGTGAGCCGACTCAAAAATGTTGTGCAATCAAGATTCTGTAAACCATCCACGCTGTATAAACCAGACTCCTTATAATTAGTGAGGGTAATCTCCTGTAATCTGGCCACATATCGATCGGCCTTATGCGTGATAACTTTACTGCTTTTTTTTTTCCTAACAACCATTTCCAAAGCCAAAATTAGATCAATTAGATTATACTTCACCCCATTTTTTTCAGGTTGTGATTCTGGATACCGCGAGAGTACGACCGACGATATCATTTGTAATGCCTGTTGTACTTGCAGAGTAACATTTTATTCTGTCAAAATGCTCCATTCTTGTAATTTTAAAATATTTACTCATTGTTTCCTGCATGAAAATAGTTCTTGCCATTATATAATCAACCACATTGTCATGTGGTCAATGTCTGTTTAGCAATTTCCGGTGAAGCATGCACTTGTCTCATGTCTTCTCAGTTTAATCGGGTGTTGAAAAATTATCCATAATTTAATTGAAAAGGTATTTCCATTGTACGTATTCCGTTATGCAATTATTGAAATGAAAATTAGCACTGTAATCACAATGAGAATGAGGATGACTAATATATTTCAAAAGAAATGAAAATGTTGAAGAATAGACGATCAAAACCTACTGCATTAAATACCGGTACTAAAATTAATTTGCAACAACGTCCTCCGAATGGATGTTGCCTAATCCACCCAAATTTCTCAGAACCACCCTCCCCCGGACTTTATTACATAAATTTAAATGCTCATTCAAAATTTTTTGAACATGTTTTGGCTTAAACATCACCTTGTAAACATGTACATATAAATTTTTACAGTGCCTCTCTTTAATAACTCACCATGCAGATAAACAGCTCCATCAAAAACTTCCAAAGGAACAGTCCCGTTGGGCCCATATTTGATATCCACTTTTTTTAAGCCTTCCCCCTCTGTCTATGAAGGAAAAAATCTTCAAGATCATACTCAGACATAATGCAGTTTTTTTTTTTCAGCCAATTAGAGACTGGGGGCTGGGGCCTTTTCAATTGGGAAAAATAGCCACAAAATAGGAAAAGTTTTTTTTATTCATTATAATAAAATTAAATGATTTTTTTTATCATTTATTCAAATACTAATCAAAGCACAATGCTTCTTTTTATAGAGTTCTTCAAATTATTTATAATTCTGTTCAGTATTTCTTGATAAATTTGACAACATGTAGTACAAAGATTTTTTTCTAAAAATTGCAATTGGAATTTTGGGTCTGAAATTGGGAAAATATTAGGAAATTTTCAATTGGGATTGAGGCCGAACTTTAGCCCCAAATCAGGTCCAAAAAAATTTAAACTGTAATGTAAACATAACTGAGCAAAATTAAGTAGTTGATTTAAACAAGGATGGTGTATAAAAATGGCCATTCTTAATAAATATAAATTTTATACCCTAATGATTTAATAGCAGAACATCAATTATAAATGTAAAACCGTAATCATTTTGTTGATAATGAACAAATACATTTACACAAGATTGATAACCTTCATAAATAAAACGAGCAATTTGTCATTTTACAGTTAATTTTTAATTTTCTGCAAATCAATGGAGTGCTTATATTCTACCTTTATATTCAAACATTCTATGTTGTCTTCTCCAGGTATCTTCCTCCCATTGAAAAAGGGGCCTGAATCATTAACAACACGACAGCGGTATATAAACTGCAAAATAAAAAATAAACAAGTGAAAAGCTGTCATTGTGACAGCACACCAAGTTTTCTTTTATGTAAACTGTATCCATAATCCAGTGAAATGGAGTACCCTATATACAATATTTTACCAAAAAATGACTAGATTCAAAAGCTGGTGTTTTTTTTTAATAAATAATCAGAAATCAAAATCCGACCAATATGCACACCTCTGATATATATCTACAATTGATCAGCAAAAGAACATCTTCCTATCTAAACAAGAATAAAATTCCTGGGTCCCCCGCCGGTCAAGCAGTATACTAGTATCAAGTCTATCGACCAAGGCTGATTTAGGAACTTGACCAAGGTATTAGTGGTATAAACATTTAGTATAAATTTATTGAAAATCCGTCAAAATTTGTAGGCATGAGCGCGCTTACAAGGCCAATTCTTGGATAAAACGGAGTCATTATTGTGGTCAAAGTCCCATAACTCCAACAAAAAGGATCGACCAATGCTGATTTTCGAACTTGACCAAGGTAATAGTGGTATAAACATTTGGTATAAATTTAATGAAAATCCGTCAAAATTTGTAGGCATGAGCGCGCTTACAAGGTCAATTTTTGGATAAAACAGAGTCATTATTGCGGTCAAAGTCTCATAACTCCAACAAAAAGTATCGACCAATGCTGATTTTCGAACTTGACCAAGGTAATAGTAGTATATACATTTGGTATAAATTTAATGAAAATCCATCAAAATTTGTAGACATGAGAGCGCTTACAAAAAAGTGTGACGGACGGACACACGGAAGCACGGACACACGGACGCACGGACGGACGCCCGGCATTTGTATGTCCCCGCACCGCGTTGCGGCGGGGGACAAAAATGACTAAGTTCAAAAGCTGGTATTTTTTTCATGAATTATCAGAAATCAAAATCCTACCAATATGCACACCTCTGATATATGTACAATTGCTCTGCAAAAGAACATCTTCCTATCTTGAAAACTGTAGAAGGAGTTATCCGTACAATGAGGGTACCCTATATGCAATATTTTGCCAAAAAATGACTAAGTTCAAAAGATGGTATTTTTTTCATAAATTATCGGAAATCAAAATCCTAGCATTATGCACACCTCTGAAATATGTACATTTGATCTGCAAAAGAACAACTTCCTATCTTGAAAACTGTAGGAGGAGTTATCCGTACAATGAGGGTACCCTTTTGGCAGCCGCCTGCCATTTTCACCATTTCAATAACCGGATTTTTCCTTCGGAAAACCCGGTTAATAAAAAATTGGTAATGCGGTGATCTATCCGAACAAAAAGTATCTGCTTCCATTTTGAAAAAACTGCTGATCAGTTTTCACTTTCACTTTTGCTTTAAAATTTACTTTCTTTAGTCATGCGCAGTTAAAGTAATCTGATGACATGATTTGCATAAAACTAAATCATGTCTGTAGTTTTTGCTATGGATATGCGGCGGAGCAAAATTTATTGTACCGTGGACGATAATAGAAGGGTACTCAAAGAGTTGCACTTTACTAACTTTTGACCTTTACGAAAGTGTGAAATCATGGCTCAACCCTAAAGCCTGCACCTCTGACCCAGGGGGCATGAATTTCACACGTTTGGTAGAAATCTTCATTGACATTATAACCATTCATTAGTTTTTTCAACAATGTCAAATGGAAGAAGATTTTTAAAGATTTAATACATTTTCAATATATGGCTACTAGACTATGACCCGTGCATGCATGGGTTGACTTGACATTGCATATTATATCGGACATTTACGAAATAGATACATCGACCTACCCTATTGTTGATATTTAATTAACCAAGCTTGAAGCCTACAATAATGCTATTAATCTCCCAATATCCTGCTTAGTTAGAATAATCTAACTGTGTCTCGTGACAGGCCTTCACAACAGCTAAAATGCCTCTCATATAACTGTAAAGTAGCAGAACAATGCAGTGAAACAATTTTGGAGAAAATTATAGAAGTAGCACTGAAAATGACAGTCAAAATATTTATAACAAACCATTTTGAGGCTGTAAATACCTTTCATCTAAAATTAAATTCATATTTTTGAAAAATTCATCACCTTATCACCAATTTAATTCATAGTATTGAAAAATTCAACACTTTATCACTTCAAATTTACATACCATATTGACATTCGGACATCTCGGGAATTTTTATAGTAAATGAACGTAGTACAATTATCTCCCGTATTTTCTTTGATGAACAGAATATACATCAAAGGACTTTGTGCAGTATGGTCTAATATCTGCCCCAATTTTTAACCAATTTCTAAATAGTGTCGTATGAAAATCAAATCTTCAAAAATCATTGTACAGAGGATGCCTATCACTTTAATCTTGATTTTAGTCATCATTGCCCAGTTGCGGTTTATCTATGACATCACCTAAATGACTACATTCCCACACTTTTGCAAACAAATGAAAATATTGTCATTTTTCTTTATATTTTGCCTTCGGAAGTAAAGAGCGCAGGTCTGTTAAATACAATTTTAAGATATGGTTTTCTTTATATAAATATACAAAACATACTAAAAAGTGGTACTTGAGCAAGGCTGCTCTTGATGTTTCAAAGTCAAAAAACCCTCGGAAAACACCTATATTTCGCTACAAAACATCAATTTATCAAAATAGACAATCTTCATGACGTCATTTCTACATTAATTGACATCATTGTGGGGACAACCTTTTACACACTTATTTCTGATATGATTTCAACTATGTTCTACCTCATTTTTAAAGCTTTTTAAAACAAGAGGCCAATTGGCCTTAACGGTCACCTGAGTAGCATATATCCCATACACAAACTTGTCATGGAGTCTCAAATATGCATCAAATTAATTAGGTTTCATACTGGTGTAGAAAAATTATAAATTTGTAATGACGACCACATTTCAAAAAGAACTGTGAAACCTATAATTTTGGTGAAAACTAAAAGATCTGGTCTACAAAATCATGAATTCAGTTTTCCTTTCAGGTGTGTGGGAGTAAAGAAGATAATTTTTTAACGTTATATGCATTAATATCTATACATCCATTTTGGCCCTGCCCTAAAGTCAAAACCCATCCTTGAGGGGATATGAAAATTAAAATTTCAGTAGAGGACTTCCTCATAAACATAATTATTAGTCAGTTTTTTTTATACAGATGTGTGAGAATAGAGACGAAAATATTTAGACATTATGTGCATTAACACTATATGCCATATTGCGCTCCCCCTTCATGTCCTGAACCCCAGACCCAGGGGGCAATAAATTTCACAATTCAGGTAAAGGAGATTGTGGATATCATAACCATGTATTCAGTTTTTTTGCCAACATGTGTGGGAGTAGAGAAAAAGATTTTTTAAAGATTTAATACATTTTTACTATAGGGCCATATTGGCCCCACCCTAGAGCCTGATCACCAAACAAAGGGGTCATGAATTTCACAATTTTAGTAGAGGTCCTCATGGACATCACAACCATGTATTCAGTTTTTTGCTCACATGTTTGGGAGTAGAGAAGAAGATTTTTTAAGATTTAAAACATTTTTAATATAAGGCCATATTGGCCCCGCCCTAGAGCCTGAACACCTAACAAAGAGGTCATGAATTTCACAATTTTGGTAGAGGGCCTCATGGACATCATAACCATGCATTTAGTGTTTAACAAATATATATGGGAGTAGAGAAAAAGATTTTCTAAGATTTAATACATTTTTACTATTTGGCCATATTGGCCCCACCCTAGAGCCTGAACACCTTACCCAGGGGTCATGAATTTCACAATTTTGAAAGAGGGCCTCATGGACATCACAATCATGCATTTAGTTTTTAACAAATATATGTGGGAGTAGAGAAAAAGATTTTCTAAGATTTAATACATTTTTACTATATAGCCCTATTGGCCTCACCCTAGAGCCTGAACCCATGACCCAGGGGTCATGAATTTCACAATTTTGACAGAGGGCCTCATGGACATCATAATCATGCATTTAGTTTTTAACAAATATATATGGGAGTAGAGAAGAAGATTTTCTAAGATTTAATACATTTTTACTATATGGCCATATTGGCCCCAACCTAGAGCCTGAACCCCTGACCAAGGGGTCATGAATTTCACAATTTAGGTTGAGGGCCTCATGGACATCATTATCATGCATTTAGTTTTTAACAAATATATATGATAGCAGAGAAGAAGAATTTCTAAGATTAACTAGAACTTTTTTTGTCTTCAACAAAAAGTAAGGGCTTTTCGACATCCCTTTTTCCTTTTTTGATTGTAAATGTCAGGTAAAATCGTATCTATTGTTTATTTAAAAATTCTTTACCGCCTTGGTATAATCAGTTGCCTATTAGAAATATAACCTTATAAATAATGTGATGTCAAAAAAAGATAACTTCAGCACTTTAAAAGTAAATATACTTTTAATTTCTAAAATAATATTTCAAAAAAAATCATAAAAAAGTAAGCATTCCTTTCTCAAATAGAAAACGTGGTATGCCTAAAGTATTAATGTTCTACGTTCATTGAGCAAAGCGAGATAACTCTTTGTAAATCACTTTTTCAACTTTTAAAAAGTTGCAATATTCACACCCTTAATACTCCTATCACAAGTCAAACAAGAGGCCCAGGGGCCACATTGCTCACCTGAGCAACAATTGCCTTAATTCTGATCAAACTAGCATTACAGTATCAAAATATTTTGACAACTAAGTACAGTAGATCTTGCTAAAAAAAGATTGAAAACCTGCCAATTTTTATCCACCTCTTTTTTTTTTGGTAAACACCAAGCCCCTTTTGTTGTTGTACCTGTAAGAAGATTTTTCTCTATTCCTATATATCCCCCCCCCCCCATTTCGTGGCCCCACTTTCCTCTAGGGAATCATGGTTTCATCAACCTTAAATCTGCATAACCTGTGCTTTCACACTAAGTACTGAGTTTAGGACCGAAAACTTTCCAAGAATATTTTTAAAGAATTTCTCTATATATTCCTATGTAAAAATTCAAACCACCATCAAGGCCCCGCCCTACCACCAGGGACTGTGATTTTGCAAACTTGAATTTACACATCCCAAGGATGCCTCTACACAAGTTTATGTTTTCCTGGCCAAATAGTCTTTAAAAAGAAGATTTTTAAAGATTTGTTCTATATATTCCTATGTAAAAATTCATCCCCCATTGTGGCCTCACCCTACCCCATGACTATTATTTAAACAAACTTGAATCTATACGATCTGGGGGGTGCTTCCATTCAAAGAGCTAGAGCCACGAAGCATCAAAAATTGCCCTATCATTAAAAATTACCATATTTTGGTAAAATATAGGGTAGAATCTTAGCTTTTCATAACTTTTTTTCTTTTTTCGATATCTATCATACTTTTTAATAAACGGAGTTTACAATATGGCATTGTTTTGATGAAAAATGTAGAACAGGCGTAATTTTTGTTAAGTAACGTCATGAAATGATAAAACTACGCAAGACTTGAATCTAATAAAATAATCAAAGAACAAATAAAATTATCATGTAGACATTATAATTAATTTATGAAAATAAATTTATTGATGAAAATAGCATGAAAAGCTTATTTACAATAAAGTTTAAAACATATGACAGGGACCAGTGCTGAAGGTCAATATAACGGCGGTACATTTAAATATGTCGGCGTCTTAAAAGTTCTTTTTTCTGCAATTTGAAACTGCATGAAGTAATGCTGATGATGAGCAATGTATAACTGAGGATTAATCATTGAATTCTACCAATGCAATCACACATTATTAAAAATAAATATATAAATATGACAGAGATACGGTAATTGAATTTAATAGAGATATAATATATGTAATCTCTGTTTTATTTTCCCAGTTTCCCGTGGGCTCACCATGCGTTCATATGCGCTTACCGTGCGTTCACTTGCGCTCTCCGCTCGCTCCGTTCCCGCTCATCGTTCACAAATCGCCCACCGTGCGTTCACAAAGATTTCGCCTTGCGCTCACTGCGTTCGTTTAGTGTTCACTTATTGTTTAGTCAGATAATATTATATTTAGGCTTATAACAATACAAACATTTAGTTTATTGTTATTATTTCCTGATTACCAACGAAACACAACGTAACAATACCGCCCGTGGCACTCCGAATAAATCGTTCATCTTGCGTTCACATAGAGTACATATATCGTTCAATGTTCACTTTGCGCTTGCGTTTGCGCTCTGCGTTCGCTCACAGATCACCGTTCATAAGCGCTATCCAAATTCGGCTCAGCGTGCACCCGCCATTCGTTTAGAGTGCACTCTCTGTGCGCTCACCGTTCACAAACTGTTTAAGTGTAAAATAAAACCTTTCAACGACTGTGTATATGTAATAGATATACTACTGTCTAGTAAGCCAAAAGCAGTTCTGTATGAAATAATATAAAACAGTTTCGAGGCCCGTTATAGGGCCAAGAACAGTGATATTTTTTCATACAGAAGTGTTTGAGGCATATATAGTACTTAAATCACTCCATTGAATATCATTGTTGATTCCTGAGACAGCCCGCTTTTAAAGAATAACAGTGATATAACCACTGATAATGGTCTGATATTTAGAAGCTCTCTAATATATCGGACTGTCACAAGTACAATTTTTGACTGCTGGAACAAGGGAATGACATTACAGCAGTGTTTTAATGTTCATTGATTAAATGAAAAAAGAATATTGATTTCTTTAAAAATATTCTTATGAGTTTATTCTTCCTTATAAATGCCATAACGTCTATTCATTTACATTAATTTCATTTTTTCTAGTGATATTCATGTACTTTGAAAATTGTTACAAGTGATAAGCTATCCGTAAATGTCTCGAGAATTAAGATCATATTTCAGAGAGAGAGAGAGAGAGAGAGAGAGAGAGAGAGAGAGAGAGAGAGAGAGAGAGAATGTGGGTTTACTATTTTGAAGCGAATATAGGTTAAAATGAACATTTTTATTTAAAACATCAAGCAGTAGCACATAAATAATATGTAAAATTGTCTTGAAAAGTCGAATTCATAGCAAGCATGTAGAATTTGTGTTATCATATATATAGATTTGTAGTGAACTCGGCCGTAAATCGATTTTTTCAGAGGGTAGGGAAGGGGGGGGGTTGAATGGAAACAAATACTGTTTTAAATCTCTCTGTACTCATCGTTGTTTTTTTTTTAAAGAAAGGGCCCGGCAATCTGATTTTTTTTCTATATGCCATACAAGAAAAACTTTAATTAGATTTAATACGCATAAGATAATCAAAGATGATTTCAATCGAGAATTTTTTAGGCAAAAGTAAGTCACCGATGTACACACATTTAGGGTGATTTTTTATTTTATTGGGCAAATTATCAACAAAGACATCGCAATTAGGATTATACTTCTATATAGTGCACATGCTGATAATGTTTTCTAATCTGTGTATACCAAATGCCGTCTTGATCGAAACGGACACAATCCATCTTTTAAGAAATGAGTGTAACTGCATGTAACGGTTCACCGGAAATACATTGACCACGCGACGAATCAACACTGATCAACAGGTGGCTGATAAAGAAAAGACGTATGCATTGGCAAAATGTTTTTATGCAAGGGACGATGGCTTAATATTCAATTACAGCTGTACTTAGGAATTAAATAATCAAGTTTCTTGACGGAATAAGTTTATCATATATGTACCGGTACATGTTTTCACGTGATGTCGACTGTTTTCTCCCGCAGTATTCAGGAACACGTACTTGTGTGAAAAAAATCGCTTGCATCTTTCCTTTCGTTTATTGCATTTCACCGTTTGACAAAAAACCCACAAATAGCTACGTATACATGCTATCGCTTATTCTACATAAAGGTATAGGAATATATATTTACTTACTTACGTACAATGTTAACTTTGCCAATTAAATTTTTTTCTGTTTGTTAGCAATGTTCATGTATCTCATATTCTACTGCAATTGAATAATACCGTGGTACATAGAAATAATGCTTTTTAAAAATGCCTACTTTACTGGTAAATTCTATTGGCAAAATACTGAAAGAACTCAAGATTCCATGTACAGATTCAACTGACGTCGCAAACGTCAAACTATGACATCATTGATGATGCACGATGTAAGCATGAATACACAGTATAAATTTACTAGCTAAACATGTTAAAAGTTCAGTTTATATGCATTTCTTCCTCAGTCAAATATTTAATAAAATGATGATTTTGTAAATAATCACATATAATTCTTTATCATTATTAATTTAATTCTGCTATTTCAACAAAAAGGAAGCAAATAATTACATTAAAATAGAGTAGTCAGTTTTATTTTCTGTTACTAAAATTTTCTAAATTTGTAAAATACATATTGGCCACACTTGAGTACCTCTACGAAATTTTGCAGGCAGAAGAAATTTTTTGAAAATTTGACTTTTTGGGCATATTTTGCCCCACCTATGGCCCCCCCGAGGGAGGTAGAGCCATGAATTTCACAATTTAGATTCCTCTTACCATAGAGATGCTCCACACCAAAAACAGTTACAATTAGTTTTGTCGTTTTCAAGAAGAAATTAAAAATGTAAAATTGTGAACGCACAGACGCACAACAACGGATGAAGACCAATTGCAATAGGTCACCTGAGTGAAAATGACATTTTTTTTGGTGCGTATTATACAAAAAAGCTGCTGTTTTTTCACCATTTTTGGGGCAACTTTGGGGATTCCGCATTATACACAAGTGTGTATCATACACAAAACTATACAGTTATGAATTTCAATAGAGAAACTCCAAGTACCAACTACCACATGGTTGTTTTCAGACACAAAGCAATGTCACAGAGAATGCTCTAAAAATCTTACGTTTTCAGGTACTGAAAGCCTTTTTCCTGTGACTTTTAATGTCCTTGACCGTCCAGATGGAATTAACACAGTCTGGTTTAAAATTTGAGGGCAATCAGAAACCTAAAAATGGAGCAGACAGCCTATCTAAAAATCTATGCCATGATTTGTTTCACAAAATTCTATGGAAGCACATGTTCGTATTTTTAATCATATAAAGTTTATACATACCGAATGTTCTGCTTTATAAATGACTGCATTAAACTGCAAAAGATTATAAAAATATATATATATATATATATATATATATATATATATATATATATATATATATATATATACACATACATACATACATACACACACACACACACACACACACACACACACACACACACACACACACACACACACACACAGAGGGTTCCGCTAAATCTGACAAATTATCAGTTAACCGATTATTAAGCGTATTTGTGGTCTTTGATTTTGGTATAAAATAAAATATAACTTGTTTCAAGACATAATTTATTGATGAAAAGATATAATCTGTATGCAGATACAGATATGTCTCTGCTGTGTGTCAATGGTTTGAAATGAAATAATGTACCTTGCATTAGCAATGAAATAGCATTTTACTCCTTATTTTGTTTGTAAATGCTCAAAAGAAAATGTTTCTCTTTATTACGATGGTTTCAAAGTGGCCACCATTTTGACAGGAAGTACATGTAATAGGAGGAAATGGCTAATCTTTTGAAATTAAGAAATTACATGTTGAAATAATTCTTAATGATGCAAGCCCAGCATGAAATTAACACATGCAATAACTTGGTAAATAAACAAACAATAAAATGTGTACACAGGTAAGGTCAGTTCTGTGTGCGGTCATCAGGAACAACTATCCATGTCAGTAGCTTTCATCTTACAAAGAAGGAGCCACCCGTGTGCGTTGAAGTGTAACTAATGTCCTGTGAAGAGTTTCTGTGTACACAAGAGGGGTGTCAACCAATTTAACAAAGGAATTACGAAAAGTTAGTAAAAGTCACTAAACAACTGTTAATGTACAAAAGTACGTAAGCTAAAAGAAACAGCCAAATCGTCTCCTGTGAGACTTTGAGTCTGGCATCATCATGATTATTTCGTGCAGTCCGGGATTTTACTTAGGTCGCAGTAGGTTTCGACCAATCGATAAACAGGGTGTGTCAATTTCATTTCTGTCACTTTCAGCCACTGTAGATTTCGACCAATGGATAAATAGGGCGTGTAGATTTCAGTCTGGCTGTTTCTATAGAGCTATGAATTAACTATAAGTTTCCATAAGAAAAAGAGGAAATTATGCTTGGTAGATGTAAATATATCAGGTTAACTGAATTATTCAATTAACCGCTATCAGATTAAGTGGAACCCTCTGTGTGTGTATATATATATATAGCCCCTGAGTGACGAAATATTGCCGGACGCAAAGCAATGGGCAAATATTCGTCCCATGGGGGCTAATATAATCGATGTTGCTCTTAATCCCAGACAATATTTGTATAATATATATACCTGGCAATCTTTCCCCCAATTAAAGGCAATTTAACAATAAGTGCCTAGGAAACATTCTAAAACATAGGTAATCACAGTTTACAAAGCTCACTTAGATGAGGCATCACTTTTTTGAGGCATCAACTTTATGAGTCTACTTTTATCATATTATATGAAAATCATAGTTAATGATCTTGGATACTCATGGATACTGTTTTGACACAATATTGTATATCATATATGTTACAAAATTGTATGAAAATCATGTGTTCATTTCATATGAGATACTGTACAACATTTATCTGAATTCAATAATATATGTTTATCAATACAATAATGTAAAATAAGATATTGCATCCTGTAATAACTAGAACTGTCCTAATGGGACTAATACCCCCGCTAGGCTATTTTCAAATAGGACAAATAATTGAATTGAATAATAAAGGTTTGGAACACATACAAAAAAAAAATTCTAGAATTGTAAAAAAAAAAAAAAAATTAGTTAACAAAGAAAAATTAAAATCAAAATTGTCAGAATTTCACTGTAAATACATATCTATAACAGTAATACATTTACAAATGTATGTATTTGATGATATATTTTTTTAATTTAATTGATTTAAAGAAAAACCAACAAAATGACAATAACCCCTCCCTTTGCAGTGAATAGAAATACCGGTAGCCAAGCAATGCTCTTCTGTTGATAAAACTTTCAATATCTTTCTAATAAGAGTCTTGACAGATGCAATTAGTTGTTTCAAATTTTCCTCACTTTCTTCTATGGCACAATGGAACTCCATATCAGAAAATTGATCCCATAGGACTATGATTTTTCTTTGATGAACTTGTTAAATTTAGTAAACTCCCAAAACATTACCATAATTACCATACTATGTAAAAATATGTAAAAAAAAGAAAATTTAATATAACAAACAATTTTAAAATTGCCAAAACACTACAATCATATCCGTAATTTTGAATTTCATTTAAATTAATGTCCAATAGGGTCACTTCATCAATTTACTTGACAAATAAATTTAAACAACCTCTAAAAATAGTTTAACTTCTTTATTAATAATTATATTATTTATTTCCTTATAATGATAGACCTTTTGGTTTACATGAAACAGTTTTAAAATAGCCCCAAAACCATCACCCACTTTACAGATTATCAATTTCCCCTAAACACATGCTCCATCTGAACCATGGCTCAGATAATGGCTCCCTTGGGACAAATGAATTCAGCCACACTTGTCTTTGATGTTCTTATTAGCTCCTAAGAATTTATCATTGACAAACAAAAACTTTGCATTGTCAGTTGATAGAATACTTATAAAAAATAATTTTTTTTTATTAATTAAGACATAAAGACAAAAAACTCCATCTGGATGTATTTATATAAATATATTTTAGAGTGTTTTCTATTAATTAATTAATAAAATCTGTAAGGATTACCTCCCTTACTTTTCAACATTAGTGTACAATATATAGAATAAGGAAAATGAAAACTGTCAAAAAATCATTAAATCTTGTCTGATCTTAAAAAAAATTGCAGGTGCACATCTTCAGATGGTGTTCAACATATGTACAAATTTTCAAACTGTTCCATGCAGTAATAAAAAATTCTATAGGGGGGACAAAGTTGCGTCTACAGACAGACGGACAGACGGACAGACAGACAGACGGACAGACGGACAGACGGACAGGGTGAAACCAATATACCCCCCTAAACTTCGTTTGCGGGGGTATAATTACAAATGAATACATATTAATAATAATACATGTACAATAAATTTCTTAAATAAATAATGACGCAATATGATATTGTTATATATGATATGACATTGTATCGAGTTATACATTATTGTGTTTGATTATAATACAATATCATAATAAAATATGTGATACAAAATAGTATTATATGATACATTATCATTTAGCATAATACATAAAAAATTGTAAAATATGATATATGATAAGACGCACCATCCATGCAAGTTTGGTGAAGTAAGGACCAGCAGTAACTTAGATATTGCTATCAAAGGGCACCTGCAACAAAAACTTTAACCTTCTCCAAAAAGCTTAGTTTCCTCCAGCATTCATGGCTCAGATTCAGCTTCCAAGTCTTTCAAGCCCATAAGTATGTCCAGATGCATCATCCATGCAATTTTAATTAAGATACATGAAGGACAAGTAATAACTTAGATACAGGACCTGCAACAAAAACTTTAACCATGTCCCGATGCCAACGGTATGGCATAAGCTCCCCCTGACTTCAACTCGGTGAGCTAAAAATTGTTTTACTTACATTACTGCAGCTACCCCTGGCTGGTTTACATACAGCCTCTTCTGTACACCAGTAACAATTCGTCCTTCCTGGCTCAACGCATTTTCCACAACTAAAATGTGAAGACAAACAATGATTTATGTAGTGCTGGAATTTCCAATCACTTTAATACCCATCATTGCAGAAAAAAT
The DNA here is from genome assembly GCF_963853765.1 of Magallana gigas. Lineage (NCBI taxonomy): Eukaryota > Metazoa > Mollusca > Bivalvia > Ostreida > Ostreidae > Magallana > Magallana gigas. Next base: position 28,246,945 of record NC_088856.1, read on the forward strand.
TAACATAACCCGCTTTATTTTTTCTGCAATGTCGCCACCTTTATATCCCGCACGAATCAGCAAAGAGAGCATTTTATTGTTTAAATGTCAATGAAGATATCTTTGACAGCAGCTCTTGTCTAACCTTAGAAATTCAGAACATCTGTAGAACAGTATTTGTTGTTCAGCTATTACATATCCATTCAGCAAGATCTGAAGTGGAGTTTCTCCTTTTTTGTCTAGAATAAGAAGGTGAAAAAGTTATATTATAAAACTTATAAAATTATGGTATACTTGCCATAAAAATTGCAAATTATATATAAAGTAAAATTAAAAGCTTTTCCAAATTATTTTGGCTGATCAAGTTTAAATTCACATGGTAACAAGCTTTGTAATAACTAAAACAATCATTTCAAAATGAGGTATAGCTTCATTGTTTTTTGAGCTTTTATGAATTTTGAAATATAAATTAAAAATTGTAAATTCTCCGATTTCTAACATTTTATTCACTCTACATGCAAAGGTATATGGCTAAAGAATTTCAAGATAGAGTAAAACTTGGTTAAAGCAAGTCCTAGGGACCAATAAATTTACTTCGATATATCCTCAATTCGTTATACTGTGGTTTCATCAATAATCAGGAGTATTAATTTTTGTGGATAAAGTAAAAATTACAGTTTCAAATATACGTAAATTTGTGGCAATTACCCTATCAATACAAATTGTTAGTAGCAATTGCACTTCAATGAACATTAAATTTCATTTATCAAATTAACAAAATCCACAAAAATTGGTATTCAACGAATATTGGTGAAACCACAGTATCAGTATAACGAATTTGTAATGATAACTATAGGGAATTAACTATATACATGTATTACGTTTTCTTTCAACACACACTATTATTTTTGCTAATTGAGGCTTCAAATAAAAATACATTACTTTGATACCTTTAATAATGGGATTGTGAATATAAAATTTATATGAAAATAAACTCATTCAAATCACTATGTTAAATGGTTGTGCAAACTTTTTAATTTGTAAAGAAATTCTTTATAAAAGTGTTAAATTTTGTTATTTAATTCACCTCCCCAGGACTTAAAGTCAGTTCGCTATATATGTTAATTCAATTAATCCGAATTCATTATAACCTTAAGATCTGATAAGAATTTTATCGTGGATTTAAAAAAAATTCGCTATATCCAAGAACACGAAATATCCGTGTTCGTACTAAATGAGTTTTAGTGTACATGACATTTTACATAATAAAAAAATCTGCATAAACTTTACAATTAACAAATTGAACAAAACATCTGTCAGCCACTGCTCACTCGTAATATCTGAAGTGAATATGCAGTGAATTGAAAAAATTTTAAGTCCAAGGCCCATAACTCTGACAAAAAATGCTTGATTGTACCCAAAATTAAACATGACCAAGATATTATTATGATAAGCTTGTATACCAAATTTCATTTTAATATGCGCATCCTCTGCAAAGAAAATTACGGTAACTGAAACTGCAAACAATTGGAATTTTTCTACGTCCAAGGGGCATAGCTCCGTCGAAAATTGCTCGATCGCACCCAAAATCAAACTTGATTATTTTGATAAACCTGTACACCCAATTTCATTTCAATATGTGTATCCTCTTTGAAGAAAATGAACAGAAACTGTTGATGGACCGACCGACCAACAGCAGCAAAGCAATATGCCCTCCCTTCTTCGAAGGAGGGCATAATAATAGTAAGATATTACCGTAAATCAAGAAGGTATGCTCACAATTTTATGCAGATAATTACTTAAGATGATTAGGAATGTACAGTAACTGTATTGAATTGCTGATACATTACATGAATTTGATCTTCTGTCATTGCTGCTTTGGGGTTCTAATGTACACTGAATCTTATCGGATAAAGGAACTGTTGTTATATTTCTTCCATCAAGTCTGCATTTCATGTTTTCATTAGTTTCTAGTGGTGGCTTAAAAGTCACATTCAATGTTACTGGTCCCTGCATGAAAAGATATCATTTATCAGAATGACTAAAATATCAGTTTAATATAATTTAATATAATAATTAAAAGGGACTTAAACACGATTTAAGCTCAAAATTTCAAAAAAAAAATTCTGTTTTGTTGTTAATGTTTATAATAATTTATATGGTCATTTAAATGCCTTGTCAAAATTGAAAGTCAAACATTGAGTTACAAGCAAGATACTGAGTTTGAAACTCTTTGTTTTGTCAACAAAGCTCGAGTCTTGTTATTTTTACATAAGTGTTTTATTGGCCTACGTTTCTATCAAATCTTTTTTTTTTTTGGTTGATGTAACTTAAGGTTGTATGGGTCAATATTAATGTAAATAAAAGTACATAAAAATCAAAATACTTTTACCAGTTTAGAATTTTGATATTTCACAATATTTTACCAAAAAAAATATTTTAAAAATTTTAAAAAAGGTTAAAAAATTTACATCCCCCCAGGGTTCCAACCTGTGACCTACAGGTTTGTAGTGAATGCTCTTACCCACTGTGCTAGGCTATTAAGTGACAATGTTTGGTAAGAAAATGTCTAAAACATTATACTTGTTTTTACTGTTTATTTCGTTAAACAATACTTCACAATATTGAAGTGTCCCATACCACCTTAAGAACATATGGAATCAGTTTATCTTGATTGCTACGAATCAGTTTTTCAAAGAAATGGTTTTTCTTTACTTTACATTATTTGCAAACAAATATGAGACTCGAGCTTTGTTTACATAACAATAAATTATTACATCTGCATCTCTCTTAAAACTTAAATTCTAACATTCAAATTTTGGTGAATCATTCAAATAGCATAAGTAAATTATATTATACATAAAAAATAAAAATATAAATTTTGATATTAAATCGTTTCTACGTCCCTTTCATACAACAGCTCATATATAATTAGCTAAGCAAATTCATCTTTAACGTAAAACATAACTGTACATCACAATATGACATACGTTAACATCATTTTTAAAAATATAATGCACCTAATTTCTGATTTTAGTAATAGAAAATTAAATTATAAAGGGATGAACTTAATTTCTACCTATGTTATCCAAGTATAAAATAACTTTACACTTTTAGATAAACCGCTTAGCTTCAAAGAATTAGCTTCAAAGAATTTGATCATGTAGCCATCCAAGTTAATGTCTATGTTGTTTATTTCTTAATGTTTATACCGAAGTGGTTTGATCCAGTTTGTAGGCATATCCTGAGGGATATTCCTTAATCTCCAGACTCAGACATTGGTTTTTCACGGATGGAAGCCAGTAATCAGGTGACACACTTGCACATTCCATTATTAAGGTACATCTACATAAAACAAAACCACCAAGTTGTGAAACTGAAGGACTATTTTACATATTATTACAATACTCATAATTAGCAAGATCAATCTACTGTATGCAGGACTATTTTTCATTCGTTTCCCCGAAAATCTTGATAGTACATGTATATACCTATTGCTGGTCACACACCACCCACAGTTGGCATCTCTAACATCCATACATTGCTGACAGTTATCAGAGTACTGTCCACACTGAGTCTCCTGAAGCAACTTCACGATCTGAAAGCAAAACAATAAAAGATGGATGTACAGGTTTTTAATTTGAATGTATATATACTGGCTACATAAAACATTGTACAGTAAAACTTGTTAAGTAAGAAATCTGGGATATAGCAAAGTATTTATGAGTCCCCAGTAAAATTGTTAACAAATCTTTGCAAAAATTTTATGGTTATAAAGAATTTGGATGTAACAAATTTACGGATACAGCGAACTGATTGTTGAGTCCCGTAGAGGTGCATAATGATGAAAGAAATTGACCGCACAAAATTGTAAGTTTGCAGGAATCATTGACACATATCAATTGTGATTTTTAAAATGTCTATAACCTCAAAAGGCAATGTACAGGTTTGAACAAAAATTAATTGCTCAAACTATATTATGCTGATCGAGACTTGAAGTACATGTCTATTCCAGCTATCAAAACTAGGTACTGTGAGCAAGCTCACAATTAATAAGAAAAAATCATAACTCATGTATTTTTTTTATTAAAGAAAATATTGGATGAATCTGGAGAGAAGACCCAGAATTGCATCGTGTTGCTATATTAAGACCCATATTATGATAAAATCTTTTGCATTACAAACAATTTTTAACCCATTCCACGCCCAACAGAAACCAAATAACGGTTTTAAGTCAAAAAATGTGCAAAATTAATTGAAGAGATTTCCACCCTCTTTTGCGCCCAGATTCCCGCAAAATCTACATCTTAAGCGCCCACTTTCTTTAACATTTTTATAACAAATTTCCAAAGTTACTAAAAATAGCACAATTTTGAAAATAAACAAAAAACCAAACAGCGTCATAGTAAAATCTTCCGCTATACCAAATAGTTAAACAAAGAGCCACGTTTTGTCAAAAGTGTTGGCATTTTGTTTCTTCTTTAATTTTTAATTTCGAGAGAATTGCCTATCTTTTTTAGTTTTTTGAGTAATAACAAGTTTTAAAAACAAGACTGCATTTTGGACACATACAATGCGCATGAATTTCCATGAACTACTTTGCTGCACGTTGAAGAAATGGGGGTTAAATATATAACGCTTGTTGCAAAATTCAAGGCAGCAACTGTTGAACTTCTTTCTACTAGACAGACATATTTTTGTTTATAGCCTTTACAAAATTTGGTCACTCTCTGACGCTTTGCCTACATTAAAAGCATGAGAGAGAGAGAGAGAGAGAGATTTTCAGTCTTTACTACAGAATATGCATAAAGACACGCCAAAAGAGCCCGGCTTTCAGTACTTCAGTACTATGATTTTTATGTATTCGTTATATGAATATAAGGAACTATAGATACAACGAAGTAAATTCCATTGGTCCTTTGGAGTTCCCTATAACCGAGTTTTACAGTACACATTATATTATACATGTTTTACCCTTTTGTTTCCCATACTAGACTTGAACCTTTTTTTAATGAACTGTTGGCTTGTTTCTGTAGATCCTTATTAAAATGCAAGGAATTACTACGGTATATGCTTAAAAAAAATTTTGGGAAGTTCTCAGCACATTTTAATTTTTTTTTAATAATTTCCCTATTATAAGCAAGTACGTATAAAATTCTGCGTTTCAACCATTTTGCAACAAATCACAAGAATATAAAATCCCGAAGGCCAAATTTTTTTTCAAAATTTCCTTTAGCTTCATTCAGTTTACATCTGACCAAAAAATAAGAGCAAGATTTTAAAATCCACAAGATGTGCTTCTCGTGATTTTGCGAGATATTAATTCCTCAAATTTAATTATAGAATCAACAGTAGACATGCAAAAGCATACAAATTAGACAATTCACACATTATCCTCACAAACCGCAGCCAATATGTACAATTCCTATTCTATATGGCTAATTCTGTCACAGTGTTCATAAACTCAGTCTACTTCTAATAAATTACCTGATATGAGAACAAAGCAATACATATGGTGTCTAATATGATCAGTTATATTAATTTTACTAGTCACACACCATACAAAATCAATTATTCAAACCTTGTTCTGAGACATGAAGTATATCTCTCCATTCATATTTCTAACAGCTCTGATCTCAGACTTGTCCAATTTGATATGTCGAAGCTCAATCGACTTTTTTTTGACTGCGTCATAGAAAACCTGCAATGCAATACAAGAGACCCTTAAGTAATAAACTGTATGTACGCACTGCAGCAGAATAACACTTGATTTTTTTTGCATGATCGAGAAGATACTAAAAATGTAATAGGAAAGTCCATCAAATGTCCTCTTAATTAGAAATACAATTGATGCAATTTTTCAGGGAAAAAAACTTTTTCACTTTTTTATCCAAGTATTAAAAGCCATTACTTACTTCTTCTCAATGGTATAAATACAATAAAGGGCACGTATTCATTTTTTTTTTTTTTTTACAAAAGGACAGGGGTGTACAACGTGTTACAGATCCCCCACTTGAAGCATTAAAAAAGAACTTGTTCAAATGTTAATAAAATATGCATTCTTGGCTTGTATACATTGTTTATACAATAAATTCCACGACGCATGTCAAAAGGGTGCATTTATTCTATAAACACAAAAGGTATATATTTCAAAATTGACCCACACAACATTTTGTGCCTAAATATTGACCATTTATTGTTATAAATATATTGCAATACTTTGGTGTGAATGGGTCTAGACTCCATCCTGTAAGTACTTTTATTAAAAGGATAAGTTTTCATTCTTTTTTATTATTGATTTATCTAAGTGGAATCTAGACCCATTACGGGTCAAAATTCGTGGTTTTCATAAAAACTTCAGAAATTTATTTATAATTGTCAAACTATTAAAGTTATTCACAGTGATTGGTATGTGTCAGTGTAGCTTATGTGATTGACGGAGGACTGTAGACAGTACCACTCAGCTGATGGAGTGTTTGAATCATAGTGGACTTATCTTTTTTAAATCTTTGCTTTTGCTACCTTTTGGGTAAAACATTACTTTTCAAAATTTTAATGTAATAGATCTAGTATTAATTTTTGAAAGCATTAAAAACTCTTCAGATAAGACAAAAAATACATAATGATCTTGCCCGTTCCCAATAACATTTAATCAATTAATAAACAATAGCGCTAGCACAGTCAAATATTGTTTGAGATCACGTTGTAATGTTATGAAAATACAATGGAGCCTCAGTTAGCCAGTTCCAAAGTCCAAACATCCAGGTAGGTGAAGCGTCCGGATATCCGAAATATGTCTATTGTTGTTATTTATGATATGTATTTGATTATTATCATGGCCCCGAGTTAATACTTTTAAGTAAACATTTCTTTTGCCTTTCACAATTAACAGAAACAAATTACAGTTATCCGTTGACATTTTTAAATATAAAGAACCCCACTTTTTATTGTTATTTATCAGGAAATATTGTTATCACACTTTGACACAATGAATTTAGATTCAGTTATTAAGGTCTTCCATTTCCAACGGAAGACCTTGTACTGATTCTAATGGTAATTCTTCATTATTGTTATTCTTCTTCTAGACGTTTTGTAAACCTTAATATCTTTTATGTTTGTCATCCAATTTCATTCAAATTTTCAGGGTGTATTGTAAATTAGATGTAGCTTTTAAGTCACAAAAAGATGAGAAATTGTAACTTCTGGTTTCGAGTAATTCCCCCTTTTTAAACATTTTAGGGGCATTTGTTTCCGGACAAAGGCTCAGAAATGGTCCTTAGTTAGAAATATTTAATATTGACATTTTAAATGTTTTAAATGTTGTCCTCTGATTTTTGTATTTTTTTTTTCAATTGTACCACCTGACCTATATAATCGAAATCTATGTTTTAATAATTGCTAATTTTAACTCATGTTTTTGCTTTGTAACTTTTTAGTTTGAAATATTTCCTAAATGCATATAGAACAAAAGTTGTTTATAAATTAAAGAGGTTTTATTTGAGACCAGAAAAAAGGGGCTGGCCCCTTAAATAAGGAATCTAGGTGCCCGGAAAGTCTTGACTCTATAACTAAAAAACGATACATGCTACGATAATGATGTCGCTGGAAAAGTTGTTCTTCATTATCTTATCAATCTATTGTTTGGATATTGCGTAATATGAGAGTTAAAAGCTTCACATGAAGACATGCACTTCCGTTTTTATTTCACTTATAAGGAATAGCTCCCTGTGCGTAATAGTGTTTTAAAGTCGCAGTCAATACTTTTCTTTTCTAAATATATCCCCAACTTATCACAGACATGCCTTTATCTTTTTTACGAGATCTAACTCTTCAATACTCTGCAGTCTGGGGGTTACATTAGTACATAGAAAATATGCATGAACTAATTTTCAAGAGTTCAAACTGATTTTCTAAAGCCAATTTGATTGGTCAGAAGTTAAGGTAGTGTGAAAAGACCTCCTATCAATATCTGTAAGACCCTGACAAGTGTAAGGAGAAGGGGGATGCATGGTTTTATTAAGACTGATTGACAATCCTTTCTTGATTTGAAGCTGTAACGGAAGACCTCCTCGTTGCTTGCAATGAGCTTTGCTTTATTTATTATAGTCAGGTTAATATTTCCTGAAGTCTATAATTTTTTAAACTAGTAAGCTACAGATCTGCAGCTAAGATGTTACAAAAGTATTTTCCTAAAGGTTCATATTATATAAATAGTGCCTGTTTGGGAGGGTAAGAGTTGAAATTGACACCCCAAGAATACCTTTGTCAACCGACGTGAAGCGGAGGTTGACAGTCGGTGTTTGAGGGGTGTCAATTTCAACTGTTACCCTCCCAAATAGGCACTGTTTATTTTATTATACTGAATGTCTTAATCTAAAACACAACTTTACAGCTTTCACATGTATTTTTATTTCCTTTTCGCATTTTTTCAAACACGTACATAACTGAAATGAAGTGAATTCGGCAAACTGTTTGCCCATCATTTATGTGCATGTATCAATTCATTGTGTTACCCATTGCCAAGTGTGTTGGTTACCCTGAGGGTAATGGAACGGATTATAAACTGCATCTAAACCAATCAGATTTCAGTTTTTAACATCACAGTATAATAACATAAAGTAAAACCGTTTCCCCATTCCCCTTTGAATAGAAGGCGTTTCCTCTTGCAAAAGAGGCTGACAATTTTTTATGTGATGAAAAACAATATGTTTTTCTTTTTTGTAATAATATGAGATCATTTGAATTTTTGACTCAAATCAAGTTTTCCAGAGAGGGATGAAAAGGCTTAGGCTTGATTTTTAAGCAAACAATGTCATGTCAATTAATGTAAACAAAATCTCTTGCCTTGCTATGTGGCCCTGTGTACATTGCGTCTAAAATGTATGGGATGTATTAATGATTAAAATATGTCAATTAAAGGGGCACTGTCACCATTTTGGTCAAATATAACTTTTGTTATGCTTATGTTTACAATGCTTTATACGGTATTTCTAATAGTCAATTAAAATTTGATTGTTAGTCTTTGAGTTATAAGCAAGATACAGAGCTTACAATTCAGTGCTATTTAACAAAGTTTACATCATCTTAATATGTTTACATCTTTTATGTAGAAGTGAAAATTCCAGTTTAAGATCTAAAATGAATGTGATAAACATTAGGACTGTTCTATGCTTGAAACTATCACTAGAAAATAGAAACATACGTAATCACAGATTACAAAGCTCACCGAGACGAGACATCACCCTTATGAGACTTCACCTTTACGAGACCACCTTTATCATATTAAATGAAAATCATACTCTATGATCTTGGATATTCATGGATTCTGTTTTTGACACAATATCGTATATCATCTGTTAAAAAATATTCAGATGTTAATCAATACAATAATATAAAATTAAATATTGCATCCTATCATATTTACAACATTTATCATATAATACAATAAAATACCATAATAAACAATGATGAGATATGATATTGTAACGTATGATATGACATTGTATTTTATCATACTTACATGTTAAATACTAAAATCTGAAATTGGTTTAGACGCAGTTGGTAATCCGTTCTATTACCCTCAGCGATAGCAACACACTTGGCAACAGGTAACACAACGAATTGTTAGATGCGCATAAATTATGCGCCTACGGTTTGCCGTAGAATTCACATCATTTCTATATAAAAGCAGTAAAAGTTTCTTTAAAATTAAGACATTCAGTATAATAAAATAAATAGTGCCTCTTTGGGATGGTAACTGTTGAAATTGACACCCCTCGAAAACCATATTCAACCTCCGCTTCGCGTCGGTTGACAATGGTTGTCTCGGGGTGTCAATTTCAACAGTTACCCTCCAAAACAGGCACTATTTATATAGTGTTATACGTTATTGTATTTGATCACATAATACAATATCATAATATATAAACAATATAGTAATTTATATTACAATATCATATTACATAATACATCATAACATTGAAACAAATGATATTTTATTGTATAATTCAGTATGATATTGTATGATACTGTATCATTTTTGATACACAATATGATATTGTATCATATGATACAATATAATTTGTTACAACATTGTATCATATCAAATAATATAATATGATGTGATAAAGTAAAATATTATATAATACAAAATAATATTATACCTATTGTATCATATGATATGATACAATATTGTATCAAATTATATTGTATCATATGATACAATATCATATTATGTATCAAAAATGATACAGTATCAATGTGATAATATATCATATTATAAAACAATATCATATTATACAATATCATATGATACGATACTATATAATATTACAGTATCATATTATACAATTTCATGTGATATTATTCTATATTACAGAAACTAATATCATATTTATACAATATCGTATGATACAATATTATAGAATATACAATATTGTATCATAGGATACAATATTATATTTTGCAATATCTTATGTAATAGTATAATGTGATAAAATAATAAATTAATAATACAATATAATATTATACAATATTGTATCACAATATACAATACTATACATAACGATATCATGATACAATATCATAACATAAAATATCAAAAAAATTGATACAATATCATATTGAATCATATAACTTTTTATAATATTACATATGATATTATATTGTATCATTTTAAACAATATTGTTTCAAACCATACAATACTATATCATAGGAATCATGTTATATCATTTATCTACAAACACATCTATCTATTGAGCGGGTTTGAGTGAGGTAGGAGATTTCTTTAGCATCCTTGATAATGGAGATCAGGCTCTGCATCTGAAGCAACCTCTGCGTTTAATTTATAATATAGTTAAATCAACTATGCAAGGTATCATCTCTAAAACATGTGACCTGTTCCAAAAAAACTAAACCTCATCCAGCATCCGAAACCTATGGCTCAGATTCAGCATTCAAGCCTGTCAGGTGCATCAGTTTACATAAGACGCATCTCCATGCAAGTTTGGTGAAGTTTGGACCAGTAATAACTAAGATATCATCATCAGAGGGCACTAGCAATTAAAACCTTAACCTCTTCCAGCATCCACAACCTATGGCTCAGATTCAGCATTTATGCCTGTCAGGTGCATCTGTATCATAAGACACACCATCCATTCAAGTTTGGTGAAGTTAGGACCTGTAATAACTAAGATTTATTGTTTAGCATCCTTGATAATGGAGATCAGGCTCTGCATCTGAAGCAACCTCTGCGTTTAATTTATAATATAGTTAAATCAACTATGCAAGGTATCATCTCTAAAACATGTGACCTGTTCCAAAAAAACTAAACCTCATCCAGCATCCGAAACCTATGGCTCAGATTCAGCATTCAAGCCTGTCAGGTGCATCAGTTTACATAAGACGCATCTCCATGCAAGTTTGGTGAAGTTTGGACCAGTAATAACTAAGATATCATCATCAGAGGGCACTAGCAATTAAAACCTTAACCTCTTCCAGCATCCACAACCTATGGCTCAGATTCAGCATTTATGCCTGTCAGGTGCATCTGTATCATAAGACACACCATCCATTCAAGTTTGGTGAAGTTAGGACCTGTAATAACTAAGATTTATTTTTTAGCATCCTTGATAATGGAGATCAGGCTCTGCATCTGAAGCAACCTCTGCGTTTAATTTATAATATAGTTAAATCAACTATGCAAGGTATCATCTCTAAAACATGTGACCTGTTCCAAAAAAACTAAACCTCATCCAGCATCCGAAACCTATGGCTCAGATTCAGCATTCAAGCCTGTCAGGTGCATCAGTTTACATAAGACGCATCTCCATGCAAGTTTGGTGAAGTTTGGACCAGTAATAACTAAGATATCATCATCAGAGGGCACTAGCAATTAAAACCTTAACCTCTTCCAGCATCCACAACCTATGGCTCAGATTCAGCATTTATGCCTGTCAGGTGCATCTGTATTATAAGACACACCATCCATTCAAGTTTGGTGAAGTTAGGACCTGTAATAACTAAGATTTATTGTTTAGCATCCTTGATAATGGAGATCAGGCTCTGCATCTGAAGCAACCTCTGCGTTTAATTTATAATATAGTTAAATCAACTATGCAAGGTATCATCTCTAAAACATGTGACCTGTTCCAAAAAAACTAAACCTCATCCAGCATCCGAAACCTATGGCTCAGATTCAGCATTCAAGCCTGTCAGGTGCATCAGTTTACATAAGACGCATCTCCATGCAAGTTTGGTGAAGTTTGGACCAGTAATAACTAAGATATCATCATCAGAGGGCACTAGCAATTAAAACCTTAACCTCTTCCAGCATCCACAACCTATGGCTCAGATTCAGCATTTATGCCTGTCAGGTGCATCTGTATCATAAGACACACCATCCATTCAAGTTTGGTGAAGTTAGGACCTGTAATAACTAAGATTTATTTTTTAGCATCCTTGATAATGGAGATCAGGCTCTGCATCTGAAGCAACCTCTGCGTTTAATTTATATTATAGTTAAATCAACTATGCAAGGTATCATCTCTAAAACATGTGACCTGTTCCAAAAAAACTAAACCTCATCCAGCATCCGAAACCTATGGCTCAGATTCAGCATTCAAGCCTGTCAGGTGCATCAGTTTACATAAGACGCATCTCCATGCAAGTTTGGTGAAGTTTGGACCAGTAATAACTAAGATATCATCATCAGAGGGCACTAGCAATTAAAACCTTAACCTCTTCCAGCATCCACAACCTATGGCTCAGATTCAGCATTTATGCCTGTCAGGTGCATCTGTATTATAAGACACACCATCCATTCAAGTTTGGTGAAGTTAGGACCTGTAATAACTAAGATTTATTTTTTAGCATCCTTGATAATGGAGATCAAGCTCTGCATCTGAAGCTACCTCTGCGATTCATTCATATTACAGTTACATCAACTATGCAAGTTTGAAATAGTACTATCATCTATTAAACATGTCACCTGTTCCAAAAAACTTAACTTTATCCAGCATCCGAAACCTATGGCTCAGACTCAGCATTCAAGCCTGTCAGGTGCATCAGTATCATAAGACGCACCATCCATGGAAGTCTGGTGAAGTAAGGACAAGTAATAACTAAGATATAATCATCAGAGGGCACCTGCAACAAAAACTTTAACCAGCTCTAAAAACCTTAACCTCTTCCAGCATCCGAAACCTATGGCTCAGATTCAGCATTCAAGCTTGTCAGGTGCATCAGTATCATAAGATGCATCATCCATACAAGTTTGGTGAAGTTAGGACCAGTAGTAACTTAGATATTGCTATCAATAGGCAACTGCAACAAAAACTTTAACCTGCTCCAAAAACCTTAAACTCCTCCAGCATCCGAAACCTATAGCTCAGATTCATCACTCAAGCCTGTTTTGTGCATCAGTATCATAAGACACACCATCCATGCAAGTTTGGTGAAGTAAGGACCAGCAGTAACTAAGATATTGCTATCAAAGGGCACCTGCAACAAAAACTTTAACCTGGTCCAACAACCTTAACCTCCTCCAGCATCTGAAATTTAGGACCCAGATTCAGCATCCAAGTCTTTCAAGTCCATAAGTAGGTCCAGATGCATCATCCATGCAAGTTTGGTGAGGATAGGACAAGTAATAGCTTAGATACAGGACCTGCAACAAAAACTTTAACCGGGTCCGGACGCCGACGCCACCGAGGGTATAGCATAAGCTCCCCTTGACTTCGTCTCGGTGAGCTAAAAAGGGCACAAGCCTAATTTACATGACAAAGAATTTCGAGCTCTGTATCTTACTTATAAAGACTGACACTTCCTTTTTTTAGTTGATCATTAGAAATGCATTTTTAAAACATTGTAATTAAACCATAAAAATATTTTTTAAAAATTCGACCAAAATGCCCCTTTATACGGAAGCGTATTAGTGCCACTCTATATATATTTTAATTTTTTAAAATTCCAACTTTAAAGCTGGAATTTCCAACTTTAATCTTGGAATTTCCAACTTTAAAGTTGGAATTTCCAACTTTAAAGTTGATTTTTCCAACTTTAAAGTTGATTTTTCTAACTTTAATCTTGGAATTTCCAACTTTAATCTTGGAATTTCCAACTTTATAGTTGATTTTTCCAACTTTAATCTTGGAATTTCCAACTTTAATCTTGGAATTTCCAACTTTAAAGTTGGAATTTCCAACTTTAATCTTGGAATTTCCAACTTTAATCTTGGAATTTCCAACTTTAATCTTGGAATTTCCAACTTTAAAGTTGGAATTTCCAACTTTAATCTTGGAATTTCTAACTTTAATCCTGGAATTTCCAACTTTAAAGTTGGAATTTCCAACTTTAATCTTGGAATTTCTAACTTTAATCCTGGAATTTCCAACTTTAAAGTTGGAATTTCCAACTTAAATCTTGGAATTTCCAACTTTAATCTTGGGATTCAATTCAACATATTTATTAGTTGTTCAAGATTATCATGCACATGCTCCCGTATATGTATGTGTTAACTGAAAATTCTTTGTTGAAAATTGCAGAATAGATTATTGTTTACATATAATAACTTTCCTTAATGTTTTTCTGTACTATGCTTCATTATGCTAAATCCTTTTAATTCTTTTATTTATTGAGGATTTTTTTAATTTATTTTATATGCATATGATACAATCAAGCAACCTTTTATACACATATATATATATATTGCTTATGACATACCGGTAGTTATTGTTTTCATGGAATTCAAAAAATAAAATTGAAATTATAATTATGACATGTTCTATTAATTCCAGCGAGTTCGAGTTGTTGTATTATTATATTGAGTTCTTCTTGAAAGCAAATGAACTCCCCCATTCTTTTTATGAGTAAAGCCTAATTCACACTGAACAAAAAATCATAGTATATATCTATCTATCTATATATACAAATATAATAAAAATCAACTTTAAAGTTGATTTTTCCAACTTTAAAGTTGGAAATTCCAAGATTAAAGTTGGAAATTCCAACTTTAAAGTTGGAAAAATCAACTTTAAAGTTGGAAATTCCAAGATTAAAGTTGGAAATTCCAAGATTAATGTTGGAAATTCCAACTTAAAAGTTGATTATTCAAACTTTAAAGTTGGAATTTCCAACTTTAATCTTGGAATTTCCAACTTACAAGTTGATTTTTCCAACTTTAAAGTTGGAAATTCCAAGATTAAAGTTGGAAATTCCAACTTTAAAGTTGGAAATTCCAAGATTAAAGTTGGAAATTCCAACTATAAAGTTGGAAAAATCAACTTTAAAGTTGGAAATTCCAACTTTAAAGTTGGAAATTCCATCTTTAAAGTTGGAAATTCCAAGATTAAAGTTGGAAATTCCAACTTTAAAGTTGCAATTTTAAAGAAAAAAAATACAAAGTGGCACTAATACGCTTCCGTACCTTTAAGAGGAACTTTCTCAAATTTTTTTAAAATCAGAACCTCTATCTCAAGTTGCGCAAATTTGGTAAGAATATATAGATCACCTGTATAACATATCCATCATTCGTTCCAATATAGAGATTGGTCAAATTGTTGATAGTTGAACTTCCAACGACTGTGACTTGATGAGACTTGGTGTACACTGCATTACCTTTTAGTGGTAAGAGTCCCACAATAATACCAAACTGGGATGCTTCTCTTGTAATATTGTTACAATAATCCCCCTTTATAAAAGCATATATCAATCCTTCAAGTATCTGTAAATAAATGAGAAATGCTTGTAAAACAAACACCCAGCACATGCCCTTTCTGCTTTTCGGTTAAATAAAACATGACTGTACCCCAAATCAAACTTGATCTACATAATCTTATGATAAATCTGTATACCAACCTGAGGAAACAAAGAAAGACAGCTCTTTTTTTTAATGTAGCAAATTAAAATGTAAAATCATCAAAGTTTCCACTTGTCAATTTTTTCAGATTCGCCAATATATCCACTTTTACAGTATTTGATTCCTCAAACATTTTGTAACAATTTTAAAGGGACTTGCACACAATTTGAGCTCAAAAAGGTATAGCACACTCAATATATGATTTCGCCTACAATAAAATGCTTTTGCAAACACCAGACATTTTCAATATTATACATATATTGATTATATTCATTTTATCATCTGAACACAATGGAGATATTTTCAAAATGACAACTACTAAACTTTGTACACTTTGAATGTGTGTGTGAGCGAATGAGTGTGTATATGTTTGTCTTTGTCTCTTCATGTTTTGTTCAATAATTAATAAAAAGTGGGAAAAATAAATATTATACATGTACAATATTTAGCTAGAGAAATGCAAATTACACAATAACTATGTTAGAAAAGTCTTAATTATATCACATAACATCATGAAAATCTTCAGATTTTGTTAGGGTCATACAGGTTAATAGTTAGAATGCAGTAAAAAATTGGATATTTGAGTATTTGAGCCACTTTCATCCATAGAATTCCAACTAATTTTGGGTTTAACATGGACTTAAGACTGAAAATTAGACATGTATTTCAATTAGTTACTTTTCTAATACATTCATATGAATACTAGCCACATATATTGAAAAGACATTCGATAAATATGTTGTATGGGTGGCCTAGTGGTAGCGCATTGTCTTTTGATTTTGCGGTCGCTGGATCCATTCCAACAATTAGTAAAAATTTTTTACTTCTCACTTAAAGACCCATTTACATGAACGTATGGTTACTTGGAAAACCTTAGGCATGCACATTCCCACGGATCTGGCAACCAAGAAATAAAATTAATGTGGCCTTATCTGAATATTTTTCTTGATTTGACATACATGCATAATTCATTTGGCGATAAATTAAACTTTAAATTAAGTCTTTCAAACTGTCATCACTATGCAGAACTATAGATTAAATTTTACATTAATACATATAAGATAACTTTCTTTTTAAATTCTGAAAATCTTTTTGGAAATTTTACATCTTCATTAACAAAGTTGTATCACACACTGTGAATAAACTTTTTTTCCATCTCATTATTATACACACATGTTTTAAAAAAAATTAACTTTTAAAACATCCTATCAATATACCCTATTTTTTGTTCAGGGGACTGTACATTATGCAAGGAAAAAAATAACAAATTTCTATCAAAACGTCGCATTTTCCCAATCCATTTCCCAATCCAGTAAAGGAATTTAAAAGGTTGTCCAAATTCAAATGTAAATTGTGTAATTTCAATTACAGAGGGTTCCTCTTCTTCTGCAGGCCTCTCAATCTTAACAGGTCAAACAGGCAATTGAAACTTTATGCACAAGTTTGGAAAGAACTCCATTGCCATAGCACCGTAAAGTGAGTACCTGCCTTTTCATTCCACATTCTTATTGATTGCATGGTTTTCTTAAAATATCATAATTTGTTATAATCAACTACATTAAACAATGTCAAGTGCTAAACTCAACCAACTAGAACACTGACCAGTCAGGAAGGGCCCCGCTATGACAATTAATATAGAGAAGTGAAAAAAACTTTGAATTCCATCCTCTTTACATTAACAATAATGAAAAATAAATGCCCGGCATAAGATGTAAAGAACTGCAATATATATAAGGTGGTAAAAAAAAAATATGAAAATTATAAGTAACAACTGTAATTTCAAAATTTTAAGATAATTCCTAAATGTCCAAAAACTCTAAATAGTAACCTTGTATCTGCATAAAACAGAGATAACCTCATGTCTTCTAAAAAAAACTAAATTAAATGTGTTTTTAAAAAAGATTTAAACAGGTGTTTTATAAAATGCAATCCTTCAGTGAATGCAAATACATTGTATCACCCAGGGTAAAAAATGACCTCAACTTCAAAACAAACATCAGTTGCAGACAAAGGGTTTATTTCCAGAAATGACAGAATGGGATTACCTGTTAAAATTAACAGCATAAAGGCAGAAAAAAATAAAATAAATAATTAAAAATAAAATAGTGAAAAAGGATATCTTAATATATATCTTGATTTTAAAATTATCATAAATCATTGTGTACGGTATTTTAACCAAAATAAAGTATGAATATTATATTTTAAATCCATATTTCAAAGAATGTACACAACGGAATACTACACATCATTCAAAATTGACCTTATAACTTCAAAACAAAGTTCACTTGCAGACACAGGCAGTGCAGTAATTAATCTCAATGTGACAGATAAAGATAAAGCTTAGGATTTTCTTCCTGTGGAAGGTTAGGACAAATATTGCACAGCCTTCCAAGTATACTTTGGTAACATTCTCAGCAGTTATCTCTCTTTGTCCATTCATTCTTATGCATAGTTAAGGAATCTACCCCACCACCCCAGCTCCAAACCAGAAGACATAGAGAACCAAACATAGCATCAAAATATGTATTTCTGCCTACTGAACTACCATACCAAATTTGAACTTGATTGGGCAACCGTAAAAAAAGTTATTAGAAAAAAACAGAAAATTTGTGGACGGAAGAGTGACAGACGGAAGGACGGACGGACAGAGTGATTACTATAGGGCACCCGCAAATCCTTGTGGGGCCCTAATTATTTACATGTGCTTTACACACGTGTTCACAACACAGAAGAACATACAATCCAACTGTTAGTTTGGATTCATTTCCGTATAAAATTGCTTCATATGGATATGATGGACATTTAGAACAATGAAATATTTCAACTAAGATCAATTCTGACTAATTATTTATTTCCCGTGTATCAATCTGCTTCCTGTGTATAGAGATAAGCAGAATGCATGGAAACTACAAATAATTAAAACATCTGCAATGAAAATGAATAGAAACTGCAAATAACTGGAATTTTTCGACGTACAAGGGGCACAACTCTGTATAAAAAGCTTCATTGTACCCAAAATTAAACTTGACCCAGATATTTTCACGATTAATCTGTGCATCAAATTTCATTTCAATATGTTCATCTTCTGTGAAATCATTTTTCAAACATAGGTACCGTAATCCAGTGAATATAATACGCACTTTTTCCCAGCATTTTTTAACATGAGAAAGGAGTGTGTATTATACATCCCTATAGGATTTTGACATATATTTTCCCTAGGTGAAGCCCCGGTATCATACTGGCGTTTAACCTAGTATACTGTACACAGACAGAACCGCTATAATACATCGTAACATTACTTCATTATCACATACATGTATATATTAATATTTAACACTTAGGAAATGATTGTTTTAGCGTGTAATTAAAGAAAATGAATACTTAAAGTCTGTTAATCAATAATCTGTTTCAAGATGGCCTTTAAAAATTAATTTGAACTGCCTATTCTTTATCTCCGTGAACGCCGCCATTAAAACTGTTATTAATAGAATGCAGGCTTGGATTTGTAACCCATCTTTGAAAACAGCTCACCCACCATTTGGCTCATTTTTTACCTTTTTCATGTAATGATCGATAATTGATTTATTGCAAATAGTCATGAATATAAATAGTTCTATAACCTATTACGTTAATTGAAGCCTTTGTTGTGCTCCCCCACCGCTAACGTTTGACACCTTGGGTATCTAAGACACTCCCCTTAGGCTATAAGTGTACTATACACAACACAACCATTTGTGCACCTATTTTATTATGTTCCAGGCCTCTAATTGATCACTTCGATCAGCATCATGTAAGAATTTAATTAGGTCCGTTATCTCCATACCTGTACACTATCCATTTTTCACTACACGGGTTGTAATTACTGAACAAATATATAACACTTGTTAACAGTAGTTGATTTTATATACGGTAAAATATTTAATACTAGGTCTATTTAAAACATTATAATGAAATAAAGATATTACCGCGATGTATAAGTTACAATAAATCCGGTCCGAATCTGAAAAATATTGTGTTTTTCTTTTTGCCCATAGTGTATTTCCGCGATGAAATTGAGCGTGTATACAAAGTATAACTGCTTTGTTGATACTCAGCATTATATTTTGGTCAATTTTTTTGATGCGTATTATACATCCGAGGCTTTTTTCCACCACTTCCAGGCCCAAAGTGGGGGGTGCATATTGTACACTATTGCGTATTATATTCACCAGATTATGGTAATCACAGATTACAGAGTTCACCGAGATTAGGCATCACCTTTATGAGACCACCTTAATCAAATCATATGAAAATCATAGTTAATGATCTGTATCAAATAATTGGTTAGCATAGTTTGAACATGTAGTATGGCAGCTACACAAGGACCTATAATAACTTGATATAGAGCATGCCAAAATTATACTTCTTAAAACAAATATTATTAATATACCTTATTAGTTTTATTGACATCTCTGTATGGGACACAGTCAATTTTTGACTTTCCTTCATCTTCATCAAATATTATGTCTTCTGCAGGTAGATCATTATTTGAAGGACATCCATATCTGTGTATTCTCGACTCTAAGAATGCTTCATAAATCTCATTTTCTTCAAAAACACACACTGCAGACAAAGTGGGATTTGAACTTGAAAAAAGACCAACTAAGTATCTTTTTTCGGACACAGTAATGAAGGTTCCATGCTTAACATGAGTCAGGTTTGTCCCCTCTGAATAACAAGATATTGGAATGTCTTCATACACTTTCTTCGGATCTCCACTATCGATGGACTTACAGATCTTAACAAGCTTTGATTGTGAATTCTGATTCACCAGAAGAAAAACAAACTTGTCATTTTCAATCACCACTCTATAGTCCATTTCAACATTCTTAGGTGTTCTTAAAATCATATCAAATATTTCTCCAAATTCTGAAGAACCTATATTTACAGCTGATAGGTCTGGTAAAGCTGAGAATATGGCAGCTTCCTCCAAATTGTTAGTACTAAGTGGTAAAGTTGTGTACTGTTTCGCAAACAAGACAATATTTTGAGGGGAATTTTTGTCTGTAATATTTAAGAAGATTCCCGAGGCGGAGGCCTGCTCATCTGAAACTAAACGGACATTTGGGGAAGTTGAGTTAATGTTTAAAGACTCTTTATCACGCCTCATACATAGTCCACCTTTTAGTGTACCGCAGGTTATCAGACTATCAGGTGTCACAACCATCGCTGTATTGTAGTCATCTCCACAGTATTCTTTTATTTCTTTAGGTGACAACTGTGGCAAGCAGTCGGCAACTGGTCCAGTTTTTCTGGTCATCTTCTGAATTAGTTCTGTTCCATTCATACTAAACCTGTACAGAACATTCATACCGCTCACAAAGACGTTACCAGTTTGGTGATCAAACTCGATGTTCAGTAAAGGAAAGTTTCCTAGAGGATTTTCAAATTGAGTCTCTACCTTCCCACTGATTTGGCCTTCAGTTAAAATGGTTAAACAGAACCATACCGTACAGAGGATTTGGATTATCACAGAAGCTTCCATGTCTGGTTGTTTATCGATGGTTTGGATCCAGCCCCCTTAAATAGATGGATTCTTCCTCATTTGTACCTAGAGTCCTTAAGACATTCTCTCCTTACATATGGCATCCAATTTGTTTTTCTCAGTTTGCACAGTCATTTGCACATTCTACAAGAAAAAAATGAAATAATTTTAATTTATTCATGGACATGTTTAAATACATGCTTGTTGCAGATGAGAATCAAGTTCACCTTTTAATTTTTTACTTGTTATCTGATTGGTCCAAAAAGTCATATGTGACAATAAGTATATCTTTTGGGGACTAAGTAACAAACTCCACCCCTTGAATACACTTCACATACATGCATAAACTTGATGTCAATAAAACTTACCTATTTATGTCATATGATACAAATAAAATGCCTTTAAAACTCAAAAACAATAATTTCTCGCAAATACCTTCAGGAAATATTAGTGTTGTTACAGAGTTGCTATTTTCTTAGTTATAATATACTGGTATATATAAGTACCGTTAGTCTATGCTACTAACAACCAAGCTCCACTCGAATACACAATGACATTTTAACTTCCTGTTGATGTCTATATATAGAGCTACTGTAAGTCAAATGCCCACTTTCTTGGGGGTTCTCTTCCCCTTTTCTTTCAGAAATTACATGAAGTATGACAATTTAATTATTAAGAAACAGGATACTTCTTAACACTTACATTTATGCTAAACATACGCAAAACATCGCCAAACATTCATCTTTACTGGCTAACACGGAAGGAAAGCCACACAGTTTTCTTACTAATTTAATCTCCTTACAGATGCTTTAAGATGACACTGTCCGCAATTAAGCCATAAAAAAAATGTGGCTTAAAGTGAAGTGTCCGTTCTAGACTTCCTTCTTTCTTGATCCAATGACCTTTCATTGACACACACAATAGCTGAAACTGTTGGAACTACACATGATTCCCAACCAGATCATTAAGGCTCGACCTACACCCAAACCCACCATAACGGATTTTTAGTTAACACATTCATGGACAAACAACTTCAATGAAAATCATTATTTTAACATTTTCATTGAAACAGTATGTATTTATCATTACCTCAATTTTTTTTCTAATTCTATAAGTATAATTACTACTTTTCAACGATCTCCGATCCTCAGTCATGTTCAATAACTCTAAATTAAGCAGATTTTTTTTTAAATTGCACTATACATCTGCCTTTTATATAAACAAATGTAATATGTCTTCTAGTGTTACCGTAATATTACGATTAGTTATTAAACGAAATGCTTGGCTTAGTGGTTTCCTGGAGAACTACTACATATCGGTCAAAGAGTTTAAGTCACCGATGCACCAGTAAATTCTTTTTTATATTAATTAAGATTTGATCTCAACTTGCATATTCATTCCATAATTGTTTATATTATGGACAAGTATGTTTGCAAGAACTTTGTAAAATGCATGGATACTATCAATAAATTTCTTTTTATTTTATTTCATTTAATATAAAGTTTAAAGGACAAATAACATTAACTCATGATACAAAAAAATACTTTGAGGCTGAGGGTCAAAGAAACTTGAAAGACGGTCGGTACATAACAAAATTTTCCATAAACCAAATGTTTTCTGAGCAATTTTAAAGAAAAAAATAATGAAGCATAATACATGTATTTCCAAACTTCCTCCTTTTTCATGACCCATTACAGATGTTAAACTGACAGTGTGACTTCCGTTACCAGCTTTAACGCATGCATATAAAGGTGATACTCTCACTGAAATATACATGAGTCTATTTTCTGTAAACAACGAGACTCAGTAAGAGATATAATGACACTCGTACAATCTTAAGTGTTGCAGCTGTGTTATGTAACTGCATGCAGTTTCATGAGTATCAAGTGCCTATGTAGTTTGCATTAATGCATTCACACATTATATATATTTAGTTTATAAAATATTAAAATCATTATAACCACAATGAGTTAACAATAAAAATAGCACCCCCCCCCCTTCTCATTTAAACCCACCCTCTTCTTCCCTGAACACCTTCAGCCTACCTTAAAAAACACACACACACAAAAAACAACCCAGAAACTTATCAAAGACACTTCAAACATGTGGAAGTCAGAAAATTAACTTCTGAAATCCCCTCAAATCTACCAAGCATTATCTTAATGTATCAGGACCCAGGTGTAGAGTTCTGATGATAAAATAGTAAATCAATTTAAACCATATAAATGCCATTAAGACAGAGATAGACATTTGACACAATGGAATACATACACCAGTATTTTCTCTTGCGGATTTTTTCCCCCAAGGTCAATCCTTTCATTTAAAACTGTTTTTTATGAACTTGAATTTTTTCATACATGTTTCAGCTGTTACAAAACGGAAAACTGAAGTTTAGGCAAGATCCACTAAGAGGCACCTAGTTTTTAAATATCAAAACCAAATTCTTCTTCTTTAATTAATTTCCATCTCCATTCTTCAAGGCAGCACTCAAAATATTAGATGGTCCCACCAATGGTCTGGGTCCCAACAAATTCTTAGATCTAAGCTAGTGCTTTGTATATAATGTTTTGCTTTGGTGAAGTAATTTTTAAGTCAGTCACAAATATCCAGTGTGACTGAAATCTTCTAAACTGACTAATAGTGACTATATATATAAATTCATGCACTGGCTGAAAGCTCCAAATGATCAGTAAGAATCTAGCGACTAACCCCCCCCCCCCCCCTCCCCTCCTTCTACCCCCACCACCTGTAATCACCACCATCTGTAACCACCACCACCTGTAACCACCTCTACTTTTCCCCCTAAACTTTCAACCCCCTTTCCCAATGTACTTTAATTCAGAGAAAACAGAACAATATCATTTTTAAAAGAATATTTCTGGCTCATATCCTCTTAGTCGAAATAACTGATAAATGAATTAATAAAGTTGTACAGTGTTTGAGACTTGGGGAGGGGTTGATCAACTTGGAAGGGAAAATGCAGCATTCCACATGTTCTGGTGTATGGAAGGAGCAAGGATGGAATATAATATGTCTTCCTTGTTTACTTGGGGAGGGGTCAACCAAAATAATTCAGTAAAATTAGGAGGTGAACTGCAGTGTTCCGCTTATGAAAGTAGGATGAAAAATATTACATTCTTGTAGATTTTAAATATGACAGACAAAATATGCATTTTATGTAATGCTTAAAACATTCAGGGGGAGGCTAGACACTATAAGGGTATACAACTGCTGACTGGGGAAGGGGTATATGAGAACCAGAATTTGTTGACTTACAGTTGGCAGTGTTTGAGAGAGAGAGAGAGAGAGAGAGAGAGGCGGTTTTTGAATGGCCGTGGTTCAGAGAACAGTTGGTAAATATGGTAAACTAGACTACTCTTGTTGACATTATTTACTGGTGCAATTTAAATATTTCGGATAGTTTTGAGTATTACACTTGTACAGGGCTGGTCCTTGCATAAACACACAAGGTTTTTTTTCCCCTCAGTCAGTGACAATTTCCGTTCCTTTAACAAAAACAAGTTAGCAAAACATTTGCATGGTCATGGTTTGTTAGTTAAGATAATATATGAGAGAGAGATAGACATTTGACACAATGGAATACATACACCAGTATTTTCTCTTGCGGATTTTTTCCCCCAAGGTCAATCCTTTCATTTAAAACTGTTTTTTATGAACTTGAATTTTTTCATACATGTTTCAGCTGTTACAAAACGGAAAACTGAAGTTTAGGCAAGATCCACTAAGAGGCACCTAGTTTTTAAATATCAAAACCAAATTCTTCTTCTTTAATTAATTTCCATCTCCATTCTTCAAGGCAGCACTCAAAATATTAGATGGTCCCACCAATGGTCTGGGTCCCAACAAATTCTTAGATCTAAGCTAGTGCTTTGTATATAATGTTTTGCTTTGGTGAAGTAATTTTTAAGTCAGTCACAAATATCCAGTGTGACTGAAATCTTCTAAACTGACTAATAGTGACTATATATATAAATTCATGCACTGGCTGAAAGCTCCAAATGATCAGTAAGAATCTAGCGACTAACCCCCCCCCCCCCCCCTCCCCTCCTTCTACCCCCACCACCTGTAATCACCACCATCTGTAACCACCACCACCTGTAACCACCTCTACTTTTCCCCCTAAACTTTCAACCCCCTTTCCCAATGTACTTTAATTCAGAGAAAACAGAACAATATCATTTTTAAAAGAATATTTCTGGCTCATATCCTCTTAGTCGAAATAACTGATAAATGAATTAATAAAGTTGTACAGTGTTTGAGACTTGGGGAGGGGTTGATCAACTTGGAAGGGAAAATGCAGCATTCCACATGTTCTGGTGTATGGAAGGAGCAAGGATGGAATATAATATGTCTTCCTTGTTTACTTGGGGAGGGGTCAACCAAAATAATTCAGTAAAATTAGGAGGTGAACTGCAGTGTTCCGCTTATGAAAGTAGGATGAAAAATATTACATTCTTGTAGATTTTAAATATGACAGACAAAATATGCATTTTATGTAATGCTTAAAACATTCAGGGGGAGGCTAGACACTATAAGGGTATACAACTGCTGACTGGGGAAGGGGTATATGAGAACCAGAATTTGTTGACTTACAGTTGGCAGTGTTTGAGAGAGAGAGAGAGAGAGAGAGAGAGGCGGTTTTTGAATGGCCGTGGTTCAGAGAACAGTTGGTAAATATGGTAAACTAGACTACTCTTGTTGACATTATTTACTGGTGCAATTTAAATATTTCGGATAGTTTTGAGTATTACACTTGTACAGGGCTGGTCCTTGCATAAACACACAAGGTTTTTTTTCCCCTCAGTCAGTGACAATTTCCGTTCCTTTAACAAAAACAAGTTAGCAAAACATTTGCATGGTCATGGTTTGTTAGTTAAGATAATATATGAGAGAGAGGTAGAGAGAATGAATTTATAGCACAGTGTAATCATAATACTTACACTCGTACATTTGTCTCCCGTTTGACACACGCGTGTGTAAGGTCCTATCCACTTTAACACATGACACGTTAAGTCTGCATGCTGCACACCTTCTCTTTTTTTTTTTTTTAAATTCCTTTTATAAACAACACAAGGAGGCTTTTTCCAGTGAGTCAACAGTTGTGACACTTATTTATAGGGTCACATATAGCTAACGTATAGACACTTCCTATACAATGGCTTAAAGTGATTATCGCTGGAATATCAAATGCCTGCGAAAATTCAATGGACCATACCCAAGCTACTACCTTCTCCAGAACAGCAAAACAGTATCTCTTTTAAATCAAAGTTATTTAATTCTCAATAATGAAATATCTTATTAGGCAGTGAGTCACATTATATATATCCACATTACATATATGCATGTACTCTACTCAGTTTTATTAACATTTGCAACATTACATATATATAAGTAATGTACACAATTATTTTTTATAAAGCTGCTTTTTAATTTGTAAATTAATATCATATATCCCAAAGGTGTGTTGATTTCAAGTCCAGTGTGCCTTTAATTCGAAGAACAATTTTTAACTTTATCATTAAAATATTATTGCATGTCTATAAGTTTTAAGTTCATTAAGTGCAACAGACTCATATTAAAGCACATGCAAATTATAGTAGTTACCAGGGTGATCAATCTATTTAATATTCTAACCCCCCTTCCCCCACCCTTCTCTAACATTCTAAAGGAAAAACTTTTTCAAACATTACCAAGGGATTTGCCACGCTGGCTCAGTTTAGATAATATCATTTACAAATTCTTGTAAATTTTTGTTTAAAGATAAATCTTTTTCATCAAAAATTGCATCAAAACATTTTGACTTTGAAGAGAAATTTTCATCAAACAATTAGGAACACTCAACATGCTCATCCTTACATTTCTCTAAGACTTGCAATGCTTAATACAAAATTTTTTTTTTTAATTTTTTTAAAAATTACTTTTAATACGGAAGAAAATTTTCAAATATTCAAGAGAAATGGAGTTTCCTCCAGTTATTTTTTTTTTTTCAAAATAAAGCACTTCCTGTATCATCTTGTTGCCCTTGAAATACATGTAATAATGTTACAGGTACTTCAACTATCACTTCTATAATCTATATCATTTCTAATAAACAAAATAAAATCAAGTTTTTGTATATCAAAATAATTCACAGAGCATTATAAGTACTTGTATGTAAAAGTCATGATCACATACATCATAGCCATACATCATACAGTCTAGCCTGAGATCTGCACCTAATGTAGCACATTAGTGAAACACATTTCTCATGATCAAAAATATTTTTACGCAAACACAATTATGTCAATTTTCCTATTAACTATGCATGGAGCTTCACATGAGGTGGTATGCAACCTAGTTACACACACATTAACTTTGCATTCCACAACAGAATGGATTGTACATGCTGATAATGTACAATATATACTTCTATGTATTAATAGTAACAAAGATACAGGTAACTTGTGGAGGTTTTAACCTTTAGAGAATAGGCAATTACTGTAAGTGAATTTGCCATTTAATAAATAAGACATAAAAAACCCTAACCCCCCAGTCAAACTACATCTAACTGCTTCAATTTGTCTTCTGATTTTTATCTGCAAACAAGAAAATGAAATACATTTGATTCTCCGGTAATCTCGAATGTTTATTTGAAGACAAACTTAATTTCATTATAATATTTCGACCAGCCCCTCCCTAATACATCTTTTTTATTATTGAACACAAATTTGAAATTATATATACATAATTTTGACAAATAATTTCTATATAAATATATATATATGGGGGGGGGGGGGGGAATTCCCCCGCCTATAATGCCTTTAATTACTCGGCTATTATTGCATTTCAAACACAATGTAGCTATAAGCAAGACCCCAGACCCCCTTCTACTTTTTCACTTCTTCCTTCTTTCTACTTCAATTTTTAGAGACAATTTAATCCTGTCCACCCTAAAAAAAATTTTAGATGAAATATTTTCGATTTCTATTGAAAGTTTGCATATAAATGTTTTTTCCACAATACCGAGTAAATCAAAGAGATCTTCTTTTTTTCAAATATTGTAACAGTTGCCCCCATCTTTCAACATGTTCAAATACAATCTTTTTCATCTAAATTGGATATTGCACAGGTGTTTTGTTTTTCTTTCCATTTTGTGTTATGGGTCCCTTTTTTCCAGGGGGGGGGGGGGGGTATTCCTTTTCTTGGCGGGGAGAGGGATGAGGGATGTTAAGGGTAGGTGATATTTAAGCAGTAAGTTGATGATGTTCTGACATTTATCTACCTAATTGTAAAATTTCATCGTATCAGAACTACATTGTTCCAATATAAAGAAGCAGTAACTTTTTTTTCTCACATTAAAAAGACATCTCAGGCTCATCACATATAGTAAGAGCTTTTCAACAGTTTTTAAAAAGATTTGAAGTATCTGTGAAAAGCAACAGGAGTTAACCAATTTCCTTGATGACATCATGTCATGATGAGGTCTGCAGCTGGTGATAAAACTACATGCATAATCTCGAGTCATATTTATTCTTCTGTCTTCCTGATTGACAAATAAAGGTCAAGACAGGGTTGTCTCTAAAAATTGAAGTAGAAGGAGGAAATGAAAAAGTAGCAGGGGGTTTGGGGGTCTTCCTGATAGCTACATTGTGTTTGAAATGCAATAATAGCCGGGTAATTAAGGCATTATAGGCGGGGGAATTCCCCGCCTCCTGGGTCTTAGAGACAACCCTGGGTCAAGCAAGTTCAGGCCCAAAAAAAAAAGGAAGTTTCACATCAAGACGTATTACAGTACTTTAATAAACAGTTAAATTTACAAGACGAATATAAACTGTGTACAAAGCAATATTCACCCTGTCTTATTTTCACCTCTTTCGTCCTCCTGGTCGGGAGGCAAATTTTAGACTGGGAGAATTAATTCAAGTGCTGTATGAATATTAGAGAGTGTTTCTCTCATATGTCCCATTGTCTGGGCGAATTCAAGACGGGGCAAAAATATATGTTCACAGGTGTGGTAAGGCCGAAAAAAAAAAAAAAACATGGGGCAAAAACAACCCTGCATACAGTATGTTTATATATTAAAGTAAATCGATGTAAGAAAAGTGACTTTGAATAATCCAGCTAGGCTACCTAAATACACTCAAACCAGAGGGGTCATTTTTTCTCAAGGTGACAGAGGTCACTCAAAACAGAGATACTGGTTCCTGCATGACAACATTAGAATGATGGATAACCTAAACCTGACTAAAATAAGGGGGAAAAGGGGGGTCTTTTTAGAGGATTAGTTTACCTTTCATAATAACCAGTATTGATTTTTTTTTTTCGCTGCACTGATCTAGATCCAATCAAAAAACCACTGTGTCACTGTCAACTTAGTTTGAGAAGGAATTACATTTCAAACAAAGTTCTGTTTTTTAAGAAGGGGAAGGGGAATTTTTTTCCTTTTTTTTTTCTTTTGCTTGGGATAGAATAGAATATGAAATTGATACATTACTTTTTAAATTTATACACCCCTATAATCATGTCTCTTAATATTTTTCAGGCAAAAATCAAATTTTGTTTCGTGGTTATCATCAACAACAAAAATACAATTTAAAATTTCAGTACAATTTAAAGAATGTGTGTGGTTTCACATACAGTTCCCTTTAAAAAATAAATTTAACATTTATTTGCATCTTTATTTTTTTTTTTAATTTACATCAAAAAATATCCTTGTATATTTACATTTTCCAGTGTCTTTGCCTGTGATAACACTACGTATCGATTTTACTATAAAACCCATAATACAAATTACGCCAAATTGAGGCGCCAGCGGGGTTTGCTAATATATATGTATATACTTAATCTTATGATGGCTTAAAATTATATAAATATAAGTAATAAGGAATCATTCTTTGAATATTATATGGTGATAATTTCAGTCGGGGCGTGATCAAATCTATCATAAAGCCCTTTGGGCTTTATTAGATTTGATCACGCCCCGACCGAAATTATCACCTCATAACACTCAAAGAATGATTCCTTATTCCTTATATATTTGAAATCATAGCATATCCCTTCCAGGAAAAATTTGTTAAATTCCTTTTTTTAATAACATTCCTGTATAAGTAACTTCCTTCATGGTAATTTTCCTTTATCGAAATATTTTGTTAATTATATACAGTGTATGTATTTTTTTTTTACCCAGAAATACATGTACAGTCAAACCTGTTTTTAAGTGGCCACCTCATGGCAGTGTTAAAAGCGGACACTTATTAATGACAGGTGGCCTAGCTTTATTCCAGTTTTCCTTTGAGAAAAGCAATTAATTGATCAATATCATGCCGTATTATAGTGTATAAATCATTTCCAAAATATTAATATCCTTAGTATCTAATGCACAATACGGAATAATGAGGTGACCTTCTCGAACAACTTTTTCCATGAGAACAGTGTTTATAACGTACATAAAAGTACATTGTAATTTTCATATTTTTATCATTTACTTATTTAAAAACTATTGAAAACAAGTTCAAATTTAATTGGAAATGCAATTCCATTTTGGCTCAGATAATTACTGCTATCAACAATTATATTGTCTGCAATGTAAACAAGGATCATTTTGTCACACACACTCTTTTTAACGTCCCCTAGAATATACCACAGGCACCTGAATTTTTATCAATCAGTCGCTTAATAAGTCAAATATTGAAAAATTCTACCCCTACTATATATAAATACACTATCAGATATTTATTTATAGTAGATGTAGAATTTTTTAATATTTGACTTCCATGTAATAGGTGAATGATTGATAAAAAATCAGGTGCCTGTGAATATACTATGTACATGTATATCTTCCATTACATGCAAAACTGCTAAACATAAGCCTTTTTTCCACAATTAAGAAAGCAGTTGACAAAGATGAAAACTATAGGGGAAGAAAAAAATAAACCTGATGATGATCTCCAAGAATTATTTAACCTATAGCAAGTTTGTACATATTATGCATATATTAAATATACATATAGTACAAAAGTTTGCATTTTTAACACATATGGCTGGTGATTATTTAAACAATTAAATGCTTTCTTTGGTGATTCATTCAGGATATGAAGGTAGTGACATTGCAGAAAAAATACATGACCCGCGTTAGCGGGTTATGTACATTTTTTCTGCAATGATCACTACCTTCATAACCCGAATGAATCATCAAAGAAAGCATTTCATTGTTTATGTTAACATCTTTCTTTAAGCTAATCGATAAATTGATTAGGAAAAGTACGTAAAATTCACTAAATTACTGTTGATGTATGTGAGTAAGTTAGCTAAAAGAAACAGCCAAATCGTCTCCTGTGAGACTTTGAGTCTGACATTGTCATGATTATTTCGTGCAGTCCGTGATTTTTCCTCGGTCGCTATAGGTTTGGACCAATCGATAAACAGGGCGTGTCGATATCTGTCCTGTCATTTTCTTGTCAGTTTCAGCCACTGTAGATTTTGACCAATCGATAAATGGGGTGTGTAGATTTCAGTCTTGCTGTTTCTATAGAGCTATGAATTAACTATATGTTTCCGTAAGAAATAGAGGGAATAATACTTGCTAGATGTAAATATTATAATTGGTTATCAATCTTCCTTAATTCACAGGAAAAAGCATCTTGAAGATAATTATTATCATGTTCTATATATATATCTCATTCTAAGCAGTACATTTCGATCGATGATTCCAGAGCTTTATACACATGTCTGAGACTGTATAAATTTGTAAATAATGGGGTTGTCTGTAATTATGAAAATTATTTTCAAATTCAAATAATGCATAGTACATGCATTTTAATTCTTAAAAAAATTCTTTTCTGCAAAATCTGAAGACAAATAGCAAAAAGTATTGTTATACCCCTGATAAACAGTTACTATATAACTCTATACAAAAAAAAAGTCCAGCATTTTGACTGTTGGACTGGAACTGTTAGATTGGAACTGTTAAAATCGACTGTTAAAAAAGATTGTTATACTTTCATGTTAAATACTGAAATCTGATTGGTTAAGACGCAGTTCATGACAATGGTTTTATCGGGGTGTCAATTTCAACTGTTTCCCTCCCAAACCGGCACTATTTATATACTGTTGACCGGTGACATCACATTCCGTGAAAACGTGTTATTGATTAGAAGGGGTATAACAAAACAGTTGTTGACTGTGTCTCGGGCAACAGTTGATCTGTCGGATCCGCTCGCAAACTGCCCAAGGCCGAAGGCTGCTGGCAACTGTTTGCAAGCCGGTCCGACAGATCAACTGTTGCCCTCGACCCCAGTCAACAACTGTAAACTGTTGACACAAGTTAAATAAGAAACTGCATAAACTTCATACTGTAAGAATTTACTAACGGCAAAGTCTTTGAGGCACAAATGACAATCGATTATTAGTATTATCATAAAGTTACATTTCAACTTTGAGTTATTAAAGGGGAAGGAAACTATAGATATATAAATGTAGTATAATACGTCAAATACTGTGATTGTACTACAAGATTTAATTTTTTTTCATAAAAACCCTTTAAAGCAATATGAACTGCAATTTTCTTGTTGATTTTTTTTTTTAACAAAAATGTTATTTTCTACTAAAATGACAAAAAATATCATGGCTTTTAAATTTCTGTTTGTCATATTTTTGTGGGAAAAGTCGTTGAGAAGCCTTAACTGGAGCAAAATTGAATTATTGTCGTCCTGACACAGGCTGTACAAAATTGATCTGCTATATATTCCTTAGAAGAGAAATATTTCTTCTGACAAAAATAATAATGTTTTTTCAAGTCTTATTTATCATAAAAGTTTAAGCTATACGCAAACTTATCATACCAGCAGGTTTTTGCAGCAATATAAAATTCTAAATAATACAGCTCATATTGCTTTAAACAATCAATAAATCCAGAAATATTGATATTATATTTAGACTAATAAAGCATAATTTGGGCAAAAAAATAGCAATTAGTTCTGCTAAAGATGATTGTCATTCTAACTTCATCGTCACAACACCAGGGGTCCTTATCCCTCTTGTTTTTCAGCCACAAGTGGCCTCAATTAAGACCCACGATTTTGGGATGATGGCATAACTTGTAAATTTATTGACTGTATGTGGCTATAGCATATTCAGTGTCCCGTTTTTACAGGGTCCTAAACTTCAATCTTACTATCAGGGCCTCATGTAACGTTGTCAATAAATATTAGCAGATGCCAGTGCGTTTGGAAAATGTTTCAATGTTGATTTTTAGCACACTCTGAATAAGTGCAAGCTCAGTATAAGTTGAACAAGAAATATACTATCAACAACAAACAATTAAAATAAAAATAGAATGGTTTATGTAATTCAGAGTAAATGAAAAAACAATACTCCACTTTTTGCATGCTCTTATATTTACAACAACCCCCAGTGTTCTATATAATGCCCCTAACTGTTTCTACTAAGAGTCAAAAGATGAAGTCACATTTTTTTTAAAAGCTTTCTTACGCATAACAGATTACCTTTTGACTAGTGATCCACTTTAAAATGTAAAGTTTAAATCTCTATTTATAAAAAAGAACTAGATCTATAGAAAAAAATGCTCAGAATGATTTCATATGCACACACTAGCTATCATCACCCATACACAAAAATATCAAACAAAACATTGCAACAAAACCAACACAGGTAGAAAATTTGTCAACATCGTAAATCAAAATGACGTTAATTTATTCCCACGGATAACGAAGTAGATTTTCGTCACGCCTATGAAGACAGTAACACTGGAAGAAGAGTTAACCTCAGTCAACTTTCACTTTTTAAATTACTTATTAGTACCATTAAACACAATATCACTATGTCTAAAATAGTATGTAATAACTCAATAGTAAAATATACACAACTACTTTCGTTAGACACTTCAGTCATTAAATGAAATGTGGGACAAGAAAAACTGCAAAAATATTAAATAAACCATTGTGAAAGTGAAAGTAGGTTACAATATGTAGTTTTCGAAGTTATGTCGATTCAATATTAAGTGGGATTTGATTTGAATAAATAAGCATACCTCGTACAAACTGACGAACGGATTAATGACATCGGATTTCAACGCATTGTGGCAAATGAATTCCGGTTTATTCTTCCTTGTTGTGATCTGGAAAAACACATTACCGACAAAATGCCTTTCCTTCACCGTTTGATAGCGCCCCCTATGAAGCTTTATCTCCTAACCGAAAATATTTTATGTGGCGTTATTGTTTCGAGGAAAAGAAAACTTCATCATTTCATCTCAGATTGCTCTTTTTAATTTTTTTTCAAAAACGATGGGCGGCTTATATTGAACAGACACAATTTTTGCACTGATAAAAGTCGTAAAAGATCACTCGTTCCCGCCAAAATGGCGGATCCAAATTCTGGCAAAAATATTGCAGTGAAAGTTAAAA
The DNA here is from genome assembly GCF_963853765.1 of Magallana gigas. NCBI lineage: Eukaryota > Metazoa > Mollusca > Bivalvia > Ostreida > Ostreidae > Magallana > Magallana gigas. The sequence continues at coordinate 28,281,729 of NC_088856.1, forward strand.
ATCGATGCATGGAATGTTCGCTCATTCAAAAGCTTTATGAATCGTAAAAATATCTAACTCTAAATCAACAGAAACACCCTTATCTTACATGCACTTCGTGAGATTTCAAAAACACCCAATGTTTTTTTCTTCTTCTCCACTTATAATAAAAAAAAGAGCTTGCGTTTTAAAAGCACGTGTAGAAAATTATCTTTCCGAGCGATTCCCTCTGAAATGGAGGGTATAACAGGAAGGAACAAGTGCACAATTATCCAGAGCGTTTTGATATCTAACTGATAACAAAGTTTGGAGCTCTATATCAAACAGACAGGCAGACTGTATAGCTGTTCCGATTCAGGCTTAGATCTATCTATATACTCGGGACAACGTAACATTATGCAATTATATGTATGTTAAACTTATTCATCTGCAATAACGAATTTTGTCGTTATGAGAGGTAGCGCGATTGTAGGTCGTTGAGATTATTTGTTGTATCGTGGGCCAATGGGAGATCCGCCGGAGTCATGTGGAACTGTGGAAAGGTTGTCGACCAAAGTTTGTGAATGAACTGACGCGACTTTATAATCTGCAGCTTTGTGTAGACTTTAGAATTATACATGTGCAATTATACAGAGAGAGAGAGAGAGAGAGAGAGAGAGAGAGAGAGATTAGCAGGTGGTGGAACCCGAATTTCAAAGTCGAATTATACTTTAAAAGTTGAGTTCTACTATATATAGTTATACATGCATGTTATTGTATACTATACAAGTACAATGCAGTGGCATCAGAAGCAAATTGAAGATGGGGGGGGGGGGGGTTGAAGGGCTAGACTTATCAAATATCTTGACATGCTAAAAGTGAGAAAAAAAAAAGACTTTGGTAATGGTTATGTATAACTTGGCCCAAAAAAAAGCCCCCCCCCCCCCCCCGGTTCCGACGCCTATGCAATGCGAATGACCTTATGAACATAAAAACGGTCGATCTTTAACTTCTTTGCAAACATATGCGTGCAAATGCATGCTAGATATATATCCAGATTGCACATAATGCCTCATGAATTGATTGCATGGAAAGTTTTAGATTTAAAAAAAAAAAGTAATATAATTAAATTGGTCATTGATTATTAATTAAGGCGAAGGGAAAAATAATAATTCGAACCTCGGTCCGTGAATCTCTATAGTCAGGTGCTAAATACTCACTGGTCTGACCAGTCGACCGTCACATGTAAATTATAAGTACATTTCAAACTTGCAAACATTATACATGTTATTCTTCTCTTTTTATAAAGGAGTCTGTATAATTATAGTTCAACATGAAAGACGTGAAATTATGACTAGTAAATTTTTTAACGCCCTATTATCTTCATTACACATATTTTCAAGTGTTAAATGTACCTGATATACAATAACATGTATACGCATACATGTTGACTGATCAAATTCCCTGTTGACGTTATAGAAGGAATTTGCAATGCATCAGTAGATTTCATCTTAAACCCCTTACAACTCATCATGCGCGCATGAGATTAATCATAACATTGCACTGGAAGAAAATAGTAAATGATATGCAAGCATGTATATTCAATTGTCACCGAACCTATTTTTAGAAATTTGAACATGAATATGGAAGCCGTTTATATGAATGCTTTCTAGAATTATAATCTCTTGAGTTTTTCAGTAAACATTCGGATATGTATACTAAAACTTCTCAATATGCGTTCTTTATGTGACTCAGTATTATGTGGATGTACATGTACGATGTAAAATTATAGGGATTAAAATTGATCATCCCAATTTAATGAAGCCACATATATGCAATTAAAGCTTGCTGAAAATGTTCCGTTGATAACCCACACCTTTAGGACCTATAGATGCATATACTAACGATTTTCATGTTTTCAATTTGTTAACAACTGAAACTTGTGACTTTTGTAAGTATTTTTGACAAAATTATAAACATAACGAGTAAATATCAGAGCATTGTGAGCTCTATATTAGCTTCTTGCTATTAATTTGTAAGAACAATTAAATTGCGACCATTCAAGTTAGCATTTTAAGCCCCCCCCCCCCCCCCCCCACCCCCACCTCCAGAAAAAAAACCAGCCACCCATACCAAAAACAAAAACTAGCTAAAAACAAAACAAATAAATAAAAATAATAGACTATGCAAACAAACAAGCCCCAAAAATGAAACAACCCATAAAACTACCACCCACCCACCCCCCAAAAAAAAAAAAACAAAAAAACAACAACAACAAAAAACGCCCGCACTAACCCTCCACCCACAAAAAAAAAATGAGCAAAATAATACATTATATCCATTAGTCCACAAAAAATGAAAACAGTGATACATCAACAACATCCATTCATTCACTCAAACACCGTGGCTACATAATTACATGTACTCTTATATCTGTTTTTACTGCTATGCTTAGGGGCTTGATTAAAGTCCGTATTTTTAAGGGTCCTTCACACATTTGGGTTACAAGTTACGCATATACCAGCCCATATCAAAGTTCATAATGTAAAGGATAATGATTGTTCTGGCATAAGCCGTTATTTTAGCGTTAGAATGTCAGAAAATGTAAAAAAAAAAAAAAAAAAAAAAATGGGGGGGGGGGCCCAACTTTTAAAATTAATCATTTTTTCCTGCTGTATTCGAACTCAGACCTGCGGGTCAGTTGAATGAAGCTGTATACACTGCGCTACAAAGAACTGCCGGATGAAATTGTGACGTGCTGAGTGAAGCATGATACAATTTTTAGGGTAATCACATTAACTGTTTCAAAAATTATCCAGAATTAAAACATATTTACGGGCACATGACGTTATATTTTTTTTTTCATTATACTCTCAATATACGATTATGTTTCTCATTATACCGTCTACCTAATAAACGTACAGGGTATATATTTTATTATGTGTTTTTTCAGAAAATATCTAACATCGGGTGCCATGCAATGATTATTATATGCTCTATTATACACACAGTACAACCTAACATAAATAAAATCTTTCGTACGAGTTAATGCAAACTGAGTGCAATTTCTAGATCAATAAAGCGTTTAATAATATGAGAATTCCAACGTGAATAATGCGTACATCCGCGATTTTGATGAAATATTTGTTAACGACCGTCGACGCGAATCTTGTTTGAGCTAAGAAAATGTCAGAAGACAAACGCCGTGGAGAAGATGTGGAGGATGGGGGTCCTGGTCTTGTTTACATGCCATTTGTTATCATGGAGGAGATCTTGGACAAACTTAGGCTACTCGATTACGAACGACAATTCCAAATGAAGATGAAAATGAAACCCATTTCGAGACACTATTTTGCCATCCCAACAAACCCCGGCGAACAGTTCTTTATGTTCACATCTATATGTGCATGGCTTCTTCAAAAAGCAGGGCGGAATTTTGAACAACCTCAGGAATACGATGACCCCAATGCTACCATATCCAGTATCTTGGAGGAGCTTCGTCACTTTGGCCATTCGGTGGACTTTCCGCCATCAAAACTAAAGCAAGGCTGCGGTGAACACTGTATTTATGTGCTTGATAAACTTGCAGATGAGGCTTTAAAGTCTTCTGGGTTTCACTGGGACAAACCTGATTATCCACAGGAAGAACTCGAAGAGGAAAATGTTGTCGAAGATGATGCAGAGCTGACCCTGAATGAAGTGGAAAAGTCCATTTTTCAGAACGAAATGGAGGAGGAAGAGTTTGAAGAAGAAGAACAAATATTGGATTTGGAAGGACTGAAAAGACTCAGCCAGAAGAATCAACAAGTGGAACATTCCAAACCAGAAGAAATAATGGAGTCAACAACCGATGCGGCAGCTTGGAAGCTAGAAGTAGAACGAGTCTTACCCCAGCTTAAAGTGACAATCAGGAAAGATAACAAAGACTGGCGAGATCATGTTGAACAGATGCATCAGCACAAGGATGGCATCGAATCCTCGCTGACGGAAACTAAATCCTACCTTGACAAACTCCATGACGAAATTAGCCGCACTCTAGAAAAAATTGGAAGTCGAGAGAAATACATCAATAACCAACTGGAACATTTGCTATCAGAATACCGTGCTGCTCAGGATCAGCTCTCAGAAACAAAAGAAAGGTGAGGATTTTTCAGTGTTAATCTTAAATAGATAAGTATATATATTCATTGTTTATCATGGCTATTTTATCCAGTTCACCTGCTTTTGAAATTGGCATTTATTCTTGTAATAGATGAATGAAACATTAGTAGATGCCTTTCAAGCTTGGTTTTATTTAATCATAAGACAAATTTATAGTTAAGTTAGATATTATATATATAATATTTTTGACATTCCTTCTATTAATTTGTAATTGATTCATGGCAGTGATTATTTTTTTTTTATCCTTTTGAATACATAGACATTGAGAAGTATAATGTTCCATGTCACAGTCAACATCTATGCAACTACATGTACATGTAATGTCACATATTTTCTGAGAGAAATAGATAACCATAACTATGTTTTTGTAGTACAAGGTTGAAAAAGTTTGGTATGTCATGATTACCTTTGTATCTAAACAGGATACAAACATATTTTAGTTTTTAAAAAGAAAAGAAATTTGAAAAACCTGTGATAATTGGAACGTACATTTATGTGAGTGAATAATTGGAATGAGTAATAAATGAGTCCCCAAAAAAACACAAATATTTTAATTTAAAAAAATGTAACACTGTGTTACAGATACCGCCAGGCAAGTGGAGGCGTGACGGAACGATCTCGCATGCTGGCCGACGTGACGGAGGAACTGGAGCGCGTCAAGATGGAAATGGAGGACCGTGGGAGCAGCATGACAGACGGAGCTCCGCTGGTGAAGATCAAACAAGCCATCCAGAACCTCCGGAAGGAAAACGTCCAGATGGAAATCCGAATCGGAGTGGTGGAACACGTTCTTCTCCAGGCGAAACTGAAAGACAAAACTTCGCAGAATAAGGAAGTGCACAGTAACAAAACACAGGACACATTTGACTACAATGCCTATTAAAGGATTTTTTTCTGCGAATGAAATTCGTGGTTGTTCAGTTATTTATATGTGATAAATTATTCCATCCATTTACTAGTATTTTTTTTATATTGTGCAAGATTTTTCATTTATAGTTTTTTTATGTAGAAAAGAACACTTGATATTCTCTGAGATCTGAATAAAGCACAAACTAAGGTATTCTACTGCTTATTTGTTACTATACATGTAAATAGTATTATTATAATTTAAAAAAAAATTAAAGTATGATTTTTCCTTCGAAATTCTCTTTACTGTTAATTAAAGTTATCCTGATCTTGAATCTGTATGTAAAAAGCCTAAACAGGAGTAAGGAATGGCTTAGGACATACACATCTGGATATGTACATTTAAGTACAGTAAAATATAGTTACAGTCAACACGATTATAACAATTGTACATGTAAAATGAATTCAGTGTCATTTTCCTAATTTTAAAATTGTAAACTTATCCGATAAAGGAATTACAATTTAAAACAAATCAAATTGCTCGTCCATGGCTTTTAACTATAACCGTATATTCTACATGCATTGCTTTACAATCATATGTCAAACTCCTGAACTACATGTACATTGTAAATTAAGACAAGGAAGATATTCCAGGCCTGGGGGCCATACAACTTAAACAAGCTCATTTTCTTTCTCATTCTCACTTTTCCATTTGTATTATTCCTTTTTATTTATTCCTTTTATTCCTTTTGTAAAAGTGAAACTAAGATCAAAAGTGAGCTCGTCTAACTTTTAGGCCCCGGGGCCTGATGATATTGAAGTTATAATACATAAAGATCAATTCGTTGGGTGTATGCACAGTATTCAACAGTCTTATGATCGGCTGTATTTTTACCCTGTCCATATACACAAATAGTAATTGTGATTTTACATTTATGCCTACATGTTGTACCTTTAAAAATTTGTTATCATTTCCTTAATGAAAAAACGAATTCACGGGGTTTAACACTCCCATTTGTTAATTGATTACATAAAATTAAAAATTAATATACATGTAACATGTTTTATCCTAGTTTATCAGATATGTGCAATAAGAATAATTGCCATTATATTTAGTATATACATGTAAATGGTTAGAAATAAAGGAGGGTTGGCTGATTTTTAAAGAGAATCTGAATACACAAGCCGTTAGTTTTGCGAGTAATCTATCAGAGCTGCTCAATGTGAAAACAAAAAAAACAAAAAATACATACTTATATTTTACTGGCAATCAACCCCTCACCCCCCCCCCCCCTAAAAAAAAACAAGAAAAAAAACCCAAAAGAATATTCATTAAAGAACAAATTAAACGACTACACTGTATTCATATAACTTGAATCAGATGGAAACGTATGGAAGGCTTTACTTGTATGGAGAAATGATCTCTACAGTCAGCACACACAGCATGATAGTACACAGGCACTGAGCAAACCTTCGCAAATAAAACCTATCTTTAGTTATGCCTTTCAAAACAAAAATTCGTTTTACTGGTTATTTTTTTTTTATTCCAAATACATCATTTATTTACATGCTCCAGTGCATTTGTCTGTGATAACACTACTAATCAATTTTATTTAGTCCAATACAGTTCATCAATAACAATTTAATACTTAATCGTACAGTTGCTAAAAATTAAGTTAATATAAGTGATAACTTCATAAGGAATCATTCTTTGAGTATTATGAGGTGATCAAATACAGTCGGGCGTGATCGATTTATCATAAAGCCCTTCGTGCCTTATGGGATTTGAGCACGCCCGACCGTATTTGATCACCTCATAATACTCAAAATAATATTCTTTATTCCTTAATGTTTTTCTGCAACGTGATGCTGGTTTTTTAGGTAAGTTTATAAAAAGATGGAAAATAAATAATATATTGTAAAGAATGAATTCCTGTTTGTCGATTTCAGAACATCCCACAACTACCCCCCCCCCCCCCCCAATAGATCACCGCCATGTGAGCGATAATGATTATATTTCGTATTCTTTAAATTGCTATAAAAATATACATGTATGTACATGTATGTATTCATTCTGGCAATCTCCCGTAGATATATATTTACACGACCTTTTGTTATTTTAACATTGTCAAACTTTGGGTATATTAGTAATTTATTCAACCCTCATAATACTTACATAGTATACAGGTAATCTTGAATATGTATTATTTTCATCAGTAATATATAGAGCATTACTGTATTGCGATGCGGCAATTCACCCATGACCATTCTAATGTATGGACAACTTTCAGACAACAGACAGTGCATGGCTATATTGATCAAACGAGCTGCGGTACTTAAAAGATGATTAGTGCATGTTAATCAATCGAGAGGCAAGTCACTTTTGTCATAATTATATATATTGGCAAATATTTTTTTTTTTACATTGTTACAATTATTTGAAAATAACTATAAAAACAGGTACTTCCGGGTATGCATGTGTATGTATACAGAGCATTCTACTGAACTGTCAAAATCTCTCTCTCTCTCTCTCTCTCTCTCTCTCTCTCTCTCTCTCTCTCTCTCTCTCTCTCTCTCTCTCTCTCTCTCTCTCTCTCTCTTTCTCTCAATTCTATGATGTATGCAATTCGCATAAAATAAAAACAAATTTGATTAAAATTAACTTCACCGAGGAAAAAAGTCGGCTTAACAATTATGTCAGCAGACTTCAATATCAAAATTAAGAATTACCCGCGCGCGTCTAATTTCTTTTCCGCAGCGCAACGGATTACTGTTTTTACATGTATTTGTTCTGCATGCAATGCCATGCATTGATCTCGTAATATCCGGGGCCGGGGAGTTCTCAGACTTCTGGCGCAAAATGGCGATATAACTCGACATCTCGATAAACGAGTGATGCGATATGGAGATAAGTCGCGACACCTCATTTCCGATAATGCTAAATATATATACAATGCCGTGGAGTTTGAAATAAGCGACACACCCATCTAGTTATAAATGACCGCGCCCCGTTTGTTTTTGCTTTTGACACAAGTGCAATAATAGTTCTTTAACCTTTAGATGTCTGCGTCATTGGTTTACTACGTGAGCATTCACTCTCATAGACATTCAATGTATTAACATATTTTTTTTCTTCATTTTTTTTCTTTATTTGACAGCTAGATGTAGCAATGAAGATATCAAATACAGTGCTAGTAATTGGTATCTGGTATTCATGTGCCAGCAGAACTGATAGTATTAACTCGTCTGTAACATGTAAGTATGCAAATGGAATGTATGACAGGGTGCTCATATATACCATCCCTACCCTAACGGACCACACCCCTAACGCATCATATCACATGTACAGAGATATGCACATACGCGTACATATAATGGTCATATATGCAATATGTATGTAGCAATTCCCACCCATTTACCCCAAAAAGCAATATATGTAACCAAAAAAAAAAAAAAAAAAAAAACCACCAGAAAACCTCCCACCCTCTCCCTCACCTACCCTATGAATATCAACAAAAAGTGAAGACTAAACATTCCTTCATGTTTTACCGGGGCCCCTTAAAAACAATCATAAAAAATAGCGAAACAAAACTAAAGCCTCCCAATCATATGACATATGCATACTTAAATATATGTGAATATTCTGTAGTGTTTTAAAGCGACAATTGTTATAAAACTATATATATTTATTTCTACTTGTACAAGAGTATAACAGTTCTAATGTCGTCTGTACAATTTTATTTTTATATAATCACTGCCTTCAATCCTGATAGATGATGATGAACATTACAAACATTTTTTTTCACTTTGACGCACAGCAACACAAAAAAATAAAGACCATCATTCAAGTCTAAAATAGATGCATATGTATACATGTAAGTAAGTTTTGAAATTGAGGACAGCTAGCTCAGTCAGTGCATGATGTAAATCTCCCGGTGTTAGTCAGATTTAATTTGGAAGACAGTCATCTACATGTAAAGGAAACAAGAGAGGCGTGCATGTATCTTACTCAGATTTCATTAAAAACAAAAACAATATGAGCTGCAAAATTTTCATGTAAGAAATTTTATAGCAAAGTTGTTATTAACTGCTAATATGTGAAATCCTATCTTTGCTTTTAAACTTCAATTTAGTCATGTTTTTGTGGGAAGGGGTATTCAGAGACCTAGCTAGCTGCTTGTAGCAAAATTATAGATGACACTGTTGTTGTCGTGTAAAAGAAAAATGTGTTGACTTGTTTGCTACATATTCCTTAAATTATAGTACAGAATCTGTTTTTCTAAAATAAAATTTAATGACATATATTTTTATTTATTTGTCATGAAGATTTAAGTTTCATGCTTCATTATCAAAATAGCAGGTTTTTGAGGCAACATTAAATTGATAAAAAAAAATACAGCTTGTATTGCAGGCACCTCACGTTATATTTCTGGTCTCCGTAAAAAAAGTTATTGAACAAAAAACTATATATATATTGCTATTACTAAGACATATTCGAAGCAGGCCTTGTCTTAATTTATTTTAAATTTTCAACAATTTCCACTAGAGAGAATATACCAGTTCTGAGTTTTGTTTTTGTGTCGTTTTTTTGCTTTTTTTTGTTTTTGTTTTGTTTTGTTTTTTTGTTTTTTTTACAAAGTTTTGACTTAGCTTTTCTATATCGTCATCCAGCGACATAAAATTACTTTAACCTAACAGTATTAATTTTCTCCAATACAGCTCAAGTGAGAGGAGTTATCACTCTTTGATTAATTTCATAAAGTTAACATTTTCTATATTTCCAATGTAAACAAGTATAATGATCAGATATGATACGCTTTCACAACGTTAGATTTATTTCGGATTGATTATTTCACACTTGATACAGTACATGTACTTGTTGTAAGATATAAAATATTTAAATGATAGGAGACTGAAGGACAATGTTGCATTTTTCAAAATAAATAAATGAATAAAACAAAATAAATTAAGTAAAATTTGCATAAATATAAAATTAAAAACTAAAAATTTAATAAATCTATAATTCAATAGTTTTGATTTTTTTTCAGATACAAGCGTCGATGAAAATTTTTTTTACATGTATTATTCAAAATTCCTTTTCACAGATTTCTATGGCTTCAAATGCTACTTCGGTCACCAGCAGTTGACCGATAAATCCCTTGTTTTCGTCCAGTACAATGGGGCCCCCATTCTCTGTGACGAAATCAGCTTCCTGGCGGCCCAAGGCGACAGATACCAGCTGTGTTTTACACCTGTATACTTTCACGACCCCTACTGCCAAATTTTCATAGAGTATCTGTCATATGAGACGGGTGATATTCTTCAGGTGCTTGGAATTATTAATGCGTATCATTATAGTCCCCCTCTGTTACAACATTTATGAAATTGACATTGAATTTAGCTATATACGAGGTTATCCATATTCTTTAATATTAATAATTCTGTGATTTTTTTCTCTCTCTATATTCCAGATTCTTGAATGCCAGGACAACCACACCATTACCTGGTGTTCTGGGGAAACTTCCACCGTAAACGTCAGAATCAAGATGACGTCATCCGTCCGACAATGGACGGTGGCGAGGGTAAAGATTAAGCTCGAAGCCAAGCCTAGGACGACGGCGAAAGGTACATGTTTCAGTTCAGGTCATTTGTTGGTTTTCAAATCGTGTGCTCTAAATCCCCCCCCCAAAAAAAAAAAAAAAACAAAAAAAAAAAAACAACAAAAAAATAAAAAAAATAAGAAAATGAATAAATAAAATAAATAAATGAAAATTGAAATTGATTTTGTTCTCTCATTTATCCTAGTGACTGTTCACGGATAATATTTGTTTAATTCATTTCAATCTTTGTTGAATTAGATCTGTCTATCATAACGGTCGTTTGATCGATCATCTTTCTTTAATTTTTATTGAGATCTTCGGATTCTTCTGACATTCTTTGACTATTTATCCGTCATTCTACAAGTCTTCCTTCTATTTTCTTTGGTCCTGTGTAATCTGTAATGAATACATGCATTATTTTATGTTTAATGATTGTGATATAATCAAATGATTTTAGTTTTTATAATTGATCTTTTTTCAACTTCTTATCAACTCATACATGTAAACTGTACGTAGAATGGGCTAACTTTTCTTTTACTGATTAATTTTCTTTGTTTCAGAATCAGAGCTGTACAAAGAATATGGAATTCCTTCATGGTGCTTTGTCATTTTTGGGGTCGGAGGGTTAGTTTTCCTTTTGACTGTCATCATGATCGTAGTCGTCAAACATACAGGTGCCCGGCGATGGGTAAATACACATGTACATGTACATGTACTTAACTTAGCTTTTGTATTAACCAAAAATCCAAAAGGTCTATTATGCATATGCATGTTGTTGAGATATTAAACAACTGCGTTCGTTATTTGTGCTATATCTTTTTTTTTCTTGAAATGCAATACAGCAGGGTGTTCTAACTTGAGTTGTCTTGCTTAATTATCGTCTATTTGGACCGTCCGAGATTATATTGGGACATCACTGATGTAGATAAAATATTCTGCCCGAATTGAAAATTTTGTACATAAATATTGTTACACAAATTTCAATGTAAATTTAACGGCCTCAAACTTATATTATTTCATGTAAACTGGATGTTATGTGGATTTTTTCCTATCATTTTGAAGGTAAACAAAATGTTAAATGCTGGTGAAGCCGCGACGAGCAACTCTGACCTCCCTCCCACCTACCAGGAGGCCACCAACTCTAGACCAACATGTAGCCTATATATACGAGAACCATTGCCTCCCAAATACTCCGACATATTCAGTGACACGCAAAGGAGTTAGTGCATTCGAAATACTGCACTTCTAAAGACGTGCAAACCATAGAGGCCCGGACGTAAACAGTGAATTGCATTTCCCGATTTCTTTGAAACGACCATACCCAATTACTATGACCTTACCATTTTTAGAAGTTAACCTCATTTGGTTGGTGGCAAATGATAAAAAATATTAAATCATATCGGTTTTTCTTTTTTTTTTTTTTACCAGTCACTGAAAAGTGTTTCATTTTTTGATTTTAACATCTTGATTTGAAATAATAAAATGATCGGAAGTAAGTAAACGTGTTGTTAAAAAGAAAACAAAGATCACCCAAGTACCATAACCCAAACATAGGCCGTGAGGAAAATCTCGTATATATACATGCAAGTACTACACGTAGTATGCATTTGATTCAACTTCGTGAAATCGAAAATATGGCAATTACCACCCCGTTTTCTTACTGAGATTTTTCGACAAGGACTATGAAATCTATAATTTTTCAATAAATGAAAAAACTAAACTTTAAGATAATAAAAGTACATGGCCGGATATTGAAATGGTGCAAGACTCTATAATGGTGAGAATAATTTCCCGATAATTTGTTCGAGATAGCTAGCTTTGAATTCATTAATGAACTTTTATTAAACAGAAATTCTTCACTTCGACATTTATAATTGAAAAATAAGTAGACTGCCTTATTTTCTCACCTAATTTCATTTTAATTTACGCGGAAGTAGAGAAAGGTTTTGAAATACGGTCAATACTGAATTAATGTCAATATACTTTTGTTTGTATACTAGTATATTCTATTAACTGTTAAAATAATAATGTACAAAAATAAATCTAATAGAATTATAGCATAAATCATGCAAATATTATGGGTAATTCAGTCAATTTTGCAATTTTACCTTTTAATTTTATAACCTTTGAAACCCTTTTTCTAAAAAAAAAAAACACTGAATACATACTATAGTACTCAATATCTAAAAGAAAACAACAAAATAACTGAGTAATTTTTACAAAATTTTATACAGAAAAGTTTCATTTCAAAACAACTTTTTATTGTATAAAAAGAGTCTTTTTAAGTGCAAAATGGTCAAGAAAAAAAATTCAGTTTAATGCTGATATTTTTTTTCCTATCCTTCTATTCTATTTGATCATTGTGCATAATCTAAAACAATATTTGATAAATAGGCCTAATTAAATTGCGTAATAAAAAATACTGGCAACACACAATGTATGCCAACCCGGCTGGAACCATCAGTTGTATTTTAGGCGTAAAATAGTCAAAGGAAATGCGCCATACCTCAGAGGGATGACAAAGACCCCCCCCCCCCCCCTTTATATTAAAGTACGTTTTTTCCATTGATTTCAGTGATATACATGTAATTTTTAAATAAGAAATTCTTGATACAAAAACTTGGCGTACATGGTGAGTGAGATGCCTTAAGGGTGTTATTTACTCAGGGTTTGAGTTCTCAAATTCCGATTGTTAAAAAGTTCAATGTAATGAGTAAAATTTGTTCTAAACGCAAAAAGTATTTATGAAATGAATTATTATTGACAAAACATTCAATAGTTTTACTTTATTATGGAATTATGCTCAAACAAAAATTGACTTTTAGCCAAACAGAGGAAATTCGGACTAAATTTTGCAGATTTTGTTTTCTGCTAAACGTTTTTTGGCAGTAGTCTAATATTAAAAGTTAGGATTTTATATTTAAGTCTACGTAATTTTGCATATTTTCCGTTGGTTTTACCTCACTTATTCATCAAAATAATCTTATGGCACGAATAATAATAATATTGCAAAATGCTTAAAAACGATAAATTAAAGACATCATATCTCAAAATTTTGATCATTGACCTCATATAAATTTTATGCCCACAGAATAAGGTCAATATAAGTAGTTCAATATCATAAATGTTTTTGTATTATCATCATTCAATTTTTTGTAAAATTGAATCAAAAATGGGTAGGGATTTGAAAACTGATAGAGGAAATTCGGATTGAATTATTTTTAAAAATTGATGCTGAAATCTTAATGTTGTGTACTTATTTAGTGCCACTACCATTCGTAAACTGTATCTTATTTTTTAAAGTGTTTAATTATCTGTAATATTTTTATAATTAAGAAAATCTCAATGGTAGTGTAAAATTTTATGGGATTTTTCTTAAATTTTCAATAAATATTCAATGGCCATTAACTCAAAAAGTAGGTCATTGACCTACTTTTCTGAAAGTGAAAAATAACAATACAAGCAAAGGTCTATAACACACAATAGATGGTTTTTCATTATCATCAGTGGATTTTTTTTTCATTCTGAGTAAACGTCATCCTTAACAGAACACAAGGAATAAAGGAACAAACAAAACTAAATATGTAATAATTTACCATAACTATAAAACCTAGTATACAAATTACATCAAAAGTTGATTTTGTTGATATAATTTTATAGAGTGGAAGTTGATAGAATTAGATATCGTCAAAATGACTAGGCCTTATATTGCAAGATGTAAACTGCTCGGGATCGGGATCCTTTTAATTAAATATCAGGTGGGTTTGTTTAGTTTTGTCTTTTTCAGTTTTTGAGTCTTGAATATTAAATTATCTTAAAACCTTTATTTTAAAGAATTGTTTGAAATAATAAAGAAATTTCCATCATATACAATGCAAAAATACGCTGTAAAATTATTTGTAAATAATATGTTTTACGGTGCTACCGTTCTGGCGAGCGCAGCAAGAATTATACACATACCTTGCATCATTGTCAACTTATAGTTTTATTTAGGTATCAACGAACGTCAAAGAATTTTTGAGAGAGTATATTGCTCTATAATAAGTATGCCAAAGGTACTAATTTTAATGGTTATGATACATACAGCGCAACCCACTTCCCAGAGAGAGAGAGAGAGAGAGAGAGAGAGAGAGAGAGAGAGAGAGAGAGAGAGAGAGAGAGCCCGGTACCTGTTTGTAGGTGTGTAATTTCCCACTTTTAAATTTAATGGTCTGACTATATCCCATATCTACATAATTTTTTTAACTGTTTATTTTTTTATTTTATTCCTTTTTAATTTATTTCAAAATGTCCTATTGTTTATTTCCTCCCTACTCATTCATGCACAATTAGCTTAAAAATGGATCGATATGACAGTAAAGTATGGCTCTTGCTAATATATATACATAAAATCTCTATATTAAAAAAATTAAAAACAAATCATACGTACGTCAATGAGGCAGGTATCGCAGTCTGTACTGAAATAGCTAGTACACGCATTACAGATGTTTGATCCACCTCTAAATTTATCGCGGGAAATATAGCGCGAGTGCACTGTGACGTCATCCATGACTTTGTTCGTCTTTGTTTACGTTTCTCGACTCATTACGGAGGTATGGAAGCATGTAACAAATCTTTTGAGTCTCGCCAAAGCATATGCGGTACTCAAAACGTGTCTTCAAACTTTAAGTCACTGTAAATTACGAGTTAAAAGTCGGCCATTTTTGGCATAGCACCACGGGTGAAAACATTAGAGAGCATTATGGGACGTAGACAAAAAATTTTGTTTGATGAACTGTAGGTTTAGCTCGTTCTTTTTCCCGCGCACACTGGTTCTTAGAGCTCGCTTCGCTCGCCGGCGCTGCGCGCCGGCGAGCTGCGCTCGCTATTAATAAAAAATCGCCAGAGTACTCCATGTACTCTTTGGGGCTTTGGAGTTAGTTCTCTGGTCTGGTGGTTAGTGCCTGTCATCTGATTCTCGCCTCGATACTATTTCTTACAGAAGCCGGTATGTAACGTGTAGAAAAAAGCATACCCACTATTTTCTTGATAATTTCACCTTTGTGCATTCACAGGGACCTAAAAATTATGTAGAAAAAAAGCAAAGTTAAGAAAGTTGGTACCCTTTTTCTACAGAAGCCCATGTGCACTGACTTACAAGTCTGCATGGGACAATCATTAGATTTAACTATGTAGCTTAACGTAGCTTTAGTTGCAAATAATTTTCATATGATTTGATGTTGTTAACATTATATATTAAGTTTACAAATGATGAAGTACATGTAGCATATTTTTACTTTATGAATTTATGATATTGATTCTTTCAAAGCAACTTGATTTGCATGGGTACAGTTGTTTTTTCTTCATTACAGAACTTTCTCCATTGGAAAAATAAATGCTGAGAAGACATGAAATTTTATCAGTTCACTGCACAACTCTTTAGATTGAAAACAAATTAAGTAAATTTTATATCTAAACTTAAAAATTAAAGAAAAAAACCTGTCAGGCGATTGTATTTTACATTCAAATGTTTATAATCATGATAAATTTACTCTTGAATAATTTAGAAAAAAGATATGTAATAATGTTTGGATTTCCTTAAGTAATCTTTTCAAAAACAAATTGGCATGTTCATTAAATAATCTTTTTCAACAAATTATGTAATCAAGTTGGAGGGGTAACATTATATATATAAATATTGTTCATATTCACTCCTGGTCATCACTGGAAGTATTACAAAAAATCCACTTTCTAAACTTTTGTTGATTTGATAAAATGTAACAATTGTAACAGAGACAGAAAATATGTTCAAATTAATTAATGTGTATGTTTATTTTTATTTAGGGTATCCTTTAGACTGCCTGTATAATACCTAGCCATTATTGAGGATCTTAAAATGGACACAGGATCGGGCTATACCACTGATACAAGCAGTATAAGTACTGAACCTTCTGAAAAAAGGAAAGTTAAACAAAGACCACGAAAGAAAAGACAACGTTCTTCTGCTGGACCTAGTTGGGGTCCTTTAGAATCAGATACGAAAGAAGACTGGAAGTTAAGAAGTGTGTCGACCATCTGGACAATGAGCAGAATAAAAGACTATGGACTTCATTATGAAAACAAAACATCACCATTTTCTGATTTCTATGATTTATTTAAAGCTTGTGATGGAAACAATGATTCTGGATTTATTTTTCCTCTGGAAGGAGAAGAAAAGACTTTGTTAGAAACATTAGTAGACCAAACCAACTTGATGATAGATCAATATGGTGTCGAACGAGAAGATCCTATGATGTGGAGCTCAAAAACATTATTCAACTGGGTTAGATTGAAGAAAAATTGTAAGGAGGCAGTGAAAAACTTAACACAGAATATTCCCACCAGGTATAATCAAAATTTCTAGTTTTTGTTGGTGTTCATGGTGTTCATCTTTTAAACATAAAATGTCTTTGCAAATTTATTAAACATTCTGGAATGTGGGGTACCTTTGGCCCAAGGGCTTTCTTTATACCAAAATAAAGAACATATATTGGCTCTTGAATAGAAAATATGATAATGAAAGGTGTTTTAGACCTATATCAAAGTTATTAATTTATTCACTTCACCAAACTTTAGACCTATATCAAAGTTATTAATTTATTCACTTCACCAAACTTTATACGGATGGTGCATTTTGAGATAGATATGGACTAAATAGACTTGAATGCTGAGCCTGAGCCCTGGGTTTCAGATGCTGAAGGAGGTTATTAATAACAAATTTGGATTTGGAGCATACATGTATCATATTATTATATCTAATTAGCTTCTGGTAATTATCTACCCAGACTTCTTTTAGTGATGCTTCTATGTATATGGACTTAAGAGAAAGCTTTAGATATAGAAGCTGATCTTGATTATGAAAATGCTAGGACAGGTTGAAGTTTTTTGGTGCCAATCTTAGCATGTTGAGTAAGGAGCTAATTAGTTAAAAGGGAAAACAAGGGTCCTATCAATCTCAATAATAAGGTTTTGATACATAACAGCAATATCACGAAATTAAGTACTTGTGTAAAAAAAGGATTTTACAGTATAGTAAATGCCTTGTTTATGTGAGATTTGTATTCTTTGATTATACAGTCATGTTTTTGTATGCAAGAAACTTTACCTCTTCGCATGTGTTAACAGGATTTTTGGGAAGAGTTACATAACTGCTGCCAAGAACAGATACTGTAAGAGGCATAGAAAATATGGTAAATGTTAAAACACATTAAATGAAATGAAATGTAGATTGTCTGCTTGATTTTAAGATTTGAACTAGACTGAATCCCCAGGGATAAGAGAGAAGACACTACAGGAGCTCAGCGTCATCATAAATGAACATTGTTACTCATGTGAGCAGTGTGGCCCATGGGCCTCTTGCTTTTTCATGTTGCATGTATTTATAAAATGTATAAGATTTATTTTTTATTTCAGAAATCCATTGTTGCAGGAAAGTCACTTTGCCCTAAAAAAGTTTTACCATGCACTGAATGATCACTTTCAAGAGAGGATAGAGAATTACAACTCATCAACTGAAGTTACAAAAGAATGTTACACTGATTTATTGTCAAATTTTCTGGAAGTTTTCTTGTTCACACCAAGGTATTTGAATTCACAGTCTACAAATTAGATTTGCATTAACATGATTAATATATTATGTTTGTGTACATGCATGCATGTTAGTTTGTTTAGAAAGCTCGCTTGAGCCAAAACTTAATATGTAAACTTTTCTGATTAATAATTGTTTGTTGTATGTTTATGCTATGTCCTTTGTTCATGTGCAGTG
Source organism: Magallana gigas (assembly GCF_963853765.1). Taxonomy (NCBI): domain Eukaryota; kingdom Metazoa; phylum Mollusca; class Bivalvia; order Ostreida; family Ostreidae; genus Magallana; species Magallana gigas. The sequence continues at coordinate 28,300,077 of NC_088856.1, forward strand.
TGTTAACATTGTGGTAGTGCCCATGAAGAGTCATTCTCTCATTCTCTGAGGTTCTCTTTGTTTCCAATGAGATGAATATGTTTTTTTAGGCAAACATTTTGAAAAGCTATTATTTGTATATTTAATTTATAGTTTGACTTTGTTTTTATTATTGTAGGCGAGGTATGCGGAAGTCAGTTCTGGAAATAACAGGGAAAACAGAATCAAGTGTGCCAGACCTTCGTCTGACAAATGATACTGCAATGAATCTCTTTGTTATAGAAGTTATGGAGGTAAGTTGTGCTGCTACAAATATTTTTTAATGGAGAAAAACAAGAATAGTAATCAATATGTTTTTCCAACATCCATCCAGGTGACCTACACACATTCCTTTAAAAGAGATATGTCAGGATAGTCAATTCAATTTCATTATTCCCATTATGCGATTTTGTTATTTGAACACTTAGTCAAACATATGAAACATTTTCAGTAATAAGTATTTCATTTAAATAATTTATGTCTTTTGTGGTTTTTGTTGTTGTTGTTGTCATTTATGTCAGCATTGTAAATATTTCACATTTTCATCTTCTTAAGAACCACTTGGCTAAATCAACTAAGCTTAGAAAACAGCATCCTTAGGCCAAGGGGTTTTAAGTTTGATCAAACAAAAAGTCATGCTTTATTTCAAGGGGAGATAATTAAGAACATGCTATTGAAAATTTGTTGATGTTTTAAAAAAAATGTAGTTCTCAAAAGAATTCTCGGTTAGCGTATACTAGTATTCAAGTTTGTAGAAATCATGATTACTGATAGTAGAAAGGGGCCACAATGGGGGTCAACTTCTTACACAGGAATATCTGGGGGGGGGGGGAATTTTTATATGGTAGCATTTTCAGGTAGTGTTAAATGAAGTCTGTCCAAACTTTGATCCCCTGAGATGTAGAGTCAGGTGACAACAGGGGGTCAATTTCTTTTTGTATGAGGAAAAAATAAGGATAACCTTTATTAATTTTGCCTCGAACACCACATGGCTAAAAAATTGTCCTTCAATAGTTAAGATAAAATAAATTTTTGAAATAAGATTTAAGCTTTGAATCTTGAAATAAATTCATTTTTTAAGAAGTATGAAATCAAATTTTGAAAGTTTGAAGTATGACTTTTAAGTCAAATTTCTCAAAATGTCCTTTATTCAAATGCAAATCAGAAGATATCTGAGAGAACTTATTTATCTTTTGTCATCTTTATTGTCTACAGATACCCTGTGTGGTACTTGTTAAGTTTTGGTTTGACATGAAATTTAGTGCACACATTTATTTAGGTAAAACAAGTTCAGTGCAACCTTGATGAGTCTGTACCATTTGATATCAACAAAGAACTTAATGATAGACTTCTCGGCCAGCATGCTAGAGAGTTGCTGATAAATTATCAAAAGACGTCTTTTGGAGATTTAGAAGCTGCATTAGGAATTATCTGCATGCAAACTTCGGTATGTACATTTCGCTTTTGCTTTAAACTTGGTTATTTATCATGCATGTTGGATTAAAAGAGATGTTTAACGTACTCAATTGATATGTGTGTTGAATTTTCATGATAAATAAAAAAATTTTTTGGGGGATTTGTTGTACATGCATATGTAAAATTACCATTTCAAGACCCAATTGTGCTTGAATATATTTTTTTATTAATTATAAAGCAGCCAAAATTCTTTAACACTTATATCAATAGCTATAGCTGATCTGCTAAGGAGATCTAAAAACTTTGAAAATGCTGGATGGCATGTCCATAACTACAGATCAAAGTACTGAGAGTACACTTGGGAGTTGGACTTATATCTTATATTTTTTTCTGTTTTAATAATAAAAATATAGCATTTGCTGTATGTTGTTCTAAACTTCCACCCCAATCAGCAATGAACTTGCCCATGTAGTGTCCAGTTTTACTGCTATTTTTAGTTAAGGGAACCCTATCACTGAACATTGATCTCGATGCTCAATATATAAAGTCAAAATATCCAGCACCATAAAAGTCAAGTTTTTTTAAAAAGATAATTACCAAATTCTTTTTACAGATTATTTTTACTTGCTTGAAGATGTCCTTGGTGCATTATGCTAATATACAGCAATATGGTACAGACCTGGTGTCTAGAGAAATCAAAGGGGATGATAGCTTCCGTATGCTAAAAGATGAATCAGATGAGAGGGAAGAAGAAGGTTTCAATTATAAAAAGTCAAAACGGAGGAAAGTTGTGTTAGAACAAGCCACGGAAGATGAAAATGATAAAGAAGCAAGAAATAGTGGAACAATATTTTACACGAAACCGTACAATTACCTTGTGTCAAAAGACAGAAGACAAATAATGAATTTTTTATTTTGGATCAGAATTAATTCTCGTAGAAACTTTTGATGGTACTAAGATTCAGATTTGATTGTAAAAAAGAATACCTTAGTTGATCTTTCAACTCGTTTTATTTTGTTTGTTTGCAAAGCAATAGGACAGCATTTCGTAAACTACCTTTTATTCACATTAAATGTGATCCGGTGCTTCCTACATGTACAGGATCATTGATGATACAAAGAGAAGCGTTTGGGAAAACTTCCATTTTCCAATTTGTATGAGGATTCTGTAGCTTTAGAAAACAACCTATATACATGTACTTTATATCTTTCAACCGACTTACAATTTGATCGCATGAAGGAGTCCACTGATATTGGTTTCAACAATCTTGGAACTAAATGCCCCATTTTAAAGGAGAATTGCTATTTCAGTTGGAATTTTGCACAACCCAATTTAATTGACTAAAGTGTTTTTTAAATAAAACTTGCTCTTCAAGGGATAGAATATCCTGTTTAAATGTTATTGACCGGGTTCTTCATTTTTTTAGAATTTTCAAAAATTGTCTGCTGTATTTGAATAACCTTTATAACTTTAACCAAAATCAACATTTCATGCATTAAATCGAGAATTAAATTTTTTCTTCTTCAAAAATTGCAATTATTAATCCGGATTTTCGATTTATACGTTCAACTTTGATTATATCCATTCAACTTTGATTATATACCGGTAGATTCATTGGCTAATGTAGTTTCAAATATCATATTCATATTTTAATTAATAAATAATTATCCTGTTGCAATGCGGCAAGTCAACCATGACCAGTTTTTAAAACGCCATATGTCACACTCATATTTCCACTCTGACAATACATATTTTTACATACCAGGTTATGCTCGTCACTTACTCGATTGCGCCCCTTTAATGTAAACGCATATTCATTACCGACTCTGCCTCTTCTTCAAGGTATGTGAAATCATGTATTGTTTCATATTGCGTAAACTATTTTATTTTATCTTATTTTCATTATTTTAAAAAGTTTTTACAATCAGAAAACGCAATACCTCTAAGAATAAACATGTTTATATTATATTATGTATTTTTTCCAGTATAAATTACTTTGTTTTGTCTGTGTATATAAAGGTAGCGATACTGTATTATAACTTTTTATGGGTGCAATCAGCTAAGGTTTATCGAGCGCTTTAAAACAATAAGAATTCTTTTAGGAAGGGAGATAGGCCTTTTGTTTGCCAATCGTTCCACAGGGGCTTGTGTAGAAAAAAAAGATTAAAAGTGGGTATATCGGAGGAGAATTAACAAGGGAGGAAGCGAGGGAGTATCAAAGATTGCGTCTATCGGTATCAGCTTATTTCTCATTTAAATAGTTCAACTGGCCATATGCGCCGATTAGTATTCCTAAATGATTCGGATATGATATTGTATCATAATATGATATTGTATCATGTGAAATAATACAATATGGTATAATATGATACAATATTACAAAATATGCTTCAATATCACATGTTTTGAAACAATATCATATTTGATACAAGGTCATATCATGATAAAATATCATATTGTATAATGATATTATAAGGAACCATTTTGTACCATATAACATAAAGTTGGACACCATTTTGTATAGTATCATAGGAAACAATATCGTATTGTATAGATGTATACAATATAAGGTATAGAAGATATTGGTAACATTGTATCATGCTATACAGTATGGAATTTACTTATAATATGGCTATTATACAATTTTGTATCATATGATTTTATATGATATTGTGTCAAACCACACTTCAGTACCAGATTATTAAAAGCCGAACATTTTACAGACGCCCCCTTTTTTTTACCTGTACAAACTTCAAAATGATGCCGCTTGTCAATCAAGTTTGAAACAATAACACTCAGTTTGATTGACTTCACTCCGTTAAAAACGAACTCCATTAATATTGGCATCGTATAAATTAGGCTCTTTAGATTCCGCACTCCTACTGACATAGTATGTTTTTTTTATACAATTATATTTATTATAATTAACTTCCTAAACAATGTCAAGTGCTAAACACAATGTACTTTTAGACTTTTAGTTATATTCTTAAAGCAGAATGAATTTGCTGATTTTTTTTCAATTGTACTTTACACACGTGTGCTTAGAGAAAATTCAGACGACGCGTATATAACATTTCCGTATGAAATCGCTTCGTATGGTCATTAGAACAATAACAAACATGTATTCAAACTAATATCAATTCTGACTGATTATTTATTTCCTGTGTATTAGTTCGCTGGAAAATATTTCAGCCAATGATTATCATCATAAAAATAATGGTGGTCTCAAGAGGGGGATGCATATGCCTCGTCTAGGTGAGCTTTGTAATTTGTGATTTACTATGTATTTCTACGTATTTAGATCATGCAATTTAAGATCGTGCGATCAAAGATTTATAAAGACTGACTTGAAGATACCGGTGCATTCTCTTTCACTATGTCATCTTGTGGAATAATCTGATGTATATGACGTAATAAGTTGCTATATAGTTTTATTTGTTTATATATTGTTTATTTTGTAATTAAGCATGGTCTCATTCTTTATTAATCACATTTTTATTTCACATTGTCAACGAGACCGGGTTGTTTTCACACTCTGGGCTTGCTTGATAAACTTACACCAGTGTACATCGGTGTAAACAATTTGTATTGAATATTAAGTGCACTTAAATGGTGTAGTGTAACGTTACATGGTGTAGGGAAGTTAAAAGAATAAATATGGAGGAAAATGAGAGAATCTGATGTTCCGCGGTAATTGAAGGCTTTTTTCCTGATATAAATGCTATTAAATAAACACATTTCAAATACGGGTTTCGTAAAAAAGACAACTTTTATGCGACTTCTAATCTTATATTATTTAAAATCATTTGTCAAGTTTCCAATCAAACAAATGAATCATTTGATCTTCATATTCAAGTGGTTTCAGTGCAACACCCAACAACATATGCCCCAGACTCGGTGTAGAAAAGTGTACACCCGGGGCTTGTTTCATAAACAGGCCCAAGTGTTTTGGGCTTTACTTCAGTCTAGTCCGAGGAATTACACCGAAACAAAGTCGATCGAGCGTACTTTGTATTTTCACAAAGCAGCGTAACAATGCTGAGGTATGGTGGCATATCTCTGCCCCTTGTGTGCAAGTAATTTTTCTATTAATTATGTGGACATGCAAGATAAATATGTTGACATGCAAGATAGTTATGTCAACATGCAACATAGCTATGTTGACATGCAAGAAAACTGCAATCAAATGAGAGTTATAAAAAATCTCAAATATCGCCAACATGTGACATTCAAGATGCTAGATACGCTACCTATTGATGTCAACATGCAACTTATTTATGTTAACATGCAACTTCTTTATGTCGACATGCAACTTATTAATGTCGACATGCAACTTATTTATGTTAACATGCAACTTCTTTATGTCGACATGCAACTTATTTATGTCGACATGCAACTTAGTTATGTTAACATGCAAGATAAATATGTTGACATGCAACATATTTATGTCGACGTGCGACTAAGTTATGTTGACATGCAACTCATAAGTTGCATGTCAACATATTTATCTCGCATGTAAACATAACTAAGTTGCATGTCAACATATTCATCTCGCATGTCAACATAAGTAAGTTGCATGTTGACATAAATAAGTTGCATGTTGACATAAATAAGTTGCATGTTGACATAAATAAGTTGCATGTTAACATAAATAAGTTGCATGTCGACATAAAAAGGTAGCATCTAGCATCTTGGATGTCACAAGTGGGCGATATTTGAGAATTTTTGAGATTTTGTATAATTCTAATCAGATTGCAATTTTCTTGCATGTCAACATAGTTATGTTGCATGTTGACATAATTATCTTGCATGTCAACATATTTATCTTGCATGTCCACATAATTAATAGAAAAATAACTTGCACACAAGGGGCAGAGATATGCCACCATACTGAGGCGTAAACATTTGGCTATAGCTACTGAACCAGTCCTTGACAACGCAGCACTGTACATATATAAAATAGTTTCGATTACGCCGTTATGTATACAGGTTTAACAGAGACATAGGTAGCAGGGGACAGTTTTATGATGCATGAAATTGTGAAGTGGGGGTACCCCCATTTACCACTGTGTTGCGGGAAAAATATTATAATTTGCACCTGGATCAAAATGACTTGTAACTACCTGTTAGACTTAAGGAAGGATATTAAGCTTAAAAATTTACCCAAAATGACACCCATATCTTTTTCTGGTCAAATAAAATGTATATAGTCTGTCTCAAGTTATTGCTTCCATCACTTTTTGATGATTTTTAATAAAAATACACATACCTGTGAAAGAAATACAGTTGAAATCGATGATAAGGAAAATATCAAAGATTTCTTCATTGAACAATTGTCATTTTTCACTCATGAAAGTTCACAGGAACGAAAACAAATTTCTTACGGAGATTTATAATGGGAATTGTTTACATCTTTTCTCCATTCGGAATACACTCGGGAT